>NC_089813.1:18021005-18731005 GCF_029633855.1 Hoplias malabaricus
GCTGTTTGGTGTGTTTTCCAGAATTAAAAAAAATCAGGCAGGTTTCTCTTCAGCAACTCTCTCCAGTGAAGTTATCTACATAAGAATCATATGTATGAAAAATTCCAATTGGGATTCAAGTGACATCATAGCACTGAGACAGCGCTAGTCAAGAAAACAAATGCCTTTGATCAAGGCTACGTATCCCTGTAGGTGCTACTTGACCTCAGCCCAGCTTTCGATACGATAGAACACTATATTCTCCTAGAAAGGTTAGAAAACATGGGACAGCCCTATCATGGTTCAAATCTTACTTAACGGAATGTTATTAATTTGTAAAGGTAAACAATTTATTTTCCAATTATTCTAAAAATATGGAATTCCGCAAGGCCCTACTTTCGGACCATTATTACTTACATTACACATGTTACTGTTTAGGCACAGTTATAAGAAACCATGACATTAACTCCCATGGTTATGCAGATGACACGCAATTGTACATATCAGCCAATCCCGATGAGAAACACAAATTAAAGAAAATAGAGGACTGTGTAAAAGATGTGAAAGGCTGGATGTTGTGTAGCTTTCTCTTTCTAAACAGTAACAAAACAGAGGTTCTGCTTCTGGGTCCAAATGTGGTAAGAAATAAATGATCAGATTTAATTATAAATCTTGCTTTTCAGTTATACTTGGTTTAGCAGCAAAAAATCTTGGCATCATAAATGTCCCAGATTTATCATTCAATCAACTCATAGGCATTATCACTAGGACAGCTTTTTTACATCTTCACCACATTGTCAAGATAAGAAGTGTCTTATCCCTGCATGACAGAAACATTAGTACATGCCTTTATTACTTCAAGCTTAGACTATTGTAACGCACTACTCTCAGGATTCACTAGCAGGAATGTAAGTAAACTAGTTTACAATGCTGCAGCAGGGTCCTCACTAAAACTAGAAAATTTGAGCATATCAGCCCAGTTCTGCCATCATTTCATTGGCTGCCTGTTAAATTCCATATCAATTAAAAAATTCTGTTATTGACATACATGGGCTCGTTCCTGCATGACTTCAAGATCTTCTAGATTATTTCCTATTATAAAACCTATTACGATTACTCAGATCTCAGATTACTGGCTTTTTAATAGCTCCCATACCATTAGAATGACCAGAGGAGAATAGGTCCCCCTTGTGAGTCTTGGTTCCTCCCAAGGTTTTCCTTGCTACTGTCATCCTGTCTTGCTAACCCTGGGAAATTTTAACTTTTTTTTTTTTACATTTTTACATTTCATATCAAAACTTTGTCTTTACTGGAATTCTATGAAGCTGCATTGTGAAAACATCAGTAGTAAAAGGTGCTATACAAAAAATGTGATTTGATTTGAGAATAAAATTTGCTGATTTTGATTTGCACTTCCTCCTTCATGGTCAAAAATTCAGAACAACTAGGGAAAACTTCACAGACATGTTTAAACAGCTGATCCTAAACTATCACACACTCACAGACCTAGAGAAATTAGAGATAATCCTGGGAGAGGGACAGACTGCCCCCCTCATTGCTCAGTGTATATCAGCCTGAGAGACATTGGGCAACACCCACCCCACCATAACCTAGCCTTTACTACTTACAACATATACACTATAAATAAGTACAGGTGCCTATAAATAAATTAGAATATCAAGAAGTAGTTCATTTATTTCAGTAATTCAATTCATATACAGATTCAGATACAGCCAATGAAAACCCAAAAGTCATTATCTCAGAAAATTAGAATAAGACAAGTTACTTTTTTGTAATACAGAAATGTTGGCCTGCTGAAGAGTATATGCAGTATGTTAAAACTACATATTTTAATGAAATATATCTCACCAGTGGCAGAAAATACCCAGACTTGTTCATTTGTTGCTCTGCGCATGCGCCCTGACTCACTTCTTTCGTCTGAATCATGGCCGCTCCAGGATCTTTGGTCATATGACCACTGCAGATCATATACAGCTCTTCGGTTCTGGGTCACGCTTTCACTGTTACACAGCTGATCTATACTGAGTGGAAAGAACATTAACTTACTGAGTAGCAGACATTGTTTTAAGGTTTCGTAACTATTACCAGTTCAATTGTGTCATTTGAAATGAAAAAGTGTAATTTTCCCTGTATTTCCCATGTATTTTGTTTATTGTTTATTGTATTTTTGTTAAAAGTAAAAAGTGAATACCTGAAAGTATGTCAGCTGAAAAAAAATATTGGAAATTTAAATGAATGATATACTGATGATATGAAATAATATATTAGTTTCAATATATATATGCTCATGCTCAGTACTCTGGGCTCATGTCATGCTTCCCTGTTCAGAAGGTACACAATTTACAACCCACACAGCCTAATACAATATATAGGGTACTAAGATGTACAGTATTTATACCTTAATTACCAGTTAGTTTCAGAAAACTACAGGGTACCAAACTATTTAAACCATAATTAGCAGCTAGTAATAGGAAAGTGCGGGGTACTAAACTATACATATATTTAGAATGTCAATAGATTCAGAATTGTTGTTACATGCCTTATTGGTAAAACATTTGTAATATACCTGGTAATAAAAATATAAATCTGCTATCATACCCTTAACTGTATTTATTTTTTACACATAAGATGTACTTATTATTTGTCTATGTAAAATGTTTGTAAGAACAACTTACATCTATTATTAAACCCTTACTCTTTACTTATTTTATCTTACGTCTTTCTTAACAGGTTCTTACTCTTTAAGTTATTTGTAAAATTTGTGTAAGATACCCGCTAATAACTGCATACATATCCATTACTACTCCATACTTAACCTATAATTTGTAGACCATAATTTAAAGTGGAAGACAACTCAGATGCATATTCTCTGCCGTACCCATATTAGCAGAAAAGAAACACCCATTTCATCATTAGTCAGCTATGTACATATAATGCCTCAATACATACAGGCAAAATAGTGTAAAATATCTCTGAATTGTGTATGAAAATCTGCTAGTGCTTATAATGAAATTATCTGACCATGTCCTTCTCTGTATTAGTACCAAATCCTAAGCACACAAAAATTGTGTATACATGACACAAGTGCAAAGAACAGCATCCATGAGTGCAAACCATCCACAAAAGGGAGTAAGGCCTCAAAGAATGCAAGCTTGACTCTCCCAACATGTGCATAACCCCTCAGTATGCATGCCTAGGATTTTTAAACTGTTAAGATGTATCATTTTTAAAATCTTTGACCAGCAAAGTGTGGCACAGAGGCACTGCAGATAGCTGCACTTTCACAAAGCTCCAGGATCTATGAGAAGTTGGGTGTGCTTGGATTTCCTCTGGTGTCACTACACGTTGGTAGTTTGTTTGTGTGAAATAGCTCATTGGTGTGAGGGTGAATGGGTGAGTGTTTTATGCCCTGGACCCACCGCAAACCTGTTCAGGATGAAATGGTTACAGAAGATGAATGAATGATCTGACCAGCCAGTATGTTGATGCACCACACATGCAAAGGAAGGGAATCCCTGCTCCCCACAGCCCAAGACTTTTAAAAATTATTGTTATTTGTCACAACAATATTTATTGCACATAATATTGTTGTGAATGGTTATGAGATTCTAATTGATTTTTGTAGTATGACTATCTGAATTACTGAAATGATGTAGTTTACTATGTGTATTAATATGCTAGCTGTCCGATTCATATTTAATATTCACAGTAATACTGTCTGGAGCAGCATGGTGGTGCAAAAGATAGCATCTCTGTCACACAGCTTCAGGAACTTGTGGTTGTGTGTTGAAAGTCCAACTCAGTTTACTGTTTGGTGTTAAGGAGTTTGGTGAGTTCTCCTTGTGTCTGCATGGGTTTCCTCAGGTTGCTTGGCTTTTGCTATGCTGTAGGTGTGAGTGAGTGTGTACTGCCCCATGTTGGACTGATACTCCATACAGTATATTCCTGCCAGTCATTCCAGCTAGGCTCTAAACTATAAATAGAACTCTCTTTCCTAAAAAAAAAAAAAAAAAAGATAAGAAACCGTGGAAAACTTTTATATCGCTTAAAATTTGAGAAATGTATCTTAGTGGATGTTCAGAGCATGTTGTTCTGTGATGAAATAGGCTCTTTTTTTTTAACTCAAAATCAGTTAAAAAATAATACTGTGCCATTAGATATTAACTGTCACACCACCTAGCTGTACACATGCCCTCCCAACAAACTACTTATTGGTCCAAACAGCAGCTGTTCAGCACAAAGTTAGCACAAGAGTGTTTTTTTACCAGAACACAGACAAGAAAGTAGATCCTTTTAATGTATAAATATGAGGAGACAAACAGGCCAAATTTGCCATTGGCTACAACACAAAATATGGGTTTGGCATAGTTCCCCACTGTGAATTATTGTATAAGTTGTGATATTATGGGGATGGTTTTCTTCCAAAGCCCTACATCATTAACTCCATCATGCACCAGCCTGATTTTATATCAGTCAAAAAGTTTAAACTGGAGAATGTTTAGATCTTTCAGAAGAAGAATAACCCAAAAACAACAAAAAAAATTGTTCACTGACAACGGAATCTAAATTTGGCCATCTGCAATCTAGTTCCCTTACCTCATCTGTAACAAAATGCACAGGATAAGCTGAAAATGTGAGCCCACAGTCAAAGTTTCGCAACAACCTTTTGCTATTTTTGGTAATATTTTTAATGCCTGTTTTCTCATGTTTCCCAGGAGTACCAGAATTTGTGGAGAGGACAGTAAGCAGGTCAAGTCAGTTCAAGTAATCTAATTTTTTATGTTTATTGAAGACTTACACTCTTATATTAATTTATCAGGATCACATGTACGTCTACTCATTCATGCAATTATCCAATCAGTCAATTGTGTGACAAGGGTGCAATGCATAAAACCACACATATAAAGGCTGTTAGCTCTGGGTAAAATTAACATGAGAATGTGGGAAAACATTATTTTGACTGTGGAATTCTTAAGATCCGCGTAAGTAATGTTAAGAATGGGACAATGCTTTCACTGCTACACCACTCAGGGAGCCCATGTAAATATGTTTAATACTTTTGATATACAAATTTCCATTCTTAAACTGTGAAGGCAGTTTGTAGAATGAAAGTAAAAAGCAGATATGAGGGATTTGTAAATAAGATCAATATTTATAGAAACTAGACAAGATAATTAATGTTTTAGCTTATCATGGAGGGTGTTAAAAATATTACTATGAAAATTCTCCTGAATTAGCTACAGGTTATGCAATCAAGTCTGAATGTAAAGAGCAACCATGACAGAAGTAGTCCTGTATGAGAAAGCATGAGTCAAGGCTTGCCACTTTGCCAAAGTGTGGTTGTAAAAGTAAATGCTCTTGTAGTTTAATGATATCTGCAAAAGATGGTGTATAAGGATGCTCCTTCTTTATTTCCTCAAAAAGGTTTTGAGTTGTATGCCACTTTGTATTCATAACATACAGTATCAGAGTAACACAATGAAAAAACTCCTATATTTTCATCACAGACAGAGCGTCACAGACAGAGTAAATTAACTCTTGTTGAGAACAAACATGTTGGGTGACTGGCTGAATGACACTGTTGCATTTATTTCATCTGGGAAAAATCTGACTGCTAGTCTATCTCAATGAGTGTAATAGTAAAAAAGATTCAAGGCTCCACAAATCTAGATTGCATGGATAAGCTGTGACTCACATGAATCACATTGGTTCTCTTCTTGAGTTTCAGTCAGGTAAAAAAAAAACACTTGAGAACAAGGGCCCTCATAAGAATTGAATGCAGAAGGCCTGGTTTCATTTCCCACCTCCCTACAAGAGCAACTACTGGCATTTTTGGGCCCTCTAATATTCATCCTTTAGAAACACAGAGATCCCAATAGTCAGAGGCACCTGCCCCAATGCAAAATGCACCACTGTGCTACAGTAATTAAATATCAGAATGTTTCCAGGCAAGCAGCTTTGGTTTGACAAAGATCTGTCATCTGAAGTCCTTAGGAGCAGACAGGAATTTAAGTCTGTTGGGAAGTTCTTGCAATAACATAACATGTTCTGAGGCTTCACTTACCCAACCAGATTGACATGTCTACATCAAGGGAAGATTTGTCTTTTTTTGGATATTTCAAAACATTCATTGATGATAATAACAATTTATTCATTCAATCCTGGATGCTCTGAAATGTCCTGGAGTGTTCTCTGTTCTGGAGGAGTTCAACTATCTAGTCAAACTATCTGTATACACAGAGTTTTGAGTCAATATGATTAAGTTACTGCTTTATTCTCTGTCATCTTCTTTTCTATTTAGCTCCTTGAGTAGGCTTTTGTAACAGTGAAAATAAAAAAAATTGTTCATATTTATTTACATTACATTTAACATTTACAGGGTTTAGTAGATGTTGTTATCCAGAGCCACTTACAAAATTGCTTTTTGTTCAGACAGAATGTGTATCCTAGCTAATACAAATAGGTTAGAGTACACACTTCCCTTGAGCTCAGATACTGCCAGAACATGGGGGCCAGTGCTGATACCTAGAACGAACAATACATAGTATAATGCAAAAAACAGCTTCTATTCTGTGCTCATACCTAAAATGAAAAAGTATACAGTACTAATAGTGTCACAAAGATATGGGATCTTCAGTCTGCACTTGAAGACCACAAGAGTGTCAGCTGTTCAGTATGGTGGGTCAAGTTGAGGTGTACTTAAAGTTTGTAGGGCTCGAAGTGCAGCCCAACCTTTGAAAATTGCCATAAGGTAGAGAGGGGCTGGTCCATTCTTGGCTATGTAGGCAAGCATGAGAGTTTTAAAGCATGAAAGGTTGCAGGCTTGCAGTTATTTTTAGAAATGGATTTAAATGCTTTGTTCTTACTACTGAAGTGTACTCCAGTTTTGAGTCTTTTATTTTTAATGTTGATTTGTGGTTCCAGTGCTATTCACCCTTATCTATAGGGCACCTAAAACGAATAAAGATTTTATTAAAAAATCTTCTGAACTTTTATCATCAGTGAGTGTAATGTTTCACCAGATATTGATCCTGAAAGATTTTAACATGTATGCTGTCTTTTAAGCCAATAGTCAATGACTTGAGCCACTTGCTTGACCCTTCACACAACTTGTAAATGGCCCGATTCATGATCATGATCACACTCCTGATCTTATATTATCTCATGGTTTTAATGTTACTGATGTGACAATTGCAGAAACTGCCTTCTCAGATCATAAGCCTTCTCAGATAATCATCATCATCTTCATCATCTTCTTCTTTTCCGCTTTTCCATTTCAGGTTCACGGTGTCACAGAATAATCCTCTACAACTACCCAATTTGCTCTTGTCTATAGTAATTCTTTCTCCTCTATAGCTGCTCCTGTGGCTGTTGGGGACCTGATCACTTCTTTCCAAACTTCCTGTAGAACTGCATTGGACCAGGTAGCCCCACTTGCAGTGAAATACTGTAGATTTAAAACCCAACAGTCTTTGAATTTCGTTGATTTAGGACTGAACCTTTGGGAACACCTTGTGTAACAGTACTAGTGGAAGATTTGTGTGTGCCAAGAGCAACAAAATTAGATCTATTGGTAAAGTAGGAAATGAACCAGGAATGTGCCGTGTCAGTTATACCAATAGCTGAAAGATGGGAGATGAGTATGCTGTGATTAACAGTGCCAAACGCTGCACTCAAATCTAAGAGAAGAAGGATACTGAGCGCACCGGGGTCAATAGCGAGTAGGATATCATTTCAAACTCGCAGAAGGGCTGTCTCAGTACTGTGCTTTTTTTCCTGAAGCCAGACTGAAAAGGCTCAAAAAGGTTATTGTCTATCAGGAATGACTCTAACTGAATGGCCACCACCCTTTCTAACAACTTAACTAAAAAGGGTAGGTTAGAAATATGCTCGAAATTATCAAGTTTGGCTGTATTCGGACCAGGATTTTTGAGAATGGGTGTGATGGCAGATGTTTTAAGGCATATGGGGACATGACCTGAGACAAGACTCATATTAATGAGATGGGAAATGGGGCTAGATAAAATGGCAGAACATTTTTTAAGAAGTGGGGTTGAAGCAGCATTGAGGTGACAGGTACAAGCATTGGATTTAACTATAAGCTCTGATAAAAAGGCTGGATCAATGGGAGCGAAATTAGCCAGGGGTTTATGAGTTGAGATCAAATGAAAACTATGCTCAGGTGAGGAAGAAGATAAGAGGACCTGATGGTAGACTTTAGTAATCTTGTCATTAAAAAATCTATGAAATTGCTCAACAGTGTTAAAGTTCTTGATTGTTTGTGACTGAATGAGTTTACAAACAGTAGTGAAAAGTGTTTTGGGCTTGCTAACATAATTATTAATAAGAGAACAAATGTATGCAGAACGGGCAGACTTTAAAGCAGCATTATAAGAAATCATGTGTTCAGTATATGCTATTAAGTTCACAGTAAGATCAGTATACTTTAAACGGCACTACAGACGCCTACCAGTGGTTTTCAGAGCGATGAGTTCAGGAGTGATCCAAGGGGAGGAGCGACCAGCAGGAACCTGTCTAGTCTTTAAGGGAGCCAATTGGTATCCCAGAAACAGTGTCATTAAAACAATCAGAATGTCATCAGGACAGGACAGCAAAGAAATTGCCGAAACTGCAGAAGACTGAAGAAGGACAGAAAAAAATTGAGGTTCGATAATTTTGATATTATACAGAAGGAGACAACATCTGTTAACAGATGTTAACAGATGTTTCAGCAAGCTTGTGGTCAGAAACATCAACAACTGAGTCAGAGACAGAGGTAACAGATAGACCAGTAGAGCAAATTAAATCCAATGTGTGGCCATGTGAGTGTGTGGAAAAATCAACATTTTGTGTCAAGCTAAAGCAGTCCAACAGAGACTCAAATTCAGTTGACAATGAACAGATAACTTCAACACGGATGTTAAAATCCCCAAGCATGATCAGAGCTGGACATACAGAACTGGTCAAGGTGAGTATCTCACAGAGTTCCATGAAGAAGTCAGAGGAAGTCTTTGGTGGGTGATAGATTAATGCAAACAGCACAGGGGTTGAGCTGACCAGTTTCAGAACCATGTATTCAAATGACTTTACCTCATGAAACTTACAAAGACATACATTAAGTGACCCATCAAAATTAACAGCGAGACCACCCCCTTCCCCTGTGGCCTGGGCTTAGCTAAATATCTAAAACCACTAGGTACCAACAAATTGTTGAGTTGATGATCACCAGGTTTTTGCCATGTCTCTGTATGGAAAAACACACAGATGTGGTTCACAACCATGAGATTAGGTAAAGGAGCTTTATCTGTTATAGAGCGAGAGTTAAGTAGTCCAAGTTTGTGTCCGTATGACGTGTTGGAGTAGGTCATCGATGGCAGTGGGGTGGCTCGAGGGAGAGACCGGAGAACGTCAAAGTAGAGCTGTAAGGGGTTCCGATGTGTTGCTTCCACCTACTAGACCATATGACAGAAACAGCAGAGTCAGAAAAATGATAAGTCGAGGTCTGGAAGAGCAGCCAAGTGACTGACATAACTTATATGTAGAACAACATACAGATCTATAACTGGCATCCAGAATCTTACAGAATGAGTGGAGACTCACCCAGGAGAGGCGCATACAGCACAACATTCAAAATGTTCGTAGTTTCAAAATGTTCGTAGGTACGAATGAAATTTACACCTGCTCCTGACACCACGTAAAGTTTGCGTATGTCCATAAGATGCTGAAAGTATCATCTGACCTGAGTGAACTTTATTCATTCATTGTCTCTAACACCTAAAGACACTTTTTTGGCTGTACCCATCAAACATTCATTCACTGTCTGAAACTTATCCAATTCAGGGTCATGGCAGTTCCAGAACCCACCTGTAATCACTGGGCGCAAGGCAGGAACACACTCTGGAGGGGGTGCTAGTCCTTCACAGGGCAACACACACCCACACATTCACTCATACACTCACACCCATGGACACTTTTTTGAGTCGCCAATCCACCTACCAACATTTGTTTTTGGACCGTGGGAGGAAATTGGAGCACCTGGAGGAAACCCACACGGACACGGGGAGAACACACCATACTCCTCACAGACAGTCACCCAGAGTGGGACATGAACTCACAATGTCGAGGTCTCTGGAGCTGTGTGACTGCGACACTACCTGCTGCGCCACCGTGCTGTCCTGTTAATAAAAAATTAAAAATAATTAAAATGCACGAACTAAATAAATAAACAATAAATTAATTAATAATCATACAACATTTAACACAACCTTCCTAATACAGCCTGTTATTCAGAGCAACTTCCAGTAGCAAATAGCAATTTCTTGCTGAATTATTTTGCTACTTGTTTAGTCAGTTACATAATGTGGATTTTCATGACCTACAGTTTTCAGAATACCATATATCACTCAGGTCTAAGAACTGATAGTGGCCCATCTTTGCATGGTCTCTTAGTAGTGCACTCCTAAACAGCCCTTTATTTTACAGAGACTTTATGTGATGGACCATCAATCTGCACTCCTTTCTACAGATAGTGGAAAAATCTCTTGTGCAAAAGTTTGGCACAAAAGCACAGAGCCATGTAAGTAGATACTGGCTGCTATTGCTGAAGATCAGGCAAGATATGACAAAGCTCCTCACTGTCCAGTCAACACATCAGGGATATCATCACTGTGACAAACACACTACCTGTGCATGTGAGAAATGCAAAGCGCCACTGCACATTGAGTGCTTCAAGATATACCACAGACAGTAGAAAAGGAGATAAGAATGAATGAAAAACAGATGAAAATGGCAATAAAATCACAACAAAACAATTGATAAAGGATGAGTACAATATTAGGTCTAGGAAGAGTAGTCAATGAAAAAGCAATTGTTTCTCAAGCCTATCTCTGTGATATTTGAACTGTAGACCTCTATGTGAATGAATGGATATTGTACAGGATAACTGTATAATAAATGTTATCTTTATGAAAATGACAGTAACTGCTAATGACCATTTTAATGTGTTATTAACTGGGCCGGGATATAACACAAGTTTCATGACTGCATATGAGAAATATTGTAATTATACTTAGGATAAGCTGTAAAATATCCTATGTCAATTCATTAAAAATTTGAAAAGGACCCAGTCCACTCTGTTCTGACCAGCAATCACAGCTTTTCTCTGGTGCCATCAGATAAGCACCTACTTTCTTCTGTGTTTTGCTGAATCAATTATATATTAAGTTCACACAGGTATCTAAAATCTTCCATTAGGGAAACTGGCATTTGAAATCCTTCATCCAGCCAAAATTTTGGGGAAGATTTGGCTCTGTTTTGGAATTGCTTGATTCAGTTGTGACATTTGTGTGCGTGTATGTGTTGCCCTGTGAAGGACTGGCTCCCCCTCTCACCGTGTGCCCAGTGATTCCAGGTGAACTCTGGACCCTCCGCGATCCTGAACTGGACAAGCAGTTAAAGACAATGAATGAATGAATGAATGAATGAGTAGTGACATTTTTTATGCAGCAAGATTACACACAACGGCTTCAGCTTAAACAAAATCACAAATGTTTGTACACACCACATTCATTCATTATCTGTAACCGCTTTTCTGTTCAAAACGACATTTTTTACAGCATTTTGAACCTTGGTAGTTTAACGGCATAAAAAAATGCGGTATTTATACTTTTACGGTGTAATTAAGGGCGCCTTACCGGCAGAAACTCTGTATTTTTCTGTGTTTTATAAAGGTAACGTGTCTTTTAGATGCTGTTTTTTGACCCCCTTGGCATTCCATAGCAGAGTGAATTGGCACCGCTCTCTCCATAGGCTCTCACAATGGCATCGCCAGCACAAAGCGGTTTGCAGCGTATCATGTGAAAGCGCCTTTGACCTGGAAAGAATGTAATGTACATTTATTTAACAAAACTGGACAAAAAAAAAAAAACACTGCTGTGCCTGTTCTATAACACTGTACCTTTAGTGACAATACTATACCTATATCGTTTTGGTTTTTTTTTTTGTTTTTTTTTTTGAGAGTGTATAATGATATGAAAAAGTAGATTGACAAAGTAGAGTTATAATATATTTGCTAAAGTAGGTCAAAGTCATAAAATATACTAGTTAGAAATAATTATTTTAATGTGTTATGTTGTACTGAACATTTTAGTTAACACATGTAGCCAGAAGACTGGTCATCTGTACCACAGGCAGCGGTGGTCAGCCTTCATCACTAAGACAGGCTTTGTAATGAATCCATACCCTCTTTAATGAGGACACACATAAAAAGGCTTGTCAGAGTTAATGAAAAACTAAGCTCTACATGTTACACAGCCCTGTGTGACACTATTGGAATACTGCAGCCTTTGAATGGTAATCATTACAGATTTCAAATGGCCTATTTTTACCACTCATCTTTGCATTTTTGTCAGTTAAATGATGTTGTGCAATGAGTGAACAAGTTCTAGCATTTGTGGCATATCTTTGCGTTCCTCATAAATTAAGAGAAAGCTGCTACAGAGTAAATGCATTTTTATTGGAACATATTGAGAAGAAAAGGTGCATTGGGGTCTAGTGAAGCATGAACCCTTGTTTCTGACAGACTGCTTCCCCTCTCTCTTTAACCTAAAGAAACTCACAACACCGCTGTAGTGCACTGTAGTGCACTAGAGCCTAAACTCTATAAGCAATGGAGCTTGACAATGATACTGGTAATGGTAAAGGTGGAGATGCTTAATTAATGCTCATTTCACATGTGAATACCAGCAAAACAAAAAATGAATATCCATGGCACTTCTTATTTAGTCAAAAGATACACTGATCAGCCATTACATTATGACCACCTCTTGGGTGGTAGATCATTCTCAGTGCTGCAGTGACAATGATGTTTTGCTTGTGTGTTAATGTGTGCTGTGCTGGTACAATTGGAGCAACTCCCAGTGAAGGAAGATGAGGTACTTTCTCTGACTTTACATCTACAAGTTGGACCAATGAAGTAGGCGTGTCTCATAGAGTGGACAATGTGTGGACACAGTATGCATTAACTCCAGCAGCACTGCTATGTCTGATCAACTCTTACCAGTATGGCATACACTAATCCACCACCACCACCATATCAGTGTCATTGCAGCCCTGAGAATTATTCACCACCCAAATAATACCTGCTCTGTGGTGGTTATACTGGGGTCCTGACATTGAAGAACAGAATGAAAATGGGCAAACAGCATGTAAAGCAACAGAGGCCTACATTCTGTAATAGGAGAAATACAAAATGCTCCTGTATAAATACTGAGTGCTACTACACTAGTGGAGCTGAAAGAATGGACAGTGAGTGTAGAAGCTAGGAGGTGGTCATAATGTAGATAGCCATGTTATGATAGGCTTTTTATCAGTGCCATGAGTGCCTTGGATATTCAGTTTTTGTTTAAGTTTTTTTACACCACATCTTATAAAGGACCATTGAAATGTACATATTTATTTCCTTCCAATTAGCACTATCTATTTTTATACCTTTTTGATGACCAGCCAAGCTGTATTAAGAACTACTGCTAGATACTGTGGAGTGAAAAGGTTTATGTTTACTGGATGTCATAATTCTGCTGAGCAGGTAGGCTGTTACTGGACTTACTGTATTAGGAATCTGATTGGCTGCAGTGGTGGAGAGGGTGTTGTACAGAATGTTAGCTAAATGCTGTTTTTGTGGTGGCCATTTCCTGGCAGAAGATAGAGGGGGTTGGAGTGGGTTGGAAGGTGCAGGCGGGGAGACAGATGCTTAACGACTCCCCTGGGGCCCTGTCTCTGGCCCCTTATCTCTTCCCCAGTTTGCACGGGTTGCTATAGAAACTGCCCCCGGATGAGCTTCACTTGCATTACACTAACCACTATTAGCTGGATTTAGTGGACTCAGTCAATGATTTAAAAACACTCAAGTACCAATGACCACAAAATATGAACCAGGTTTTGTTTTTTGACCTCTGACAGCCCTGTGAAAGGATTAAACTCTTTAATTGAAATGAACAATATAGTTGTTTCGTAAAGGGTATGTCATTTGCAAAAAACAATATTATAAGAGTTACATTCATTATTCTTTTTGCCAGAGCAACTGGAAAAACTGCCTCCAGACACCAGATCAATTTAAGGTAATCTCCAAGTATGGGAGACTGACAGCAGTCAAGCATGAACAAAAACCAGACACACACACACAAATGTAGGCTTGAGGACCGAAGAGTAGGCACTAGAGAGTATGATTGAAGTAAACTACTTAGATATGAAGGTGCAAGGTCATGCAAGGGTTTAAACACCAACACAAGCAATTTGTACTGTATATTGTACTTCACAGGAAGCCAATGAAGACGACTTTGGACTGAAGTAATATGCTCTCATGATCTTGTATGGGTCAGCACCCTAGCAGCAGAGTTCTGCACATACTGGTTACCCAAAGGGTACATATTCAGTACTATAAGTTAGGGGAAATTATTGTACCATATTCTATATTACTTGTAGAATTTTGTGTTGATTTTAGGCACCTGATTAATCTGCAGTTTATTATATTTTTTTCATAATTCTAAAATGAAATCTTACCAATTCAACTGAAGAAGTAATTGCGATATACCTTTAGGAAGCACAACTGGACTTTAAAACTACTGTTGTACCTTTGAAATGTGCATGTGCACTTTTTGTACCTTTAGTGACAACAATGTATTTTTAAATACATCTAAATATATCTAAAGCAATAGCCACAACACTGTTGGTTTAGGTTTGTATGGTGCAGAGTGCTCTTACTGTCACGCCCTCGTCTCGTCATGTCTGTTTTCCCCGGTCATGTGCTCTTTTAGCACATGGCTATGTTTGTTTATGTTCCAGTCTGCGCCTTAGTTCCGCCTCCTCGTCTGTCATTTGTTAACCCGTCCCCCTCGTTATCTGTCCAGGTGTGTCTCGTTTGTGTCTTGTATTTAAGTTCCCTTTTGTCTCTCCTGTTTGTCGAACATTTCTCCTTTCTCCGTTGTCTTCAGTCAAGTCGGTCATCCTGCCTGCCTGCCTGCCTGCCTGCCTGCCTGCCTCCGTAGTTTTTCCCCGTCGTCGTTTCATTTTCTTTTGTCGTTGTTTCACCTTTGTTTTGACACAAGTCATGTCGTGTTGTTTATCTCCCGTTTTCTAGTCAGGTCATGTTTGTTTCATAGTTTTGTCTTTCTGTGTTTTTCCTGTCCCCAGTTTAATATGCTCGTCTTGTTGTTTTCTTTATAGCTTGTCTTTTTGTTAGATCTTTTGTTATAATAAAATCATCGTGTTTTAGCAAGTGCGTCCGCTTCCGTCAGTCCGCCCCGTGATCCGTGACACTGACTGCTTAAAAGGTTCAGTATGTCATTTCTTCTGAGTCACCTGCATCACTGCAAGGAGAGCATTGTGAAGATGTCCATCAAATCTATTTAGGCAGGTATGAAGGAAGTTTTTTTTTTTGTTTGTTTAATGGGTATTGCCACCTTAAACCTGGCATTACCACTGAACTCTAGGGCATTACTGTGCCCTAATGTAATGAAATATTAAGTAAAAATAGTGGAAGTAAATATCTTTATAAAAAATATACATATATGCAGGTAAAAAAATAGATCATGCTTACAATGCCAAGAAACATAACTGAAATTTCTTCCAATCCATCCTTTGTTGTGAGTCCTATTGTAGCAATAAATTAGTTAAACAAACATTTTTTACAGACTCTGAGACAGAACATGTTTAGTTGCTATAACATCAAATGAACAAATTTGTATAAATTTGCAATGAATAATTGGGCTCCAGCCAAAAGATTGATTGCATAAAAGCTGTTTTTGGTTGAAATCCATTAGTGGAAGCCATTTTTTCTGCACACTTTGACATCTTGTGATTTTATTAATTTTTATTCCCAAAGATGCATGAATCTCCCACTCTGCTCCTTTGCAAAGAGTCCAGCAGAGAGAGAGTAACCACTTAGATGCTGTCATTGATTATAACTTGCAAAGGCCCTAGAATATAAAGTCCCCTTTTGGGAATTGAGAAATCTCCATATGCTTGCCTCCACTTGCTTATGGAAACTGCTGCTTGATTTACATTAGTAAGCATTAATATTAACTGGTGAGGTGGCAAAGATGGTGATTGAACCTGAAAGCAAAGGTGTATCAAGTGGTCCCCATAGTGAGGTGGAAAATTAAAGAAAGAAAGAGAGGGAGAGAGGATAACCCCTTTTCATCTGTCTATTCTAAGTCATCCAAGTCTTTGGTTCTCTTTTTCACCACAGACACTTTGCATGCATTAACATACCAATTAGACCTCAATTAGCAGTTTCCCTGACTGCTTTTTTAAAATCAATGAGTCTTTAAAATGTATTGTACAGTAATAACACCACATTGATTTATCAACTGTTTTTATTAGTTTCTGTTGAGAGAATTCATGTTCTTTGGGTGCCATAATGCTTAATATATTTAAATATTGTCAAGTCCATACAGTCAGAAATGGGTGCAAGAAAAAGAAACTCTTTTTCATTAACACAGCAATTCTCCAGTCTTTCTACTGATGTCGAGAATGCAGCCTAGATGTCTAATTCCTTTAGACTGTTTTCTAAGATTCAGAGTAACAATAACAGTTGAAATTATCTTGCTCTTTACCCATTTAGTCTAAACAACATCCACACTTGGTGCTGTAAAATGGTCTTGGAATGATAAGTCTCTGTAGTTGGCTTCTACTTTTTTTTAGGTGGAGAGGGGGATGCCAGGGTTTCAGGGTGCCCTCTCTACAATACATACAAACTGAATTAATGCCACCTTTTTACTCCCTTTGACTTAATTACTGCCTTCCTTTCCAGTGAGATGCTGATGGCTGCCAGAAGTTCCTGCTCACCTGCCTGAGACCAGTTGTCAGCCCTCCATTCCTAGTATCTGCCACACCCCGTATTTTTACACCACATCTGTGGCCCCTGTCGTCTCCATGCGGAAGCTTCTGGATATTTGATGGGACTGATTTCAGCACTTTAAAGACTCCAAGGCTGCTTCTACCTGCAGTTTTAAATTAAAACACTGTTTTTTTTTTATAATTTGTTTGACCAGAGTAGGAGGCTTTCTTGTGAGTCTTGGTTCCTTCCAAGGTTTAATCCTCCAGCTCTGAGGGAGTTTTTCCTCACCACAGTCTTCTTTGGTTTTCTCACCTGGGGTTATTTATACTAATTTTGTTTTAACTCTCAATTTCTGTAAACCTGCTTTGTGACACCATCAGGTACTAAACAGCACTACACAGATACACTTGGCTTGAATTTGAATATGAGGTAAGGATCTTAGTTTTTCATGGCTCATTCATTATCTGTAACCGCTTATCCAGTTCAGGGTTGTGGTGGGTCCAGAGCCTACCCAGAATCCCTGGGCGCACACCCTGAAGTGGACCCCAATCCTTCACAGGGCAACACACACACATTCACTCACACCTATGGATACTTTTGAGTCGCTAGTCCACCTACCAAACATGTGTTTTTGGACCGTGGTAGAAAACTGGAGCACCTGGAGGAAACCCACAGGGAGAACACAACAAACTCATTAACAGTCACCTAGAGCAGGACAATGGAGCTGTGCGACTGAGACACTACCTGCTGCACCACCTTTTCTTGGTACAAATAAAGTCAAAAAGGTTTTTCAACATATATGCAGTAAGAACACAGCAAAAACAAACAATGCAAAGGAGAGAGTTTTTCCTTTTGATCTCTCTATCTTTTGCACTGTGTAAAAGGTGTGAACAGGTTTTAAGCAGTTCAGTAGCAACACAGGTTTCTTACCATGTTTAGTTTGTGTTGCATATTGTATTTGGAATAGCCTAAACATTGTTTAAAAGTTTTATTTTTATTTGTTTACATCACGTGTACAATTTGGAATAAACAACTGTTTTGGTTCATCCTTACATGGACTCCTGCAGAGGTTTTACTTGGAATAATGCAGACACGAGTAAAAGAAGTTGATTCAGCCGCCAGAACATTGTTTAGCCCACATAAGGCTCAAAATTACAACAGAGTGTCAGACAGGAGAGGTAAACTAGAAGGTTGGGGAGGAATTCTGGACATGGAAGGTGGACCCTTCCTCTCACTCATCTTGAAAATGCAGTCATGGTAGAGTAGGAGGTGATAGGGTGGCGATGGGATGTCGTTTGGTGCGTAAAACTGAAAGGATTTAGGAGTGGTCCTTTGACCAATTAATTTATAACCCTGTTAACTAATGTTTACCACCAAAAGAAAAAAATATTTGTTATATTTACATTATGTTAACAAAGCGCAGCTTACTAGAGTCAAGCTAAACTATATTGCCAAAAGTATTTGCT
Organism: Hoplias malabaricus; assembly: GCF_029633855.1. Lineage (NCBI taxonomy): Eukaryota > Metazoa > Chordata > Actinopteri > Characiformes > Erythrinidae > Hoplias > Hoplias malabaricus. The sequence continues at coordinate 18,039,309 of NC_089813.1, forward strand.
CGGTTGCTTTTGCACACATAAGAACTTGAGTGACATCCCATTCTTCATAGGGTTTAATATGTTGGTCCAGCTTTTGCATCTATAACAGCTTCAAATCTTATGGGAAACTTTCCCCAAGGTTTAGGAGGACCATTCTTTCAGAAGCGCATTTGTGAGGTCAGATAATGATGCTGGACGAGAAGGCCTGGCTCACAGTCTCTAATTCATCCCAAAGGTGTTCTGTCAGGTGAAGGTCAGGACTCAACTGTGCAATCCAGTCAAGTTCTTCCACACCAACTCGCTCACCCATGTCTTTATGGAATTTTGCAATCACCAAAATGTTTCCACAAACTTGGGAGCATGAAATTGTCCGAAATTTTTTGGTATGCTGAGCCAAAGTCATGAAAAACAACCCCACACCATAATCCCTCTGCCACTAAACTTTACATTTGACAAAATGCAGTAATACAAGTACTGTTCTCCTGGCAACCGTCAAACCAAGAGTCATCCATTATTCATTGACTTATCCAAATGTTTGTAAAAGAAGTCTGCATGCCTAGTTCAGGGTCATGGTGGGTCCGAAGGCTAGCCAGAGCAAAATGAGGAAATAATAATATTAATAATTATTAATAAGTTTAAATTAAGTTTAATGGCAGATTCTTTACCTAATGGAAAATTATTGAAGAAAATGGCAGCTTCTAATGTTGTGTTATGCTTTAATGCCTTTATATTTTCTGTACATGTTTTTTGTTCTCCTTAATGTTTTTGAGAAGGTTCTTTTAGTAAAAAATTATTCATCATAGAAAGTGATAACTGACTGCCACCCATTATAATATTAAATAATAATAATAATGTTATTGTTTTTGTTTTTTTAACTTTTTAGTCTACCTAAATCAATTTACTGGGCTTATAGCAGGGGTGTGTGATCAGATACAAAAATTGCATTATCATGATGCATATGGGGCAGCACGGTGGTGCAGCAGTCACACAGCTCCAGGGGTTGTGGGTTCGATTCCCGCTCCGGGTGACTGTCTGTGAGGAGTTGGTGTGTTCTCCCTGTGTCCGCGTGGGTTTCCTCCGGGTGCTCCGGTTTCCTCCCACAGTCCAAAAACACACGTTGGTAGGTGGATTGGCGACTCAAAAGTGTCCGTAGGTGTGAATGTGTGTCTGTGTTGCCCTGTGAAGGACTGGCGCCCCCTCCATTGTGTATCCCCGCCTTGTGCCCAATGTTTCCAGGTAGGCTCTGGACCCAATGAAACCCTGAATTGGATAAGCGGTTACAGATAATGAATGAATGATTCATATGTATTTCACAATTTATATATTATTTTCATGTGGTATAATATGCCTTAGACTTGTCACATATTAAAAGATGGATAAACAAACAAACAAAAACATATTAGTACTGTAACTACTTCCTGGTCAATCATTGAGTCCACGCTTCATACTGATGTTAATGAAGTTATTTTATTCCTCATTACAAACTCGTCTTCATAGAACACCGTGAAAACTGAAATGAAATTAATATTTCAATAAATTCTTTCGTAACAGGCAGATAATTTCCACACATTCAAATACACTGTTCTATACAATAGCCATGCATAAGGATTCGGGTTTTAGACAAAAACACTGTTAGCTTAACAAGCCAACCATGTGGAAGTTAAACTCTTATTGAATAATCACAGAACAGAATTTCCAGCATTATATGGGAATTGTGTGCTAATGTGCCCACAGCCCAGTGCAGGCTAGCTCATACTACAACATACGATTGTTATGCAAATTTACATTTCACACCGCAAATCAATATGCGTGTCATTAAAGAAAGTTAGTACAAAACAAAGCAGCATTGTTTTACCGTGTGCGCCCTTGACCAGTTGTAGAATGGTAATGTTTCTCTCTCTTACTGTTCTCTCTTCTCTCTCTTTTATTCGTGTCTCTCCAAACCGAATCTCCGCGCTCGGAACCGCTGCGCGCCTGACGAACTACTTTCGATTTAACGATGTCAAAATAAAAGAACAATAAATAACAAAATGCAGTCGAAATAAAATCTTATGGTATTATTTACACTCCCACCAAATTACCATTTGGTTTATGGCTTAAACATACATTATTGGGCATGCCACACTCTTAGACAATAAATCAAAGGTAATTTCACCCTCATGACAAATTATAAACATTTATCTTGAGACACAGGGAATTTATTGCTCTCTACTAAAACAACTAACTTTTGAATGGGCCGCTCAACAACAGATGGCTTGCTGAGGCGTTCACCTCCGTCCCTTAGCCTTTGCTCGCCTATCTGTATGGTGGCTCTGCGGACAAGACCATCATCGTCTTTGCATACCTCCAAAACCCTGGCCAGCTTCCACTCGTTGCGAGGAGCATCATCTTGGACGATAACAATATCATCGATTTGCACATTTCGTCTTGGGGCATGCCATTTCTGCCTGATGCTAATCCCTGCTAGATATTCCTTTCTCCATCTGCACCAAAATTGCTCAGATAAATACTGCACCCGCCTCCATCTTTTCCTCGCGTATAAGTCCTCTTTGACAAATCTGCCTGGTGGCGGTAGAGGGACAGAGGATTTCATTGTGAGGAGATGGTTTGGTGTCAGTGGTTCTGGGCTTGTAGGATCATTAATACTATCCACAGTGAGAGGGCGGCTGTTTATAATGGACATGGCCTCATAAAAGAATGTCCTGAGAGAGGTGTCATCTAGTCTCCCAGCGCTCTGCGCTAGGACTGAACTCAACACACTCCTTGCTGTGCGTATCTGTCGCTCCCAGACTCCCCCTACGTGACTTGCGTCGGGAACATTCATGCAAAAGTCGCACTGTCGTTCCGCCAGAAATCTTGCCACTCTCTCTTCATCTAATTCTTTCAGAGCTCTATGCAGCTCATTCTTTGCACCAACAAAGTTGGATCCATGATCTGATCTTAATTGTCTCACTGGTCCTCGGATAGCTATGAAACATCTTAAGGCATTGATGAATGCGTCAGTAGTCATGTCTTCCAGTAATTCAATGTGTACCGCTCTAGAGCAGAGACACGTGAAGAGCAGACCATACCGCTTTTGTTCCTTGCGTCCCTGTTTGGTGTGAAAGGGACCAAAACAATCCATACCACAGAACGAGAATGGCGGTGTAGGTTCGGTACGATCTGTAGGAAGATCTGCCATCCTTTGCTGTTCTGTGGGTCTTCGAGCTCTTCTGCAGGTGACACACTGCCTTATATAACTGGCAACTGCTTTACTACCTGCAATGACCCAGTATCCATTAGCTCTGATTTCGTTGAGGGTTTGCCCTCTTCCTTGATGCTGGGTTTTCTCATGACAGTGTCTGAGAATGAGGCATGTCACGTCACCATTTGTCGGCAGAATTATTGGATGTCTCACATCAAAGGGTGAGGATGCTCTCCTTAATCGTCCTCCTACTCTTAGTATGCCGTCATGAATCTCTGGGTCAAGTGGATACAGTGGGTGGTTTCGAGAGAGCTTTCCAGATCTTTGGTTCAGAATGAGCAGCTCCTCTTTGAAGGCTTCTTGCTGCACAAGCTTGATGATGGTAAGTGAAGCTCTCCTTCTCTCTTCCACATTTATAGGTTTTATGTTCTTAGATTTTACAGCCAACTGGCGAATACGTGCCACAACATTCACTACAGTGGTCCATTTTGAGAATCGCGCCAGTCGCCCTAAAAAATTGTCCCGCGTTTCGACTAGTGTGTTCAGCACCTGTACTGTCTTGACCTCAGGATCTCCTACCACTAGGTCTGGCATTCCTTGCTCAATATTAAGCTCTCTTTCCCATAGGAATTTAGGTCCCTGAAACCAATTTGAGTTGATCATCTCTGATACTCTGAGGCCTCTTGAGGCATGATCGGCAGGGTTCTCACTTGTGTCAACATAATGCCATTGTTGTGGGTCAGTTGTTTCACGGATTCTCTGGACTCTGTTGGCTACAAAGACATGGAATCGCCGAGCTTCATTGCTGACATAACCTAGGACTACTCGCGAGTCTGTCCAAAAGTGCTCCTCATCAATCCTGAGCTCTAACTCCTCTTTCAGCATGCTGCTAACAGCAGCAGAGATTACTGCAGCAGTTAACTCCAGCCTTGGTATCGTAACTACTTTTGTGGGTGCGACCCTTGCTTTGCCCATTATCAGAGTGCAATGTACACTGTCTTCACTCACAAGTCTAATGTATGTACATTGACCGTAGCCTCGACTGCTGGCATCTGAGAAGTGATGCAGTTCAGTTCTCAGGATCTTTCCAAAGTTCTCAGGAGAGTAACATCTTGGGATTTGAATTTTTTCAAGGTTCCCAAGATCACTGACCCAGTTCTCCCACCTTGGCCTCAACTCATCAGGAAGTGGATCATCCCATCCTACACCTTTCTGACACATCTCCTGGAGCACTTGCTTTCCTGACAAGAGGAATGGAGCCAAGAACCCCAAAGGGTCATACACAGAGGCTATGGTGGAGAGAATCCCACGCCGTGTTGTTGATTTCTCTTCCAGAGAGACCTTGAAGGAGAACGTATCTCTCGTTACATTCCATCGCACTCCCAGTACTGTTTGGACAGGAAGATCATTGTGGCTGAGAGCTACGTCTTCCACTCCTTTGGCTCGTTCAGTCTCACAGATTGATTCCAGAACTGTTCGATTATTGGAAATGAATTTGTGGAGACGTAGTTGCCCTCTACTACACACAGCTTGAGCTTCTTTCACCAGCTTAATAGCAGTGTCCACAGAGTCTAGACTTACAATGCCATCGTCTACATAAAAATTTTTTCTTATGAAGTCTGCTGCTAAAGGGTATTCTTTCTCATTTTGGGTAGCTAGATACTTCATGCCATAATTGGCGCACCCTGGAGATGAGGCCGCTCCGAAGAGGTGGACCTTCATGCGGTATGCCTTGGGTTCGGATTCTGTAGCTCCACCTTTCCACCACAAGAAACGCAGATAGTCTCGATCCTCTTCGCTTACGTGGAATCTGTGAAACATCTTCTCTACATCGCACATCACAGCGATTGGGTGTTTGCGAAATCGACATAGCACTCCATTCAGTCTGTTAGTAAGATCGGGTCCGGTGAGAAGATGGTCATTCAAGGCAGTGCCCTCATACTTTGCAGAGCAATCAAAAACGACTCTGATCTTTTCTGGCTTTCTGGGGTGGTAGACCCCCTGATGTGGGATATACCACACATTGCCTGGCTCTGGTTCATTGAGGGCCTCTTCTGCTTCACCATCCTTTATAACACCTTCCACAAAGTTCACATAGTCACTCTTGAACTTGAGATCTCTGTCAAACTTCCGTTTCAAGTGCTTTATTCTGACTAAGGCAAGCTTCTTGTTTTCTGGGAGACAAGGACGTATTTTGAAAGGCAAAGGCATCTCTAGATGATTACACTCATTCTGTTGGATTCTTCCTTCTAGGATCCGGAGAAACTGGATGTCTTCCTGCGATATACTTTTTTCTGCCGGGTTGGTGTCTGCAAAATCAGACTCAAGTACTCGAATCACAGCCGCTGGTGTCACAGGAGGCAACTCTTTCACAGATATGCGATTGCACAGCCCTGTTACATCCTTGGAATTTACACTCTGAGCCACACTCCCAATGATGCTCCAGCCTAGGTCTGTCTTAATAGCATAAGGTTCATTGTCATCCCCTGTGATGACATGACGTGGTGCTAGTGCTCTGGAGCAGTCGTAGCCGATCAACAATCCTACCCCACAATCCATCAGTGGGGGCATTTCATGGGCTATGGCTGCAAGGTGATTCCACTTGTTAGCAGTTTCACAGGTGGGAATGTGTCCTCGTTCAAGTGGAATAAAATCTCGAGAATAGGCCGGAGGTAAGCTGATGGTGGTCTCTGATGAATATCCTCTTACTTTAAGCCCACTAACTCTCAGGCTTTCTATGACTGAGTCCTTTCCCATCATGGTAGAGATCTTGAGTTTCACAGGCTCTCCTGCTGCTTGCAGATTTTCACACGCACTTTGATCTACGAATGTTTTACTACTCTGAGTATCCAGTAAGGCATAAGCTAAGGTCTCGGGACTAGTGGTACGTGATGATGAGATCCATACTGGGACTATCATTGATGTGCTGCCATTCTCACCTCCATTCACACTGCATGACAGTGCAGAAGTATTTCCTTCTCTACTCTGAATTCTTTGCATAGTTGGCTTCTCCACACGTGGACGATCTTCGTGTAATGGAGTGGGATGGTTCCTTTTACACTTGCCACATGTGGCTTTCTTTTGACAGTCCTTTGAGTTATGCCCTTTCCTCAGGCATGAAAAGCACAGACTATTGTCTCTTACAAACCTTTGCTTTTCCTCCACCGAAATTGCCATTAGCTTTTGGCATTTATGTATAGAATGACTTTCTTCACAGTACACACATTTCACTGGTTCTGAGTTCTGTGCTGCTGAGTTCTCTTTCATGGGTTTGTTGAAGTCCTTTGGCTTGGCTTCATCACTATTGTTTGGTTTGGTTGTGGTGGTGTCTGAGGCCTGCACTTTGGTTGCAAACGTGTTTGCCTTTGTACGCTTTATTTCTCTTGTCAGCTTTTCTTCAGTGGGCCTCAGCGCATACAGTGAAGAGACTGGGTTGCATGCTATACGTGCCTCCCTTGCAATGAAGGAAGCAAAGTCTTTAAAATTGGGATAGTCCTTGGCCTGGTCAAGCTGCTCAGTGACATAGCGGTTCCACCTTGAAGTTACCCACTCTGGGAGCTTGAGCAACATCTTCTGATTTTCCTCACAGTCATTAAGCACCTGCAGACCTTTTACATGAGGCATAGCGCTGTCACATGCCTGTAGAAAATCACTGAATTCTCTCAGCTTTATATACTCCCTTGCTCCAATCTTAGGCCACCCATTGAGCTTCTCTCTGTACGCCCGTTGTACTACAAAGGAGTGGCCATATCTGACAGTCAACTTCTCCCATGCTTGCTGATAGGCCTCTTTATCAGTTCTGTAGAAAATACCCTCCAGGACTGACCTGGCTTCCCCAGCAACATATTTTTGCAAGTAGAAGAGCTTGTCGGCAGGATTGGGGCAGCGTCGATCTATTAGAGATTTAAAACTAGCACTCCACTGTATGAACTTCAACGGGTCACCAGAGAATATACTAGGTTCTGGAATTGGGAGTCTGGTGAGTACAGCTGAATCACTCAGTGCTTGCAGTAATAATGTCTCATTTTTTGGAGCTGCTTGATCACGACTGTAAGAACCTGAGTGATGAGAATCTATCAAACTGCTGTGTACAGTGCTGCATCTTTGACCGTTTTCCTTTGATTCCTCTTCTGTGTATACTTTAAGCTTGGCTTCCATAACCTCAAGATCCCTTTGTTGTTCGAGTCGTTTCAATTCTTGGCGCTGTGCGCTGATAATATTCTCCTTTTCAAATTCAACCTTTTTTGCAGCTAACTGAGCAGCCATCTCTGCTCTCTTGGCTGCTATGCTTGACGTCTCTGAGGCAGGTTTAAAGCTGCTAACCATCGATGGTGAGAAGGCTGTGGATCCATATATGGATTTGGCATAGTCTTTGTCCAGTAACAAACGCAGCCTTGGCTCTTCGGCTTCAGCATCAAAGTCTTCTCCTTCTTCAGACAAACGTACTCTCATCAGTTGTGTTAAGTCTCCTGTCACTGCAGAGCAGGCATCAATCTTTCGTTTCACTTCCTGAGAAGGAGTTGATTTTTCTCGTAAATTGTTATATTCCACTTTGGCTATAGCCTCAAGACTTTCCAGGGATTCCATCATCTTACACAGGTCATGGTCAGAGCATTCATGTTTTAGACTCGCACGGACATTTCTAACATGGGCCTTCCAATTCTCGTATGCTGAGAAGAACTTCCTTTCTCTTTGAGCGGATTGCTGCTCTGTCAACTCTAGCATCTTTGGTGTCAAACGTCTCTCACGTGAGGATTTCCTTATCTCCACGTTTGGTGCGGCTGCACCTTGCTCATTAGACACAAGCCCAGCGTCCGACATCTGTGCAGGCTCTACCCTTTCATGTTCGGACTGTGTAATTAGCTCATTCTGAATTTGTAATTCACTACACAATGACATTTTTCATTCTAGTTAACCATTATGTTAGAAAGAAATAACAATGCAACAATGTAAACAGACATTAAAGGCATAAAGGAAAACAATATAGCAATATTCCCTTTTTTTTTCTCTTTTTTTTGTCTATCTGAAACCACTTTAAATAGAGTCTTTTTAAAGAATTGTGGGGCTATCCATCAATTGTCTGAGAATGCAATGTTCCAATGGTAAAATCAGACCTTAAGGCAGTAAGGCTTCTCTTTGGAGCTGAAGTTCACTGCATTCCATGAAGAAGTGCTGCTCACTGAATCTTGAGGACCACAGACTGCAGGCGATGAAAACAGTGTTGAAGCCTGAAGTCAGGTGTAGTAGCAGACATCGTTGCACCTCAGGAGGATGGACAGTAGGCCACGTTTTCACTGTAACTACTTCCTGGTCAATCATTGAGTCCACGCTTCATACTGATGTTAATGAAGTTATTTTATTCCTCATTACAAACTCGTCTTCATAGAACACCGTGAAAACTGAAATGAAATTAATATTTCAATAAATTCTTTCGTAACAGGCAGATAATTTCCACACATTCAAATACACTGTTCTATACAATAGCCATTCATAAGGATTCGGGTTTTAGACAAAAACACTGTTAGCTTAACAAGCCAACCATGTGGAAGTTAAACTCTTATTGAATAATCACAGAACAGAATTTCCAGCATTATATGGGAATTGTGTGCTAATGTGCCCACAGCCCAGTGCAGGCTAGCTCATACTACAACATACGATTGTTATGCAAATTTACATTTCACACCGCAAATCAATATGCGTGTCATTAAAGAAAGTTAGTACAAAACAAAGCAGCATTGTTTTACCGTGTGCGCCCTTGACCAGTTGTAGAATGGTAATGTTTCTCTCTCTTACTGTTCTCTCTTCTCTCTCTTTTATTCGTGTCTCTCCAAACCGAATCTCCGCGCTCGGAACCGCTGCGCGCCTGACGAACTACTTTCGATTTAACGATGTCAAAATAAAAGAACAATAAATAACAAAATGCAGTCGAAATAAAATCTTATGGTATTATTTACAAGTACAATTTATCCTTTTTAGTATACTCCATAACAACACAAAACCTTTTATATTCTACTACAGTAACAGAAACAAGCAATTGGTCAGTGTCCTTTTAAATACTTGTAATATCCAGAATATCAGAAAAACGTGTTGTGATTTAGCTTATTATGGAATTTATGAAATATCATCATACATAAATCACTCTATCAATGATACAAACTTTTGCATGTGATTGATTAGTAGCAACACAGCACAGACAGCCAGACAAAATTTTCAGAATTTTCAAACACCAAATTTTTTGTTGTTGTTTGTTTTCACCACTGTAATAGATCAATCTTTAAGATTTACTCCTATTTTTCTATTCTATTCTATTATCCAGTAGACGTCACATATTCCCCATCAACTTCAGCTGATGCTCTTGCCATATTGCGGCCCCCGTCTGTTGTTCTGAGGGGACGGGGGCCACGACCATCTGTTCCCTATCCTCATCCTCCTCCTCCTCCCCCATGGCTTTAGCGCCCTATCCCTTCTTCTCCTCACTACCTCCATCCATCCACTTCCCTCTTGGCCCCTCCACTCACATTGTCTTTGCCTTCTCCTTGTAGATCATGCAATATTTAGACATTCATGTCTCAGCCATCATAGACTACATGCCTCTCCACTCTGAGGCCAGCATTAGGCACATTGATGAGATGTGTATTTGAGGAATGAGTGTTGTGGCTCAAAACAAATTACAACTCTCTAGAATGCTGGAATATTCTGGGTTGTTTGAACTCCCTGGACCTGTAATTTTCTTATGTTGATACTTGGTTAAGCAAAAAAATTGCTTGTTATTATGATTATAATGATAGCCAATTGTGGTGGGGTGTGAAAGTGGGGTGTTTAATGATAAATTTTCTGCAGGTACAAATAGACACATATTAATTAAATAAATAAGTAAATGGTAGTTAAACCCAAAGTTGCAGAATGTTATTTAATGGTGACATGAACAATACAAACATTACACACAACTCTCTCTCTCTCTCTCTCTCTCTCTCTCTATATATATATATATATATATATATATATATATATATATATTATTATTATTACATTGATACATTTCTGTCTGCTGTGTTTATTTTGTGAATAACTGGGAGGAATGTAGAGGTCAGGGAAGCCCTGTTAAAATTTTCTCTGGCTATGCATATCTGACAGCAGAAAAGCCCACAGCCTTGCATGTGTGCATGAATATAAATTACTCACGTAGCTTTGCACAAACCGAATCTGAAAAGTGCATGGGGATGCCATTAATAATAAAAGCAGCAGGACTCCATTTATTAAAATAGTGAAAAGTCATGTTTTCTCTGATGTGGCCTATTTAGAAGGCAGTTGGGAATAGCTTGGCTTGCTCATCACCAACTGTTCAGGCCCAAATAGGGGAGATTCTGCATCAAGTAGCACTCTGTAGTAATGTTAAAGCCAGGAGAGCAGCAGAGAACTTTTTCAGTGCAGACTCCTTAAATTTATCCTGTCTGGAAAACAAGTGCTCTCTCACTCTCCCTTTTTTTCTGAACTCTTCTTTTTTACTTTCTCTCTCTCTCTCCCCATCTCTTTATGTCTAGTTTCTCTCTTTCATGCTTGGATCCAAGATTTTATTATCCATGAAAATATTCTGTATATTTTTATGCCTGAAGCTATAAAATGTAATGAAAGTGGAACACCCCACAGTGCATAAAATACCCTTGAGATTGTTTTTTTTCCCCTGTGGTAATGTGTATAGATTTCTTGGATAGAAGGCAAAATACTTTAAATTTTATCTTTTGATTCACATTATACTATATTAACATTCCATTAAAAATTATCTATGTTGTCATGATCACAATTTTGGGCTCATAAATCATAAAGCTGCTTTATGAGCCATCCTTAAACAAAGAAATATCATGATGTTTTATTATATGTAAGCCAGTCATAACATTAAAAAGTCCTCCTTGTTTCTGCACTCATTGTCCATTTCATAAGCTCCACTTATCATATATGAGTCCTTATAGTACCAAATATTCACCCTGTCCTTAAACAGATGCAAGAAAGTAATCTGATTTGGCTGACCTGTGTATGCTCCAGTTTGCTATCAACTGGGTTTTATTTGACACTAACCATCCATTAATATAATTGTCTTATGGTGGTACAAAAGTGACCCACGGTGAGTAGCTCCAAACCTTTTTTTTCTTCTTCTTCTGTTTTTTTTTTTCTTTGACCAAACAGCACATGGTGCTGAAAATTAATAGCCTGCAGCCTTGATAATGGAGACACAGCCAAATCCAGGTTTTCCAAACCCTCATTCCCAAAGTCTGTTCCATATGGTTCACAATTTTTCTATTTGCTTTGGCTTTGTTTTTTTATTATACTATTTTACATAAACTTATGTATATATATATATATATATATATATATATATATATATATATATATATATTATGAGACAACATTGGTGTCAATAGTTTACTCTGTTTTTATATATGTTTTCTGACATGTTAAATATGATCCTCTCATGTTCAAATAAACAAGACTATCTTCTAAAAGATACACAGTCAAATATTATGAAAATGATAAGAATACAATTATGGTATATTGTTAAGAACACTTAAAAACTTTCATTTAAAGTTGGTAAGACTTGTCTTATTGATCATTTCATTATATGAAAAGTTTTCTACCTGAGACATTTTATTATAAAAAAAAAAACACAGAAACCGTATAGTTCATTAAAGCTGCATTCTTGTTACTGTAAAGCACAGTCAATTACAAATGATTTGCATCTTAATCTACATAATTACACTGTATTGGTTTAATGTTATTGGAAGCTGTATTATTGATGCCTGACATTTGAATGTTAATGTAAATAATATTATTAAATGTAATATATATTAATAAAGAAAAATAATAAATCAGTGGGTAATCTCAAATGATCATGTTCAAATGTTACTATCTCTGGCCTTATCCATGGTAGCAAGACACTGTGATGAGAGAGTTAGAGAAGTAGGCATGAAGTGGAAATGAACCCTTCCTGGACAGCTGCAGCAATAACCTGAATGGATGTCGTCCCCAAGTGCAATTAAAGTCTCCCTGATTAAGCCTCTCTAGCTATCGATTGGAAACTTTCACTTAATAACCACCAGCATGGTCTCTTATCGTAACCTCAGGGTCCAGGCTTCAGGAACCAGGCTGCTAGAGATTTATGTTCAATGGTCTAGCCACTCCTGTGGGAGTCTGTGTCATTTCTATATTCCACTGTGCAAAGTAGAATTAAGATCGCTTTTCATGTATTGTTAAGAGCTAGTAAATCTCTAAGATCTAGAGCCAGTAATATGATACACATAGATGAGTAAGTTTTAAAAGTGGATAGAAACTAGTTGCTCAGTTATTTTCACTCAGTATTTTTATTTTTCAAAATCTGTCATTTCTACCTGCCTCTTTCAAAAAATATTGCCTGAAATTGCATAAATTCAAATTGTGTGATATTATTAACTATTTTTTTAATAGCTCTGCATATTCTGCATATTTTCTGCACATTAGCTGCATACTTAAATGTTTGAGTAGTTTGAGCTTTGTAGCTTAAAGGAACGCTAGGTAAAATTTGGGGTTTTGCTCCTGTGTCACACTCTAGTGTAATTCATTTTAATAGCACTATACTGAAATTAGTGGGGAGGAGGAAGAAAGGGGTGGGGTTTCATACCTTCTTCCAAACATTACATAGTGCAGCTTTTGCAGTGCAGAACCCACAGCAGCAATGACAAAGGCTTTATTAAAGCACCACAATGACTTTGAAGTTGTAATTTTAAGGTAAAAATATGTAGTTTTCCTTTAATATTTCAGTTATATATAGCAAATTAGGAAATGTAGTAATTGTATAGACCGATTTCAGATTTGTATCCATCTCAGAAAAATAGAAAGTTGAAACATGCCATGTCAAGTTTGAGAATTACTGTTATATAATTTCTCGCCTGAAACAAACCAAAAATAAAAGTATTGTCATTAGTTTTTATTTCTAAATCAGCTGTGTAAGTACCACTCCATGAATGTAAACTCATAATATATTTACTTTTTATAAAATATATGATGTAAAATCAAAGGATAATTCTGCATGACATTTTATACTAGTTCATGCTCTGCTTTCATTTTACTTTACTGAAGACTTGTTAAGTGTATAAATACTTGGAATTCCAAACTGAATGATTGACTCCAAAACAAATAGTGCTTTTGACGTAAGGAAAACGTAGCCTTCACAGCCTGCACCTTCTTGCCGTACACCTGTCTGGCTGAGCATGCCAGTGCAGCTCCCTGGACCACACGCTGCTCACTCATGTGAAGCGAGCACAGGTTGTCCACGCTGCTGCCTTCGGGCACTGCAATGTGTTCACAGGCCCAGCTGGGGAAACAGAGAAGTAACAAGGGGAGGGGGCGGTGGTGGATGATGGTATATAGGGAGAAGTAATGAAACAATGCCGTGGCAATTCTCATAGTGTCTCTGAAAAGAAAGAGAACGATTTTGAGCGATGGAGATTACGAGACCTCTTTTCCAAAAATGTGTAACCTCAAGTATGCAGTTTGGGGGGGAATAAATAACCATAAAATAAAATAAATGTTGAAATCTAAGGTCAAGAACAAACATTAATATTTCATACTGACATTTATGACACTATGTAAAATGTTTTTCAGGTTGCTAATATACGTAATATTCCAGTAACTCGCCAGGATTTTAATATATTTAATTGTTAATAATTTTACACACTTATTCTAATTTAATATTTTACATTAAATACAGCAAATCTACTTTTAATATAAATATCCATTTGTTTGAATATGGTAAAATGAGATGTTTCAAGCTAAGTATTATTGCTTTTACAGTGTTGAGAAAGGAGAGTTGAAAGATGAGGGAAAAGAAGTGTCTTCAATGAAAAGAACTAGACTTCTAGAGCAAAGCTTTCCCTTTGTGCATTAGAGTAATACTGCCTTCTCTTGTGTCGTAGATGCTTTTCTTCAACATGGCAGTCTGGAGGCGACTGCTGCATTTATCACAAGGATCCTTGGAGAGGGGAAGACAATAGCTAATGAGAACTTGCTCCCCATTGGGCTGGGGATTCAGACAATGCAACAACATCTGTGCTGGCGTACTGATGTGCCCCTTCCCCAGAGTCAGGAGAGAAGGGAGGGTTATGGGGGATGCAGGTTCACCTGTCCTGCTCTTTCAGACACCCTCCACTTCTTCTCGGCTCCTCTTTACTTCTCCTTCTTCCTTCAGATGAGCACCAAGCCAAGGTTTTTAAGGGGACTCCCAGGTCAAAGCCATAAAGCATCTCTCATCAAGGTCACTGTTTAGCTTGAAAGCTGAAACCCATTAAAGAAACATTAAAAAATGTTTAAGTTAGCTGTTGGAAAAGAGAGGGAGTTGGTGGAGGTGGGAGGAGGACCAGTTGTGAACATCACTTCAGTTAGGGAGCTTTAACACATGAGTGAAACTATGCCTCCTATTTCCTCTATGGAAATGTCCTGGACATGGATATGATTCAAAACCTATGGAGTGAAGGCATTTTAATCTCACTGAAAAGAATGCCTGCAATTTATAATTTTACTCTCTGCTGAAATATAAATATTAATTTGACCACCAAATGAGAATAGTTTGACAAGTTTGAAAATGTATAATTTATACATTTCAGACAGAGGTACACCAAAGGAGGACTCCAAACCCAAAATGTCTGCATACAGACCCAGGAACAATTTTGTCCAACAGATGCTCAGGAACATTTGAAACTTTCAAACCTGTAAACCTTCAAACACCTTTCACCAACTCTCTCCTTCACCAAAAACTGAAGCACACAGTGACCCCTCTAAAGGACACAGGAAAAGTGGGTGGTAATTAAAATGCAATCTCTGCCACTGTGGCCCCCTGGAGCTGACACTCAGAGCCAGCGGTGTCGCCTAGGACCCTGAGGGCGTGAGGTGCCACCTGCCCAGCCATGCCACCTGCGCCCATCTTCTTCATTTATTGAGGTGTTGTATTTATACCACCTCTTCTGTTGCCCTTCTCCCTCCCCCCAACATCAGGTCTTCTGTATGCCCTAGTAAAGCAGCACTTTATTAGAATTAATGTGGTGCTGCGGAGATGCACAGGAAAGCCGGGAGTGGAGGTGCAGTAGGAGTGAGTCCCCAGCTCCTGGGCTGTCACATTGAATAAAAACGGCAGGGCAAGCCAAGCGAGGAGATGAGTGTGGACGGCCACATGACAGCACTGTTCTCAATGGGGCTGAGGAGAAAGCAAAGTATTTTTCCTGTACAATCTGCTCCCTTGTGCATGATAAGCTGTTAAGTGTGGATAGAATAGATGATGGAGCTGTGTACTGTAGGGATATTTTAGGAGGTGTATAATGGGAGTAGAGTTGATTTCAGAGAGCTTTGAACTGGCCCATAGCGTTGCAAGAGTTATTTTTAATTAGCTGCATGTGTATTTTTTATTTTAGCATTAAGAATCCTATTTAACAAGTTTCTCAGTTTAATTGCTGACCTTTGAAAAAACATCCTTAGCCTAAACCCTTTCCAATCAATTAGATTCACAGAAATTCAGGAAAATACACCAAATCCCTTAGTAGACAGAACATACTTTTATATCCTTGCTTTCCAATCAAATACATATATCTTCATTTTTGTCCACTTTGAACACAGCACTTCACAGTCTTTCACAATGTTTAAAATTTCTTGGTGAATGTGCCAAAATTTTTACAAAATTATTTGGAATGACATGTTTTACATTGGGACGGCACGGTGGCGCAGCCACACAGCTCCAGGGGCCTGGAGGTTATGGGTTCGATTCCAGCTCCGGGTGACTGTCTGTGAGGAGTTGGTGTGTTCTCCCCGTGTCCGCGTGGGTTTCCTCCGGGTGCTCCGGTTTCCTCCCACAGTCCAAAAACACACGTTGCAGGTGGATTGGCAACTCGAAAGTGTCCGTAGGTGTGAGTGTGTGAGTGAATGTGTGTGTGTCTGTGTCTGTGTTGCCCTGTGAAGGACTGGCGTCCCCTCCAGGGTGTATTCCCGCCTTGCGCCCGATGATTCCAGGTAGGCTCTGGACCCCCCGTGACCCTAAATTGGATAAGCGGTTACAGATAATGGATGGATGGATGGATGGATGTTTTACATTGACCTCCACTGAAATGTAAGATGGTATTTTTTTCTTCTCCTGTAAAGTTGCTATTTTGGAGATACATGTTTTTGATTGGACAATGACGAAATCTGTAAGAAATTCTCAGAATTTACTGACAGCCCTCTGATGCTATTACAGTTGAATTACAAACCCAGGCAATTGGAGGCAGTAAATAAATAATCATTTTGATAATATAAACAGAGGCGTCATAGTGGGGTGAACAGTGGGCCAGAGTTACCAGGGCCCCACATGTCATCTAAAAATCACAATAAATGGTAGATTTAATGTTTTGGGTAAAAAAAACGGTTGATTGATGGATTGAACAGGTGCCTTCACCCCTCGCACAAAATAGTTTAGTCCACCTTCACCAGGCTTTTTAACTAGGCACATTTAATATACCCTACGTTCACACTAGCAAGCGACAACTCGCTTACATCGCCATAATTTATAATTTTGGGCATGTCAAGGCCACTCTTGTTGTCTCAAAGGGGGGTGAGTGTGTTCAGAGACTCAGAAGCTGGCTGAACTTCGGACCTTGTGCCTACGATTTGTTCAAAGAATTTCTTGCAGAAATTTCATTTAGAATGTTGCTTCACCACGTCATAACTTATTTGCACAAAGTTGAGGAAATCTCAACTTGACTTGTCGCTCTGTCACTGTGTCGCTTGCCTGAAGTGCGGCTACAAATAGCGTTCTTCCCATAGGAAATGACTGGTCGCTTGTTGCTTTGTGGCCACAAGTTGAGCTTATAGTTTGAAATGAAAGCAAATCATTTTAGCTATAAATACTGAAATGTGTTTAATAACACTAAAGTCATGATCTGTGTTTTACTGTGGCCTATGTTTTGCTATAGCCTGATTAAAATAAGAGACTAAAGGAAATTCCATCCAATTTTAACTTTTTTCTCACATCCATAAGAAAAATAAAATGTCACATAATTTTTATGATGAAAATGATTTTATAAAATTTGAGAAACACTAAGAAAGGGTTGTGGGGGGGCCCATGGGCACTGCTTGTGCATAGGGCCCAGAAATTGGTGCTACGCCCCTGAATATAAACATTAAGCCTTATATAAACACAACATGAAGATGCAGGTGTACCATCTGCTGTCATGCCAATCCCATTTATGCTTTATAGTGTTAATAAGGAATTTAAAAGGAAAATAAATTAGTATTTTTACCTTTAAATTACAGATTGAAAGTGATTTTGAAGCTTCACTGGCCTATAATGGGAAGAATAGAACCTTTGTTTACTTCCTTTCCCTCCCTACTCCCATTGATTTCAGGAGAATTCAATAAAGGTGAATTTCTTTAACTGTAGGGGGAGCCCAGAAGCAAAAATACAAAATGTTGCCTAGTGTTCCTTTAAATCATATGATTTATACTTTTGTCTGAGATGACGTACTCATTTTTTCCAGTCAAGGTTAGCGACAGGAACCTTGCTGTTGTTAAATATCTCTCTGACTACTTTCCACTTGTAAGACTGCTTAAATTATTTCTACTAATTTCCTTACTCTACTCATTATTTTGTCATTGTTAAGGAAAATAAATGTATATCACTCATATTTCATTAATTCCTAAGTGTCATCACTGTGCATCAGCAAAACTGATCATCAAATTGAACATCAACAATAGAGGTGGAAAACTTAATGTGTGCAAAGAAATATTTTCATATTTCTCAAAGATAGCAACTCTTGGACGGGGTATGTCTTCTTTACATGTTACATTATGTATTTTCAACACACCCTGTCATGTTTGGGATCTATTATTTCAGATTTTACCCACCGTGACCCTGAACTGGATAAGTGGTTATACAATTTATGAATGAATGAATTAACTAATGAATTTCTTTTAGCACAGGATTAAACAGGGTCTAATATCACTCAGAAAGATTTTATATTTTTGCTCCTGGGCTGCCCCTATGGTTGCAAAGTGTAGTTCACCTTTATTGCTCAGAAATAAAGGGGGAAGGAGAAGGTAGGGGAAGAGGTTTCCTGCCCTTCTCCAAAAGTTACATAGTGCAGTTTCTACTTTTAATAGTAGAAACTGCACTATGTAACTTTTGGAGAAGGGCAGGAAACCTCTTAGTGTTAATCCTGGAGTACCAATGACAAATCCTCTATTACTCATCAGTGGAGCATCACAATAATTTTAGGGCTGTCATTTTGAGAATTGTGTTTCTTTAAAAGTAAAATGCCCAATATAGCTGATGTTATGGCTGCAGGCTGTTCAAAATGTAGCTTTAGTGTGAGGATTGTATTATTCTAATTTTCTGTTCCAGTTTAAATGCCACAGAATTTACATGCAGGACCCTGTGAACACAGAGACTTAACTAGTCATCTTTTAAGGTGGAACAGAGAGTTCAGACCTCTGCAGACAAAAGTAGATAATGTATCAACATATCTTACTAAATATGGTTGGTTGGTTGGTGCCAAAAAATTTTGAACTGCCCCTCAGATGTTGAGTGACACATGTCCAATATTGTCCAAACTTTGCGAAACAAATGTAAAGAGTGACTTACTAGCTTTGAATTTAAATTGTTTGGGGGCCATGCTAAGAGATTTGTTCCTTGGGAAAGGTTTTGAAATTGGCCACATCCATTTTACAGCTTTAGCCAGTACATTACTGTTCACTGTCTGCTATTTTCATTGTTGTTGTTGTTGTTCACAATAATTGCAGAACTCTTTCTCTTGGTCTGTGATAGACAAGGGGAGAGATCTTATGAAACTGACATATCTGAATATTCATGAGGCCGGAATATGATATGGCACTTTGGGAGGTTTTGCAAGGCTCATTTTACCGCACTTTTTTTTTTTTACTATATGGAATTTGCATCTTTTAAAGGTGACTTATGAGCTTTACCTTAATGCTGATTCTTAGGATTGTTCTTTACTGGTTTTCTGCTTTGGAAACTGTTGATCACACTATTCTCAGGTAGCGACTGAAACAATGGTTGGACTTAAATTGAACATCTACTTTTGTGGAGAAATGCAAAAAAATAAATAAATACTGTTGGTTTTTTTTTTTGTGAAAAAAGTGTAACTTGCATGCAAGATTTTATTTACCAAATTACCAAAGAAACTTATTTGTTTCATTTGTTTGAATGAGTTGTTTAGTTTTTTAGCACTTTCTGTAATGCAGTTAGCCATCACCTGATTTGGAGACATTTCCACCTTAAGTGATCCAAACAGCAAAAAGTCAATATTACCTATGGAGGAGGATTAACGCAATATTCTCATATTGGTTCATGCTTCTCAACGTTTTGTCTAAAATACTCCAGATGCTCCTGCCATGAGCATACAGGGCCATGACTTGTTTTTTTTCCTTATTTACTGACACTGGGGCTTTAGACCCGTTTCCAGCATGCAAACAATTTGAAGAGCTAGCAAATGGTGAGGAAAAATCTTCTGGATTTTTAAAAAGTGTTTTTTGATTACAGTCGTGAATGTCGCATTCAAGGTTTTGGCACTTAAATGGAATGTTGATGACTCTAGAGAACTGCTGTTCTTTAGTTTTTGTTTTAATTTAGAAGCTCTGTAAGTGGAGCAGTGTGTTTGAATAAAAAGCGAAATTTACACACTACTTTGTGCATGGGTGAAGTTTAACTTGAACAGGATTAGATTTTATTCAGTCTAAACTGAATTAGACATCATTCACTACTGAATTAACACAGCCACTTGTTTGTAACTCGAGATGTTTTAGTTTTGTAGCACTTTCGATATGCATTTACTTTCATGGAAAGTTAGCAGTCAATCAGTTCCACCTAAAATTACACATTAAAATCTTAAACAGCAAAAATATGTAAAAATAGAGAATCTCCAACCAATGTGTGCTAACCAAAGATGTTCATCTCCACAAGGCTTACGAGAATATTCAAAAAGTCTGTGGCTTGAATATTCTAGGAAAACATTTGCCTTTGTTTCACCCCATCCACCTGACATGGACTGTTAACATAATGCTGTTTGAGTAAATTCTGACCCTACCCTCTTTTGCCTTAGCTAAGGTTGAGATTGATCAAACTAGCCTATATTCAAGTTTTCAACAGTGCAGTTTTGTTGAGCTTTTACCCACTGCAGCCTCAATCTGTACTTGCTTGACAGAGGCAGAACCCGACGTTGCTTTCTGCTGTTGTAGCTCAACTGCCTAAAGGTTTGATGTGTTGTGTATTCTGAGATTCTGTGTTTTTCTGCTCACCACACGTTTACAGAGCAGTTACCTGAGTTACCGTAGTCTTTGTGTCAGTTCAAAAGAGTCTGACTATACTCTGTTGACCTCTCTCATACGTTGTTTCAATCGGCAGACTAGCTGCTCAGGTTTTTTCTTTACCGTATCATCTGGATTTTAGACCACTGATGTAAATTTGAAATGGGTGAATCCCATTTCTTCATTTTACCCCTTCCCCTCGTTTTCTATGGAGAGGAATTAGGGTCAGAGTGAAAAGCAATCATTGCAATAGAACAATGTGGACTTCAATCAGCATACGTCATTGCTTTTCCAAACTAACATGAAGAATACGTGACAAAATTAAAAGCAAAACCGCTATTACATTGTTTTCACGTTGCTTGACCGCTTTACTGAAAAACAATACACGAGGATTTGCATTTTAAAAATTACATGCTGAATTAGTGTCAAACAAAATACAGTCACCTCGAAATGTAACCAGTACTCAACTACAAAGCTTTACATCGTGAGATACTTCAAAATTAATTACACGTGAGATTACTTTTAAACACAGGCGTAAGTTGTAGTTAATGTAGTTTCTCCAGGACACAGCGCTAACATTAGTTGTGTCTAAAAGCATCTACAAGTTCCCAGCTCTGACCTGTTGTTCTCAGCGTCGTGAGATACTTCAAAAATAAACGTCTCATTGAAAATGTAATACACGTAAGATTACTTTTAAACACAGACGTGCGGAAAACGTGCAAATATTCTTTATTTACTGAATGTCGATCTGTCTCTTACCAGAAAAAAACAATACGTGTCGATTTCCATTTAAAGAATAAAATGCCGAATTCGTGTAAGAATTGAACACAAACCACCGAAAACTGCAATCAAGCTCAGCTGTATTGTAATTCCATTGTGTGGCGCTGTGAACGCGAACGAACCGGTTCAAAGAGCCGGCTCTTGTACGTGAACGATGAGAGCCGGTTCCCGTCTAAGACCGAGACATTTTTTTCATTCAACCAATCAGAGAACAACAAGCAAGTTCAAACCCTCCAAGCTGAGACACTTGGTTTTCCAAGTGTGGATGGTTTTCCATCCATCCATTATCTGTAACCGCTTATCCAATTTAGGGTCGCGGGGGGGTCCAGAGCCTACCTGGAATCATCGGGCGCAAGGCGGGAATACACCATGGAGGAGGCGCCAGTCCTTCACAGGGCAACACAGACACGGACACTTTCGAGTCGCCAATCCACCTGCGTTTTATTTTTGGACTGTGGGAGGAAACCGGAGCACCCGGAGGAAACCCACGCGGACACGGGGAGAACACACCAACTCCTCACAGACAGTCACCCGGAGTGGGAACCGAACCCACAACCTCCAGGCCCCTAGATCTGTGTGACTGCGACACTACCTGCTGCGCCACCATGCCGCCCCACGTTGAAGAAAATGTTAAATCAGTTGTGGTTGTTTTAATCACTACCGTTGAATGCTGCTGTTTTGCACATTTTATTTGTTTATTTTATTACCCAGAAATGGATGATTATTTAGTTTAATAAGCTATTTTGTAATACCTACCTTTTGGGTTCCATTGGCTATATTTCAGAGTTTACAAGTTATTTTTTTATTAAGGTGTTTAAATAAAAATCCAGTTATTTATACAATTGAATGTGTGAGTGTAATCAGTGAGTTATTACAAGACAACAATTAAAACTGTTGAGGACAGGCATAGGCTTGGGTTTTTTTTTGGGTTTGTGTGCACCTAAGGGATGACGTGCGCTAACTGGGTCACGTGGTGTTGGTGGCGGTAATGGTCTGTAATATCACCTGTTCACTCGTTAGATGAGGGGAAGTGAGTGGGTGATGGGGGAAGCCTACTTTTTGCTGACCGTCCAAAACGCTGTAACCTTGGCCGATGTAAATATTTTTTGCCTGTGAACTGATTGAATTGGATTTTATACCGTTGTCGATCGTGGATTTCTGTGGACCGATTCATTGATACTTTAATGTTTGAACGTTGAAGATTTGATAAAATAAAGCAACATCAACTGAAGCTTGGACTGGTGTTTGAACAGCAGAACGCGTCTGGCATTCGTTTCCCCTATTCAGCTGCTCGGCGACTCTGAAGTCTATTGAAGTCGCCAAACATTTGTCAGCAAAAAATACGGCAACGGAGGCTTCCGGATTCAGTGCACAGCCTGAACGCTGACGCGAGCCCACACACCACTGCCATTAAACCAACGAAAGCGGCCCGCCCGAGAGAGTCGGGAAGACAACGGTGGTATGTAACCAGCGCTTGTGCTGTTTTTTGGCTATTGCTTGTTTGAACGCAGTTTGGTTACTTCCAGGAGAAGACGTTGTGACGGGCTTGTCGCTGTGTTGTTGGACCGTGGCTATTGCCGTTTAGAGCTGTGTGTAGGCCTGAAGTTCATTGGGAATTTGGCATGTGTGTTGTGGCTTTGCGTGTGCTTAGCGAGCTGTTAAGAAATTGCTACTGATACTGAAGGCGCCTTTAAGCTGGTTTTGCATGTTCTTTGTTTGAATGCTAAAAATGAGCGGATCACAAGCTGCATCTGTCGTTGGGAAAACTGAACAGGATAAAAGATCAGTTGTTCTTACTGGGAAAGCCATTGCAAATAAAATTGAAATAATTCAGACAGGAAGAAAAAGGCATGTGAATAAAATGAAAAGGGTAATTCTGTCTCTTAAAGAGCTAATGAAGGATGATAAAAATGATTCACAGGTTAAATCACAGCTTGATGAATTAATGCATCTGTTTGAGGATGCCAGTGCACTGCATGAATCCTTGCTGCCTTTAATTCCATCTGATGAGAAAGATAAGCAAAATGCATGGTTTTCAAGCATCATAAAGTACAATAAAGGGTTTATTGAGGATGTTAAAATATGGCTTTCTGAGGTCGATAAATGTTCAAGCAGGCCATTTTTTGACACTGTGCCATCCCAAGAAACCCCATTAGAGGGGGAAATGGGTTTTCAAGACCACGCTGAAAAGGAACCTCAATTGTTTCCTAATCTTCAGCATGACATCTATGATGATGTGTTGCCATCCGATAGTGTATCAAATCAAGGCAGCAAGTTAAGCTCAAAGGTATCGTCAGCTACGTCTGCACATCTCAAGGCAGAAGCAGAAATGGCTGCCTTGCTCGCACGTCAACGTATGCTCAAGGAAAAACATGCAATTGAAGAACAGGAGGAGCAATTGAGGAGAAAGAAAGAACAACTTCAACTTGAAGCAGACATCGCCGCAACTGTTGCAAAGGTCAATGTGCTGAGAATTGGATCCACTGCGCGTAGTACAGCTTCACGGAAATCCAATGGAATGGAATCATATTTTAAAATGAAGGAAAAATTTTTTGAAATCCTCAATACTGATGCAGAGACCTTTTTTCCACAGACAATTAATTTAAAAGGAAATACAACTATTAGAAATGTGAAGCCTATGGTTAAACCAGTGCAGCAAAGCATGAAAAGGGATAAGCCTGCACCTCTCTTAAGGGGGCCTTCTGATCCTTTAAGACCATGTAGCACAATCCCAGGTTTGCCACTGCAGCCAACAGTTCGCCCAGCAACCAGTGAAAATCTTTTTTCCATTATGGAGAAACAAAGTGAATTAACTAGTATGCTGGTCTATCAACAAAGTCTTTCATTACTGCCTAAAAGAGAAATTCCAGTCTTTGATGGCAATCCTCTGCACTTCCATGCCTTCATGCGTTCGTTTGAACAGGTCATAGAAGCAAAAACAGGCAATGCTGACGATTGCTTGCATTACCTCGCACAGTATACCAGGGGGCAGCCCAA
Organism: Hoplias malabaricus; assembly: GCF_029633855.1. Classification (NCBI taxonomy): domain Eukaryota; kingdom Metazoa; phylum Chordata; class Actinopteri; order Characiformes; family Erythrinidae; genus Hoplias; species Hoplias malabaricus. The sequence goes on from NC_089813.1 coordinate 18,063,559, forward strand.
TGAACTCGTCAAGAGCTGTCAACATATGTCTGATGGTACTGGATATATAAAGGCGAAGACACTGCTGTATGATCATTTTGGAAATGAACATGTAATTGCATCTGCTTATCTGAACAAGGTCCACTCATGGCCATTAATCAGATCAGAGGATGGAAAGGCTCTTCAAGCATACTGTTTGTTTCTACGTGGGTGTTGCAATGCGATGGAAGAGGTTCATGGCCTCTCTGAATTGAACACGCCTGCCAATATGCTTGCTGTGATTAAAAGGTTACCATATAAGTTGAAAGACAAATGGCGAACAGTAGCGTGTGACGTCCAGGAGAGGCAGCATCGCAGAGCTACATTCGTTGATATTGTTTTCTTTCTTGAGCGTCAAGTTAAAATTGCAACAGATCCTGTCTTCGGAAGTCTATGCGACACTCCTCCAACACATTTAATAGTAAAAGATAGTGATGGAGGGAAACGTCCTTATCCAAGAGTTAAAGGAAGTAGCTTTGGTACAACTGCTATTGCATTTGGGAGAAAAAATCAAACAGAGGCCCAAGATCATCACACTTCTGTGGAGATTTGTTTGTTCTGTAAGGGTGGACATACGCTGGAGTCATGCTCTCTGCTTGATAAGAAACCTCAAAATGAAAAGATTTCCTTTCTTAAAAGGAATGGTATTTGTTTTGGCTGTTTGTGTATTGGGCACATCAGCAAAGAATGTAGAAAACGCCTTTTATGTAAAATTTGTGGTTTCAGACATCCAAGTATCCTTCATATCCATCACGAGGAGGAAAAAGAGGTCGAGTCTGACACTGAAGCAGATAACATTCCCGTTACAGTTCAGACTAGTGGTCTTACTGGGGCCGGTGAACAAGACTGCAAGCTTGCCATTGTACCAGTTAAAGTAAAATCAAAGAAAGGCCGAAGAACAGTGGAAACGTATGCCTTCTTGGACCAGGGAAGTTCAGCGTCATTTTGTACAGTGGGTCTTCTGGACAAACTGAATCTTGCTGGGAGAAAGACCAAGATTCTCTTGCGTACCATGGGACAAGAGAAAGTAGTGGAAAGTTTCGTTGTGACTGGATTAGAAGTTGCTGGGTTGGAGAGTGATGTTTACTGTGAAATGCCTGCTCTCTTCACTCAACATAGAATGCCAGTTAATGTGTGTAACATCCCAAGACAACAAGATCTGGATGACTGGCCACACTTGAAGCATGTTTATTTGCCAGAAATTGAGGCACAAGTGGAGCTTTTGATTGGCATGAACATGCCCAGAGCGTTGGAACCTCTGGAGGTCGTCCAGAGTGTAGATGATGGACCTTTTGCCATTAAGACTGTGCTTGGTTGGACGGTAAACGGGCCACTTGGCAGGGAGTGCTGTGGAAGGCCAGGATGTTCGTCAACAGTCACCGCCAACAGAATTTCTGCTTTTACGCTTGACAAGTTATGGAAACAGCAGTTTAAGATGGACTTCCCTGAGAGCAGCCAGGATGAGCAGCTGGGACTATCAAGGGAAGATTCCAAGTTCTTGAAGTTGGTTAGTGAGACCACGATTCTGAGTGATGGGCACTACAGTATTGCCCTGCCTCTGAAGGACAGAGATATGAGAATGCCTGACAACCGTGCGATTGTGGAACAACACACCTTAAGTTTGAAGAGAAGGTTCATCAGAGATAAAGACTTTCACGAGGTTTACACCGCTTTCATGGAAGATCTTATATCCAGGGGGTACGCGCAAAGAGTGCCAATCGAAGACTTGGAGTGCAGTGAGGGTAAGGTTTGGTATGTTCCCCATCATGGGGTTTACCATTCTTTTAAAGGGAAACTCCGGGTTGTCTTCGACTGTGCAGCATCATTTCAAGGTGTTTCTCTTAATGCACAACTTCTGAGTGGTACTGACTTGACAAATGCATTGGTTGGTGTGTTGACTAGGTTTAGGAAGGAGCCAGTTGTGTTGATGTCTGATATTGAAGCCATGTTTCACCAAGTGCGTGTGCCAGAGGAAGATGCTGACCTTTTGAGATTTCTCTGGTGGCCTGGTGGCGATTTCAGTCAGAGCATGCAAGAATATAGGATGGGTGTTCATTTGTTTGGGGCGACTTCTTCTCCCAGCTGTGCTAACTATGCTCTACGGAAATGTGCAGAAGATAACAAAGCACAGTTTAGCCAGCAGGTGATTGACACCATCCTATACAGTTTTTATGTGGATGATTGTCTCGCCTCAATAGCCTCAGAAGAGGAAGCCATATCCCTTTATAAGGACCTTGGAGACATCTGCGCTAAGGGCGGCTTCCGCCTGACAAAGTGGATAAGTAATAGCCGCCGTGTTCTTGCCGTAATACCTGAGAAGGAAAGGGCAAAGGAAGTTAAAAACTTAGACTTGGACTGTGATCTTTTACCCGTTGAGCGAGCGTTGGGAGTGCGGTGGTGTGTGCAGTCAGATGCATTTAAGTTCTGCATATCCATCCCAAACAGGCCAATGACCCGCAGAGGAATCCTTTCTACAGTGAGCTCCTTTTATGACCCTCTGGGATTTCTTGCTCCCGTTATTTTCACAGCCAAGAAGATTCTTCAAGATCTGTGCCAGAAGGGGATAGGATGGGACGACGTTATACCACTCGCAGTTTCCCAAGAATGGAAAGACTGGGTGGGAGAGTTGCATCTGTTGGACAACATTAGCATAAGAAGATGTTTAAAACCTCCTGACTTTGGAGAGGTGACCACTGCTCAGTTACATCACTTTGCAGATGCAAGTGAGAAGGGGTATGGTGCTGTTACTTACCTGCTCCTGCGTAACAGTTGCTCACGCACCCACAGTTCCTTTATAATGGGGAAGTCTAGGGTGGCACCCCTAAAACTAGTAACGATTCCTCGTATGGAATTGACGGCAGCTGTGGTGGCAGCTCGTATGGATATACTGTGGAGGAGGGAGCTAAGGCTATCTCTCTTAGATTCAGTGTTTTGGACAGATAGTACCTCGGTGTTGAAATATATTAATAATGAGACATCTAGGTTTCGTGTTTTTGTAGCGAACCGAGTGTCCGAGATTTTAAAGGTTTCCAGGGCCTCCCAGTGGAGATATGTGAACACAACACACAACCCGGCAGACCGTGTTTCCAGAGGTATGAGGGCAGAGCCCTTTTTAATTAACACTGAATGGATATCTGGTCCCGCATTTCTTATGCAGCCAGAGAAAGAATGGCCTGTAAACCCAGAGAACATGCAGGAACTTCCACATGAAGATCCTGAAGTCAAAGTGTCTGCCGCTATTAATGTTTTGCAAGCAGATGATGATGGTGGCCCATTGACTGATTTAATTAGTCGTACCTCTTCTTGGATACGCCTTGTCAGGGTGATGGGTTGGATCCTGAGGTTTAAGACATTGTTTTTGCATTATGGAAAGGACAAGGCACGTTTTCAGCCTTTATCGGATGCAGCTCAGCGTAAGGATGCTCATCGCAAGGTGAAGTTCCGTAACGACTTTCTCTCATTGGAAGAGATTAAGGATGCTGAGATGCAAATAATAAAGTTCTGTCAGTGGAAAAGGTATGCTGAAGAAATCTCCTGCCTCCAAAGGGGAGAGAGCGTGAAACGAAGCAGCCACATCTATAAACTGAATCCTGTTTTAGAGGATGGTGTGCTCAGAGTTGGTGGACGTCTTAGTAGGGCTGTTATGTCAGAAAATTCCAAACATCCTGCCATAATCGCTAAGGATCTTCATATTTCTAATCTCATTTTACAGCATATCCATAAAGAGGTGGGTCATAATGGTAGGAACCATATTCTCTCAAGGCTGCATCAGAAATATTGGATTCCTGGTGCGGGCACCTTGATAAGAAGCATCATGTCAAGTTGTGTGGTCTGTAGACGGCTTCATGGATCCTTAGGCCAGCAGCAAATGGCTGACTTGCCTGAAAGTAGAGTGACCCCTGAGAAACCTCCCTTTAGCTTTGTTGGAGTGGATTATTTTGGCCCATTTGAAATAAAGCGTGGGAGAAGTATTGTGAAGCGTTATTTACGTGTTTGGCGATTAGAGCTGTACATATTGAGGTTGCCTCATCTCTTGATACTGACTCTTTTATTAACGCTTTACGCCGTTTCATTGCGAGACGAGGCCAGGTTCAAGAACTGCATTCCGACAATGGTACCAACTTTGTGGGGGCAGAGCATGAGCTGAGACAAGCTATGGAAGAGTGGAATCAGGAAAGGATTGCTGATGCATTGGCTTTGAAGGGGGTTAAATGGAATTTTAACCCTCCAACTGGATCGCATCATGGAGGAGCATGGGAGCGGTTGATTCGCTCCATCAGAAAGGTTCTCAACTCCACCTTGCAGACACAGTATTTGGATGAGGAGGGCCTTCAAACTGTTCTGTGTGAAGTGGAGTCAATCCTGAATAGTAGGCCCATTACACAGGAATCCAATGATCCAAATGATTTGGAAGCTTTAACACCAAATCACCTCCTCCTTCTCAAGTCTAATCCATGCTTACCACCTGGTCTGTTCCAGAAAAATGATCTTTATGCACGTAAGAGATGGAGACAGGTCCAATACATATCTGACCTCTTCTGGAAAAGATGGGTTAAAGAATATTTGCCACAACTTCAACAGCGCCAGAAATGGGCACAGAATAAACGCAACTTTACTCCTGGAGATGTGGTTCTCATAGTGGATGACTCTGCCCCTCGTGGTTCCTGGATAATTGGCAGAGTCACGGCAGTTGCACCAGACAAGAAAGGACTTGTACGTCAGGTCTGGGTTAAGACCTCAACCAGCCTTGTACGTAGACCGATCACGAAGCTATGCCTTCTTCAGGAGGTTTCTGACCTATGACAACATATTGGAACCAACTTGATAGGACTACAATATGACTTGATGTTGACAACACTACAGATATATGTCACAAACTGACTTGATATTTAGGCTAAGTGCTGGTAACCTCTGGCCTATGACTGACTGACGAGAAGAAGAAGAAAAGAAATAACTTGGATGGATTTTTAAGTGCATTGTATTATTATTATTATTATTATTATTATTATGATTCTCTTCCTTTTCATTGAGAATCTGTGATGTAACGTGTTTTTTGTGTGTTTGATTGTGGTGTTAGATGTATAATTATTACTGCGTGGTAATGTAATAATTAGGGGCCGGAATGTTGAGGACAGGCATAGGCTTGGGTTTTTTTTTGGGTTTGTGTGCACCTAAGGGATGACGTGCGCTAACTGGGTCACGTGGTGTTGGTGGCAGTAATGGTCTGTAATATCACCTGTTCACTCGTTAGATGAGGGGAAGTGAGTGGGTGATGGGGGAAGCCTGCTTTTTGCTGACCGTCCAAAACGCTGTAACCTTGGCCGATGTAAATATTTTTTGCCTGTGAACTGATTGAATTGGATTTTATACCGTTGTCGATCGTGGATTTCTGTGGACCGATTCATTGATACTTTAATGTTTGAACGTTGAAGATTTGATAAAATAAAGCAACATCAACTGAAGCTTGGACTGGTGTTTGAACAGCAGAACGCGTCTGGCATTCGTTTCCCCTATTCAGCTGCTCGGCGACTCTGAAGTCTATTGAAGTCGCCAAACAAAAACAATTGGCCATTGCAACACTACTTATTATTTTTAATATTGAACAATAATGTTTTGTCCATATAGTCATGTAAAATGTAGGTAATATTGTTCTGTACCAGTGTAATTAAGTGGTAAAACAAAGAGCCATTTAGGAGCCGAAAGAGCTGGCTCTTTATGAAGAGGCGAGCCAAAAGAGCCGGCTCCCCAAAAAGAGCCGAAATTCCCATCACTAAAGCGGGGACTGCATTTCAGCTGAGAACAGTGTTGCATTCGTGGCACAATTGAAAAGCAATCACTATCCAATCACAGTCCTCTACCGAATTTGGGGCGTGTTTCTTCAAGATTCTGGTTCATCCATACCAGGGGCGTAACCACGGCTGGGCCTGGGAGGGCCAGTCAGCCAGAGCTTATTCCCGGTGTGCGAGTTCACGTTCGTGAATACATTCTAATTTCAGATTGTTCCGCACAAACACACATTCCCGCGAGTCGCATTCAGAGTGCTTTGGAGTGCTTTGAAACAGTTTATTAACGGATTCTTTGTTTGAGACACGCTGCTGTCCCTCAGCCGGAGGGAGGGGCGAAAACTCCACAGCGCCTAAACAGAGAACGCGCTTTTCATTGTCCGTCACTTTTATTAAGCCAATGAGCAGCTAGGGTTGGCTGTCCTTCGTTCACTGCTGCAGCATGTATTTTTTCAGTAAAAAAGTCAAAAAACGTGAAAACAATGTAATAGCAGTTTTGCTTTTAATTTTGTCATGCATTCTTCATGTTAGTTTGGAAAATCAATGATGTGTATTGATTGCTTTTCAGTCTGGCACTAATTCCTCGCCATAGGTTTCAAGTGTTATCTTGCCCCACACGATGTAGTGGTTAAAATCCTCCCCTACAAACAAGATGGTCCTTCAAGACCACGATGCATTATCAGAACACAAAAACAAGAGCAGCACTTCAACTGTGCTGTCCTGCCGGGCTGCAGCGACATTAAATAAATGCTTCTGGATGTTAACGTAGTTAAATTTTGGATATCATATTTCTCCGAAAGCATTCCCCAATAATATAATATACCCCCAATCGTAACTATGTGGTATTAAGCTGAATTCAGCTGTTAATTATGTGACTTTTTGTTCAAAACCTCCAGTTCTAGCCTAAAATGTGACTGTAGATACAGATTCTAGCATTGCGTTACCATTTAATTTCCAAGACACTGGCAAAGTACTATCATTTTGTTTAAATATTTGTTATGATGGAGAGGACCATAATACATTAAAATTACATTGAACTAACACAATACAATGTTTTTTAAAAGGAGAAAATACTGACATTTGTAGCATTTTGACATGTGTTTGACGTGTGTCCCTGAAATTTGTTTACTCGGGTCTTTGTAAAGTAATCTGAGCAAATATTTTATAATATATTCAGATTTGGAATCGTTTCTTCATTTTGTCTATAAACTACTCTGACATAAAAAAATTAATAAAATGTGGTTTTGGAAGCCCAAGCCCAGGGATGTAGAAATAATATATTAATTTATTCATTTTTCCCAATGGGTCACAATAGATTTTTAACAACTAATGCCTAACCTCCCCTAGGTCTCCTGTATATAGGAGAGCTAATATGTTGAGCTGCCTGGTGCAAAGAGGAAGTGAGAGGGTGGTTGATAGATGCAGGACTAGTTTAAAATTTAAAGTAGAAGTGTGAACACAGGGCCCTTCCCCATTACAAGCATTACCACCATCATGGTCATAACCAGCACCTGAGACCCTCTTGAGAGGCAGGGGAATTTCCAATTCTACTCATTGCCAAGGGACAATTAATACAATGGAGTTTTAGGGCCATGGCATTGAAAAAAAAAAAAAAAACAAGATTCCCAGAATAAAGTCAGAATTCTGAGAATATTCTTGGAATAATTCTGAGAAAACATCTCAGAATTAAAAAAAAAATCTTAGAGTAAATGTTTAATATAAGGTTATCTTGCTTTTTTTCCTATAAAAAGAAACATTTGCAGGGGAGTGAAAATTGCTTAGTGTTTGCGAGTCTTGGGCAAACTGCATTACATTTAATGCCTGTGCAGTAGTGTGACTTTTATTTTGATAAGACTTATCCAGCACTCACATTTTTTTTGTCAGACTCTTATCAGTTTGGCATCATCGTATGATACCAGGGGGAGTTTAGCCATCACATATTTTTTCTTTGATAACGCTAAGTGTCCCTTGGAAATGGCTTGTGATTTTGACACAATGAACTTTAAAGGCCATTCAAGAATCAAAGCCCACCTCCAAAGTGGCAGTATGTGTCACTACACTGACTACTGAAGCACACAGCTTGAAATTTCATCCTGGCATTAATGGCATTGAGTTATGCACCAAGGGCCGTAGACACTTGTGGGCCTCACCCAGTCACTCATAGGTAATTCTTTATGCGAGTTCACATGTGTGGACACATGATCCTACAGATCCTCCTTCTCCCCTCCAACACCCGTAAACTGATTTTGGGATGCCATCTTGCCATAGGTCCAAATACTGGAGGAGACGAAAGAAGCAGTTTAAAATCAGCACAGAAGCCGCTTCCAGCAGAGGATACATAAAAGTATTTCAAAGATATGTCTGTGATTTTTCAAATTTTTCAGACACAGCATACACACAGCATGGAAAAGGCTACACACAAATATTGTGCAGGTGTCCTTCTATTAGAGTAGCTTAATGTATAATATGCATAGAGGAACTAACTGACTTCTTAATAATTTCTTTACAATGGTAATGTTAGGAATGAAATGTCTTGATATCTACATTCTATTGAACGCTAGACATGGATACAGCACAATATTAAATAGCACAAATTTCCAGTATTTAATTATATGTGTAGACTATAAATACACCATAGATCTAAGCTTTAGGAATATACAAAAATAAAACAAAAAATATAAGGGAAATTATGCAAGGGCAAAGAACAGTGCAATGATAAAAGTAAAAGAAGGCAAAAGAAGTTTAAAATATATATATACCAATTATACTTTGTAAATTTTGATTATGCTGAAATAAAACATATTTTCACATAAGTTTGTATTTCATTTTCATATACATTTTGAATACACTCATGTAAATTTGTCTTTAATATCTTCAGTGTTCTCCAACTCTCAGTTGTTAAGAGCTTGCCTTTCATAACTCCTTCACCCCAGAAACCCATTCATGCCAGCTATGACATGATAACAATAAGTGTTTCATGGGCAGTCAAGCACAACCTAGCTGAAGAATGAAATATATCCATGTACACTTTTTTTTTTTTACTCCACATGCATTATTTTTCTCTAATTGTTCACTCTTTTCCTGCCGCTCTTTGTTGGAGGCCACATGGGAGAGAGGAAAATTACAGACTACCTGATAATTAGCAAAGTTAAGAGCCAAACGGAGATCTGAGCTACAGGAGCAGTTCCCCGCCACTACCAGCTTTCTCTTAGCAACTAATTAAGGCTGCCTCAGAGGGATCTAGCTGTGGAGGAGCTAGATGCTACAACAGCACAATCAAAAAAGAAAGAAAGAGTGAGCAATAGAGAGGCTTAGCGTTCCCTTCTCCCTCAGCTTTTGAACAGGAGGATTAAAATGACACTGCCACTCCTGAAGGTTTGTTCCATTAGGATTTCTCTAATGGAAATAACAGTGGTAGTCACCATTATATGCCACTCCAAACAACAAGGTATGCTTGACTCATAATTAGACCTTTATTATTCTGTCATTATCCATATTCAAAAATGTGGCAAGACAGAAAAGAACAGCAGAGCATAATGATTTTTTCTGCAGAGGCTTTCAATAGCCTGCGGTTGAAACTTCTATACAAAGATTGTGATATTTAGCAATGTTACACTCATAACTGAAATAGGCATCATCAAATGGCATTTATTCTCATAATTTGTATTAAAAGGAGTTCTGAAGGTACATAATTCAATGTCTATAACCACTTATCTAGTTCAGGGTCGCAGTAGTTCCGAAGTGTACCTGGAATCACTGGGCGCCCAGCAGGAACACACCTTGGACAGGGCAATACGCACTCATCCAATCATTCACACATACTCACATCTAGGGTTAATTTGGCATTGTCAATCTACTTAGCAAAGTGTGTTTTTGGATTTGGGACTAAACCAGAGCACTCTGAGGAAACCCATGCAGACACAGGGTCTGTCTAATATAGAAAGATAAATAAATATCTGCATCTGATTCATTAAAGAAAGATATACCTGCATCTGTCAAAAAATAAATTAATATCTGTATTTTGAAACGTGATTTCCAGTTAAACAAACATGAAATAAACACAATGACAAAACACAACCAGCACAAGATACGAAGACATTCATCTTGACTAGTTTGAGCACCTAATTTCTTGAGTGTTGGGTGGGCAAGCATGAGCCCCAGGGACCTGTGATTGACTCCTGTAGCTGCAAAATAAACAAACAGTCCTTTATACAAGGGGAGATGAGTCCTCCCTGTTGAGAGGCTGCACTGCAAGTGTATTTATGATGCAATCCAAGATAGATGCATGTAGCTAGGGAGAAGAGGCAGTCATTATTTTCAGAGCAATTAGGGGAAACCTGAAGTCCTTGATAACAAGTGCAAAAATTCCACATAATTAGAAATACACCACAAACAGCATTATTGTCAGGAGAACACCAGCATATAATGAAGCAATTATAAATGAGCGGCTGAGCTCCTGTCATTAATTTCAGCTTTTAAGGATGTGAGTGGATGAGCAGAGGCTAAATGTCTCAGAGAGGGAGAGAGAAAGAGAGAGATTGGGGAGGAGAGGGAAGGTGCTTAGATGAATCAGTGCAGGCTTGGCCACATGAGGTTTCCTTCATTGACCTTAAGAGCTCTACAGAGAGAAGTGTTTACTTGGGAGTTATTATGTTCTATAGAAGTGGATCACAGACATAAAATGTCAGTCTACCATTAATCGATACTATCACGTTCCATCATAAAACCATGAAAATCTTTGCATTTGGTAACATATACATTCTGACCAATTTATTAGGCACACCTAACTTGTATCTCAAATCGTTTTTGTAAGGCCCAAGTAACTTATATATAGCATTCTGCTGTTTTGCATTTATGTGTGAGTGTGTGTTGCCCTGTGAAGGACTGGTGCCCCCTCCAGGGTATGTTCCCGCCTTGTGCCCAGTGATTCCAGGTAGGCTCTGGACCCACTGGGACCTTGAACTGGATAAGCGCTTACAGACAATGAATGTTTTGAATATTTTGTCCATCAAATTTGTGTACACTAAAATGCAAAATATACTTAGTAAGTGGACTTGAAAAATACATACTAAATGTAGGTAACTAGATAAAGATGCCTAACTTGTTAGAAACAGTTTTTGTAATAAGTGCATGGAGAGAGTGAGAGAGAGAGAGAGAGAGAGAGAGAGAGAGAGAGAGAGAGAGAATAATCATTACAGGCAGTCTTAGATCTTTCAGCAGCAATGAATACAAAAAAAAAAATTATCATCCTCGGCATAAAAAATACCTTAAACTTATTAATATGTCTTTGCAATGCACACTGAACTCTGCCAATTACAAGAAAAGAATAGAGAAACAGCATTTCATTAAAAAGCCACTGCTAGACTTAAACAGAGCATGGAATGGATGGACATGCACAACTTCATATTAAACAGTTGCATGTCTTTGACTTCCCCCATTACTTTTTGACCAACTGATTCACAAAAAGCAACATCTCTCTTCAATATGCATTTGAAATATCTAACACGAGTGCCTCTGAGGTTTCTAACAATAAGCCTTTAAACCAAGAGAATGAGAGAAAGAGCAAAATAGAGAAAGAAACAGACAGAGATGCCACTCTGCCTTCATAAGGTCTAGGAACTTGAACTCAGAAGATGTCAGCACCGTCCTTTGCAGTTAGAAATACATTCTTATTAATAGGCAGACACAAGCTAAAGGCACGCTACATCATTATTGTCTCAAGTATGCAGTGGCAGAGAAGGAGGCAATTAGACTGGGGAAGCTGCGAGGTTGCTATTATTTTAGCATTTAATGACCAACCGCTACACCAGGAACTTGATGCAAAAATAAGGGTCTCAGCGCTGAAATTATGCATTATCTGGCAGATCTTAGCATACACCCCGCCAAGACTCTTTTTCCTTCATAATGAATAAATTTACATGGAAATACTTATTTCTGTAATTTAGGCAGTGGAATTAAAATATACAATACAAATTCACTGGTGGAAGACAACTATCTACTTGCTGTTTTGTTTTTTAATGACCCTATTTCTTTCCCACTCAATTTGCTTTTTATTTTGTGGGGTCAGAATTGAAGGGGCTTTTTCAGAATGAGAATCATGTTTTTTCCTCCATCAGCTAAGGTATTTTTTGACAACATTAATAAATTGATTTGTGGACAAATTAAATTGGTCATATAAATTGGTGTATCTCAGTTTTATCTAAGCAGGATGTTTTAATTTGGAAAACTATTGTGGTTGTTTACAATGCAGATACACCAAAATTATTTACTCTCAGAATAGTGTGCAGTATGCTTTTAATAATAAAATAAACAATACATAATATTTAAAATACCTTAAAAACAGCTTTGAAATCATTGTGATGTTTCACTGAGAATTGAGTCTCTTTAATTGCTACTCTGGGCTCAATACTGCAGAAACTCTAAACTAGAAAATGTAACTTTTGAAAGAGTATAGAATGTAACATTTTTGTTTACTACATTATTCGAACACAGCAGCAGGAATTTTTCACAATGTTCCAAAATTACTTGAAATAAAATCTTTTTACACTGACTTCCTACGAAATTTAAGAAGATTTCCTCTAAAGTTCTATTTTGGAGATATGTGTTTGTATGTGCACAGTGAAGACATTTCACTTTGTTCATGAAAGAAATATGTTCATGTACTATCAGCACAATAAACAAATTTGTTTGGGTTATAATTTTTTGAAGAGACCGAAAAATGTAACATTTCTCAACATTGTGATTGATTGTGTATGAATTTAGTTGTTTTTTTTTTTCATAAACTGAATGCATGCATTTTGGCTAGCTAACCAGCAAGCTATTACTAATAAATTAAACTATCACACTGGTACAAAGCAACCTCACAAGAATTGTTGGAGAAAGAATGATCCCAACGCACCCCCCTACACCCCCCAAAACACACACATGTTCATGGAAAGATGTATGCTTAATGAATTTAACTGAATTATTAACTTTATGTAAATAATTATATATATATATGATTATTGTCATTAATCATAGTTTGACGTATAATGATTAAATGTAGACAAAATTCTTTGACCGATTTCTTTAAAATGCTGGTGATATTTACAAAGCAAATTTAGAATCTTAATATTTTTTATCACAAATCTGTCATAGCATAATATCTCTAGCATCAGGCAATGTAGTATTGAAGCAACGTTTTATGGAATCACTTATGAGAAAATACATTTTACAGGTATTAAGATACCCATGGTTTTAATTGCTTTAATGTTGAAATATTTTTTATTGCCTTTAAGATCACATATTTTGGTGTTTGAGCTGCTTCCTGGCTATGCAGCTGATTTCTGCATTGGAAACCTCAGCTATCTAGTAGAGTAGGAGTTCGTAGAGGCTTGTCTCCACTGCTGAAAGATGTTCATCATTCTTGATCTGGCTCTGTCAGGCCCTGGTGTTTTAGTGCCTCTTGCCATTAGGTGGAATTGACAGGCCAAGAAGGCACCACACAGCAGAAACGTGTGAAATTAAGGAGGGTGTGGGAGAGCGGGGAGGGAGAGCAAGTGGAGTGTGGCCGTCATTTAATGTGCAATTTATCAGTTTAGGCTGCACCTCGTTACAATGGAGGGATATCACTCCTGCTTTCAGGAGGGATGAGACGTTGTCTTGCCTGTTCCTCTGTCTTATTGTCTCTCTCTCTTTTCAAATTCACCTCTTAATATCAGCTGACAGACCAGCAGCAACATTTAAGGGAGAGAAAGATGGAGTTGTGGGATTCTTTTATTGTTATTTTTTCTTTATAATTTATATAACATTCAATCAAGATATATATATATATATATATGGAACTGGTTGCGTGGCACAGCAGGGTTAGTAGTGGGGTATTAGTGGGCAGGGGCACATCTTTTGCAGCATGTCTTTGGGCAGAGGTCACACAAACTTGTATCAGTTGCAACGGTTGCACACTTCTGCAGTACCATTCACATTTATTTTTGAGCAATCAATGTTTAATTGGCATTTTTTTCCATTAAGCCCCTCTTTTAATATCTTATTAAATTAAATTTGTATGAATTATGAGATTTGTTTGATTTCTCATTTTAGAAGGCTAATTAAATTACTTTCCAGTAATTGTGTGCAGTGGTATATTTTATATTCATAAGGAAATTCAATTCAAATGGCCTCTTTTCAAAGCAGCATTATACACATGTATTATACTTTGTCTGTCATTTCAGAAGACACAGTATAATCTGTAAACAAAACTTAATCATGTTTATGTGTGACAATATTTGGAGATAACCTATCCATTATCAGGTTGATCATTAAAAATAAAAGACTACATTTCAGAACAGTAAGTAAGAGTCACTAGCACTCAGAATGCTACTGTTGCACTAGCATCATTCCTTTAGAACTTAACTGATTAAGTGGACCTAATCCACTAAAAGAGAACTAAGTTGACATGCAGTGAACAAGCTAAGCTCTGATTTTGCTTTTTGCCAGTGTCACTGCTGAAAAAAGCCAGGCCAGTTTTAACTGTAGGGCATATTTCAAGAAATAAGGAAGACATTCATTCATTCATTCATTCATTCATTGTCTGTAACCGCTTATCCAGTTCAGGGTCGCAGTGGATCCGGAGCCTACTCGGAATCACTGAGCGTAAGGCAGGAACACACCCTGGAGGGGATGCCAGTCCTTCACAGGGTGACACACACTCACACATTCACTCACACTCCTATGGACCTTTTGAACACATTTTACTATCCAATCCACCTACCAGCGTGTGTTTTTGGACCGTGGGAGGAAACTGGAGCACCCAGAGGAAACCCATGTGGACACAGGGAGAACACACCAAACTCCTCACAGACATTCACCGGAGGGGGCCTAGAACCCACAACCCCAGGACCCTGGAGCTAGGGTGGCCACTTACATAACCCTAAAACAGAGGATATCACACCACCAAAAGGAGGACGTGACATTAAAATATCAGGGGGAAAAACCCCTTCTAAAGATTGCATTTATCAATTTCAAAAACCTCACAGTATGGTATGTCTAGCTGAAATGCTTTCATGAGTGTACAGAATAATTTCAACATCAGGTAACATCAAAACCTGTAAAAGAGGTAACCAACTTGAACTACAATTTCTCACCAAACCTGCCTACTTGCCATACTTAAGTCCTTTCCTTGCTGCCTCCAGGAGTTTGTTATTGGCCAGGAATGCGTGGTACATCTCTTTACACCCTGCTGTGAGGTTCACACAGATCTGAAGCTCTGCCTTGACATTATCCACCTCAAGACGATTACCCTCATTTCTCCATGCAGTGCTCATTTTCACAGTGTTGCTTGCGGCTGTTGTTAGAATTTACTAATTGACTAGCACTTAGAAGGCGTGTTTTCTGAGGTTAGCTGGTTGGTGGGTTATGAGATCACATGGCAATGCTGTTAAAGCAATTAAATTCAATGTATGTTTTGCGGCATGTTCATGAACCAATGACACGCAAAAACATATATGTCAAATGCAACCTCAGCTGCCCTCCAATAGTAGGACTAATAGTTGTCTGTTCAGGCACTGAGCCGGACGGAGGACAGGAAGCAGAAATACCGGATTGTCCGACTAAAACCCGGATGTCTGGCCACCGTACCCAAAGCTGTTTGACAGCTACACTACCTGCTGCGCAACTTAAAAGAAGACAGCAATATGAAAAAATATTGTTATGTCTGTGTAGTTAAAGTCTGTCCTGCAGCTCCTCTTTGGGTTTACCTATTCAGCCTTGCTCTGCAGCATGTATCAGGCTGTAAATTATATACAGGGCAATTTCTATTCTATAGCAGCATCACAAGATTGTGAGGGTACAGGTAAATATGTACTGTAGAATCTGTAGAAGCACGGGCTAGAGGAAAGGAGTTTTGGCATTGTGTCCAGTACTGCAAAACCCTGTGTATAAATAAATATGCCACACCTGGAAAATGAATATAAATTAAAGGGATGATATTATGGAAAACTTAAGTGTCACTTTAATTAATTCATTCATTCATTCATTCATTCATTATCTGTAACCAGTTATCCAGTTCAGGGTTGCAGTGGGTCACCAGCCTGCCTGGAATCATTGGGTGCAAGGCAGGAATACACCCTGGAGGGGGCAACAGTGCTTCACAGGGCAACACACACTCATTCACTCACGCATTCACTCACAACTAAGGACACTTTTGAGTCACCAATCAAACTACCAATGTAGGTTTTTGGACTATGGGAGGAAACCGGATTTAATTTTAGATCTAGCTAACTTTCCAGTTAAACCTGGTTCAGCAGCAAAAAATCTTGGTGTCATAATTGACCCGGATTTATCATTTGATCAACACATAGGTAGTATCACTAGGACAGCTTTTTTACATCTTCGCAATATTGCTAAGATTAGAAATGCCTTATCCCTCCAGGACGCAGAAACATTAGTACATGCCTTTATTACTTCAAGGCTTGACTACTGTAACGCACTACTGTCAGGATGCACCAGCAGCAATTTAAGAAAACTTCAACTAGTTCAAAATGCTGCAGCTAGGGTCCTCACTAAAACTAGAAAATTTGAACATATCAGCCCAGTTTTATCATCACTTCATTGGCTGCCTGTTAAATTCCGCATTGACTACAAAATTTTGTTATTAACATATAAAGCTCTACATGGGCTTGCTCCTGAATATCTTCAAGATACAATTTCCTATTATGAGCCTCCACGTTCACTCAGATCACAGAATACTGGATTTTTAAATGTTCCCAGAATTCAGAAGGCCTCAGCTGGGGGAAGAGCCTTTTCTTATAAAGCCCCCCAACTCTGGAATGATCTTCCAAAAAATGTTCGGGACTCAGACACAGTCGCAATCTTCAAATGTAGGCTAAAAACTCATTTGTTTACTTTATCATTTGGTAGCTAATGCTCCCCCATAGATAAAGGCGGCAGAGCCGGGGGGTCCATGGACACAGGGAATTATAGTATACTGAGAGGCTGGTGCTGTCGTCCCGCCGCTTCTCGCGATCACTCAGGTTTGTTGACGGTGGAGCGGAGGGATGCCAGTGTTTCAGGATGCTCCCGTGTCTGTGTGTCCTTCTGGTTCTCTCCTTTTAGTTAATGCTGTCATAGTCAGATCTGCCGGAGTCATTAGCCACACTCTGGAAATTTTCATATTTTCTACTTTACAAACACAAAACAGTTCAAAACTAATTCCATCCCTTTACATCTTTCCGAGTAAACGACTGCCCACCTGTCTGTCTGGACACTGATGGATGACTGTCGAGATCCTCCTCCACGCTTCAGACCAGCTGCCCACGCTCCAGCAACCACCAAGTGCCTTGAAGCTGTCCCTACACTGAAGTTCTCATGGACTACTAACTATCATCACCAGTAGATTGACCAGAGGAGGATGGGTCACCCCTTGTGAGCCTTGGTTCCTCCCAAGGTTTCTTCCTCAGCTGGGGGAGTTTTTCCTTGCCACTGTCGCCCCTGGCTTGCTCACTTGAGGGTTTTACATTTGTCTTTACATTTCATGTCAAATCTTGTCTTACTGGAATTCTGTGAAGCTGCTTTGTGACAACATCAGTTGTGAAAAGCGCTATATAAATAAATTTGATTTGATTTGATTTGATTTGATTTGATTCACTCACGCATTCACTCACAACTAAGGACACTTTTGAGTCACCAATCAAACTACCAATGTAGGTTTTTGGACTATGGGAGGAAACCGGAGCACCCAGAGGAAGCCCACGCAGACACAGGGAGAACACACCACACTCCTCACAGACAGTCACCCAGAGGAAGCCCACGCAGACACAGGGAGAACACACCACACTCCTCACAGACAGTCACCCAGAGGAAACCCACGCAGACACAGGGAGAACATACCGCACTCCTCAGAGACAGTCACCCGGAGGAAACCCACGCAGACACAGAGAGAACACACCACACTCCTCACAGATAGTCACCTGGAGGAAACCCACGCAGACACAGAGAGAACACACTGTACTCCTCACAGACAGTCACTCAGAGGAAACCCATGCAGACACAGGGAGAACAAACCACACTCCTCACAGACAGTCACCCGGAGGAAACCCACGCAGACATAGAGAGAACACACCACACTCCTCACAGACAGTCACCCGGAGGAAACCCACGCAGACACAGAGAGAACACACCACACTCCTCACAGACAGTCACCCGGAGGAAACCCACGCAGACACAGGGAGAACATACCACACTCCTCACAGGCAGTCACCCGGAGGAAACCCACGCAGACACGGGGAGAACACACTACACTCCTCACAGACAATCACCCGGAGGAAACCCACGCAGACACGGGCAGAACACACCAAAGTCCTCACAGTCACCCAGAGCGGGAATCGAACCCACAACCTCCAGGTCCCTGGAGCTGTGTGACTGTGAGACTACCTGCTGCACCACCATGCTGCCCATCACTTAAATTTTTATTTATTTATATTCGTCAGAGACCATGCAGTATATTATCACTGTCCAAAGAAAAACATGTATCTCCATTTTTGTCGATTTCTAGTTTACTACATCACTGAACACAACAGCTGTCCTTCACACTGTTACCAATTCATGATGAATGGAACAAGAGAAGTGCTTCAAAATTACTTGGAATAAAATCTTTTACACTGATTTTCACTGAAAGATTTTTTCCTTCTCCTACAAATTTTTACTATTTTGGAGAAACACGTTTTTCTTTGGACAGCTACTATATATGAAAACTGAACATGCCTATTTTGATTAGCACTATGACTGTGATCATAAAAACAGGTACATAACCACATCTTTAGGTCATATACCAGTCTTAAAGTAACATGAAGAAAGTACTCAAGTACAGCGAATGGTTTCTGATAAATAAATTAAAAAACACATATGTGAATAGAGGGGAAAAATATATATATAAAAAGTTTATAAACAATGCCGTGGAATTTGTGTATGTATGTATCTGATCTGATCATCAGTGGAACTGAGATCATATCTGATTCATCATGACACAATAATCTATATATTTGGACTGAACATCTCTCATATGAAGGCATGACATGGCATTCTCGGTTCAGAGTTTGTCAGCATTCAGACAGCTCACTTTTCCATCAGGCACATAGCCAGGCAGGTCTCTTTAGATCAGGCCATCAGAGCCAGGCCACTATGTTCAGTAACACAGATTTGTCTGTGATTTCTGTCACATTTTGTTCCAGTGATTCACAATTTAGTCAAGGCCATTCATGTTAGGACATAGAAAACACAGAAGCCCTTATTTGTAATGGTGTAGTGATTAATCTTGGAATTTATCAACAAATTTAGTTTGCTCACAGAACTCATTAATATGTCTCAGATCAGACACATGACTGACTGGTGTTGAACTCAGAAACTCCTTTTATTTAGGGTGACCATTTTTTATTTTTCCAAAAGATAGGACCCTTGGGGCAGGAATCTCTGGTGTTTTAGCTGTAATAATTTTGCCTGTTTTTACTTAGTTTAACAAAAAGCTGTGACTGTGTATTTGTGTTGTTACAGGGAAAGACAAGATGACATTCGTTCATTCATTTATTCATTGTAACAGCTTATCCTGTTTTGTGATATATAGAAAGGCATGTGTGCCAAAGAAGAACACACTACAATAAATTACCTTAACAACTTTCAACTCATTTCTGTTCAAGGCTATAGCAAATCACTGCAATGTTGTGCAGAACTTGGCTGAAAAGCAGTGAATTTGGTTTGCTGTAGCATTGTACATACAAAGGCAAGCGAAACAGAGTGTTTTTAATTCTAATCTCAGGTCCCTGTCCTCTAGAAAACATCCACACTCGTGCCCCTTTTTCTCACCTAAAACGTCAACAATGTGCACACTCCATGGAAGAGTTTGGGGCTTAAGGCATAAATTGAGACTGGAACTCCTGCAGACAGCAAAATCCCAGATATTTGTGGCAATATAAAATCCTGAACGGTGTCCTGATAAATTTAGATTTTCAACAATCCTCCAGTGAAACATAGTGTTGGCCAGTGTTTTGCTTCATAGTACAGCAATGCCAAATGTTTCAGTCTTAAAGATGTATTCCCAGTGTCTACAGGTTGGGTGGGGTTTCATTATTTATGGCTCTGATCACCGTTGGCAAGAAGTCTGCAGACTCTCTTGAGTACCAGTCTGTGTGTCCTGAAGCTACCTCAAGGCAATTTCATTCAGCTTTAATATGTGCACTTGAAGTTTTCTTCATTTAGCCTCCCTCTTTAATTTACCTGACATGATGCCGCCTGGTTTTGTTTGTTTGCTCTTCATTGAGAAGCCACCATCTCTCCCAGTGGATGGTTTAAGAGCAGTTATTTTGTGTGGAAATTTCAGAAGTTCAGTGTAAAAAGCAAGAGCACAGTGTCTTGTTATTACTGAGGTTCTAGAGGGAGCTTCTGAGATAAATCACACTGTGAACTATGGTGTAGTATGTGCACATAGTGATTAGGCCTCCTTAAAAAATTTAGGCATTTCTATTAAACATAATTCCTTGAAAGCAATCTTAAAAACATGCCTAAAGACTTGTTACGGCAGTACTGTTATATTTATCTCCTCTTATTCATGCCATTCTTAATGTGTCTTATTCCTGGTTTCTGTTTTCATACAGTTCTCTCATAACCTGCAATATGATCTTGTGCCTTTCAAATGCCATCATTGCAAAGTATAATCTTTAAGTAAAACTCAGTGTTTGCCAACAGGGAAAAAAAAATGCAAAACGCAATTTGCATAAATATTCCAACCCCTCAGATTTCAGTACATTTCTAAACATTTTACTGCAATAATAGTTTTACGTCAGTTGAGATAAGTTTCAACTACCTTTTCATGCTGTTTGAAAGCTTCCTCCATTCCTCCTGGCAGATTTGCTCCAGGTTATCACTTGTGCAATGTAGCACTCGAATAGTGCCACAGAGTCTCTGTGGGATTTAGATGTGGACTTATTTACAAACCACCAAAAATATTTACCAGGGCTGGGTTTCCCAAAGGCATCTAAAAACAATTAATATTCTTGTGGTAAAGTGGTAGAGTGAGAATCACACTGAAAAACCTCTCTCCCTGTTAAGATGACTACACTTGATAACTTAACGCTAAAATATTTTTGGGAAACTTGGCCCAAGTTGTTCAAGTTGTGACATTGTGCTTGAGATCACTGCGCTGCTTCATTTCTCCCAAGTATTAGTTTATAACACTGAAGCAAGCAGTCTTGCAAGATCTTTCAATACTTACTCAAAACTGATCCTCATTTCCTGCTAAAGAAATGCAGATTTACAACATGATGTTATCACCCCATACTTCACTGACTGGATACTGTTTGGTGAGGAAAGGAGAGTGTTGGGTTTGTACTACCTTCTGTGTTTAGAGTTTTGGCTAAGAAGTGTCATATGTCTATCAAATATTTATCTGCAATTTAACTGGGCCACATTCATGCTTTCTTGCAAACTTCAGACATGTTTCTATGTAGATGTTGAAATTTTTGCAGAGCTGTTGAAATCTTTGAGTGGTGCATTTTTGGTCCTGTTTAACTCTGTGCCCTTCAAAGAGAGGCCTTTCCGTGGCCTCCTTTACAAGTCTACCTTCTTGACCTGGTGCTGAGTTTTGAAAGATATTTTTGTCTAGATAGTGTCTGCATGGTATGACACAACTTTTGTTTACTCAAACAGTTGATCCAGCAGTGCTCATTACTAGCAATGTCTAAGTTGAAAACAAAATTCTGAAAATGTGCCAGTTTTTGTTTTCTGTAATACCTGTGGTACTGAAAATACTGTAGTATTTTCACAGGTACTGGAGGCACAACATTTCTAAAGGTCAATATCAGCTTGTTTAGGCTATCGCAGTGATAGCTTGTAATATGTGCCAGATGATTCTCAAAATCTTGGTAAGCGACCAACAATACAGTTCATCATCATCATCATCATCATCTTCTTTTCTGCTTTTCCATTTCAGGGTCGCGGTGCATTAGAGTTCAACCTGTCATCAACTATAAGTGTGTATATTTGAGGGTGTTAACATTCCTAAATTGGCTTTTTGATTTTTTTTTTCTAATCAGTATGTTTAACTGTTTGTTTTTAATTTATTGGCTGGACAGCAAAGTTGTAATGCTAGCCCAACTGGTCTAATCCCACAGAAGAGCTATTATAGTAAAAACTGCCTTCAAAAGCTCTTCAGGTATCACTCCGCAAAATACATGTAACCTAGCAACGATGCCAGCGCTATGTGCCTGGACTTTTTTATCCAACCGCGATCCGGTTAATTTTCCTTTCGCGTACATTATTTTGAACAGAGTAAAGGGTTATGGCGCAGTGGACAGTTAACTGCTTTCTGGTTTGTAAACAAAGGAAACCGGAAACAAATAAAAAGTATCTTGCTACGTCTGTGTGGTTTCTGTGATTCTATTTAAATCGAGTCTAGGCGCGTCTTTTTTCTCCACTGCTCTCGTTCACCAGCTCAGCAGCACGGCTCTGGAGCAACACGCCAAAATAACTAATTTTTAAATTAAACAGGGAGAACTTGTCATTGTTTAGAGTATGATATAGCTATGTCACTACATTCTGAATCCGCTATAAACAATGACATTTTATTGACTTGATGCGTTTATCTCTGCTTCTATCCTGATTTACACAGAGCTGAATAATGCAGCCTTGTTTCCCAACAAATCTGACGTAAACACGGACCGGCTCGCTGGACAGAACAACAGTTCAGAAACCCTGGACGGGTCCAACATCGCACAAGGTAAAGATCCAGAGTTAATTAAAAAGATCAAAATGTAGTGTGTGACGGAATGGGACTATTCTACCTCGCGGAAGGTTGATAAAAGAACCAAATCACTTTTCACTGTTTTCTTTATCTTAAAACCTAATAATAATGGCGATAACGAACTGTGGTATGATCGCATTAATATACATGAGGTTTGTGCTATAACGTGAGATACTGGCACTGATGAACTGATCCTACGACCGCAGCACACCAGTGCCAATAACTCAGGTAACAGCACGAACCTCGAGTGTATTATTGCGTAAATAAAAAAAATTAAATTGCATTTAAGTAACATCAGCTTAGCTAATGAGTGGCTTGTCAGCCAAATATAACAATGGGATTTAAGTAGTGTTTAGTACAGTTTTGTCTATTTCAGTAAACAATTGTTTTGAGTGGCTTTTAATTTTTTCTTTATTTTTAGACTTAATATTAGAACGTTAACAGTTCAGTACACAAGATCAACTTAAGTTGTGACCCAAACCAGCTGGACAGACAGCACCTGAACTTTGCCACAATCCCACAATAAACTGGAAACTTATTGTCAAATAAATTTTTTTCACTCCTGTTTACGCTTCATTTAGGTGCTGCCATTGTTAAAATAATGAAAATGAAGAAGTGATAGGTTCCTTTATTGCTCAAAGGCTTCATTGTACTCTGAACTTGTATTTCAGTTCTCACTCTACTTGTATTATTCTGGTGGTTTGTGATTAGAACATGTTAATAATAACAGTTTACAGCTAATACGTTTAGACTTTCTATTATTGTTATTATTATTATTACTATTATGTAGAAATACCAGGAAAATATCGGAAATATTTACATGCTGTGAACTTGAACCGTGGAGTTTGTCCGTTGTTTTTCAGATATACGTTAAACCGTCCCGCCTGACTGAAACGATGTGGTTAAGCATTTTATTTGGGATATTTCGCTATATATTGGGCACACTGACAACTCGAAACTCATTATGTTCTTTGTTTGCTCTGTTTGGTCGTTTCATATGGTGCGACTGCCATCTACTGGTAATTTAAGGCATTGCTAAAATTAGTGGAAACAGTTTTCAGTTTTTTAAAGAGAGAAAGCTGTATAAAAAGGGTTTATGACCATTACATTAAACTATTTAATGATGTAAAATAGATTTATATTAAATTCTAAAATATATTTTAAGTTTACCAAAAGGACACATGCTGATATATTTAATTACAACCCAGTTGCAGAAATACCAATTATTTTTTCTTTTTTTATGCAGCAGCAAAAGTAATTTATCTCAAATATGTACTTTAATGACAAAAGAATAACGAAAATGTTTGATTTTGTCACAGACTTTCAAGTTTGTATTTGTAAACATGAACCATTTCAGATGCCTGAAAAACATAAACACACACATATAACAAATAAACACGCTGGGACACAGGGATGTTTATCATTATGTTATCACCTTTCAATTTAATTGTACCTATTAATCCTATGGGATTTGAAGATAAAATTATTAAATTTCTTGTTTGGAACTGGATTTTTTGCCAATTTCTTGTTACAAGCTGCTCACCTATCCGTGGTCACCACTGACTGTTCTTTCAATGATTGCCTTACCAGACATGCTATTCTAAAACAAACATCCTGTGTCTATCAAGCCACACTGGCACGTACAAAAAGAGGCCTGGCATTGTCTTATTAACATAACTATGGACTTCCTTGGAAGGAACATTGCCTTGATGGCAGCATACGCCTCTCTAAAATCCCAATATATCTCTACACATCAATGATACCTTTACAGTTATGCAAGTCTGCAATATGGTTGGAACTGATGCACCCAAATACCATGACAAGATGTTGATTTTTTTTTCTCACCTTTCACTGATAAAAGTTTGGATGGTCACTTTCATTTCAGGCAAAGACAATGTGTAAGGTTACAACTGATTTCAGAACAACCCCAAAATTAATGCAGCTGCATTTATCACAGTAGCACAACAGATGTCCTAGGAAGTTTGAGGTCAGATAGATAAAGGACAACAAAGTATATAAGCCACCTGTATAGAAAGACCCCACCAGAAAAAAGGACTGAAAAAGATCAACTGTGAAGAATGTCAGAATGACTCTTCACAGATATGTGCTGTACCGGTTTCGTTCATGGCAAGGAGGTTTACAGCTGTCATTAACAAAGATGGTCATACAAAATACTAACAATTCCAAAACAACCAAATCTCATGTTTGAATTTGTTTTAGTTCGGTTGAATGTACAAACTGTTCATTGCAGATTAACCAGTCAAACATGTAAATGTTTATTATTTTACTTGAATAAAAAACAAACAATATAAATAAATAAATATCGTTGTATTGACCTGAACTGATGGTATTTCCAAACATTATTTGATGCTGAATATGGGCATGCTCATATACTGTATTCTGTATTTAGCCATCTTAGCTTGGCCTCAGGCTGTTAGAATAATTTGACATAAATACATCACATAGATGCATCAGATAAAGTTAATTTGAAACCCAACACAATAGAATCTTTTGATTTTAAACTGACAAAAACAACACTGGCACAACCATTAGGTGTTGCTGGATAATCTAAACATGATTGGAAGAAAGCTAATTATTTCATGTTGTGCCATTAAAGAAATTTGTAAGTAGCTTTTGTCACACTGTGGTTTTCAACTGACCTCTTTCTGTCACAGTGGGTAGTCCATAGTCCAATTTCTCCCAAACAAAAGCCAACCCATCTCCCAACCAGCAAGTCATTTTGGTTTATTAATACAACTAATTAACTTTTCCTAGACAAATTTGAATTTAAATGAACAACAGTAGATATCATCAGCAGATGCAAAGGCACCCCACTGTGGACTTTTTTTTTTTTTTTTGATAGAAAGATTACAATTAAAGCACTGGAGTGCTAAGGCTGAGGGAGAGGGAAGCTATTAGACGAAGAAAATCTCCAATTACAAATACGCCATACACTTGTCAGTGGTAATTAAATGTTTGGTGTGTAGAGGCTCTGCTATTTGTAGCTCGGAAATGAGACCAGTCTTGTTTTGTCAGACATGAGCTCAATTAATAATTTAGTGGACATGCTCTTATTGTACCCAGAGAAGAGCTAGACACAAAAATGAGTGAAAAAGATCCTGTTGTTGTTGAAAATTCAACTTTTAGGAATTAAAATGCTGTGCATTGAAATTCTGGTGTAAGGAAATACGCAAATACACCATATTCATGCATTCCTTTAAAGAACAAACCTTTTTAGTGTCCACCATTTTTGATTTATAAACTAAGGCTTATGCTTATTGTCTTAACCTTAACCATGAATAATGTGAGATATGAAATGGAAATAATATCCAACTTCTGCAAAGGACCTAATAACCATGCTTGGACAAGAGAAGATGGGAATTTTAATCTGTTTTAGCATTCTGTACAAATAGACACCAAATAGACAGTACATCTTCCCACAATGGGGCTAATAGTGCAAGGTCAATCTGGAAAAGTTGTGGCCAAATACAAAGCTGAAATGCTGCTCCGATTTATACCATATGGAATACTCAAAGTATTTCAAAATTTCTACATGAATCCTGAAGATATCACCAGTAATTTAGAGTTGTTTGAGGTGAAATACTCAGTTCTAGAAAAAGTTGGAATCAAAATTACAGACGTAGTTGTAGAAAACATATCCAAAGCATTTATTGCCTCTTAAAACTACCTCACAGAAAATGATTACATAAAAGGGTTAAGAATGTTATCCTAATATCTGAGACATTATTTTACAAGTGTAATATTTTGGCTAAAATTTATTTTTTATAAACCATTCTTGGCAGAGATGATGGGCATTGTAAAGTAAAATAAATGCCAAACCGTTGTTTAGATTTACCACTATTTTACCATATTTATCAGTACATATAAAATACAGACAACACAAATATTTGTACAGAAGATCAAGGTGCATATATTGTATTTGTTTATACACACTTCAAATACACATTTGTTTAAATTACTGATATAAAATAAATGTTCATACACGCCTTTTCTTGATTATAATTTAATTTGGCTGCATTAGTCTAAACTTACAATATATCACTACAAATACCAAACTGTTGCTTTGGTAGAAGGTTCCATAACTGTTATGTGCAAGTGAGACAAAATGCATATCCATGATCAGTATTTATGGAGATAGCACAGAGGAAAGATTTGAGGAGCAAGGAGGTCCTGTAGCAAAATTCTGAAGTTAAATAATTCTGTTAGTGCTGCATGTTCAAGAACAGAGGTCTCTACATTAGTAACTGTTATTAGCAATTATGCTTCATGCATCATTCAAATAAGAAGAAAAAAGGGTGAAAATACACAAGTATAATGACAAAAGAATGGAAGGCATTACACTTGGTAGTCTGTATTAAAAGCACACAAAAATAGACTGGCCATTCAGTGTACATGTTTTACACCAAGAACTGTACTGAACCTTTGTTGTTTTTATTTTTCAAGTACTCAAGTATTTAACAAGCATGCAAACACTGATTGGTCAGCACAAAAACACAGTGGAAAAAAAGAAACAAATAAACAAACAAAAAAAAAATTTAAATTTGTACATTTAAAGAATCTATTTTTGTCATTTAAATTTGCTTACGTGTATTGGGGAGTCGTTTAAAACTTTGAGATGATCATGCAAAATAAAATAATAATATATAAATTTAATATATTTATTAGTTCTAGGGCACTAAAAATGATTATGACAGAGGCATAAATAACTACTTCCATCAATGTTGTGTCATGGGACAACTACAGCAATATATATTGTATGTTCCTCCTACTGTTAATTTAATTGTGGTATAAATGAAGGATATTTGTCCTTGGTTAATTTTCCTTAATTATTCAATTCATTAATCCAGATTTTTATAGCTATTGCATGTATCTGAAATTTCTAAATATAAATTAGAATATAAAAAGGTATTTTATACTTTTAAGTTTAAAGTATTTTTTTTAGTTAAAAAAAAAAAAATTCTAAAACTAAAACATCTTCATTGTATATGGATTGGGGGGATCTTAAGCATACTGGCTGCTACTGATGCTCTCACCAAATTTATAACCTACAAGGGCAGAGGGAGGGATTGCCAAAATGCTAAACAAATACTGCAAATAGTAAATATTTACGCAATAACGCACTTGAGGTTCGTGCTCTAACGTGAGATATTGGCACTGGGGTGCTTCGGTAGTAGCGGCTGAGTGCCGAAGATCAGTACACCAGTGCCAAAATCTCATGTTAAGAGCATGAACCTCAAGTGTATTATTGCAATTATACCACAGTTCGTTATGGCCGTTTATTGTTAGGTTTTAAGATAAAGACCGTTGTTTGTTTATCAACCTTTCACGAAAAATAGTTCCATTCCGTCACACTCCTTTTTGCTCTTCTCAACAAACACTGGATCTTTAGTTAACTTGTGCGATGTTAAACCCATCTAAATCAGGACAGAAATAAAGATAAGCGCATCAAGTCAATAAAATGTCATGGTTTAACCATTGTTTACAGCAGATTTAGATCATAGTGATATCATACACTAAAAGATTCCAAGTTCTGTTCAAGTTGGCTCCAAAGCCATGCTGCGCCTTGACTCGAGTTAAATACAATCACACCAACCACATAGACGTAGCAATTTACTGTTAAATCATGTATATAAATTTCATATTTTCTTTTGTTTACAAATTAGAAAACAGAGTCCACTAAGCCATAAATCTTTACTCTGTTCAAAATAACGTACGCGAACAGAAAACAAACCTACTTCCCGTTGGCTGAAAAAGTCCAGGAAAAACTCCTACAACAGTTTTGGAAGCACTGACGTCGTTGCTAGGATACATGCATTTTGTGGAGTAATACCTTAAGAGCTTCGGTCAGAGTGCAATTATCATGTAATATTGGCACTCCTGGAACGTCTCTCAGCCAATCACATTACAGGGTCGGAACTGTGGTATAATGACTAATATAATACAGAACAAAACCTTGAAGGCTCCCATTAAAAATTATGAACAATGTTGCAACATGCTGATTCACCTGTTAACACAAGAAAGCCTGTTTACTCAGCTTACCGCCACATGCACCTCTTCATCCCCACAGTGCTTATTCATACTTTTAACATCATCTCATCTTCTGCAAAGCGTTAATTCATTAAAGTATATGAGGCATCATGAAAAGGATTAATGCAAGAGGAAAGTAATAAATACACTTTTATTTTATATAAATATGTGGGCCCTCATTTTCAAGCTGTCCAGACAAGAAAGACACTGACGAAATGTTTGAGAATGTCATGCCAGCTTACATCCTACAAGCTGCCCTGTTAAAAGATGATAGACAGTAGCAATACAAATCAAATGCTGTATTAGCATAATTTATTTGGTAATTTAACCAAAGCAATGACATGTGGCTTTCTATATAACTTTGTATAATTATATTGGGTTTTAAATGAGAAAAGATTGTACAATTTACATAAGGTGGAATCTGATTATTTTCTTAACTATCCTTACACTAACATGATTACATAATCACTGCAAGGAAGCCAGGTCCCTTTTTTTTTTTTTTACTATTTCCAAATTTTTAAATAACCAAACCACTTCTTGATGATTAAAATAAAAACGGTCATAATAACCCTACAACCTCATCAACACATACTCACAAGTAATGAAATTCAAATTTCCAAAATCAGTCTAAGGTCAGTATAAGCAGTTTCCCCCTCTTAACAGTAATTCACCCTGTGTAATTGTATATATTTTATTATGACTTTTGAAAATGTTAAATGTGTCTGTGGCTCTATGTACAGCTGTAGGCAAGGTGAGTATCGCTTTGCTGTGTGGGTTTCATGAAGGAGAGAGCAGTTCGTTGTCGCATCTTTTTCTTTCTCTCCTCACTACAGTCTGCCCATACAGGTGGATGTTCTGCCTCACTTGCGATCATCGATGGTTT
Source organism: Hoplias malabaricus (assembly GCF_029633855.1). NCBI lineage: Eukaryota > Metazoa > Chordata > Actinopteri > Characiformes > Erythrinidae > Hoplias > Hoplias malabaricus. The sequence goes on from NC_089813.1 coordinate 18,093,053, forward strand.
TAATGAATTCCACAGCAGCCGTGAATTGCATCCACCAATAGCACTCCTCCCCACTCAGCCTGCTCGCATAGAAATTATTGATGTACTGGATGGTGGACAGAAGGCAGGGTGGGTTAGCCTGGAATGAGGGAGGGAAAGAGAAAGGAAGGAAAGGGAGTAAGAAAGAGAGACTGACTCACTTTGGAGAACTAGACATATATGCATGACGCTCGTAACTTGGTTTACACTCATGAGATGCACATATAATCAGTCTTCATAAGAACTTTACAAGAGAACGAATACAGCTCACACACATTAATTTTGGACAATTTCAATCAATCCATTCATACTATAAATGTTCATATCTTGGAAAGAGCATTTAAATTGAGAAAAAAAAGTTACAATAATAGAAAACTGTTATCGCACTTACATGGTACTTAATCAACAGCAAAGATATCATGACAGGCTTAAAAATACTGTATAAATACCTGTATTTAATACCTGTAGATACCTGTAAGATTATACCTGTAGATTAACTCACCCTGATAAGGACGAATACAAGCACAGGAACAAAATCATCTGCTCCAGGCACAGCATCCTCATTAGCTAGGCTAAGCAGGTTCATGATAGTGGAGCACATACGCAGGATGCACTGTACTTTGTCCCGTGGCGTTTTATATGCACTAATTGTCCTAATCTCAGCCTGTGCTGAGGGCCACGGAGCCTCCTTTATATACACCTACAAAAGCAAAATAGCCAGTTAATATAAACATGGACATTCAGATTTTCACACATTGAATTATGATACATGTTATAGTCACTTTCCATTTAAATGTTTCTACAGGTGCACCTCAATAAATTAAAATATCATCAAAAGGATAATTTATTTCAGCAATTCAATTCTAAAAGTGAAACTCGTATTATATAAATGCAATACAAACAGTGAAAACCCAAAGTCATTGTCTCAGAAAATTAATAATAATCAACACAAAACATCTGCAAAGAATTCCTAAGCCTTTAAAATGGTCCCTTAGTCTGGTCCAGTAATCCCCAATCATGGGGAAGACTGCTGACTTGACAGATGTCTAGAAGGCAGTCATTGACACCCTCCTGTGGAGCAGCCTTGGCCCAAATGGTTAGAGGATCAGGCTTGGTACCAAAAGGTTGTCGGCTCAATCCCCAGGACCAACAGGAACATCCATGGCCGAAGTGCCCTTGAGCAAGGTACTGAACCCCCAAACAGCTGCCCACCGCTCTGGGTGTGTGCTTACAGCTCCTAGTGCACTAGTGTGAATGTGGGTTCACTGCCACAGATGGGTTAAATGCAGAAGACAAATTTCATTGTATGTTGTACAATGACAAATAATTGCACATTATCATTACATTACCATTATCCAAGCATATTCATGGAAAGTTGATTGGAAGGAAAATGTTGCACAAACAACAGGGATAACCACAGCCTTGAAAGGATTGTCAAGAAAAGGCCATTAATAATTTGGGGGAGATTCACAAGGAGTGGACTGCTGATGGAGTCAGTGCTTCAAGAACCACCACACAGACGCATCCAGGACATGGGCTACAGCTGTCACATTCCTTGTGTCAAGCCACTCATGACCCAGAGACAACGCTAGAAGCGTCTTACCTGGACCAAGGAGAAAAAGGACTGGACTCTTGCTCAGTGTCCAAAGTCTTGTTTTCGGATGAAAGTAAATTTTGCATTTAAATTTGGAAATGAAGGTCCCAAAGTCTAGAGGAAGAGTGGAGAGGCACACAATCCAAGCAGCTTGAGTCTAGTGTGAAGTTTCCACAATCAGTGATGGTTTGTGGAGCCATGTCATCTGCTGGTGTTGATCCACTGTGTAATATAAAGTCCAAAGTCAGTGCAGCCCTCTACCAGGGAATTTTAGAGCACTTCATGCTTCCCTCTGCTGACAAGCTTTATGAAGATGCAGATTTAATTTTCCAGCAGGACTTGGCACCTGTCCACACTGCCAAAATTACCAATACCTGGTTTAATAGCCACAGCATCACTGTGCTTGATTGGCCAGCACGCTCGCCTGACCTAAACACTATAGAGAATCTTTGGGGTATTGTCAAGAGGAAGATGAGAGACAGATCCAACAAGGCAGATGAGCTGAAGGCCACTATCAAAGCAATATGGGCTAACATAACACCTCAGCAGTGCCACAGGCTGACTGACTCCACGCCACACCACATTGATATCGTAATTCATTCAAAAGGAGCCCCAACCAAGTATTGAGTGCATCCATACTTTTCAATAGGCCAACATTTCTGTATTTAAAATCAGTTTTTAAATTGGTCATATATAATATTTGAATTTTCTGAGATAATTACTTATGGGTTTCCATTGTCTGTAAGCCATAGTCATAAACATTAAAAGAGATAAATGCTTGAAATAGATCACTCGGTTTGTGATTAATCTATATATGAGTTTCACTTTTTGAATTGAATTACTGAAATAAATTAACTTTTTGATGATATTCTAATTTACAGAGATACACATGTATATCAGGCTATTTTTGAATGGCTCTTCTTTAATGTGCTTTTCACTTCATGCTCCTTACTCTACTCGGCTGTACAACAACGGCAGCAGTAAGGTTAAGCACTGTTTACTCATCGTGCATTTGTGTGTTGTTTTTGAGACTGAATATGGCTTAGTCACACATGATTTCAGACAGACCAAAGTGTTTTTTTTGTTCTTTGTTGCCCTGTCCATCTCTCACTTGAGTCTTTCATCAGCCACCACCCCAAGGAACTATCATTCCTATTTCAAAGGCCAGAGTATAATTTTATAAGCTGCCGTTATGAATGGGATAAAAAAAAAAAAAGTGATCTATACTGTAGCTTGGAGAGTTTAGTTTGTTAGTCACAGTTTAGTCCCTATTCTATGTACCAGATACCAAATTTGCCTAATGGAAAAGCAAACAAGCCAATTAGAGTGGGAATCATGCAATGGAAAAGCATCTGGGTTTTTGACTTCACAGCTTTTGTGATCTACTATGGCATGCAGCAGAATATTTATGGCGGATGGAGATTCAGATTCTTTACAGAAAAGTTGGACAATGGCAATTTTTTGATAACTTATTGGTTTTCTTGTGTAGGTTTAGAAGCAGTCATCAAAAGAGAAGAATATATATAATTTATGTCTTGGAATTTGGTAAAATTCTGATCACATAACATGGAAGAATAATCTGCTGAATTGGATAAAGCATCCCTAAAATTCTATAATGACATGCCTTTACTATTCTGTGGTCTAAAATGCTATTTACTTTTTGGCCTATTTCATCTAATGTGCTGTTTAAATCTGTTTCTTTCTGAAATATATATTAAAATGAAGTTCATAACTGCGTTTACCTCTGAGATTTGGAGAGCTTTGTGGTTGGCAGTCACTACCTTAGACAGACGATTAATATGCTCTTGTAAGACCCTGTACACAAGAAGTGTCAAATCAAAATCAAATCAAATCAAATAAAATCAAATAAAGTTTAGTCCCTCATAGTAGTAAAAGAAATAAGCAATACAAAATAACAGACAAATTAAAAGTACAGTAAGATACAGTAAAATTAAAGTTTATACTTTACAGACATGGAAATCATAATAAATAAATAAATAAATAAATAAATAAAGAGTCGTGAGTCCCCTCACTGGTCTCGGAGAATGTCTCCATCCTGATTGGGGTAGAAAGCCAGTTTGAAGATACGGTTCATGACGCTACGTTCAATGGCCATCTGGGCATCTTGGAGTTGCTCCTCACTGGCATACTGCCATATGGCATCATGGGCCATGGCACCATAGAGGTAACGCAGGAAATCTTCCACGGCTGCAGTCTTATCATCAGCTGCTGTGAAGCCCTGAAATGCTACAAATGTAGCCATCAAAAAACAAGAGGATGTCCGATTAGCTAAAGACATCTATGGCTATTGATTATAGCCTTTGCTAATTTTGATTAAGAACTTCAAGAAATAAACATGTACACAAAATACACACCTCTGATGAAATCCTGCATTTTGGACTCCATGTGTTCCAGAAGCAGTCGGACACAGACAGTGGTGAAATAACGGTTGGCCACTTCTTTATCTCTAAGCACCCTCTGCAGCAGCCGCTCCAAATGAGCCTGAGATGTCTGCAGCCCTTGCCGACATCTTGTCAGATATGCTATGTATGGAGCCCGCTTCCTGGTGGACACACACACTTCAGCTACACAGCGACTCATTGATAGCAATTATGTGTGTTCTGTGGTATGTTGCTTTATTTATTTTCCTCAATTAACACTATTAGCAGTCCTGTCTGTGTACCTGTAGTCTTCTGCAATGGCAGTGAGGAGTTTTCTGCAGGTGCGGGGGTCAAGACGACTGACACAGCGCATAGTCTCCTGGATCTGAGCCATCTGGTTCTTATCCTGTAGGTTGATGGCCTCTGCCAGTTGCACCTTCAGAAAGCATACAATCTCATTGTCTGTAGGTGGAGAGAGAGAGAGACAAACTAGATTCAGTGAGATGTGAAAAATTATTCTATAAATCCCTGTTCTTGGAAAAAAGAAAAAAAAAAAAGATTTACATTTATTCAAAATAAATGTAATTTTACATGATGATGAATGTGGGCAAGAAAGATAAAACTTTACAATTCCGCAGTGTCATATTTTTCATATATATATATATGAAAAATATTTTTTTTGGATAAGGCTGATGTGCATTTCTCGTTAAAATGTTCTTAAATATACCACTGCAATTATGGCATACTTTAAGGCAGGACATTCAAACAAGAAGGTACAAATATACAGAGTGGGAACCTGCAAAAAAGATAAATGTATTATAATCTGTATTTTGTAAAGCCATCATTTACTGATACATATTTTTTCCTTTTATCTGCCCCAGATCCCACTGTCTGCTCTAGATTCATATTTGACTGGCCAATGCATTTATTATACATACCTTCTGGGTCTGTATTGTCAGGGAGGCCATTCCGTGTTGTTGCAGGGGGGAAAATAGGAAAAACCACAGAATCTGCTGAGCATAGAGCCAGTCGTAATTTCTTCTTAGCATCACTGTAGAGAAGAATGGGAAAAGAGCGGTAGGAGTTACAGAGAGGAACATTGAGGGAGGGAGGGAGAGAGAGAGATTTAATAATCTTTATAAACAAGTCCAACACCATCTCACTTTTAAATTTTAGTGCACTACAGATATAAATTCATTAGATGATCCTCATGCTAGAATTTTAAAGAAGGAAAATTTTAGCAAGACCTGAAGGAGAACTTGTCCTGAAGTTGTGTAGTCTGACTGGCAGAGTCTGGAAGGTCATCTGTAGACATATTCTGTAGGCCCCTTTCTCTAGAGGAGTCATGTTCAATTTCTCCCTCTCGGCACACATCTGTACAACAGTAATGCATGATAAAGTGAGTTAAAGAATTAAATCTAAATAAATTTTCCTCTAAAGAAAATAACATTGTATGTGTTTTTTCATGGACGCAAAACAGTAATGTGCTTGTACAACATTAAAAAGGAAATCAGAAAATTCAGCTGTTAATGAGATATGGTGGATTATAAAGAAAGAGGTATTTTGACTTTTATGTAGAGTGATTATACAGATATCATATTCTTTTGGTATTATTCCATTCTATGAAATATGCATCTTTGTCCTGCAAGTACAATCACAATAGATTGCGTTAGTCATGAAACATCAACAAATTTCCACAGGAAAGTTGAAGTTGGTTCAAAATATATTAAAAGTATATTCAAAGTATTATATTTAAAAATGCTGAAAAAGGAGAATTGAGCTGTAGGGAAGTGTTTTGATAAGTCATGTGTAAACAAAAAATAACAATAATAAAATTACTTACTTTGTTGGCATCGGTACACTGTGTTTCTGTGGTTTTGATCTTCTCTTCCTTTTAGGCAAAAAAGAAAAAAAGTTTTACTATTAGCGCCTTCTAGTGGGCTTTCTGTAAAATTCAGACTAATAAGTGGCTAATTTCATTAGTTTATCAAGTGTGTCTCTCAAAGTCTTTAATAATGTAATATTCCACATTTTTTAATTCCTGAGTGTTACATTAAGTAATAACTGTTATGCTGGCAAAGTTCTATCTTTGGTTGATAACAAATTTGCTTTATGTTCATTCTTGACATAATTTCTGCTCATGTGTGGTTCACAGGATATCCATGTGTGAATAATCAATGGAGTACTGGATAATCACCAGATTAAGACCCTATTAACCATGCACAAGAGAAAGATTTAAGAAATATATAGTATAACAAAATATACTCTAAATGATGCATTTTAAATGTCTCCTGGCAAACAAATTCAATCATTCAGTTTACAGAACATACAAGAAAGTGTGACATTTTAGCCTTTCATCCAGGCTCTACCCCTTTAAACCTTTTATCTGCTTCAACTATTTCTGAGCAAGGCACGTAGGATGACACACCATCAAATTCATTTGGAGTGACTTCAGAATGCAATGGCATTTGTGTTGTTCAAAAGACATAGAAAGTGCAATAAGATATTATCTAGAATTGGACAACCAAATTGGTCACTTTCCAGGTCATAGGATTAAAGGACTGGAGTCACCATTTCCATTTCATATTTGTGCAAGTTCAATGTAAAATGGCTGGGTAAATGCAGAGTCTGTTGCAGAACCCGTAGATGACAACAGTAATAAGTCTATATTCCATATGACAGAATGGACTTAGCATTTAATCATCCCCGTCTATGGTCTACTCTCTTTTTACCTTATGAAAAATACAAACTTGCTCTACTGGGTCATAATATCCTTAGTAGGGGTGAGCAATATGGCCTAAACATCAATATATTTTAGGGTATTTTCGCTATAACGATCTTTGGCGATATGACGACACAATGAAAAATACTTTTATTAATTTCAAGAACACACTATTGCAACAAAAAATAAATGTTATATTATTATTAATTATATTAAATTTATGCAATATATATTAAAAGTATTTAATGGTTTTATTTATTAAAACATTTTATTTTACTACAAATGTAACTTCAATCATTGAGAGCCACTTTCCAATGTGCCACACTGTGCCTAAACGACTCATGTAAAGAACGTATGCCATATTATGGCTAATTGCATGATGTTGTTAAGGAAACATTTTAGAATATCACGATATTGACCTTGTAAAATTGTTTTAAAAATGATGATGATATTATTGCGAACGATACGATATGGCACAGCCCTATACCTTAAGAGAAAGCAAATACTTTGGTCCATTGTTTCACCTATGCACAAATGTTTGAAGTTGTGAGTCACTTGAAGAACTTTGCTTAAGAGAAGCAGAAACCTGAAATATTTGTTACTTAACTCATCGAAGTACTTGAGAACACATGGCATTCTTTGTTACAAAAAAGCAATAACCACGCATCACATGTCCACCAATTTCAACTTCAAAATCCTTTCATACCTCAAAAGATAATTTATTATGTTTTACTTATTAGAGATGAACAAAGAAACTATATAATATTTTAATCTGTTTTATTATAATATAATGTATGTATACATCTGTGCCTTCTGTGCAACTTTGGTTTATCAGATGTGTGTGAAAGAGAATATGTAAGGGCTTGGTCAAAGTGTAATGAAGAGGAATTTATTCATGCTTTTTACCAAGAATTAATTAATTATATCTGAAGAATGATTTGCATTCTTTTTTTTTCTTTGGTAGGGCATGATAGGAAATGAGAAAATAACTGAACCACTATAGGATGAAATAGAGGTTGATTTTATGTACAATGCTTTGATCCTGTGCCACCTCCTGTGTACAAAAATGGTTTAGCCTACATGAGGAGGAAAAAGATGAGAAGAAATCCATTATTTTAACCTTATTTTGCTCTTGTGCTATTATCTTGAAAACAGGGCAAGACATACATTAACTGTAGCAGTATTGTTTGCTTTCTCACAATCAAACAATCTTACCCGCATTGTCATAGGGTGCAGCTGTAGCTCCATCACCAGGGCTGGTTCTCTTGATGTTTCGGTATTTGTCCAATATGTCTTCTGCTGCCTGAGCATGGCAGCTCTGCCTATGCAATGACGACTCATCTGATATAACACACAAACACACAACACTAATGACAAAATCTACAATTACATGGTATATTAAAGGCTAATATCATCAAAATGTTTTAGTCTGGTTCAGTAGGCTACATAACCATACGGAAGACTGCTGACTTGACAAATGTCCAGAAGGCAGTCATTGACACTCTCCTGTTATATCCAAGCATATTAATCGAAGGTTGAATGGAAGGAAAACTGCTGCTGGACTGCACACACACTGGTCCAGGCCACAACTGTCGCATTCCTTGTGTCAAGCCACTCATGACCCAGACACAATGCCAGAATCGTCTTAGCTGGGCCAAGGAGAAAAAGAACTGGGCTGTTGCTCCGTGGTCCAAAGTCATGTCAGATAAAAGTAAATTTTGCATTTTATGTGGAAATTAATGTCCCAGAGTGGAGAGGCACACAAGCCAAGCTGCTTAAGGTCTAGTGTGAAGTTTCAACAATCAGTGATGGTTTGGTGAGCCATGTCATCTGCTGGTGTTGGTCCACTAGAAATTTTAGCACTTCATGCTTCCCTCTGCTGACAAGCTTTATTGAGATGTGGATTTCATGTTCCAGTAGGACTTGGCACCTGTCCACACTGCCAAAAAGTACCAGTACCTGGTTTAATAACCACAGAATCACTGTGCTTGATTTGCTAGCAATCTCGCCTGACCTAAACCCCATACAGAATCTTTGGGGTACTGTCAAGAAGATGATGAGAGACAGCAGACCCAACAAGATGATGAGAGACAGCAGACCCAACAATGCAGACAAGCAAAATGTTTTTTCTAGACATTTAATCATCGGAATGGCTACCCTCCACCACAAATGGAAATGGGGAAACTCTACCAGCATGGCTCTGTGCACACAACTGCCCAGCATCCACAAGGCCTAAGACATCCCCTAACCTAAAGACAGAAGCTAATGTCTGTGTGATGGAATTTGTTTATTGAATTGACTCAATCAATAGATATTTTTAATCAGCAATGACCACACATGCTTGTCTAACTGAAATTGTTTTATTCCTAATTCTCTGTGTGAAACAGCAGACGTGTGCGTGTGTCTCAAATAACAACATATCGACACCTTCTGTTCAGTCAACTCCTTTTGTCTCCAGACCAGAGAGGAGACAACTGAATAGACTGAATAGAGGGGGTGCACAGAGCACGTCTGGAAAGGTGTTAGAAATACCAAAGAGAGTAAAAACAAATGGTAAAAGACTTGGAGTCATACTGGGAGCAGGATACATTGAAAGGTGATTGAAATGTAAAAGAGCAAACAGATGGTAACTTCAAAAGGAATTCCAGGTATAAGAGACGCTAGTTGAGAAACGGTCAGACAGAGAGGAAACAGTGGTGCGCATAGCATTCTCTCTCCGTTAATAAATTGTTGTTTTACTTGATGCCGACTCATAGACTTAGCTTTCTTATTTCTGTCATAATTTTCCACCACAGTCTGCTAAAAACTGCTATCAGTACTGTGAAGACTTGGACTCACTAGGCAAAAGACAGATTCCAAAATTTTCTGAAGGACACCTAATGGAGTGTGCCTGAGTATGCAGCTGACAACTTGGATGAAAACACAGACATTGACATCTTACATCAGTTTCTGTGAAAACATGTGTTCCAACCAGGACTCAAATTAAATACAACAATAACGAGCCGTGGTACAACACAAAAATCAAACAGCTGCATCAGTCTAATGAGGAGGCGTACAAAGAGTGGATACCGAACGCTGTACAACAGTGCAAGTAATGCTTTACACAAAGAAATTTAATTAGCCATAAAGAGGTTCTCCAGCCAACTAAGTATTTGATGCCTGCCAGTGACCCATCAGCTGTGTGGAAAATCCTACAAGACATCACTGGCTACAAGAAGCCATCCCCCCAGGGCAAATGGGGTATCATCGCCTGGCTGACAAACTGAAAAATGGCTTTTATTGTAGTTTCGAGAAGCCCAGCACCATTCACACCTCTCCAATGCCCATTCAAATCATATCAACAACAATCCACTCTCCCCTACTCTGATTGCCCCTCTCAGGAAGGCACCAGGCACACTTTCCTGCTTGAATGTTATGTTTGCGTAGACCAACTTGCACTATTCTTCACTAAGATTTTCAACAAAATTTTGTCCCTGTCCCTGAGAGCGCCCCATCACTGGATTAAATATCTACAGAACCATTGTTCTTATATCTGAAGCATACACCTATCCCTCTGTCAAAAACTCAAGGTTCGCACCACTGTCATTGATTTTATCCAAGATGGTGATGAGTGAGGGTTCTGTGTAAACCATCCATCCATTATCCACCGCTTATCCGGGTCCGGGTTGCGGGGGAAGCAGTCGGAGCAAAGAAACCCAGACCTCCCTCTCCCCAGCCACCGCCTCCAGCTCCTCCGGGGGTATACCGAGGCGTTCCCAGGCCAGTCGAGACATATAGTCTCCCCAGCGTGTTCTTGGTCTGCCCCAGGGCCTCCTCCCCATTGGACATGCCCGGAACACCTCTCCAGGAAGGCGTCCAGGAGGCATCCGAACCAGATGCCCGAACCACCTCAACTGGCTCCTCTCGACATGGAGGAGCAGCGGCTCCACTCCGAGTCTCTCCCGGATGTCCGAGCTCCTAACCCTGCCTCTAAGGGAGAGTCCAGACATTCTGCGGAGAAAACTCATTTCAGCAGCTTGTACCCGCGATCTCGTTATTTTGGTCACTACCCAAAGCTCGTGACCATAGGTGAGCGTTGGGACGTAGATTGAACAGTAAATCGAGAGTTTTGCTTTTCTGCTCAGCTCTCTCTTCACCACAACGGACCGGTACAGAGCCCGCATTACTGCTGACGCTGCACCGATCCGCCTGTCAATCTCCCGCTCCATCTTTCCCTCACTCGTGAACAAGACCCCGAGGTATTTAAACTCCTCCACTTGAGGCAGGATCTCACTTCCAACCTGGAGAGAGCACTCCACCCTTTTCCGACTGAGTACCATGGACTCGGATTTGGAGGTGCTGATCCTCATCCCTATCGCTTCACACTCGGCTGCAAACTGGTTCAGCCTCAATGAAGCAGACATGGAATCCTGAGACCACCAAACCGGACACCCTCCGCCACTTGGCTACGTCGAGAAATTCTGTCCATAAAAATTGTGAACAGAACCGGTGACAACAGGCAGCCCTGACGGAGTCCAACTCAGACTGGAAACCAGTCGGACTTACTGCCAGCCATACGAACCAGACTCTTGCTCTGTTTGTACAGGGACTGGATAGCTCGTAACAAAGAGCCCAGTACCCCATACTCCTCGAGCACCCCCCACAGAATACCCCGAGGGACACGGTCGAATGCCTTCTCCAGATCCACAAAACACATGTAGACTGGTTGAGCAAACTCCCATGCACCCTCCAGGATCCTAGCGAGGGTAAAGAGCTGGTCCTGTGTTCCACGACCGGGGCGGAATCCGCATTGTTCCTCCAGGATCCGAGGTTCAACTATCAGTCGGACTCTCTTCTCCAGTACCCCCGCATAGACCTTACCGGGGAGGCTGAGGAGTATGATCCCCCTATAGTTGGAACACACCCTCCGATCCCCCTTTTTAAAAAGGGGAACCACCACCCCAGTCTGCCAGTCCAGAGGCACTGCCCCGGATGTCCATGCAATGTTGCAAAGACGTGTCAACCAAGACAGCCCCACAACATCCAGAGCCTTGAGGAACCCGGGGTGAACCTCATCCACCCCAGGGGCCCTACCGCCAAGGAGTTTCCCTACCACCTTAGCCACTTCATCCCCAGTGATAGACGAGCCCCCCCCCCCCCCCGGGGTCCCCAAGCTCTGCATCCTCTGCGGAAGGCGTGCTGGTGGGATTGAGAAGATCCTCAAAGTATTCCTTCCACCGTCTGGTGACGTCCCCAGTCGAGGTCAACAGTTCCCCACCCCCACCATATACAGTGTTGGTGGAAAACTGCTTTCCCCTCCTGAGTCGCCTGACGGTTTGCCAGAAACTTCTGGGAGCCGACCGAAAGTCGTTTTCCATGCACCGACAACCTTGCAGCCACAGCTCCATTCAGACGCCTCAACAATGATGGAGGTCCGGAACATGGCCCACTCGGACTCAATGTCACCAGCCTCCCCCGGGATGCAGTCGAAGCTCTGCCGCATGTGGGAGTTAAAGATCTTTCTGACAGGTTCCTCTGTCAAATGTTCCCAGCAAACCCTCAGCACACGTTTGGGCCTGCCAGGTCTGTCTGGCATCCTCCCCCGCCATCTGATCCAACTCACCACAAGGTGGTGATCAGTTGACAGCTCAGCGCCTCTCTTCATCCGAGTGTCCAGAACATATGGCCGCAGGTCAGATGATACGACTATAAAGTCAATCATCGAAATGCAGCCTAGGGTGTCCTGATGCCAGGTGTACTTGTGGACACCCTTATGCTCGAACATGGTGTTCGTAATGGACAAACTGTGACGAGCACAGAAATCCAATAACTGAACACCACTCGGGTTCAGATCAACGGGGCCGTTCCTCCCAATCACGCCCCTCCAGGTCTCACTGTCATTACCTACGTGAGCGTTGAAGTCCCCCAGCAGAACAATGGAGTCCCCAGAATGAGTGTTCTCCAGCACTCCCTCTAGGGTCCCCAAGAAGGCATGGTACTCTGAACTGCTGTTCGGTGCATAAGCACAAACAACAGTCAGAGCCCTTTCCCCAACCCGAAGGCGCAGGGAAATTACCCTCTTGTCCACTGGGGTAAACCCCAACGTACAGGCGCTAAGCCGGGGGGCTATGAGTAAGCCCAAACCTGCCTTACGCCTCTCACCTTGGGCAACTCCAGAGTGAAAGAGCATCCAGCCCCTCTCAAGGAGATTGGTTCCAGAGCCCATACTGTGTGTCGAGGTGAGCCCAACTATATCTAACCGGTACCTCTCAACCTCGCGCACCAACTCAGGCTCTTTTCCGACCAGAGAGGTTACGTTCCATGTTCCAAAAGCCAGTTTCAGTAACCGAGGATCAGAACGCCAGGGCCCCTGAAACAGACCGCCAGAAGGTTTCTGTGTAAACCTTCAAACACAAACATAAGTGAACCAATGAAACTGCAACATACAACATACAAACTTCAAACTACAATAAATACCATCAAAAGGACAACCCAGCAGATAGTAAAGGTTTTCTGACTGCTGAAGTATCTTAACCTGCCTCCGCATCTGCTGGTCCAGTTCTACACAGCTATTATAGAGCCTTTCCTTTCATAGCCAAGTGTATTTTTTTTTCCAAAAGAGGTACAGATGTAATCAGCAGCATACCTTGAGAGACCCTCTCTGCTCCTTGCTCATCCTTCTCCTGCTTGTCCCGCTTTCGGAATGCTGCCATTGGTGCTGCAGAGAGAAAACTTCCAAATCAGCATGTCAGCTGTATACTGCATCTATGCTGAAAATTCTCCTCATATGAACTCACTATGTTTTCTAGAAATGTATGAAAGCTGTTCAATCATGTCACAGCATAGTCATAATATTACACAAAAACTATATCACTATTACAACACTTAAAAGAACAAAAAAGCAGAGAGAAAAAGATTATTGCTTTCATTTACAACACAATTGTAGAAGTATGATTCAAATAACTGATGCAACTCTTTCTTGGCCACAAATAGCAAAATACCTTATATTTAAAGGATTCTGTTTTCTTTAAGTTATTTTGTAGGCACTATGCCCAAAGTTTGCATCAACCACCACACAATAAATCAAAGAAAGTACAACACAAATGAAATGTCACAGCTCCAGCCATCACACAGTGGGAGTCTACGGGATCTAGAATGTGTCTACTGTATATGAAAGACTCTAAGTCTTTGGCTTACAGTGCTAGCTCATGAGAGATACTGTGGTTACCTGGGATTTCATTTTCTGCAGTCCAATAGAGCACTGTGTGAGGAACACAAACAGCAACAAATACAACAGGGCTTAATAGACAAACAAATTTTGCCTCAGCCATGCTTCTTGCTAGTCATCGGTAGAAACCATTAAATACAAGTAATGGGTGAGCAGAATAATATGCTCATTTGGGAAAAACGAAAAAAAATCCCACAAAGACAAAAAAGACCACAAATAAGATGATGTGCCTGAAAATTAACTCACATTAAGGCAAAAATGCCACGCATACTGAATACAAACTTAAATCCAAATAATCTTAAAGCAAATTAAGCAATAAAAATACATTACAATAATAAAGTGCAGAATAAACAAATAAATCACTAATGGAAATGCAATATCTCAAACCTGAATTAAGAGTTGTATAAATAACGGATACCACTTTAGAATAAGACAACCCTTATGCAGCTTTATACATGGTTTAAAATCAGTTTATAAATGGTTATTAAGCAGGTTATCAGTTATAATGCATATATAGATAGAACAACAGTGACGTGTTTTTGCCAAGTAGTGAACTCACATCCATCTACACTGTTACTTATCTTACTTTGTCTGTTTCATTGGTCAACTTTAAGCCTGTCAGCTTCATTGCATATTAGTTAATGTCTAACCATTTAACCACCAAGTTAATTCCAAAGCACCAATTAACATCCAACAACCTTTTTAGTCATTAATTCATTTATTCATGACTATATTCACATTCTATATCTATATACTGACTGACAGACACCTCATGTTGAAGCGCACATGCACGAATAGGAACCCTTAGTTTAGCCATATTTCACAGAGAAAATTTAATGTGGCGCTACTACACTGTCTGTTGTTAGTTCAGACATATTTCACACAGTAGCTTGTGAATGAAATTTGGAATCATTCAGCTGTTACCAAACATCATCCCCTGGACAAGTCCTCTTTTTGGTATCTAAAAAATGTGCCCGGCCGGGATTTCTAAATCACCAAAAACGTCTGGGGTTTTGCTGTCTGCAGGCTTTCCCCCGTCCCATTTCTTGCCATAAGCCCTAAATCCTTTATTGAAGTGTTCACTTTGATGATGTTGTTGAAAGGTGAGGAGAAGGTGTGAGGGTTGAAATGTTCAAGGGGTCAGAGAGTTGAAAGCTCAATTGGGACACATTTGTGCCGCTACAGCGCTGTAGGTCCACCATCCAGCGAGTAGCTCAGTGTTTTACTGGAACCTCAAACAGAAATGTTTTTAACATTGTTGAGGTAATATTTATCATAGTCTCCTCTTTATGTTTGGAGAATGTTTCTGTGACCCAGCCTTTTGTTTTCTACTATATATTTGACAAACAGAAAGCCATTTTTTCTGTCCCTATGACACGAATACACAGACACATCTCACCATTACTGACTTTCTGAAAGTAAATCATCTGCACAGATTTTTGTTTAACTTTACACAAAAATAGACAAAATCTATTAATCTATTAATATTAAAGCCAAAACACCAGAGCAAGGTGTTACTCAAGTCAGTACATAAATATCTAGTTCCCAGAGATGCTCTGTTTCTTTATCAAGTATATATTACTTTGTTGATAAAATGTAAAGGTGCTTGGTATTAGAAATTTTTAAAAACTTAAATGTTTTTTTGTTGCTTTCTAGTAAACAAGTTGCTTTAATGTCACCTCAACACAGTGCTTCAGTTTTGTAGCTTTGTATGAACAGAACATAACAGGCTTTCTATGATCATATATACAAATTTGCACCTTCCTGTTTATGAAATGCCAGAAACACCTCTGTGACAACAGCTAATGGCAAAATTAGACTTGCCTAGTTTCTCTTTGCTCTTGTATTTATCTTGACATTTTCAGAGACATTTTTGATTATTACTATTAGGATAAAACAGATTACTGTTTCCCTTTCTGTCTGTGTGTTCAAATGATTATTAATTAAATCCTAATTAATAACAGTTTAATTAACTGATTTTAAACCATTTAAATCTTTAAATGGGCATACAAGGTCTTATAGTAAATTTTATAAAAATGCTCATATTTCACAGACACCAAATGCTCACCTTTTGGAATGGCAGGAACAAAGCGCTTCTTCCACCAGGGCCTGTTTCTGTCAGACTTTTCATCATCACTGTCCTTCCTGTCTTCAGGCTTGACAAACAAACATAAATAACTATCCATTTAGTAAATTACAAAAGATGGCAGTAGCAGAATTCAACCTGCAAGCCTGAGCTAAAAGTAGTCTGATTTAAGTTAACAAAAAAGTTAACTAAAGTTTCTTTAAAAAAAAAAAAAATATCAAGAAGCTACTCATTGGCTTGCAACTTTCAATATGATGTTCAACACAATCATTTGTATTGAATAAAGGTTTACAGTGTTTATTAAATTGAACAGTTCTTTCCTAAAAGAGAGGCATACAGTAGAGTTATAGCCTCATTGAAATTTCTTGCACTGCCCACCTCTACTCGTAGAGAATCTTTGCTGGGGGAGGCCGTGGGTCCTGTTGAATAGATACCAGGCTGGTCCCTTTCCTCTACCATGGTCCTGCGGTTTAGGCCTGGGTCGCTATTGGGTCTGCGGCCTGCAGACACAAGGTCCGTGCTGCGACTCCTGACCAGACGGTCAGGGTAAGAATGCCTCTGCTTGGTGTTCTCCAGGTCAGAGTGGGCTAGGGAAGGGGAGCTAAACAGTGAAGGACGGGGCTCAGATGACCCCACTGCACTGGCTTCTGGAATGGGAGGGTCTGGGGGAGGGTGAGGGGGCCTGGCATAGTGCACCTTGGGCCGAACAATGGTGCCAGTGCATGAGCCTGTGAAACAAAAATAATCAATAGGGATGGGCAAATGTGCCAAACACCTGCACTGAGGTCTGTCAATCAGTCATCAAATTCACCTCGTCCCATGCACACAAAAAAGCATACCCTCACATTAAATGCCTTTCACTTACCACTATCAGCCTGTCAATGTGATATATTTCCAATTTTTTTGTTTTTTTAGAGAAAGCCTGTCACGTATGGAGGGATGTGTTCCTGCCTTGTGCCCAGTGATTCCGTGTGGGCTACAGACCCACCACAACCCTCAACTGGATAAGCGATTATAGTTAGTGAATAAATGAATGAATTTACTTATTCACATAATGTCTCAAATATACCTCCACAGTCACAATCATGGAATCATAATTAATTTTAAAAAATATTTAAATTTAACCACTTTCTTTGGTATTGTCTATTGTTTCTAGCAAGGAAATTATATTATGTAGGGAGCTAGTGTGTCAGTCTACATAATGTTTGTCCACTGGGTTAATGTATAGGGTTTGCATAGGGTTGCAGTTGTTTGCACTTTCTAGGCACTGGACTCAAGGTAATGGCATGCATTTCTAGCACAGCAGTTTATACGCAATTTATAAGTTGCCAAGAGCAAAGCAGGTTGATGGTTAATATTACCTTCTCCAGAGGAGAGGGGATCGAACATGGCCAGCACAGAGTCAGCTTGAGTAGAAACACAGGTTATAGCATGTGTTCCTGGAAACATACAGAACAAGACAGGAGAATGCAAGTGTATTGTTTGCCTGCCGACATATGCATTGTCTCAGCAAAATTCCTTCCCAAGTTTAACAAAAGAGTAATTATATAAAATGTAAAATGACAATTTAAAACATTAAAAAAAGTGTTATAATTGTATTCCAGGTGAATGAGCTTATGTACCTTGAATAGACTCTTCTCCATCAGGACTAGTCACAGAGTCTTTGCCACCAAAGTCTGAGCTACATTCTGAATCTTCAATTTTGTTAGGGATGTCTTCCGATGTTGCACTGATACCTAAACAAGAAAGGCAAAACATGCACCACAATCATTAACTTGCAATGCAAAAATAGTTCTGCAAAAACAAATATATATATATATATATACACACACACACACTTAGAAATTGGAGTGAAAATAATGATAAACACGTTGTGGGTTCAAACCATGTTTCTTTTGCTGTCTCTTGGGTGTTTTGTGCAATCTCCCTGTGTCTGTGTGGGTTTCCTCCCACAGTCCAAATACACGATTGTAGGAGGGGTGTGAATGGGTGAGTGTGTGGGTGTGTGATGCCCGGTGATGAACTGGCACACCATCCAGGGTATCCTCCTGTCTTACACCTGGTAGTTCCAGCTGGGCCCAACATGACCCTCAACAGGAAAGAGCGGTTACAAAATATGAATGAATGAATTGTGATAAATGCACTGATAAAGAAACTCCCCTGATTCACCAAAAGTGGCTTAGATGTATTTCTGCACCTTTGCCTTCATTCAGTATGCTATTATATGTGAATATGCAATTAGTCCCGTCTCCCATTGACTCTGGCCTGTGGTTAGTTTGGCAGGTAGCCATGGATGTTCTTTCAAATTAAGGGGAAGGTGTAAATTCAGTGGTTAACTGTGTGACATGCTCTTTGCTTTCAGGTGGAAGGAAGATTCTGTCATTCCCATAAACAGTTTTCTGGCCTAGCTATTATGTCTTGTGTTGCGTTGTCATTTGATCACCTCCAAACAGGAATAACGGTGGCAGAATGTATCACATGATTATTGTATAAAAATGTGTTGTTGTTTTTTTAATTTGGGTGTGAAAAATTAATTGTCTTTTTAAGAAATTTATCTTCACAAATCACAAATTCCATCAACTTGTTTAAAGACACCGACAAATACTGTGCCTAGAAATTGCCCCAACATTTTATGATAATGACCAAACATAATATTTTACTGAAAATGACAGAGGAACCTACATTTGTAAGGTTTCCTCAATTCTGCTTTCTGCACTTATTTGGAGTGTGGATGCTGAGTCTGCTCTGATGCTAACTTGATGCTGAAGGGTCTTAGCGCACACTCCCCCCACCACAATCATCAGTTTGGGACAGGCCTCAGCCCTCCTCTTTTAAACAGAGGTGGCATGGATAGACGAAGTGAGTAGAAAGCTACTTGAGATTGAGGGTGAATCATCAAATGATGTTCACTATTCACTAATGATGTGCTTTTTTTTTACTTAAAAAGCAGTATGGTTTACATTTAATTTAAAAGGTAAATAAATATTTCTACTCTTTTTTTGGAGTGAGGTTAGTGAGTATATCACCATGTCACCTCCTTCTCTGTCATTTACACTGCCTCGATTTCCTTTTACAAGTCCGAAATATGGAATACAACCTACACATCACTGCACATGGACCAAACCTTGTTCCTATGTTACTGACACTTCATCCAAGGGACCTTTCACACATGCTATTTTAGTTCGAACCAAACCTTAATGTCAGAAAGTCCAGTCCAAGCAAGGTTTTAAAAAAAAAAAAAAAAGTAAAATGTTTTCAAAGGCAAAATACTGAATAAAGATGTCCTGAAATACATAAAACGGCAGTATAAACTACAATACTGCAGAGGTTAATGAAAGCATATTTGATTTCTCAAAGAAAGTCTTAAGAGACCTGTGAGTGTTTTTGTGACAGGGTATGAGTGTAGGAGAGTCTGAAATTAAAGATCTGAAGAGGTAGAGCAAATAACTTAAACTCTGGGGTGAAAGATGCCCATTGGAAATGTCATTCCCCTCAGTAATGCATTTTGTTCTTTTTTTTTTTTTTTTTTTTTTTTTTTTTTTTTAAATATCATTTTATATTAAAGTTTTTGTAAACTCAAAAGGTGTCTGATGTCTGGTCTTGAAAGCCCAGTTCAGTTGGTTGCTTGATATGTGGGGAATATGGCTTAAAATGAAGTGTGTGTTTGTGTGTGTGTGTATACCTGAGACAACACTTAGCCCTGGAGTGCTAGGCCGGGAGCTGACCTCTCTGACTTCAGTGTCATCTGACGTGCTGCCCACACCCGAGCAGCTCTCCAACTCCTGCAAACGTTCCTCCTGCTTTAAATCTGCAGTTTCTGCAAAACACCTTACTTTCATTAATACAAACTATTTTACCAAATCTATACAAAATCACTTCTGAAATTTCCTCCCTTGTTTGAATATTGCAGCAGTAGACTAAACCTTAGAGAAGCAGGCTTAGGAATGAAACATCTCCAACTCCAAATCCAGCAGCTGAAAAGCACTTTCTCTGCCCATGATCAAGGCACCTACCATAGAATTGTTCTACTCCTTCATACAGAATTTCTCTAGATGAGGGGGTATTTGATTAATTTAAATGAGAACTTGCTAAAGTTTCATAGTCTTTCAACAATAGCTTTGTCCATTTTCAAAGTAGGATACTTCTAACATAGTCATTATAAACTTATAGCTGTTGCATAGTAAAATTCACCCATGAATCAATCCCAGTTTCATGAATTTAAGGCCTGTATTTCAAGTATAAGAAATCAAGACATAATCTTCAGAAGATTTTTTTTTAAATGGCCTATATTTTAGATATTAAGAAAAACATATCCAGGCTTACAGAATGGCAACAATGACATTCAAATTTAGTACAATTCCACTTTATGTGCAGTCAACTGGTAACAAGCAAAAGGAAAAAGGCAGAAATCATTAAATACCACCACACGGCATATCTGTGACTACCTAAAATCCACTGCACTGCCTTTTAAGGTCCACTGTTTTCACTGTTGTAGCTCTGTTTTTTATCTAGGCAATACTGTGAAGGTATTCTTCTGTCATGGTATAAGGTTTGGGTTCTTTATTTAAGTGCAATATCAGAGACTTTCATGTTATGATGTTATTATGACATTATATCAGAAAGCACCTCTAAATATCTGCCTTATGTTCCTTAACATAAAGAAGCTGCTCAGCTTCTTATTCCTCTTTGTTCAAATGCTTGTCTCTCACTTTAAATGGTGCTAGCAACACAATGTAATATCTGCACTATATAATGTGGAATGGGTAAATATGAAAATGAAGCTGGGAAATAATGGAATGTCGTCGCTTAAAAGGAACATTTACAATTGTGGGTAAACCCTTTTCTCTAATTAGTTCAAAACTAGTTTTGTGTACGTGGCTGAAGTTGAACTTGTCTGTAAGTTTTTATTCACTGTTTGAATTTCCAAAGAAACTCATTTGGTACTCGAGTTATTTAGATTTATAGTGCTTTGTGTGTGTGATTAATTTCTTTGCACTTGGAACTCTCCCAAATTTAGAGTCAGTTTCATCAACAGCAAAAATAAGTCAATATTTTATTAACCACATAGCAGAAATAGAATAATATCCTCATCTCAGTTCATGCTTTTCAACATTTGGCTGTCTGTTCATTGTCTAAAATCCTCCAAAATGCCACTTTTCAGCCGTGAGCATTTAATCTAACATACCAGACTGAGACACTTTAGGTTTTTTACCAATTTACACACACTGGGGCTTTGTAAACACAATAGATTGGTTTTGAGCATACAAGCAGACTGGAGAGCAAGGAAATGGTGAGGAAATATCATCAACATTTGATAAAAAAGGGTTTTGTTGTTTAAAATCATGAACACCTTGAAGTTAACACTGATGCAAAGTCTTATTCTCCACCCAGATGTTAATTTCCTGGGATGTACATGAAATTTTAGCAAGACAATATTTGGCACTATTGTGCATGTGCTACAAAATGGTAGCTTTGCAGTGTGTGTGTGTGTGTGTGTTCAGTCTAGATCTGTCTCCAACTTAAAATGCATGGCATAACATGGAAAATAATTTCTTTGCATCTTTTTCAGTTTTTCAAAATCAGCAAATCACAGATACTTCGTTACATTGAAAAGATTCGGGTCTTGCTAACCTGAGTCACTGGGTAGGACCTCCACACTCCAGGCCTCACTTGTTGTCTCAGATACAGTTGATCCATAAGGATCCAAAAGAACAGAGCCAGACCCAGGCAAACACAATAGACTACCCAGCACGTTGTCCATGGTTGCCCCTGATAAGGAAAAGCACACAGAACAATAGAATTGAGTAGACCGTTGTTTATTTTTTTTTTATTATTTACTATTGTATTGTAATTCAATGACAAGTTAAAGTTTACTAACTATGAGGCTCTATGAGGATACCCATCCAGGTTGTCTGGAATGCTTCTAGTTTGGTTAGTCACCATTTATGCTATATATTTTGAACAGATTGTTTTAGGGCACTGGTGTAATCATTGAGTGTAGGCCTGTAACAATAATTACATTTTCGATTTATTATACAATAAAAGGATACTTCCTCAATAATTTTTGCTGACCTCAGGTGTTGCCCATTGGGTTTACTTGCAGTTATGTCAATAACTTCATAAGAGTGGTTATATTTTATTTTTGTATTATTTATTTAAAATACTTAAACATACATACATACATATATATATATATATATATATATATTCATATTCCAGTTCCAGTGTCTGAATATTCTTAATACCCAACTTACTGCTAAAAGTTTAATGCTCTTTAAAGGGGTGTAATTGCAATATTATGCTATTATTCTATCTTAATGTGAGTGGAATAAAATGGCCTTAAAATGAAAATAAAAATGTATCGCAATTATTTCTGGGACACTACATAAAACACACAAAAGGCTATAGTGACAAGCCTAACTAAGTGAGCTTTACCTGCCTAACGATTTTGTTACTTAGAACCAAAGGTTTTCTCAAAGCGCATGGATACCCTATCCACTTCCGTTTGCGCTGATGGAGAGTTTAAAAAAATCTGATAAATCCCTTTTCTTGCATGCATACAAATGCACATGCAGCAAGAGTTGTCTGGGTCATAATAGAGAGACAGAACAAGCAGGGCATTACTCTCAATCTCATTACTCACCCTTCCACTCTCACATATGCATTCCCTTGACAACCTTCATGTCAATAGCCGTAGATTTACAAGATAAGAGGCAAGGTGAATGAGTGATCTGGGTGCTATGAAAAGATAACTAAAATAAGTGAGTGTTTGAGATGGAAACAGACCATAAATGCACTGTGTGGTAGCATGAAAACAAACGTACCCCTCAGCATATACCAAATAAAGGGGGATGTGTGTGTGGGTGGAGTGCTGCAGGGAGTGTTTTGTGGGGCAGCAGAACTTCCCAAAACTGGCCATGTTAACAGTGAATGAGACAGGGACTCTGGGCTGCCAGTCTTTCAGCTGCATGATTAAATGAAAGGAAGCCGCAGTAGTACAACAATTAGAATTTCTGCCTCATTATCATGGTAATCTTATCAGTGAGATAATGAGGTATTAATGGTTATTTAATGTGCATCTCATAACCCAATCCCTCAGAGAAAACATAAGGAAATTGCTGTAAATTCACTTAATGATGGAAAAGTCCCCCAATGCCATATTCTTAGGTATGAAAAATTGAGTATGCTAATGAGAAGGAACCAAGGTCAATAAGACTGCAGAGTGTGAGAATATGAGAGAGAGAGAAGGTGAAATGTACAAGAGAACAAGAGTTAAGTGAAGCAGCGAAGGTGAGTGGTATCTTAATGGTATGGTGTGTAGGGAATAGATAATAGCTAGGCTTCTGTGATATTCATGTGATATACATAAAAAAGGTTTTAAAAAAATGTACCAGTTAAAAATATAAATATATATTTGAAAAACAAACAAACAAAAAAAACCATTTAACTCTGCGTAATGTCAAATAACACAAGGCAACACTCTCAGATGCAATTGTGTAAGTAACCACAAGATGGCAATAAAACATTTTGAAAAATAAATTTCTAACAATTTCATGTTCTCAACACAATAGCAGCCTTTCAACTTGAAGCATATGCCAATACAAACTGCTCATGGTTTGATGAAAGAAGACAACACTTATTAAGCTAGGGACAAACATAGTTTTTGTTCTGCTCAAATAAATGGCCTCCAAGTTCTGAAACAAAATTTACCAGAAGATAAACTGCATACTACCTGCTATTTCCTGAAGTCTGTCCTCATCCATATTGGGGTCAAAGTCACTACCAAGGACATCAGTGCTCCATGTTTCACTGACTGTCTCTGAAATATCCCGATCATCTGTCAGGCCCATCATGTCACGAATCTCAAACTTGCGGAGTTTATCATCCAGATTATCCTGTGTGGTGGCTAAGGGATAATATAAAAGGAGAATGGTTAACATCCGCAGAAAATATGTATTTGAAACACTGATGACACAATATAAATGTTTCTTTTCCTTGAGGTATCAATAAGATCAAAGATTAATATCGATAAGATAAAAAAAAATAAAAAATAAATGGTGCTGTAATCAAAAAATTATGCAATATTTGTACATTTATTCATAATAGGTAAATTTGGCTTTTCCCTGCGTCCCCTCCTTTTCCATCCCCTCACCGTTTACATCACTAGACGATGGTCCAATTAAACGACAATTACAGGCAGGAACAAGAAAATGAAGAACTAATGATGGGATCAGATTTTTGTCTTTCATGATGGCCATCATGTTAAATTTACAATAATAGTGCCACATATTAACCCCATATTTTGGTCAGCAGACTGGCAACATTACCCGTTTCATGCTGGTCAATTATCATTAGCATTCTTGTGTGAATTCATATGTCATGTAGGCAAGTTAAGTAAATGTCAATTATGGCTGCAGCAGCGCTGTGAGAGATGCTGGCAGTTTGGATGTTTCAGAGGAGGCGATGAAGAAAACCTACTGAGGGTGCATTCCTGGGAGTCACAAACAAGATAGTAAGGGCTGTCTAGCCTTTCCTTTGTTTTGCTGTTCCACCTCACAGCTGTGTTCCTTTTTTGTTTTATGTTTACACGTGCGCCAGGGAGAGACCATACACATGTTGGTCAGGGAGCATGTCGCACATTATGTCAAACAATGTAGACATGAGGGTGTCACAAGGCGACCCAGACGACACATTACTCTTCTTTAATTACAGCAGACTGTATGGCCTGTTCCTCATCTCTGAGGCTTTATATTTTGACAACATCACGTCAAAATCAGGCTAAATTCGTGTAGTCTGATTCTGTCATAAGGAGAGGTAAGAACTTTTGAAACATTTTAAACTGTCTGGGGTTATTTTACATGCTTTTTCATCGTTTTGCCAGGCACTTAATTTTTTTCCTAGCACTGCCCAGAACGCTTAAAAAGGTGTTCTATGATCAGTATCATGGTTATTAATGTCTAAATACTTAGAGTTAAGTAAATGACTAATAATGTAATAATCTAAACAACTAATCAAGTTATGTCACTAAATGTGGTCCCTGAAATTAACAAGATTGTGAGAGAAATTTAATTTAAAATGGGTACAATTACCTCACTCACCACATATATAACAGATACACCACATAATACATACATCTATACACACACACACAAAGTAAAGTAGTTCACATAAATGAAAAAGCATTTCATCGTAATACACTATGAGTCTTTTTTATACGTGCTGCATTGTAAGAACAGGATACCCATTGAGTTGCTGTTCATTTTTTGAAGACACTTAAAGACGAAGTTCACGATTGTAATAAAAATTCAGATGCTACCTTGCCATTTACAAGCTCACCAGTCTGCTTGTGTGCTTAAAATCTATCTAATGTGTTTATGAAGCTCTAGTGTCTATACGTGTGTATAAGTTTTTAATATAATTTAATAATTATATTAAAAAAAAAAAAAACGAAACTTAAAGTAGAAATGTCTCCTAACTCGGGAGACTGCTAAAGACATTACCGAAAAGGCTACAAAACTACATGTCTTGAGGTACAAATGAGTTTCTGTGGTAATCCAAACAGCTAATAAAAAAACTGACAGACAAGCTAAACTTCAGCCACATCGGGATTTTCCCTCAAACATACTGTTCCAACAAAACAGACATGGCACTTAGACATGATTTTCCCTACAAACATAGACTTTCCTTTCAGAGGAGAACCATTGGCATTGAATTAAGGACAAATTTTAAAATAATTGAGCACGTCCTGGTTTGGAAATGTTGACAGGGTTTCTGATAAGAAAATGGAGGAAAATGAAAAAAAAAAAGAAAAATGTGAAGTTAGCTACATTGTGCTACAAGCAGTTCTGATATATTACAGACTAGATTTATGACTGCATCTGATCAGGTTTGTCTCCATTTTTTTGATCCTATACAAGTATTAAAATTACTAATTCACTCATACAGGATATAGCAGTCTTTCAAAAAAAATCTATGAAACAAATCTCCATATTGTTTTCAATATGCCCTAACAAGCCCATAAAATGTATAAGCAATGCATTATCAGGGTCTGAAAAGTTTTATTTCAATATTTTTGATTGAGAAATTTATGTCTATTTGCAAGTCATACCTGCTCTTTAGTGGTCTTCCTGTAAGAGTCCTGACCACTGAAGAGCAAGGTAAAATGAGCATAGGAAAGTATGCAGAGAAGCAACAAAAAATTAAAACTACTACTGTAATTTTAGAACTATAAAGTTCTCATGCACGCTCAGTGGAGCTGATAAAATTGACAATGAATGTCGATACAGGAAGGTGTTTCTAATTAATTGATAATTCAGAACATTTCAATTAATTAATTAATTAAATAAATCAATCAATCTCCAACAGTGGGGAAGACAGTGGAGCTTAGTGGTCACATTTATGTCAACAGCTGCTAGTGCTTTACAGCGAGTGTCTATAATCAGGTTATGCAAACACCTCTAAAAGGTGTTGAAGCAGTTTTGTCTGTCATGAGATGAACAAAGATTCTGTGCCTAAACAAAGACATTCATATCTGAGTGCACACATCCATACCTTGTTCATGCTCTAGTAGCTGCAGAGCCTCAACTCCATTGCTGCTTGATGGTCCAGGGCCTAATTCTGACACAGACTCTCCCTCTAGGTCCAGAGACGACACAGAGTTGGAGCGGTTAGATGGCCCTACACACACACACACACACACACCAAAAAGAAAAAAAAAAGTAAGTAAATAAATAAATATATAAATAGATAGTTAAATAATTTACAAAACATTTGATCTTTATGATTTACAAACCCTCAGAAATGCCCTCCAGGTTGTCGCTGCAGAGAGAAAATCGCAAGGTTTTATCAGGTTTGCCATGTAGTTTTGTCTCATCAGTTGGGGCGTCTCCTTGACCTCCATCTGACAGATGTAAATTTAGCACCTTAAACAGAGAAAGATAATATTGTTTAATTACTACATTTTATAGCTGGTTAATTAGAAATCAATTTAAAAATACATACCTGAACATTTTTCAAGCTATCATACAACCAACTATAGTGCTATAAAAATCATGTACTGACAGAACATTCTCAGTGTTTGCATGGCAATGCTGCGGTAATTTGCCATGTTTTAATTAATTTGCACATGATGTTTTTTTTCTAACAGTAAAAAGAGAATAGCATTTACCATGGGCCAGCGAAGACAACTATCTAATAAATTATTGGTAACATTTTATAATAAGAATACATAATTTATGATACTTAAGACACTAATAAGCCTTAATAAATGATAAGGTAATTTCAGTACAGTTAATATACTCTTATTGTTAAATTTATCCCATCATGAAACATTGCTCTTCTCAGTTGCCTTAATTGTTTATCTATAATAGAGGTAAACATAAACACAGCTTAATACCTTAAATAAAATGTGCCACATTTCAGTTGTATGTAAAGTGAAACTTACAGCTTAAAAACTATTATTTTTTGGTTGAGCTTTGATCAGTTACTACAATCATGCCATAATAAATATTTAATATAAATAATGATATTTTTTTTTCCTTTTTCATTTACTGCTCACCACAGCGTGCTAATTTTCATCCTTTCCTTTAACATTGTTCACATACATATATGTTTTTATATGCTGCAAAACACATCATGAAAAAGCCAGGGTTTCTTAAGTTACTTCTTTTTAAGCACCAACCCAAGCAACTCACAGGGTGGGGCTTTCAATAAGCTCAAACTGCATTGATCATTGAAAAAGTGGGTGGAGACAAAGGTGAGAGATGCTTGGATTTTAAGTTATGTTTACTGTATACTGTAATTGCCTCCATGACATGAAGAAAATTATAAAAAACTATGAGGAAATCTAAAGGATAATGCAGCCATGTGTATTTGAAATTAACTTTGTCACCTCATTCTCTGACATCATTCCAGGTACTGTCTGAGGGGTTGTTCCTAATGAGATTACAAACACTTCCTCAGGAGTGACTTCCTGCTGAGAGTCTTGGGAGCCAGCATCAGGGTCACTATCTTGAGCAATGTTGGAGCGGGATCGGCTACGAGACGTTGCTGGGGAAAGAGGTACACAGATTCATGAATGCCCAAAGTGAATAAATAATAATTCATAAAAATAGATAATGTATTAATTTGTATGTATGTATGTTTGTGTGCATCCACCCATCCCAACTCCATGACTACCTCCATGTTTCTACATTCACTATGTTCCTCCAAGTATACAAGAGTGCTTTGTAGTTCTAAATTTACAGACTGAAGTACATCTCTGCATACTTTGGTTTGCCAGCTTTTGCCCTGAATTCCAATGATGAGCACCTCCACAGGACCACCACAGTGCAGGTATGTTTGCATAGTGGCTCAGTCTGACACTGACGTAGTGATGGGGTATTAATGTGTGTTGTGTTAAAATGGTCAGACACACACATAAGCACTGTCCAAAGAAAAACATGTATCTTCTCCAAAATAGCAACTTTATAGGAGAAAGAAATTTCAAGGGAAGTCATAAAAAATGTATTACAAGGAATTTCAAATTCACTCATCAAAATATTCTCACACAGTTGTAATTTTCAAATGAGGTAGTAAAATAAGAGCAACAATAATGGAGATACATGTTTACTTCGGACAGTGAGGGGAACAAAAAAAATATTATATCATAATATATATATATATGACAATTAATTTTTGTATTTGTCTCTGCAAAGTACTTTTTCTATGATAACTAAAGCAACAGATTCTCTTTGAAGTCCAGGTAACTTCAGACACCTCCACCAGGGGGAGACAGCAATTTCTTTGTGTGATAGGTGTAATAACACCAAATGAGGCTATGCTTCATAAAATCATATGTAAACAAAAACAATTACTTAAAATAATAACTACATTCTGATGATTTCTACCACCCTTATGCCTATTAGAACATGCACTTATATTAAACAGGAAAATGTATACACTTGGTTCAAATTTGAGCAAAAACAACAAACATCATTATATATATATATATAGACATTTTAATCATGGTTGTTGTTTTTGGTTATATATATATATATATATATATATATATATATATATATATATATATATATATATATATATATATATATATATATATATATATATATATATATATGCGCGTGGGTGTGTGTGAGTGGGTGTGTGGGATTGAATTTTTTTAAACAGAGAATTGCATTTAATTTTAGCATACAAAAAGCACATAGCTGAGGCAAGCCTCACTGGAAGCTTATACAGCCACACATAACTCATGCTTGTTATAAGAAAAGCATTTTGTTAGACTCACAAAAATGTCATGGAAGCATTTGTTTTGTGGTCAGTGGTATTTGCACCCCTGAATATTATATATAGAACATCACATAAAATATATCCTAAAATAATGTGCTAGTAAATCCACTTGGAAATATACATAAATACATTTTTTGATAATTTTTTGATTAAGTAACAAGACACAAAAATGGCAGGAATTTGGCAGGAAAAAAGGATGCAAAATGGAAAACAATGCCAGAATACAATTAATGGCACCCTTTGTTGAGTTTTAAACAATGACAAAATCAGAAAATTCTGTGATTAATTAAAGATTAGATTCAACTTTCTCCACCTAGTCCATGCTCACATGACTTTAGTTAGCATCATAAATCATTAAAATTGATGCTTAAAAAAGGGTTTAATCCCTCTTCTTTGTTCACAATCACAAAAAAAGATGTCAGAGGAGACCAAAAATGCTATTATCACCAAGCACAAGCATTTTAATATGGAAAAAGATTTGTGCCAAAAAGAATATCACAAACAAATTAAACTCAAACATAAAACTTATAACATGCAAACAAATTAGCCAGCTCTGATGTTTGTGTGTGAGCTGGACAAGTTTTCTGAGCAAGCTCTCCAAGTGTCATGTAAATGGTTCACAGATTCACTGATTATGACAAGTTTCCAGGTCCTGCAGAAGCAAACCAGACCACTACCATATTTGACTTTGGGTATGTCTGTCTTGTAGTAGGCACTGTTGGCTTTCCAGATCTAACTGGACATACAGCTTCTAAAAAAATATTCCATCTTTGACTCATCAGTTCATAGAATATTATCCCAAATATCTTGGAACAACCTAGATGTTCCAAATAACTGAAATCAGGTGTTCCATTTACTTCCATAGCTAGAGGTGTGTAAAACCAAGCACTCAGGCATGCAGAGTGCTTCTACAAACATTTGTGAAAGAATAGGTCACTCTCCATCATAATAGGATGCCACCTGTGCAACAATTCCAGTCATGAAATTTTCTCACTGCTAAATATTACAAAGTAAATTGTGAGAGGTATTTTAACAAAGTGGGAACGACAGCAATTCAGCCTGTACGTGGCAGGCCATGTAATATGACAAAGTGTAGTCAACAGATGCTGAGAGGCATAGTGCGCAGACGTCACCAACTTTCTGCAGCGTCAATCAGTAGAGACCTCCAAACTTCAAGTGGCCTTCAGATTAGCTCAAGAACAGTGAGTAGAGAGCTTCATGAAATGGGTTTCCATGGCCGAGCAACTGCATCCAAGCGCAACGCAAAGCATCGAATGCATTGGTGTAAAGTACACCACCACTGGACTCTAGAGCACTTCATTCTCCATCTGACAATCCGAATCTGGGTTTGGCGGTTGCCAGGAGAACGGTATCTGTCTGTTTGCATTGGGCCAAGTGTAAAGTTTGGTGGAGGGCTGCTTTTCAAGAGTTGGGCTCAGCCCCTTAACTAAAGTGAAAAAACTATTACAGAACCACTAGGTAAGAGTTATTTGCTCATGGGACTCCCCCTAGTGTAATTTATATTTACAACACTGTCCTGAAAACAATACAGGGGGGGGGGGGGGGGGTCCTACCTTCCTACAATTGCTACATAGTGCAGTTTCTATAGTCCTGAGCCCAGAGTAGCAATGATAGAGGTTCAACAGTTTGGGGATGCCCCTTGCTGTTCCAACACTTTTGACTGTGCACCAGTGCACAAAGCAAGGTCCACAAAGACATGGATGAGTGAGTTTGGTGTGGAAGAACTTGACTGGCCTGCAGAGTCCTGACCT
The DNA here is from genome assembly GCF_029633855.1 of Hoplias malabaricus. Lineage (NCBI taxonomy): Eukaryota > Metazoa > Chordata > Actinopteri > Characiformes > Erythrinidae > Hoplias > Hoplias malabaricus. The sequence continues at coordinate 18,124,120 of NC_089813.1, forward strand.
CAACCCAAAACAACACATTTAAGATGAATTGAAAAATCTAACTGCCTATTAATAATCCAATCCACTCTCTGATAGAATAGACACCACTGAGGAGGCTAGTTATGCCTTTCATTTTGTGCTGTATTTATTTAAAATAAATAAATTGAGAGTAGTGTGTATGTGGTTTGATTTACATTAGCAGTTTTGCATATATGATTTGCATAAGAAACAAACAAATTCCTTTTTTTTTTTTCAGGAAATAAGCTTACTGCACATGACAGCTATTATCTAGGTTCACAATTTGAGTGTATAAATCTTAAGTGTATACAACCCACAGCAAGCACATAGTATTAATTTTATTAGATGTCATAACTATTACTTCTACAGTATCTAAAGTGTGTATTTCAGATCAGAGACAGCTAAAGGCAGCAACAAGCACACTGAAAGCAAAAACATATAGGCAAAATGAGGATTTGCAAGCAAACTTGCAAGTAAAATCATGAGGGTTGGGATATAAGGAGAACAAAAGAGAGGACGTAGGCCCTAATCTTACAGAGTCAAATAGCTGCCATATGCATTTAATGTGAATTTTGAATATTTGAATGATATTAATTTGAATTATGAATATTTGAACAGGGTGGCACTGTCCTTAGGTACGAGTGGATGAGTGAATGTGTGTTTGTCGCCCTGTGAAGGACCGGCGCACCCTCCAGGGTGTGTCCCTGTCTTGCGGCCAATGATTCTGGGTTGGCTCCGGACCCACCGCAACCCTGAACTGGACAAGTCATTACAGACAATGAATGAATATTTGAGTAATATTTATCTGTATTTTACATATTTTAATTGTATTTATACAGAAATTGATAAACTTGAAGTTATTTGATGGCATAACTAATGAATCTGAATTTTAACATTGCCTTTTTTGTGATCTTTAAACTTGTGTGGTGATGAAATTCAGCTCTCAAAAATACAAATCCAGGCCATAGGTCAACTACCCAGGCTTCTCAGGAAAAGTAAACTTCCACTTTCCACTTTGAGCGATCAACCACAGCTTTTACTATACAAATCTGTGACTGCTTTCTTACCAGCTCAATTTATTAAATCTGAACATTTCTCCACCCAAACATTTTCAAACACAAAACAAATTTATAAATTACACTATCAAATATTTCACATTTATCTGTGCCATGTAAATATATTTGAATATGTTAAAATCAGATAAATATAATTCAAATAAATAAAATTGGGATAAATATAATGAAAATATGCAAAAATTCAGATTCAAATATTTAAGGCAGCTAATTAGCTCCATGTAAGCTCAAAAACAATTCACAGCCTTGTAACAGAGCTACCCACCAAGAGAGGTTACTAAAGGAATATGAGAAGACAGGGCTGTGGCAGAGGAATCCCAACATGTAATGGCAGCTAACTGTTGTCCTGATGATCATTGGCAGCAAAGAGAAAAAAAAATTAAGGAAAAGAGGGAAAAGTGGAAGGGACATAAGAATTGATGGATGAAGAAGAAAAACATTGAGGGCTTTTGGAATGTGGTGACTTTGTTAGGCAAGAACAAGTCAATAATAATTAATATTCAATCGTCTTTCAATTGTAACCCAGTCTTCTCCACAATCATTAGTTCACCTGATAGCTAAGACTCCCCCAGTCACAGACAATGCCACCGCACTGGGAGGGTGAAAGCAAGCACTTGCTTCCTCAGAAAAATTTTTAGCCAGCCACTACTACTTCTCAAACTGCCAACTGCCTAAATTTGCCATGTCAGTCAAAAAACACCCACGCTGGCTAGCACTGTGTTTGTGATGGAGGAGAGGTGGGTCACTTGTATTCTACTGGAGTTTGTGCCTTAAATGGCTGAGGAATCCCCATCTAACTGGCAATCTATTAAACTATTGCACCTCTTAGGAGAGCCCCAAAAATAATGTAATCTATGCCTAAATCTATCTACCACATAGAAATTCCATTTGTAACAGTTGAAGTCATATTTTGTAATAAATAATCATTACAGCGGCACGGTGGCGCAGCAGGTAGTGTCGCAGTCACACAGCTCCAGGGGCCTGGAGGTTGTGGGTTCGATTCCTGCTCCGGGTAACTGCCTGTGAGGAGTTGGTGTGTTCTCCCCGTGTCCGCGTGGGTTTCCTCCGGGTGCTCCGGTTTCCTCCCACAGTCCAAAAACACACGTTGCAGGTGGATTGGCGACTCGAAAGTGTCCGTAGGTGTGTGTGAGTAAATGTGTGTGTGTCTGTGTTGCCCTGTGAAGGACTGGCGTCCCCTCCAGGGTGTATTCCTGCCTTGCGCCCGATGATTCCAGGTAGGCTCTGGACCACCCGCGACCCTAAATTGGATAAGCGGTTACAGATAATGGATGGATGGATGGATAATCATTACACGAGTGCCAATATTTGTCATCATATGAGAAAGAATACATTAGATATACTGTACAATATAATATTATAAAAAAATGCTACAAAATTTTGCATTCTTTTGTTGGAGAATGGCTCTAGAGCCGTGATGAGCTGGTAAATGAGAGCTGCATACAAAAATAAAGTACACACCTCAACTCACGCTGAACACAGCCATCAAATCAGAAAGCGGATAATGGGTCCACTGCACCATAACTCTTTATTCTGTTGAAAATTTGTTGTATGACGGGAAGCCGGAAGTCTAGGTGCCCCACTGCTGTCTTTTAAGCACTGATAAAAATTAAAAATTTAAGATCTGATAAAAATTTTTAATTAATAGACTGCATACCTCCCCATGTGGGAGAGAGCGAGCAAGAGAGAGAGAGAGAGAGAGAGTGTGAATGAGTCTAAGTGAGTGAGTGAGATAGATGGGTGTGTGTGTATAGAAGGGCAGAGATCCAGCAGCGTTTCTGAACTGTACAACGCAATACATGTTGTTGTGATTCAGTGGGCCAGCATTGTATTGCGTCGTTACATCTCTATTTCCTGTACACATTATTTCTGCCTAGATATCCAATACTTGATCCAGATAATTTTTTAAATATTGGGGCCAATATCCGGTCCTAAAATTCGATCAGTGCATCCCTATTGGTTAGTAAATAATAATTTGAACTATAATCAAAATACCTATGGGCAGTCTGTTCTTCTTGTTGGCAGGTGTTGTAGCTGGAGAAAGCTGGGGTGTATTGGAAGGAGTGAGCTCCAAGCTGTTGCTCTTAGTCGTGTGAGGCTGCGGTACACTGGCTAGTAGGGTCTCCAGTGCTAGATGATCTTCTTCTCTGAGCTGATCCCCTGTAGTCACACTCCGAACAAAATCAACCTAAAATTGTCACATAACCAATGTCAATAATTTCAGTTAAAAGGTTCCCATTATGATACTTCTATTTCACTTTCTCCCAGTTAACAATTAACAATTGACTGTTACATTTTTTTTTTCATATTTATTTATTTGTTATTATTTTACTGCAAGGAACTAGCTGATCCAAGTCATATAATAATTTTATGTTTAACAATTTTCCTAATTATACTTTCACTTCAGAACCTACCAAAGCCAGGAGCTGGCTATGCGTTATGTAAACCACAGTTCTTGTGAGACCTTCTAAAAGGTTCACGGATGACATAGGAGGGGTCTCCACAGCTCTTCCACCAATAACAACATCCAAAAAGGCAGCAACACAACTCTAGAGATAAAGAGAACAGTCAAAATCAATATCTTATAATCACAGTATGAAACTGATTCATGAAAGTCATTATGCATTTTCCTTTCAAACGAAAACAGAATCAGAATACTCAGGAATTAATTCTTACTTTATCAAATTTTGATAAACTGCTTTTTCGTCGAGGATCTCCATCATCTGCGTCAGTCATGGCTAACTGTTGTAATAGCTGGCCCACCTAAAACATTCAGATAATATTATGGGTGAGTATCTCAAAAAAAAAATAAATAAATAAAATAAAATAAGTGTACACCAACATACACTTTTTAAACAACTCAAATATATGTTATTTTTAAACAATGTCAAATATGACATTTACATAATTTATATTAGTAATATTTGAAATAATAACAACAAAAATACTAATAAAATTCTCAGGTAATAAAAATGAATGCATCCCCAAATTATCACCATTTGTGATCATCAATGATGGCAGCGCATATACATTGAAGCATATAATGCACATAATCTATTCACAATATCTGATTTGGTTTTACATATAGCATTTAGCATTAAGTAAATATTTTTACATTATTGTTGTGATTATTTTATCAACAGACACATTCATAATAAATTATCAAATTATTTTCACAGATGACTTGTTTACACTTGAAGGCGACATTCACAATTTTAATCAAAAAACACTTTTGATAAATTTCTGAGGATATAAACATATTAGACCGATTTCAAGCACCAAACAGAACTAGTCAATGGTAAAGGAACAAATTCTGAATTTTATAAAAAGTGTTTTTAAAATTACAGTTGTGAACTGAATTTAAATTTGAATAAATGCATGACAGGATGTAAAATTGTGAATTTCAAGGCAGCAACTGTCTTTAGCACAGGAAAAGAAGAGGCAGAAAGGATAGACAACAGGTTACTAAGTAACGTGTTGTAATCAGATTTCAGTCTGATTAACAACAGATGCATTTCTCTACCAAAAATGTAAATGCATGTGGCTAAAATCTTATCAGGATACAATCCAGATACTACTCATATGAAGTGATCTGGTGTAAACAGGTCAAAGGTTAAAGCATCAGACTTAAGGTTAAATACAGCAGATTTCTCTGTAGCACCTGGGTCAGCAGCAAAACATCTTGGTGTCATAATCGATCAAGGTCTATCTTTTGATGAACATTTAGGTATTATTAACAGGACAGCTTTCCTTCATCTTCAAAATATTGTTAAATTAAGAAATGCCCTAGCCCTTCATGATGTAGAAACATTTGTGCATGCTTTCATTACTTTCCAGGTAACACGCTGTTGTCAAAATGTTCCAGCAAAGTAAACTTTAGCTAGTTTAGGATGCTGCAGCCAGGTTCCTAACTAAAACCAGAAATTTTGATCATATCAGCCCAGTTCTATCAGCATTGCATTGGCTTCCAATTACATTTCATATTGATTATAAAATTCTTTTATTGACACACAAAGCCCTTCATGGTCTTGCTCCTGAATACTTGCAAGAACGTTTTTCCTATTACAAGACTATCACGTCCATTTAGGTCATAGTATGCTTTTTGGGCGGCTTTTTTACTTTAACTCCACTACATTTGACACATCAAGTCAAATATCTTACTTTTTACTCCACTACATTATGAAAATCTGCCATTCCTTTTGGCTTATGTGTAGGTAGAGCTCCCCCAGCTCCCCACCTAAAACCAAATAATAAGAAAGGCAGACTTTATATTTTAACCTTTGTACGTATGAGACAGTAAGTAATCACTTGTTTCAGTTCTTAGAACCATTATGAATTAGCAAAATGATTTTTATATGATCTGTAGATGTCATTAATCACTCCAAAACGATGATGAGAATCAGTTGCAGGTTCATTTATCAGTGTAAATTAACACAATACTCGATGCAAGGTCAAACCAGAAATATTCCAAAACCTGAAAATCAGTACAGCGAGATAAGTCCAAAGGGCAAATCCAAAAAACAACACAGAGTATCAGGCAAAAAGTCAGAAAAACTAAAAACATATTTAAAAAAAAACAGATGGCTCCGAACTGCAGAAATAGCTCAAATAATAAGCCTACTTTGCAACTATGAAGACAAAATAGAGCTTAAAAGGAACCCTACGTAATATTTTTACCTTAAAATTACAGCTTCAAAATTATTATGATGTTTCACCGAGCTGTAATAGGTAGAATAGGGCCTCTGTCATTGCTAATGTTAGCTCAGCACTGCAGAAACTGCACTTTTAGAGGAGGGTAGGCACACTTTTCCCCATGTGTTCCCGCTCCTCGTTGCTATTTTTTTCCTTTTTCTTTTGTTTAACCTTTTTATTCATTCTGTGTCTTCCAAATATATGTCTGAGGAAATCTCCTCAGTTCAGCTTTATCCATGTTTGTCTGACTGCAGATCACAGTCATTGCCGTCTGCGTCGATTAGTTTGTTGTATTTCTGGAGAGTTGCGAGTCAGCTTGGTTTGGTTCGAGGTGTGCCCTATGGTGTAGGTTCGATGCAAAATCTTAAATTGGGCTTAATACTTAGGAGACAGTGACTTCTGATAGAGAAACAACTTGGGTGTACATGACAGTTGATATAACATTCATTGTAATTAATATTTGGCTGTTTCTGCTGTATTCATCAGTGTCAGACTAATTAATGACATTCTACTAAAAGACTGGGGAAAGAGTGACACTAGAGTCTTTTGACCTACAATGTGTTGATTAAGCATGAATCTTGTTATAACAATGATAACAGGACATTAGAACCACAATAAATCATGGTACTTTTAATAATTAAGTACATTTGAAAGAAAATACTTCAGTACTTTTACTCAAATTGAGATCTTCATTGAGGAATTCTACTTTTACTGGAGTAATATTTTAATTTGAGTATCGGTACTTTAACTCAAGTACATGGATTATGTACTTTGTCCACCACTGAATAGTAGTCACTGCTGACATTAACTAACTAAACGTACAAATATATATTTTTTCATTCATAATGGTCCTAAGAACTGAAACAAGTGATTACAGTCTCAAATATGCACAACAGTTAAAATAAAAGGTCTGCCTTTCTTATTACATGGTTTTAGGTAAAAAGTCACCGAAAATGGAAAAAGTCAGTAAAGTACAGGTACACAAAAAAACTACAATAACAAATTACATTTACTTTGTTACTGTCCACCACTGGTGTAGATAAAATGTTAAGTATCTTAATAAGATGAAAGGACCCTGATGACACTGAAGGAAATTATCACTGAGTTTCAGTTCTGGTTTTAACTTGCCATCACCCACTTCACCTTGCAATTTCCCCTTGAGGGAAACCCAGATGAGATTTTAAAAGGGCCATACCATTTCTGTAGTAAATAAAGTACATAATCTGTATTAAATAAAGTACTTTAAACAAGCTCTTAGAAGGCTAAGTGTACAAATGAACAACAATATCCACTTCAGAAGAAGAAACTGCAGAAAATATATATTTTACACTGTGGTTTATTTATAAACATTGGGGGAAGAAAATCAGCTCGTGATAATGCATTGAAATCCTCCCAACATTGTCACTATGAGAGTACAGACTGTCCAGAAATAAATCAAATCTGTTCAATTAAAAGCATGTTTGTGTTTGTTGCCAAGGGTGAATGTGTTCCTATTCCCCTTGTACCAAGAATGAAGGCAAGTTTAAAATCTGAATTCAAATGCAGCTTATTTTTCTGGATGCAATTTGTATTACTATTCACACAATGAGACTAGCCATTTATTAAATTTCCTGAATCACTAGGGTCTAGCAAGACAACTTCAATTATTATGGGGTTATACAGCATTTTTTGAAAGAAGACAATATTTACCTCAGTGCCCAAATGTTTAAAACAGTCTGTGACACAAACCATAAAGATTATATTTTGGTTGTTCTGTGCTAAAACAAGTAAATTTAAGTTTATTCTAAAATATTTTCTTCTGGATGGCATTCCATATCGCTATTTTATCCATAGGCACTCCTTTGCTCTGCACCTCTGGGGTGCTCCTCCTGTACCCAGGCGCTGCCTTCCTCTCCCAGGCCAAGGGAGTGAGGGAACTCAGCACATCACCTCTCTTTGTTTTAGTTTGAGTCCCTGCTAGCTCAGAGCTAAGAGTGAACCCCTGTGGAGAGCGGGGTCCAGCAGTGCAGCCCTCCAGCGGGATGATAGGACCCTGCTTACAGCCAGCAGCCACTCATTGGTCCATAGCTACACTGAATCTCAGTTTTGAATTTATAAATACTTGAGTTTAAACCTTCCTACTGTCTTGGAGCCAGGAGCCAGGCATGTTTACTGTGGTGTGATGAACAAGGGATTATCTTGGGTGTTTATTGGGTTAAGATGTGTTTTTGTTCTTAACGCGTGAAAATTTTAAGGTATGTAAACATGTACAATCGCGATTATTACACGAACATCACATGAAAATGTTCATTCGAATTAACCAAATTAATTGTGAAAATCGCCCAGCACTATTGTCAGTATATAACAAACACAACACACCATACCTGCATGAGATTGAAGCGTGCTACTTCATTGATGGGAGCATCTGAAATGATCCCATACTGCTCAGGATTCACAATGGCAGGGCAGATGAAACAGGTCAGCAGCAGGTCTGTGCACATGGTTTTTACCTCTCCCACATCCAGACTTTCCACACGTGCTAGTGTCTTGTACATCTGAGACACAATCCAGCGCAAACTCTGGGGGAAGCAGTAGGTATTCTGCTTTAGGTAGCCAATGAAGGAATTGACCAGGGCCACTAGTTTTGCTTCGTTGACCTCTACAGCTGCTTGAACCTTTTGCCGGTAGACATCGGAGCCCTTCTCCCCAAATAGGCGCTCTTGTTGGGCTGGGGTGAATCTTTCAGTCAGCTTTGCTGGGTCTGTTTCCAGGTGGTCTTCATCCTCCACCAAAAGCTGCATAATGGGCTCATGTAAAGTGGCAGTGAGGAAGAGTTTGGCAGAGTACAGGCCCTCAGAAAAGAGCTTGAAAAGGATGCTAAAGGCACATGTTCCTCGCCGTAGTAGACGACGAGGGTTGTCGCTCTCCTTAAGCTCAAATTCAATCAGGTAACGTAGGACCTATGTGTAAAGGAGGAAATCATTTTTGGACAAAGAGTTTTTTTTTGTAAGCCAAAGCTGAGCAGTAATGTCATGTTATTATGTAGTGTAACCAAATAAATAGTAAAGGTCATTAGAACAGTGGTTATTTGAAGCGCATGGCATTAAACATTACTTACATATACATACACTACTGTTCCAAATTGAGAAAAAATTTCCCTCTTTTCCAAAGGAGAACACATGCAATTCAGAAGCAATTTTGTCCATTACACAATTCTCTCTGCCTCAATCTCCTGGTACGGCTGCCAGTTCAAGTTAAGAATGTTATTAGGCTAACAGCCATTTTGGGGTCTTTACATAAAAAACAAATGGAAATGAAATGTATATACCGGTATATATCCAGCATGCACCACGCGCGGAAGAAAATGAAGTAGGCGGCTGCTTACCGTAGTTGCGAGACCTGTTGTGGCTCAATATTGGTCCATATATAAAGGCGCACCGGATTATAAGGCGCACTGTCGGCTTTTGGGATAATTTGAGTTTTTTAGGTGTGCCTTATAGTGCGGAAAATACGGTAATTGACAGCTGCACTAAATAGAACCTGTCAAACACCAATGCATCAACAGTGAAAAGCCGACTTCAAGATGCTGTACTTCATGGCAGAATTGCCAAGAAAAAGCCATACCTCAGACTGGCTAATAAAAAGTAAAGACTACGATGGGCCCAAGAGAAAACACACTGGAAGATTGAAAGAAGATATTGTGTACAGATGAGTCCAAGTTTCAGGTCTTTGGATTAAACTGAAGAACACTTATGAGATGCAAGACTAATGCTTAATGCCATCTGTCAAGCATGGTGGAGGCAGTGTGATGGGGATGCTTTGGAGGTGGTAAAAGATTTATATAGAGTTTAAGGGACTTTGAAGAAGGAAGGCTAACACAAAAATTTCCAAAGCCAATGGGCAGCACTTTGAACACATTTTATGCTCAGAAACTTGTAAATAACTCATGAAAGAATAAAGTTATGTTAAACCATTGTTTTTCTTGTGAAATTCCCAATAAGTTTGATGTGTCACATGACCCTCTTCCCATTGAAAAAAAAAAGCTGGATCCAAAATGGCCACCACCCATCTTGAAAAGTTTCCCCACTCCCATATACTAATGTGCCACAAACAGGAAGTTAATATCACCAACCATTCCCATTTTATTAAGGTGTATCCATATAAATGGCCCACCCTGTATATTATATATATGTAGGGCAGCACAGCAGGTAATGTCACAGTCACACAGCTCCAGTAACCTGTCCCACTCTCAAATGTGTCCATAGGTGTGAGAGTGAGAGTGAATGTTTGTGTCTTCCTGTGAAGGACTGCCGTCCCTACAGCATGTGTTCCCTCCCAAATGAAGCTGTGTAGCCTCCGGACCCCCCGCGAACCTGAACTGGATTAGTGGTTACACACAATGAATGAATGAATGAATGAATATATTGAATATATATATATATATATATATATATATATATATATATATATATATATATATATAAATAAAAAAATATATATATACCTGCAGTAGGTAACTCTCATCCTCCTGCATGATGCAATTGCCATAGAGTGAGGTGAAAACCGTGTGGATCACTCCTTGAGTATGTTCTTGGTTTAACCTCTCTCCAGCAACAAGACAGGAAGCTACCAAACGTGGATTCTCCCTCAACCGCCCAAGGAACTCTCCATAGATGCTCTCCTGAAAGCAGAGTGTCTTATAGCCATCCACAAATACTGTGTCCTCTAATACCTTGGCACGCTGACAGCATTCAGCTGGGGAGGCTTCCGCACTGTGGGGAAGTCAGAAATCAGACATTTAGGGCAGGGAATGTGATTTGCATGAGGGTAATTAATTAAAAAGTAATAACAACAACAACAACATACTATTCAACATGTAGAAGTCTAATCTTTGTCTAAAAAACCTCAGATGCAGAGAGAAGGCCTAGCATATCGACGTAAGAGAGTTTTTTTAACCCACTGACAGACACAGTTTTTCGCAATTACATTAGACCTGTATCAAGCACAGACTGGAGAGCTGGCAAATGCCGAGGAAATATTCTCAGAATTTCATATGTAGTGGTTTTTATTAAAATCGTAAAAGTCGTCTTTAAGCCAAGGGAGCAGATGTGGCCTAAAAATCTAAAAAAAGAGAACCTGTGATCAAAAGGTCGCTGGTTTATGATGTGCATGGTGTGTCATTTCTGTTCTGTGTCCAAGTTAGGCACAAGACCAAAATATAAATTCATGTGCATTTAAAAGAGCAACAGGGAAGGGGTGCTGTGTGAGCTCACTGACTGGTGATGTCACAGTCTGAAAACAGGTGGTGAAAAAACACAAGCCCTGTAGCCCACCACAATTTTGAGTTAGCACTGAGCTTGGGTTAAAAGAGAGAGCAAGTAAGCTGAAAACACTCAGAAGACACTTCACTCAACATTTTGCTCACAGGTATGAGTCTTTATCCTCTGAAAAATATGTGTTTTGTGCCTTCACTTTGCAGGAAAATCATCTGTTGTGGTGTGCCAAAACAAGTGCCTGTTAGTTGGCCAGCTATGCTTCTAAACATTGTAGAACTAGAAATGTAGAGTCTTATTTCACTTCTTTTCTAACTGTTCTGTTCCTCCAGCACTTTATTTTATCTTTAACGTGTATTGGTATGTATTGTCGGGCTGTGCTGAGCTGAACTGTACAGCTTAAAAACCCTCGACCCATACTCTCATATGAGGCTTACGCAGCCCGACAGTGCACCCCCACCCTACGATAATACCATACAGCTTATTAATATTTTGAGACGGTATGATGGTATGAATAATGTGGATACTGCCTATCACTAGGTCTGACAGCAGGAGCTCATTTCTGAGCTGCCCAGAAGTAAAATTATCCTGCTATATTATGATGTGTTTAATGACGCTGTTACCTTTTTCTAGTACCTGGTGCAGTTTCAAGCAAATTCGAATCAAAAGTTGCAGTTTCGAATCAAAATGTAACTCCAGAGAAGAGTAAAAGACACAAAAGAGCTGTTGTGTTTACAAGCATTACAGCAAGGCACACATCTTCTCAGCTGGTAAAAATTAATGAAACACTGAGAAAAACCATGTTCGGTATTCTGCCTTCAGTCAAATGTTTCATATCGTTTGGTTTCAGCCAAACATTTTCATTTTTGTGCACTCTAAAAAAATGATTCTTATATCCAGTAATTATTGCTCATTAAAATGAAAAGATTTTACCTAAAATTACCTTTTGTTAACTTCGCTTAATTAAAAGAGTAAAAGCAGCCCAATATTTTGTGTGTTTACTATATTCAGAATATTGCAGAAACATTGCATATAAATTGCAATATTTCTTTGCAAATGTCTGTGTGACTATAGAATGGAGTAAACGTTACTAAATATTTTAAGACTTTTTGGGACACCACATGACTAAGGATGTTGGCGCAAAGAAGAAAAAATTTGGACCACATGCATAACATCACAAGGAAGGATTGCATAGGTAAGAGCACAATGACTGATCATTTAAGTGTTTACAGACAGTATTCAGTCGTTTGAGTCTGAACATTTGATATGTAGCTGTTAACAGTGTGTTCTCATGTGTGGAGCTGTGTCTTCAAAAACTGTTCAAAAACTCAAACTCAGCCGATCTGTGTGCATAAACACTCTTAAAGTTTAATATCCTAATTACAACATTTTTCTCTTCCAAAAAGCGGCATGAACGGCCTTTAGTCTGTTTGAGGCTTCGTCTCAAATCACTCCTTCTAGGTCATGAAATAGCAGCACATCCACCAAAAGAGTGCATGTATATGTCTGAATTAAATTCATTTGTAATGTACAGTAGGTTAGCCAACTCTGTATGTACCACTTTGTCACTACTCGATATGCTATGGTTAAAGTAGTGCACTATGCAAGCAGTGGGGAGTGGTTTGAGACAGTGACGGTGATTTCCACTCTTCAGTGCAATCGTTGTGCAGGCTGGTGGAAGGTAAAAAGAGAATTGGGTAGATTAAATAAGAGAGTATCTCCATACAGTTCTTTTGCGTGTTAATTCATTTTGAGCTGCTGGTAGAGATGCAGCCCTACGGTAAAATACGTTGTCTCCCGACTGGAAGTAAGTTCCTAATCTACTAAAACTAAATCTATTAAAATTACATCTCCTTAATAAACTGGGATGCTGTAAAAAATATCTGACTAATTGCAGGACAAACACATTTCAATTTAGCAGGCAAAGAGCCAAACTGTATATTTTACGCGGTCAAATGCCTCGTTCCTCCAAGCTAATGGTGGTCGTACCCCGCCAGTGACCCACACTGTGTTTATCTGGAGTCATTGTGCAGCTGCAGGTGGATGGTTTAATTTTTCCGACGCAGACTTCAGATGTTCAGTGTGACTTTCTTTAGTGTAAATTTAGGAGAGCTCCATAGTGAAAAGAAATAGTCAAAATTATTGGTGTCCCAGTAAACATTTAGCCGTTAATTCAACGTTGAAATAATGTAATGACTGCCGTCTAATCAACGTTCTCTTAAGGTTGAAAATGAAAGTTGAAAAGACGTCCAAACACAGACATCGTCTGAGTATTAGACGTATTTTGGTCGTCCATTGACGTTATTAATTGGTCCCGAAATAAATTACTTGTATAAAATGCATTTTGGACGTCCACTGACGTTATCGATTGGTCACCACTTAACTAACTTATTAAGATGTATTTTGGACGTCCATTGACGTTTAAAATATGTCCTTGACGGACAGACTACTTTTAGACCAATTTTGAACGTCGTTTTGGGACGTTCCTTGTTTACTGGGGTACGTGTATATATTCGTCCCATTACACCCATAATGTTTAATAAAAAGGATGTACCCAAACCCACTACTTCACCCAAAACGAGGCAGGTAAACCACTGAATGCCCATGAATTTAAAATGGCAGGTAGATTAGACATTGCAGTGTATTTATAATTATACATATATATATATATATATATAATTATACATATATATATATATATATATATAGTGATTTTTGAGATCCCTATTCCCAAATATCAGTTGCAGCTATTGGATAGCATACTGTGCCACAATATACATATAATAAACACTCACAGACCACTTCATTAAACCAACCCTTGTGTCTACACTCTTTGTTCATTTTATCAGCTCCACTTAGGTGCACTTTATAGTTCTACAATAACAGACTGTAGTACATCTGTTTCTCTGCATACTACATACCCTACAGGACCACAAGAGAGCAGGTCTGGTGTGGTGGTGGATCATTCTCAATGCTGCAGTGACACTGACGTGGTGGTGGTGTGTTAGTGTGTGTTGTGATGGTACGAGTGGATCAGACACAGCAGTGCTGCCGGAGTTTTTACAGAGTGCACTCTGTGAGACATATTACCAGGTTAGTGTGGTATTTGCATACAGTCATGTTTTTAACATACTTAATGTGTAATATTTTTAATATACTTAAACATGTGGAGTTTTGGGCTTCATTTTAACAGAATTGAGAGATGGCAATGTAACTACACAAACAAACTGAAGAAATGTCTATGAAAATTAATTTGTAAAATGTAATTAAAAGAAATGCAATTTTCCTGGGAGGAAAGTTAGGACACGTCCACATTTAAGAACATGTAAGGAGAAGACCAGTATGGAGAGGAACACATTTGCAAACACTATCATATAATGTCCTTTATGTTTATTTTAGCACACCAATGGCGATATCGACCCTGATGACCTGAAACATCACACACTGAAGATTGTCCCCAAAGGGGGCTCTGCAGATTGCAGTCCTTTAGAGGCAAGGTTCGTTTTGGGGTGCAGGTGATTGCAGGATTACAGAGTGTACCGAATGCATGCGTCATCCTCGTTGGCCTAATGTATGCAGTCAATCTCAGTTATCCCAAACCACTGAGGTACATGTTTGAATTTTTCCAAAAAAAAAATGCTACTGGAACTAGACAGTGGGAAACTGTCCCCAAAGATTCTGTCATTGAAGAACAAGTTGTTGACATAAATGTATGGTGAAAAGTGATGCTTCCAAAACTCTACACTACTGTTTGGATTTTGGCTGTACTTCAGTTTTGTTTTTCATTGATAGGTTAGTGAGGTGGGTTTGGGGTCGGTAATGATGTGAACATGTTTAAGTGTTCCAGTTCACATACAATGTAATTTTTTTGGCTTTAAGGTTAATGTTTTTAGCTTTTCCTCTCTGATAATTAATGCTGAGCTGGGGGATGAACAACGACAGGCCAATTCATTAAAACCACCTCCTTATATCTGCACTCATTTTCCATTTTATCAGGTCCACTTACCATATAGACTGTAGTCCATCTGTTTCTCTGTATACTTTGTAACCCTCTTCTTCTATGGTCAGGACCCCCACAGAACAGGTGTGATGTGGTGGTGGATCTCAGCGATGCAGTGACACTGAAGTGGTGGTGGTGGTGTTAGTGTGTATTGTGCTTGTACGAGTGAATCAGACACAGCGCAGTCCACTCTATGACACTCCTACCTTGTTGGAATCCACCATGTAGATATGTTGGTCTGCACAGTGTTGGTTATTCTCTAGTCCTTCATCAGTGATCACAGGACATTTGGATATTTTTGGTTGGTGGACTATTCTCTGAGAACCAGACAACAGCTCGTTTAAAAACACCACCACTTCAGTGTCACTGCAGCACTGAGAATGATCCACCATCACATCACACCTGCTCTGTGGGGGTTCTAATCTTTGCAGAAAAAGGGTTACAAAGTATGCAGAGAAACAGATTGACTATTTTATTTACCAAAAATCACAGCTGTCATTAATCATTCCAAGTCTGTCCCTGCTGGTTGAAGCTGATATTGTATGCTAATTGTTAGCTACCCTGAAAAATTCCCCTGTGGTGTGTTTTGTGCTTTGGAGGATAAGCAAAAAGCAGAGCTCTTCTGTCCCTTGCTCCTCAAAGTATCATAACTTGCTAATCGTTAGTAGTAGTAACGTAGGTAAAAAAAAAAAAACCTACTAAGTAAAATATTTTTAAGGGAGAATAATAATAAATTCACCTGTACAATTTGTTTTTCACCTGTATGTTTCTTGCTTGCTTGGAAGAGTACAGTGTATGTGGTTTTATGTGTTTTGCATACCATTTCTTGAAATAAATGATGTTGGATTTAAGTTCACTAAAATACTTTTTTGCGTAATGCTTAATTGATGTACATCTGTACTACAACCTGCCATGGTTTTTCATTGTGTCATTAGTAGTACTCATCAGTTGTAGTATTAACGCAAATTCTTACTTATATTCATCTTAAAATGTTAAGGAAGTCTAAATTAAACAGCTTAATTTTACTGACTGGAGAAACATATTTTTCTAAGTAACAACATGAAACAGAACACTGATTTGTTAGTAATGTCTGTTTAAAATATTTAGTAAATATCGCCAAAAAAAAAAAAAAAAAAAAAAAAAAAAAAAAGAGTGGGTTATACTTAAAAAAAAAATGCTTGCAAAAACGTTGCACTATATATTTAAGTAAACTCAACACATCATTTTTTACAGTGTGCCTCCCTATTATGTACACTAAATATCAGTAAAACAGTTAAAACTTTCCTTGAACGTGACTTGCAGCTACGTTCCGCTGAAAAAAGTAACAAAAATTTGAGTGGTTTTATAGATTTATTAATTCATTATCTGTCGCAGTGGGTCCAAAGCCTATCTGGAATCATTGGGCGCAAGGCAGGAATACACCCTGGAGGGGGCGCCAGTTCTTCACAGGGCAACACACTCACACCTACGGATACTTTTTGAGTCGCCAATCCACCTACCAACGTGTTTTTTTGTACTGTGGGAGGAAACCAGAGCACCCGGAGGAAACCCACACTGTCACAGGGAGAACACACCAAACTCCTCACAGACAGTCACCCGGAGTGGGAATCGAACCCACAACATCCAGGTCCCTGGAGCTGTGCGACTGCGACACTACCTGCTGCGCCACCATGCTGCCTGTTTTATAGATTTAATTTTTAGTTTATCAGTCTATAATTTAAATTGAAAAAGAAAAAAAATAAACCCTTACATTTTTTCCATCTCAAATTGGAGAATTTCTCAGAAAGATGAGGTTTTTCTTTTCCCCCAAAAGGATGCTATAAACTATATTGTATCAATTCATCAGGTTGTGTTCCACTGTTTCTTTGCATTACAGCATTTATTTGGTAATGATAAAGTATTTTTACCTTGTGAGGATGAGACGGTCAAGGTTAATCCTCTGCTGTTTGGCTATCCAGGCTGCACGGTACAGTCTCTCTGCTGTCTTCAGCACCTCACCATTGAGCCGTTGAATAAGTTGCTTCTCTGAAGCCACATACAGTCTCTCTTGCTTCAGGTGATGGGCCAGAGTGTGGATATCTGGCTTCACCATCTTTCAGCTGAGCCTCAGAAAGGAACTGTTAAGTGCAGAGAAGAAAGCTTTGATATTACAATATACAGTTTATTATGGGCATCTTACAAGAGTAAAAATAACTTTTTTTGTTCTTACTGTAACAAACATCACAAAAGATGAACAGAGCATTTGCAATCAGAAAGTAGTTTATTTAACCTTAAGGTGGTCAACATACAATAGCACAGAGTACTATGTGAAGGTGGACAAAGAAGGTGTTTTCACAGAGAGTTTATATAGGTAGGTTATACATCATAACCAGAAGATAATCACTCACTGTTTCTGCCAGCTTAGAGACATCTCAGTTTGACATACAAGGTGAAGAACGGAATGTTTGTTCTGATAAAGCACTGATCTAACATGCACTTAGTTTGGGGGTTTTGTTGACAATTAAAAATGAATATACTGACAAAACAAGCAGACAAGGTCTTTCAATAGAAACATTTCCATTACATATACTTCAAAACTGATATTTACTTAATGTATTCTTTATTTTATTCACTCACTTAAGACTTGAATTTAAATCTGGACTCGGACCACGACAAAAATATGATACTGGTTTTAGGCCAACTACTTTTTGTAGTTTGAGAATGTTCTTGTTAAAAAAAATCATTTTAAGACATGCCTTTTTTGAAAACTGATTTTTGCTTGTGGGAAACTAGTCATTTTTTAGGATTCTCAAAACCATTAAAACCTTTATTTATTTATGTTTAAACACAATACAGAGGGCCTGTGAAATAAGGCCTTATTTTTCGCTAAATGTCATTTTGATCAATTGATTCTTTTTAAGGCTCAGATTTTTAGGTCTTTAACAGTATTTTTTTCCTTCGGTTCACTAAAATCGCTGCTTATTTATTCATTCACACTCTTTAACCACTTATATAACCACTCTTTAACCAGTTCAGAGTCTGGAGCTTACCTGAAATCACTGGGCGAAAGGCAGAAACACACCCTGGAGGGGGCGCCAGTCTAACACAATACAACACACTCACATATTCACTCATACACATGGACTTTTTTGAGTAGCTAATCCATCTACCAACATGTGTATTTTGACCGTGGGAGGAAAGCCACACATACACATGGGAGAATGCACCCAAGTGCTCACAGACACAGCAGCTGTGTAAGAGCAACAGTACCAGTTGTGTCCCGTGCCCCTCTTGGAAATCACAGGACATCATGCTGAGCACACAACTTATTTGCTCAAATCCAAGGGTGTTGGATTGCATGTGTTTTTAAATGACATGTCTGGGGTTATTTCGTTACGAGTCTGATGCACTTGTACCAGCACAACATGAAGTCTGTGGTTGAATATTTTAGTGAGATGGGTAGTTAATTCTGAAGGTTAGTGATAGTGTAGTGAGTGAGTTTACGCTTACCAGACTTTGCAGTGAATGAGTGGAGCTCATTACTGTGGCGTAGCAACAAGCTACTTGTTGAGGAACTATAATTTGACAAAAAGAAACGCCTATTTTCAAACATGAAGCAGTGCTACTTTCACAGCTCTGTTTAATCACTTCTTTCTTTATATATAACTCAAACTACTGCTTGGATAATAAATATTTAATGTGCTAACATACTATGTATTTCATGATAACACACTATCTTGGGTTCTAAAGCTTTATTGTATATGTTCATACAAAAACAGACTAAGACAACTACTGCTTGTTTACATTTGATGATAATTTTGATAAGTATTTAATCACTGCAGTACATTGATTGATATGGTCAACAATGTATAACTCGTGACAAAAATCCTTTAATCTTTCTTTTCATTCTGGGTTCTAGAGGGGATCAGTGCCATTTTTAGACATCCAGGGTAAAAAGGTTCACTTTCTAGAGGCACTGCGAACTAGATCAAGGTCCCTTTTTCACTTCTCCTTGAAAAGCTGAGGTTGATTACATCAGTCAGAAGGTAACTGAGACAAACATTAGAACAGACCAACAGTGTGTAATTTAACTAATGTTTTCGATGCAGCTTCTAGGTCTGCTGAAATATTATGACAATTCATTCATTTAGAGCATTACCAAATGTTAGCAGAACATGATAGTAAGTTTGTAAAATAACTAATAAAAAGTAACCCCCCCCCCCCCCACACACACACACACACAAAAAGAAAAAAGTGACTACTAATTAGGAAAAGACCATGTGACAAATTCCATGGAGCCACAAAATACATCTGCAATACTTCCACCTCTTCAAACCTCTATCTGCAAGTGAAGATGGAATATGTCAGTAATATTCCCTGGTCAGAAAACCTATACTGAAAGCTATTTCAGTACCTGCATTTGGTCAACACTTGCACACTACTGATGACTGATTAACCACAAAATATTTCACAAACCATCAACTGGAAAGTTTCTCACAAACAGGGCTACAAATTTACTTTTTGTAGCTCCTGCCATACAAGTTAAGAATAGTGGCATGGTAGTGGTGGTGTCACACAGCTCCAGGGTCCTGGGTTTCAAGCCCTACCACTGGTCTTACTGTGTAACTGCATTGGTCTCGTCCAGGTGCTATGGTCCTACCAAAGTTTAAACACACATGTTGGTGAATGGGTATATGGATAGACTGCTCCTGCAATGCTCACAGTGATTTAGGCTCTGGACCTAGCAATACCTGTACTGGATAAGCAGTTAAAGACTATAAATTAATAGAGAATAAAACTACAACCACAAAGAACAATGTCTGTTGGGTTCAGAAAAACAATTTCAAATCACGGTTAGATCTGTACACCGTTACAATACAGCTCCATGTATAAAACTGCAAGGTCTTTGCAAGCAATGTCTGGTCATGGATTTCCACTTCATTACAATTCTTCATTAAAAAAACTAAAAAGCCAGTTAAAAAAATAAATAAAATTCTGAATAATACTGTGATCAAATTAAGGAAATCCCAGAAAGCATGTGCCATATTGTTATAGTTTTGCAGAATGAGGTCTGACTTTGTCTGCTTGAAAAAAATGTCATCCTATGTGTCATGATGTATTTTTTTATTACACTTTTAATTGTTTGTGAAAAATCAAAACATGGCGTTTACAAATGGAATTCTTTGCCAAATCTTGTCTGACATGAGACAAGTAGCTCAACTGTCTGTTGTCACCATTCTTCCATTCATGATGTTCATTCATTCATTATCTGTAACCGCTTATCCAATTCAGGGTCGCGGTGGGTCCAGAGCCTACCTGGAATCATTGAGCCCAAGGCGGGAATAAACCCTGGAGGGGGCGCCAGTTCTTCACAGGGCAACACAGACACACACACATTCACACCTACGGACACAGTCGAGTCACCAATCCATCTACCAACGTGTGTTTTTGGACTGTGGGAGGAAACCGGAACACCCGGAGGAAACCCACGCGGACACAGGGCGAACACACCAACTGCTCACAGACAGCCACCCGGAGCGGGAATCAAACCCACAGCCTACAGGTACATTCATGATGTACCACAGGAAACAGAGCTTGACTTCTAGCAGGTCAATCAAAAACATGCACATCATCTACAAAGCCACGATGTTATAACATCACAACACAGTTATTTTCCTGTTTAAATAACCATGGACATCCACAAAAGAAACATCACATTGTTGGCAGCATCTCTCTCTAAAATCCCAAAATATGCCTCAGTGTCAATGGTGCTTTCATACATACGCAAATCACCCATGTTGTGGGCATATTTCTGAATTTTATTAATTGTTTTTTATGATTTAGAAATCACGGCACCTTTCATTTCAACAGCAGAATCTATTTTGTAGTTGATTAAATAATAATGATGGTGTGTATTAGGTAGAATGGAATGCAAATATGTCTTAAAATTAGTTATATAGTAAACAGAGACAGAAGGAAAACAACTTGAGTGAACATTATTTGATGCTTTACTGTGAACTCATCCAGTGCAAAGCAATGTAACTAACAATTCCATAGTGGTTCTAAATTATGACCATGCCTAAGATATATATATGCCTAAGAGATATACATACATACACACACACACACACATCATGAAATGTATGTGTGTACACATTCCCCAATATATGTCACAATTTATTTTCTTTAAAAAAAAAACATTATAAGCTATCAGTTTAGGAATGTTCTATAGTCTTTTTTGTTTGTTTGTTTTTGGGGGGGTTGATATATCATTACATAAAAGCACATTATTGCCCCAGGCAATAGATCATCATCATCATCATCATCCTCATTTTACACTGTAACAAATGTATAGAATACCACTGCTGACTGCCACGCAATCAATGGCTGAAAGTGTAAAAAAATAAATAAATAAATAAATAAATAAATAAATAAAATTTAAAAAAAAAAAAAAAAGCCAACAGACCAGTCTGATGAAAAATATATGTCCAGTTTTGTCAAGTTTAGTTAACAAACTCATTTGAACACAGCTGTCCTTCACATTGTGTGAAAATGTAATGATGAATGGAACAACAGAAATGCTCTATAACTATACAGTCTTTTTACGTTTTCTTTTCTTGAAAGTTTAAGTTTTTTCCTTCTGTATTATAAGATGTCATATGGAGATATAGATGCCTCCTGTCATAAACACAGGCATTTTATAGAATCATCCAAACACACCTTGAATTTGCTGATAATTCTGTTATAGAAGCAGTTGTGTGTACTGTATAAAACAAGACAGAACACAAATGCAACAGTGTCAGGAAAAGTCACAGTGATGGTCACTGCTTCCCCCTGACACATGTGTGGAGTGTGGGTGTGCTAGTGTGTGAAAGAACACACACATACCACAGCTACATCCTCTTGGCTGTCACACTTCCTAACTCCTGACTCCTGTCAGAAACAAAGCCATCAGCTGAAAATCAGCAACAGCAAACATGAAAGACATGACTGAAATTAAATAAAGCAAAAACTCAAAAAAGGGGTGTACCACTTAACACTGTAGAGAAAAAAAGTGACAAATGTATCCAAACAGAAGCTACCAAGACAAACTCTGACTGTTCATACACTCCCGAATCTACTAAGTATCATAGAATAACTGAGAATAAGTCAATTTAATTTTTTCATCTTTACAAGGATGTGTAGCAACAATTAGACATCAGCTCGGTAACTCACTTTCAATATAAGCTAAATGACACTGAAACACATAGAATAGAAACAGGAAGAAATCAAAACAAGCTAAATTACTACTAGACTTTAGCTGGCTTTGGGTCATATAACCTCTGTTGCAAGGAGGCTAACCGGCTAACTGGCTAGCTAGCCAGAAAATAACGACCTAGACATGATTTTCAGTGGACTAACCAAATATATGAGCAGTAGATAGTAATATAGACACCAAAAACAACAAATTTACCAGATAATGTTTTTAATAAACTGCGTGGTTTTTGCAGAAAAAAAAACAGCACACTAGCACTAGCCACTCAACGATATAGCCTCAGCTTGTGTTATGCAGACGTATCTAACCGGAATTAGACAGCATTAGCAAGTGCCATTAGGGATTGACAACAAAAATGATACACAACGTTAGCTAATGTTGGTAGGTTAATAGCAGTTGAAATAGACGGTTTGTTTCATGGCTAAACTGGCTAATGAGTCTGTTTATCGTAACAAACTGCCTACAATACACCAGCGCATTCGCTAGCTAACTAAAATGTAACTGTTACTTATTTAAGGTGACCTAGAAAACCGTACAATAAAACAGCACTGACAAACGCAATACTTCGTCGTAGTTTCAATTATTAGCTAGCTAAATGGCTCTAAATTTCAGATGCCTAGTTATGGTTAGGACCATGCTGGCTAGTGAATTATGTTGTCAGGGATATTTGCAAAAAAATTGTAAGCCTACTTCTTAGCTAGGAAAGCTAGCTATGGGTTTGGCAACAACATCAAAAAAGACAATAAATGACTTCATTTACCTACAAAGTTCACCGTGTATAATATGATCCTATATGATCTCCGTTATGGAGATACAGTTAGGTATGATTCCTTCTTCCGTGTCCCAAGTCCTGCAAGAGCTGATGTTTACAGATCTACGTGAAGCTAGAACACTTCCTTATACTTCCACTAGCAAGAACTTGCAACAGCAAATGTCGTCACTGTGAAGCTGGACCCAGTCACTCTGAAAAAATACCTGGTGTTCACCAGCAAGTGGCGCGTAAATCACATCACAATGCAATTAATCTGACCATAATTAGGGTTCAAGCAATCAGTGTGTAGAATTATATTGCTTGCACTATAGTGCAAGAAAAACTATTTTGTTTGTTAAGATTCTTTTTATTAGGGGTCCAAGCACTGGAGGTGCTGGTACCCTGTTGATTTTGTTCTGTTTTTTCTTCTTCTCCTACTTTTACTTCTTTTTCTCAGAAGAAACGCGATTGGCAGCCCAAACCCTATGGAGAGAGATTAGTCTCAAAATACTTTACAAATGCGTAAATGTTAATCCACAAACTAAACACAAGTCACAAATATTTTTCACTATTCACAAATTAATACGTCCCAATCTGTGTCTCACAGACTACAATTTATACAAATACAGTTCATAAATACATGTTTTTTTGTTTTTCATCGATATATCATACTTTTATGCGAAAATAAATACATTTGTTTACATTTACATTGCAAATATTTGTAAAGTCGAAGTCTCGAATTTAAAATTGATTTGTAAAATGTAAAATCTGCATTTGTGAATCGAGTCTTCGAGTTTTCCGTGACTTTTTTCACTTCCTCTCGCGGGTTTTTGGATTTTGACAATTTCCTTTCGCATTTCGCCCGATCCAAATACAAATGCAGCCTGATGCACAAATGGGCCAACAAACGAACAAGCCACCGCTAGGTGGCACTGTTGTTTTCCCCAGTGTTTCAGGACTGACGTTCCTGTCAGGACCGCAGGAAAACAACCCCCTGTAGGCGGGACTATGACTCCATTGGCTGCGGCAGTAAATGATAGACAGAAAACTCTGGCTGTGGTTTGGCTAAATAAAAGTGGTGACCAATGAGAAGCGCATATTCTGTTTAGGAGCCATGGGGTACCCACCCTCCTGCTGAGGGTGTCTGTCTGAATCACTCGATTTAACTGTCCAATCGCAAAAATACGAAACACATTTTTTTTCGAACTTCCACATTAAATATTGCGCAAATGCATCTCCATTTAAGTTGTCCCCACACGTCCCAAAACAACAATGCCACCGCCTGCTGGCCACATGTGTGGATCAGGCTGCATTTGTAGTTGGATCGGGTGAAATGTGAAAGGAAAGTCTCAAAATCAAAAAACCCGCGAGAGGAAACAAATGCACATTCTACAATTTACAAATACATTTTAAATTCAAGACTTCGACTTTACAAATATTTGCAATGTCAATTTAAACAAATGTATTTATTTTCGCATAAAAGTATGATATATCAATGAAAAACAAAAACATTTATTTATGAATGTAACTGTATTTGTACAAATTGCAGACTGTGAGACACAGATTGGGATGTATTCATTTGTAAATAGTGAAACATATTTGTGACTTGTGTTTAATTTGTGGATTAACATTTACGCATTTGTAAAGTATTTTGAGACTAATCTCTCTCCATAAAACCCTAAGGCCTACAGATTTCATATTTGGTCAAAAGGTGGTAAACCCTCCCGCTATTAAACTAAGAAATTGTTACAAAACACAGGATTGTTTGATTGACAAATCAAACACTTAGATTTTGAGCTAATTTGCATAATTTGCAAAGCCTACTTTTGTGAAGTCCATGGAGCTTCATCCAATTCTCTTGAGCTTGGTTCCAACACATTCACAGGAGTCTCACCCTAAATAATTATCAAAAAAATCTTGGGATTTAGATTCAAAATGGCCACCATATGCAAATGAACCTCTTCAGCTTATCGCATGTTTTACTTGAATGTCTATAACTCTTTCAAATTTTACTCAAATGGGTTCAAATTTCAGATTCTACTTAGGGGCATGATTTTGAGGTAGCATGTTAAAGATGGCATGACAATTCATATAGGGGGCGCTGTAAATGCAAAAAGTTTATATCTTAGCAGCCACAAAGCTGATCAGGCTTACACACAGCACATTGCTTCTGTGGGCAAGGCTATAAGTGGCAATTTAAGGACAACTTGACCCACAGGGGACACTACAATGGGACAATCATTTGTCGCATGACATTTGCTGTATGTAAAGTTTTAAATAACTTCTGTATGTGCATTTCTAACATGAATGGCTGTTACTGCTCAGCAACAATATGGTTAAAGTACTCATTTCTTTCACCACCACGGCACTACAAGACTAAATATTGCTTTACTGATCTATAGTGGGTTTAGACCCTATTCATCTCCACAGGTCAAAGGTCATAACATAAATATTTACCATAATTAAGAACAAGAACAATGCTCATCAGTCATAGCAACAAAAATGTCCTTTTGATAAACTTTGACTTCCTTTAACTTTTCTTTCTCACTGTGTCAATAAGACATCTATTAATATAATTAATATAGTCATGGTACTTTGAGTACTTGGGATATATTGTGTATCAACATGAAGACTTATGCTTTAGGCCTCATACTTTCAAACTTACCCTCCTGAACACCTTATCTGGCCTAATGCTCCTTGAGGTCTCATTGTGCTGATTCTTTCTTCAGATGAGACCTTGTCGACTCAAATTCCAAGTCCTTCTTATTATTTTTTTACTTTTTACATTTTTTTAACTCTTACTTCCATACCAAGTTCTTATTCCTATTCACCATGGTTGCTGTCACATCCTGGCCCAATCTTATTTGTTTTCCCCCGCCATGTGGCTCTGTCTGTCTGTTATTGTCCATGTCTCCACCTTTGTCTCTGCCTTCTCTTCGTCTCATTTGTTCCCTTACTCTTTCTCCTACTCGTTCTCCTTTGGATTATGTCAAGTTGATCATGTTATCTAGTCTGTCTCTGCAGTTTCCCCGTGTCTAGTTTAGCCTGCTTAACTCCCTGTTTGTTTGTTTTGTTTATTTCTTGTAAAATAAAGTCTGTGTTATTAGCGTGTGCGTCCGCCTCAGTCAGTCCGCACCCTACAAGCCTGACAGAATGAACGACCTACAAATGGACGCAGCTAACACAGCTTTATCACTGGGTAAAACTCTGAAAACCACAGAGGATTTACTGGCCATAAGGACGGATGATCAACCAACGATTTTGCAATCCATCATGGGAGTACCCAGTGAATTAGAAAATGGATTCAACTGTAAGGGATTTTTATTACAGTGCAGACTGTATTTTCAATTTTTGACCGTTCTTGCTCCTCCTGACATTGTCCAGGTAATTTTTATAAAATCTCTTCTCAGAGGAGAGGCGTTGCAGTGGGCAGAACATGTAATTAAAGAAAAAGCCCTTGAACTGACTGTTGAGACATTTTTAGAACTCTTAGACGAGAGATTTTCAGAAATTACTCCCGAGGACGTCTCTGCAGGAACCCCTGCTCCCGAGGACGTCTCTGCAGGAACCCCTGCACCCGAGGATTACCCCCTCAGATCCGGGGAAATTTTTTGGGGGGGTGGGGGGCTGTTAGCCTCAAATCACTGGACATGGGAGGTGAGGCTAACATGGGCGCATCTCCGGGGGAACTACGGTCAAAGAAGTCCCTCAAGAGTGCGCCCATCATTTCGCCTAAACGTTCATAGGAGTGTGCCAGTCAATAATTATCAAAAAATCTGAAACTTTCAAATCAAGATGTCTAGTATATACAAATGAACCTGTACCATTAATGGCATGTCTTACATTAACCCCTGTAACTCCTGTATACTTTACTCAAATCAGATGAACTTTCAGAAATTTCTTCAACACATGATTCTGAGGTAGCATGCATATGTTAGTGCACAAAATATTATAGGAACACTATAATACCTAGTTATGTCTTTTTGGTTATATCTCAGCATCTATAAGGTGTATTAAGTTGACGTTTGGCATGCTGGTTGTATAAGCAACCCTACAACTGGATACGGGCAAAATTATTAATTTCATCGGCCAATCAAATTTCAGCAGGTGTTTGACAGGCTTAACACTAGAATTACCAGGATTTTCATATGACCACTTTTTCTACCAGAGGCTGCCAAATGCCCAGTCATCATGAAATTTCAGTGGTATGGCCATGGACACACTGATCAGATTTAGTTTCGGTTTCAGATAGCTTTATTGGCATGACTGTTATTAGAACAATGCTGCCAAAGCATTACAACAAGAAACAATAACATAAAATACAAGAAAAATAAAAGAAAAGCAGCAACACAAAAATAATAATTAAAATAGATGTTTTGGCAACAAAAAACATATATATATATATATATATATATATTATAAGTAGGGCGGCATGGTGGCGCAGCAGGTAGCGTCCCAGTCACACAGCTCCAGGTTGTGGGATCTAGTCCCGTTCGGGGTAACTGTGTGTGAGGAATTTGGTGTGTTCTTCCTGTGTCCGCATGGGTTTTCTCCGGGTGCTCTGGTTTCCTCGCACAGTCCAAAAACACACGCTGGTAGGTGGATTGACGACTCAAAAGTCTCCAAATGTGTGAGTGGGTGTGTTGCCCTGTGAATGACTGGTGCCCCCTCCAGGGTGTATTCTCGCCTTGCACCCAATGATTCCGGGTAGGCTCTGGACCCACCACGACCCTGAAATGGATAAGCGGTTACAGATAATGAATGAATGAATGTTTTAAGTAGGGAAGGGTGGGGTACAGTGAGGTGGGTCTTACACACTGTCTCTCAGGCGATGACAGGCTGATTCCCACTGTCCAGTTAGGAGGGGGGCTGTGTACCCCTCTTCCAGGATTATCTCTAATTTCTCCAGGTCTGTGAGTCTGTGATAATTTAGGATCAGCTGTTTAAACCTGCTGGAAAGTGCTCTATAGTTTTTCAAAATTTTTGACAGTGAAGGAGGAAGTGCATCTCAGGACTGTTTATACCTGCCCTTCTCTACGGCCAGGTGTGAGCTGGTACTGAGCTGGTCAGAATCCATCTCTGCTGTGGGTCTCTGACCAACACACACTGTACAGCATCAGATGAACTGCTACATTTACAAGGTGGACCAATGAGGTGTGTGTTTAGCAAATTGGACAGTGAATGGACACCGTAATTTAAAACTCCGCGGCGCTGATGTGTCTGATTCACTTGTACCAGCACAACACACACAACAAACACCAGCATCAGATGGCAGTGCTGCACTGAGAATGATCCAACACCCAAATCATATCAGCTAAATGGAGGTCCAGTAGAGGTCCTGACCATTGAAGAACAGCATGAAAGGGGGGAAATAAAGTAATAGAGCAACAAATGGTCTGTATTCTTTAATTATAAAACTACTAAGTGCTCCTCTATTGTCTGTATAAATTAGAGAATAGAAAGTGATTGTAGAAACAAGGAGCTGGTTATCAAAGTATGGTACACACACACACACAATCCAACAACAATGCAAAGACATGTAAGGCTACATACTAGCAAATATGTACTCTCCACTATGCTGCTTCACCACAATGAATATCAGATGCCAAGAGAGCCCGCACTCACCACAGATCCCTTCTCCTCCATTCTCATTGCATCTCCCCACACACAGACTGAGAAGCCCACAGAGAGATCACACTCAGAAATGCTGAATATACAAAAATACACAATAATTTTGCAAATGCGAATAAGACCACGTACTTGCAAATGTAAGCAAAATTTACACATAGAATGCAGGGAACCTGTAAATCGCCGGTTGCGGCTATATTTAGGGTTCAAGCACCTAATATATATATATATATATACAGGGGTTGGAAAATGAAACTGAAACACCTGGTTTTAGACCACAATAATTTATTAGTATGGTGTAGGGCCCCTTTTGCGGCCAATACAGCGTCAATTCGTCCTAGGAATGACATATACAAGTCCTGCACAGTGGTCAGAGGGATTTTAAGTCATTCTTCTTGCAGGATAGTGGCCAGGTCACTATGTGATGCTGGTGGAGGAATACTTTTCCTGACTCGCTCCTCCAAAACACCCCAAATATTTAGATCTGGTGACTGTGCAGGCCATGGGAGATGTTCACTTTCATGTTCATCAAACCAATCTTTCACCAGCCTTGCATGTGTATTGGTGCATTGTCATCCTGATACACGGCACCACCTTCAGGATACAATGTTTGAACCATTGGATGCACATGGTCCTCCAGAATGTTTCGGTAGTCCTTGGCAGTGACAAACCCATCTAGCATAAATATTGGGCCAAGGGAATACCATGATATGGCAGCCCAAACCATCACTGATCCACCCCCATGCTTCACTCTGTGCATGCAATAATCTGGGTGGTACACTTCTTTGGGGCTTCTCCACACCATTACTCTCCCGGATGTGGGGAAAAAGTAAATGTGCACTCATCAGAGAACAATACATGTTGCACATTGTCCACAGCCCAAGATGTGCGCTCCTTGCACCATTGAAACCGACGTTTGGCATTGGCATGAGTGATCAAAGGTATGGCTATAGCAGCCCGGCCGTGTATATTGACCCTGTGGAGCTCCCGACGGACAGTTCTGGTGGAAACAGGAGAGTTGAGGTGCACATTTAATTCTGCTGTGATTTGGGCAGCCATGGTTTTACGTTTTTTGAATACAATCCTGGTTAGCACCCGAACATCCCTTTCAGACAGCTTCCTCTTGCGTCCACAGTTAATTCTCTTACTGGTGCAATGTGCAATTAGTGAAGATTGGCCACCAGGAGGGTAGGTGCAGTTGGTTACCTACTACTCAGGCAAGTGAAATGACCCAAATCAGCCTGAGTGGCGCTATATAGCTAAATTTTGCGTTTTTGTCTATATCTTTTTAATGATGGCACCTAAGCTGAAAATTCTAACTGCATTTTATTCAGTCAAGTTTTGCACATTTTTGACTCATGGTGTCAAATCCATGTTACTCCACCCTTGTGGCTTCTACAAGTTTTAAAAATAATTGAAAAATCTTAAACAATGATTACATTTGTGCTTGATTCCTTACTGATATTCAGTTTCAAAGATTGAGAACAGCTGTGCCAGAAGTGGTACAAGCTTTTAGTGCTTGACTTTGAATGCAGAGTGTCGGGGATTTAAAACCTGTGTCTGTTTCATTTGGTGTGTTTCATGCTCCTTATTGATCCCAACAGTAAAAGAGTGCAATAAAAAAGTCATCAACCATGTGCCACAAGTGGAGCAAACAGACGGTGATTGAACTTAAAACTGGACAGCGTAGGATTGATTCCTGCTGATGGTGAAGAAGAACATCAAAGTTGTCCTCATTTTTTGAGGTTATTTTATAAGTTTAACATAAAATGAAATACATTTTGACGGGATTACTTCAATCACTGCAACTCTGAAATGATGAATGACTACTTATTGATCCCAAATTTTAAATAGTGTAATGAAACCCTATTGTTTTTGTTAGGATTTATTTTACTCATTCTTGTTTTTATTCTGCCGCTTTTTTCTGCCTTAAAACGAATTGCATAGCCCAAAGTCTAAGACCTAGTTATTATTATTTTTCTCCTGAACAAATAAATCTGCACGAAAAACTGTAACAGCTACAGACACCAAAATCGTGACACTAAACGCTGGTAGCTAGAGAAAAAATTCTAATTTTCCCTGATTTTTGCCACCCGGACCATATATGTCCATCTAATTTCAAATTAGCTAATTTTCACTAAATGCAAAACCTACTTTTGTGAACTAGTACCTGGATTTTGACTCAAGATTGGTGAATAATTATTCATATTTTAAAAAAATATTTTAACATATTGACCATATGCAAATTATCCTCTCCTGTGATTTGCATATTTTACTCAAATTGAATGACACCACAGAGATTTATTACTGTTGAGATTCTGAGGTAGCATGTCAAAGATGGTGCACAAAGTCAGGTGGGGCACTGTAATAGTTAGGTAGCTGTTTCTCAGCATCTGAATGCCAGATAAAGCTGTCATCTTGCATTCTGCTTTTGTGGGTGATGCTGTAAGTGAGAAATTATGAATTGTTATGAAATTGAAATTGTTAACCTCATTGGCAAGTCAGATTTCAGCAGCTGTTTGACAGGCTTAATGTTGGCCAACTGTCAAGAACTTTAAATGGTATGTCCATGGAGGCACTTCCTATGTACCTAAAAAAATTTGTATCAATAGCCACTAGGGATCAAAATTCAGATTTTTAACATAAAAATACAAAATATCTCATTGAAAATTAAACATATTGAGATGGAATTTGGATTATAATATACACTGCATGTCTCACAACATTGCAATTGCATGTGTTGGCAAAAAGCATATGTTTTTTCTCATTGGTCAGTTATCTGAAAATAAATCTTTGAAGTAGTCTGTGGATTTTCAATCAATCGACATATAATTGGTTATTTTGCAATCTCCAGAGTTTGGAGGTAAATAATTATTTTAAAAAAGCATGAATTTTGGACATGGTGTCATTGCAACCTGTCAATGAATCCAAATGGGCAGAGCTTTAAACATTCTTTCAGCTGTAACTCAAACAAATTAAGCCCAATTGAAACCAACCTTGGTAGATAAATATACATACCCTGATGATGCATGTCAAATATGAACAAAATCCATCTGTAATGGGCGCTACAATTGGTTAATAAACTGTTGCATGAGTTTTTGTGTATTATAGCCACACCTAGGTATGAAGTTCATCACAACTTAATCATGTCATCTGATGAATTTTTGTAACATTTGGGAAAAGCGTTCCTGAGTCACTATATTTGTGTGCTTTGTTTAATACCATTACTGGGATGGGCTTGGAAGCCACACAGTGATGAAATTTTATTGATAATTATTAAAGATCAGTACCTTAGGGTTCTGCTAACACTATGTTTGGTAAAAATCCAGTGAGCAGTTTACATTGAAATATATGTGTGTTTGCACTTCCAAGCTGAATGCCTATAAATTCTTAATATTGCTCTAAATGTACTCAGGGTCATTGTTCATCTGTGCTTCTTTGCCCATGTTCATCTCTCGTCTTACCTTCATTCCATCAACTTACTGATGAGACTGGTCTAGAACTGCTCACTTGCAGTTCTCTCTACGAGAGAAGCATGGGGGCCATTGAAACTCTGTCCTCTGGTAACTATGGGGAAATATGCAGCTGTTATTTTAAGTAGCCTAAATCTGGCATTTATGCTGGTAGATCGGTCATTTGTTCAGATTTCAAAAGATGACCTTATATGTAAAAAGGCTGAGCTAATATGTTTGCACCAGTGTCCATAGTTGTGAATGTGTGATTGTCTGGATGTGTTTGATAAGCCTAGTGATTGACTGGCTCCCTGTTCAGGTTGTGTTGATGCCTTACTTCAAGTGGTACTGACCCACTGAGACCCTAACTATCTGTAGATTCAATACACTGGTGGCTATATATTTTTACGCATAGTCCTGATGCTTCTGGTAATGTTTGAAAGCACCAACATAAAACCATTGCAGAACACCTTCCATTTTAAAAGGATATGTGCATTTGAACGCCAGTTGGATTAATTCTTTTCAAATTTTATTTAAAAGACAAAAATACAATTACAAGATTTCCAGTGTTGTCAATTACCAACTTGATTATTTTTTAAAAATATAAACAAAATTTTTATTTGATGCCTGTAACACATTCCAATGAAGATGAGGATAAAAATTGTTGAACATTTGCCAGTGGAATTATGGCCATCCTTGCTAAATACAATACTGTGGAAGCTCACAGGCCTTGGGTTGCTTCATTTCACTGCCACCGATCTGCGCTGAAAATACCCAGTCAAGCAGACACATTCTATGTCTTAGATGCCATGCTATTGTAGCACAGTGTTCATCAACTCTAGCCCTGGTGACATGTTGACCTGCATGTTTTTTTTTTTTGTTTGTTTGTTTTTTGTTTTTTTGCTTTCTCTTTTCCCAACATATCTGATTTAACTAATAAGTTTATGAACAAGTATTTGCAGAGTTGCAGTAGGTGTGTTAAAGCAGCAAAACATCTACATTTTGCAGGGCAGGGTGCCTCCATGACCTGTGTAAAAACACTGTTGAAGCACATGCATAATTAAGCTTTTTTGTGTTGTTGAAATAACCATGGATTTCCCATGAAAATACATTACATTAATGAGAGCCTATAGCTCAATTCGGATGGGATTAGTTTTACATGGGGAGCTGTGGTAATGTAATTTTCCATAAGACATCAGTGCTATGTAAAGAGATATAAAAATACCTACAGGTTGTTTTGTGAATTTGAGCATGGTGTGTCGTTCAGCCGCTGAGATTTTACTTAAACCATATATTTAATCACTAAACACCTCCTTCAGTTCCTATGTTCAGTTCCACGTTTCAATTCAGAGAGGATTAATATAACCTGGTTTTATTTTTATTGCTCATTTTACAGTAGGTATAAGGTTCAGGAATCTTTCCTGAAACAGGAGCGCACACTCTGGAAAAATGACTGAAATTGTCTATTTGGATGGGATTAAAACCTCTGAGATACTCAGGGAATAATTATTTTACCCCCACATCCACAGGTAAAACTAATCCCATCCAAATAGGGCATGTCTCTCTAAAATCCAAATATATGTAAGATTAAAGATATCTTCACACATATGCAATATACAGATGTTGGCTTCTGCACATATTGGTTAGGTGCATAGCTGAAATGTGGACTTGTCTGACCACAGAATGTCTGGTTAAACATTATATGAGCTTAGTCACAAAGAACTGCTTTTCGGTTTTTGTCTTTCTCCTTGTGTAATAAGTGACAATGGTTCTCTTTAATTCTTCCAAGCCCAAGTATTTATATTTTTCCCTGCGACATGATGGTTTCTAATGCGATGCCATCCTGAGGACTCAAAGTATTTGGACATTCAGTTCAACAGTTTTTTCCAGATTTGCCTTTAACAGACTTTAATGTCTCCAGATTCTCTTTTTAATATGAATATGTATTGTTAGATGATGAAAGATTTTTGCAATTTCAAATCATGTGCTAATTTGAAAATGGTATAAATATTGAATGTTATAAAAGCTATATACTTAAGTTGGCCAGCCAAGACATTGGAAAAAATTATTTTTACTTTAATCAGTTAAATAGATACAGTTTTAAATAATTTTATAAAAATTTCAAACTTTTCTGGAATGGATTTTAGTGTAAGGATTACTTTTTAATTGTCATTAATTATGTACTGTATTGTAACCCCCCACTCCCAAATATCGCTTGCATTTACAGGTAGAAAAGCCAGTGGAAACTGTTTATCTCCTTTTAAATTTACATTAATGGGTGAACAGTGGTTTTGCATGTGTTGTATAATTAAAATGGAACAGAATAAGAAATATTAATATATGAAGCATAATGAACAAACTGCATTTAACGACATAAATTCAATTGGCTTAACAATATGACAATATCCCCACAAGATTATAATTATATAATAAATAAACAAATGTTGAAAATAACTGAATACAGGTACACGTTCCTTGTAGTGAGTTTCTGCCCACATATATTGATTTTTTCAAATAATAATGTAAAGTTATTATTGTATGCTAGTCATTTCACATGAAGTAAAATACAAAAAATCATTTTCATCACAAATATATACCTTATCACATTTTAAGAGCATTACCTTTACATACAATAACCATATATTATCTGCTTTTAATAGTTAAAGCCAACTATATTTTAAAAAAAATAGTGTCTTACAAATAAATTTGAATCACTTGCTATTGAGGATTAACATGTAATATGTATATTAAAAAGAATATATACAAAAATCAATGTTCAAATTAACATTAGCGGATCTGTGAGATTAACTCATATATGATTGCAATAGTTGTGTTGTATTTAAGTCTTAATATCTGATGTCCACAATAATAAAATGGTTATTCTTTAGTCCTAATGACTTTCACTTACCTTACTATTTCTCTTGTAACTAAGTTGACTTGGCCAATAGAAATAATACATCAAAATATTTGTTATAGAACAAATGCTATAAATAAAAAATAAACATAAAAGCTTTTTAAAACTGGTAGCCAATTAGAAGAACACGTGCCAATACTAATTTTGTTCAATGTAATACTACATTGTTTGGGATATATTGCAAGATGCATTGGAGAATTTAACATCTTAACCCAGTTTTATGTCAAAATGGCAAGTTGAAAAAATATAAGTGCAGTTGAAAAAAAGGTTGATTACTGAGGCACAGAACATGGTATAGTTACAAAGTTGCTCAACTGAGTGTTTCATTAGAAACAGAGACTAGAGTGATATCTGCATTTAGACCTATGAATAAATCATATTTAATTCATAGTGGAACCAAACCAAACATCCAGTTACCATCATGGTTATAAATTAAAATGCTGGAAATAGATTAACAGCCTATTCACAAGTAACTGATAATGTTCATGCAGTACATAAACAAACATGAATGTACAAAATCTAGGTGCTGTCCTACAGAGGTGTGGAAAAAGTGATGTTTTTATATCTTTTTTATCATGTCCTACACAACTGATTAAGTGCATGTACAGTACAGGCCTGTCTTCTTGACCCCTAAAATGGGGCAAGAGGTTTCCTTATGCTTTGAGGGCATTTGCTGGCATGGTTTGGGACCATTAATCCCCTTAAATGAAAGGGTCAATGCAAAATACATGGTACTGTTAACACCTGCATAAAATCAAGCATATATCCATGCAATAATCAAATACTCCTAGTACACTGTGCCTAAATTAAAAGCTTAAGGAATTTTTTACATGACTTTTTCAACACAAATCTGTCTTGCTAGAACTGCCTTGTCCTACAAGTCCTAAAATACCCAGTGTGTAAATTTGGAATCATGTGAACCACACAGTCACTGGATTCTTTAGCAGTGAAAAAGTGCTCTTTGGCAACTTGTGCTATGACAGACAAATCTGGCATTGTATAGCATTATGCACTTCCAGCTTTGTAGCCACAGATTTGGAATTAGTCTTTCTTTTTAAATATTGCTTGCACTTAATAAGTTAACCTGGTAGAACTGGCTTACATAGAGCTCTAACTTCAATCATACAGAACACTGCTGGGATACTTTAACATTGTCATATTTAACACAACCAGCATTCTAAAATATTTTTGAAAATTATATACCCTAAGCCTTTTATTTTAGTAACAGCTACATAGTATTGCTTTGTAATAAATTTGTAAAAAATATGCCAGCCTTGCTTAAAATTTGAAAATGCCAAAAAAATAAATAAATTGGTATTGCGGTGGGTTCTGCATTTGCAGCACCGCACATTACCTTTAATTACTGTAAATCTCTAGATAAATAATGTACTTATGTATCAATAAACAAAATGTGCTCATATCAGCTTTTTACCTTTCTGCAAACTGAATCCCACAGGCAATTTGTCATACATTTTATACTGGCCAGGCGAGCAGATATTTACAATTGCATTTACAGTAGTAAAATACATATGTACAAACTTTCATATATTCGTATTTTACACAAATAATGCTCCATAAAGATAAAGGCATTTGAATCCACTGGATACCAATGCATTGAGGCTTATATAATGTCATCTAGTAGGTGTGGTGCCCCAATCCAATCTAGTTTTCTTGGCTCTGAAGCTGCCATGATCATACACATGAATTGTTTCCCTGTTCTCTTATCTATGGGATAGATAGTGGTGGGAGTGAACCTCTTGTTGTTTTCTACAAACTCACAGAGTTGGTTGTATATTTCTGGAAATTCATGGCGAAGGAAGACTCCTCTTGTTCTGAGTTCTTTTTGGATATTTATGAAACAGATCTCTCGTGCTTTCCTGCCATCTTGTCCCTCTGTGTCAATATCGCATGTCCCGGGTGGAGGGGTGAGAATTAGTGTCTCCATGTCATTCTCTTTCTTTAAAAGCTTTTTATCTGGGCTTGAGGAGGATAAAGACAACTTGGCAAATTTGCGAACTGCTGCTGCTTGTGACCTGGGTGAAGGTCTATTAAGCACTAAGTCACCAATACCAATCGATACATTCAAAAGGAAACATTCACTGGGATCATACTCCTTGCCTGCATCATGGAGTTCTTTGTAGTATTCCCCAAGGCTGTCTTTGAAGCTGTCCAGTTCTTTGAGGGATAAATATGTAGGAGAAAAAGCAATGCTCTCAAGTCCAGCTTGGAGAAAATTATTTGCAGAACCAGGGTTTTGGAAACCTACGAAAAGGACTCCTTTGCCTCGGGACAGGTAGCCCACTTTAGCTATACGCGAAAAAGATTTATGAATATCAGACTGTTCTCTGCAGTGCTTCAGGATACGCCTACAAATACTATTCATGCGCCCGTACATACAGTTTTCTTTGTGGGTGTCCCAGTCCTCTCGTCTGCAGTTTCTGGAGCAATAATATGTGTAACAACTATGGCAAGACTTGAAATACAAAACAGCATTAAACAGAGTTTCCCTTTGCTGGCATTTGCTATTGGAGCACACTACAGAATCATCTTCATCTGCACTTTGGTTCACAGAGATGTCCTCAGCACTCCTGTGAAACCCCTCACATCCACTGTCAGGATCTTGAAAGGTATCTGGGCTGGTCTTTGAAGAATTTGTCTGCGTGTTTAGAAGTCCAGAATCTTCTTGTTTGGCTACTTTCTCTCTCTTCAACTGGTCATCATTAATCATGTGTTTGAGCTGGTCTATCAAGTCCTCTTTGGGCTGCCTACTGTTTTGAGATTTGTAATCAATGACCAAGTCAGATAACAACTCATCAAGTTGCTCAAGGCTCTGCTGCAAGGAATTGTTATTGTGTTTCTTCTCTGAAGGTTCACATGGATCTGAGGCTCTCACACAATTTTGAGGTTTCTGATTTTGAGCTTGTCTACCATTTGTCATATCCCAGCTTACTGATGCCCCATCTCTTTTTCTGCTGCTAGTACAAATATCATTGTCAGTTATGGTAATCTCTGGTGTAACAAACCACTGATATCCCATGCCAGATTTTTTGTCATTAGCACATTTCTCCAGAGAATTTTCAGAGAGGGACAAAGCAGCATACCGTCTTGGTGAACTTGAGAGTGTAATTATTACTGGTTTTTGTCTGTTGTCAGGAGAAACATTTTCTTTTCTTTGATATATATTTTCATAACTCCTGCCACGTGGAACAATGTACTCCTCCATGTGTGGAACAAGAATGTTCTCCCAGGACTTTGAATAATTCCTGACCTCTTCTCCTAATTGATGATCATTTAAGCATTTGGCATCCCACCGATTCATTGCAGGCACTTTCTGAGTTGTCATATGTGAAGATGGGCATTCACTGGAATATGTGGCTATGCTTGAACGGTACCAATCATCTGGAAACACATGAGACATATATGGAACTTGATGCCTTTCTGTATTTACTGGAAAGTGGTATTCTGTTGGGAAATGGCAAGATGGATGGTCAGAGCGAAAAGCATATGTTCTTGCACTTTCTCTACTGTATGCTCTTCCATGTGGTGTAGTCATAAAGTGTGATCCAGGTTCACTCAGTGAGTATGGTCTGTTGAAGTATGCATCCATTGATTCTCTGCGAGAGTCAGCATAGCATGAACGTACAGGCATTGTATAAACCCATGGGGACCTTGGCTCATTCATGTACTGCCCACTAAGTAAAGAGTTTTGATAGTTACTACTGTTAATACTGCACTGGTCCTCCTGAAAATAGGCTCTACCTGGTGGCTGGACTGGATATTTGGTAGGACCTTCTGTGAAGAAAAATTTTGTTGGAATGTTCGGGTTAGAAAGATTTCTGTATTCCCTTGGGTTTCTGGGAGAATTTCTGCCTAAAGAAAAATGTGCAGGCTGAGTGTAGCCACTGGACATACAGTTCGGATTATAAGGTTGCCTGCAGTCCATGCTGTAACATTCACTGGGAGTAGGTGTTCTTGAAGTGGGCATTTGGCGTGGCATAGACATACTCCTGAAGCTTGAT
This sequence comes from Hoplias malabaricus, assembly GCF_029633855.1. NCBI lineage: Eukaryota > Metazoa > Chordata > Actinopteri > Characiformes > Erythrinidae > Hoplias > Hoplias malabaricus. The sequence goes on from NC_089813.1 coordinate 18,163,150, forward strand.
GTGGAATACCGCTGCCAGGGCATGTCATTTCTGGCAGGGGAGAGTTTTCTCATAGTGTGCTGTAGAACTGCTGCATCTGGTTTGATATCAACTCTGTATCTAACATGAGGTGAGCTGGCTAGCTTGTCCTCTCTTTTCACATCAAAGCAATCAGATACACAAAGAGGTGCATTAGGCTGCAGCTTAATAGGATGCACCTCATTAATCAGAGTGCGATTTGTCTCTCTGCTTTGAGTCACCCCATCAGTCTTTTGCTTGTGGTACACAGGAGACTTGCTTTTCCTTGCTGAAGGTTGTGAGCCTGTAGGTATGGGTTTAAGGGTGGCTCGAATTTTGGGCACACTTTTTGACCTTGTTTTGCCTCTTTCTGATTCGTTGGTTTTAGCATTGTTGGTTTGCTGTTGAGAGAGTTTTGTGTCAAATAGATCAGGAGAGGAAAAACGAAGATGGTCCTGCTGCCCAATGCCATTCCATATAATATCTTTGTTTACTGCATGCCCCTCAATTTTGTCAGGATACTCCATGGACAAAGAAAAGGTATTTGGGTCATCCAGTGACTCAATAAAGTCAAAGCTACGGCAGTGTCTTTTGTTAATGGTTTTAAAGTTTTGATTTTGTGTTCCAACCATTTGTAAATCACATTCTTTAGTGGACTGAGAATACTTTGAGAGACCACAATTTGGGTCAGTTGTTATGTCTTGATAAAGGGCTGATACAATGATGTCAGGAGGATAAGTCCGTGTCATCTTAAGTGGACTCTTCTACTTTTATCCTTCAGATCATAACAACTGTAAAAAGAAAAAGAAAACACTTGAAGTGAATATAGGCCTCTAAATTTCCCTGTTGAATAAAAAAGTATTAAATTAATCAAAAATCATAGACGGTTTTACATTTGTCTTTACATTTCATGTCAAATCTTGTCTTACTGGAATTCTGTGAAGCTGCTTTGTGACAACATCAGTTGTGAAAAGCGCTATATAAATAAATTTGATTTGATTTGATTTGATAGACAGATTTCCTAAATTATACTGATGTAGAGTTTCTCTGATGTAAACATGCTTCAGTATACTAAGCTGGACATAATGCCAGATATAGGACTAAATTTAACATGCTGTGCTACAAATGAAAAGCGTGTCAATGTCTTAATTAAAGCCAGTAATCACTGACAAACTAGAAATTAAATGTGTCCTCAGATATTTAACACATTTTTAATATTAATCAAAATATTTAACATGTTGCACACAAAGTAATAAGAAGCATAAATATTTCCATAAATTAAATATTTCATATTCTTAATTTTAATTATAAAAAATATTACACACAAATGTTTTTATTATTATTAATATTTAACCATGTAAGATATGAAAAGCTCTAGAGAATAGTATAGAAAATAATTAGGTTTGCAAGAAAAAAAGAGGCAATTATTGAGATTTTGCCTTGCTCAATTTGGGGTCTGGCAGTTAAAAAAAACAAAAAAAAAAAAACGTACAACCTAAATATGCTCATTTCAACTTCACTTACACTTAATGGAGAAGATCATATATATATATATATATATATATATATATATATATATATATATATGTATGCTGCAGGAGTTTTGGAAACCCTCAGTGTCACTGCTGGATTGAGAACAGTCCACTAGCCAAAAATATCCAGCCAACAGCATACTGTGGGCAGCATACAATTACTGCTGGTGACTGGCAGCAAAAAAGTGTTAAAAGTTACACACATCTCTCCTAGGTCAGTTATCAAATGATCTAATGGCAGCTTCCAATGCAACTTGATGGGATATAAATGATCAGGGCTTGTTATGCATTCAATTATACGCAAAGGTTTTAATAAAAAAAAAAAAACACACATTTTATAAAATTCCAAGAATGTTTCCTCACAATTTGCTAGCTCTCTAGTCTGTTTGCATACTCGGAATTGATCTAATAAAGAGCAAACTCTCACTCCAGTATGTTAGGCTCTCTCTCTCTCTCGCTCTCTCTCTTTCTCTCGCTCTCTCTCTCTCTCTCTCTCGCTCTGCTTATGGCAGAGTAAAGCATCTGGAGTTTTTAGAAACAAACGTTCGAATGCATGAACCAACATGAGGATATTGCTTGATTCCTGCTCTATACACTGTCAGAAAAATTGTCACATATATTATACTCATTCATTACACACAGACTGATATATTTCAAGTGTTTATTTCTTTTAATTTGATGATTATAACTGACAACTAATGAAAACCCCAAATTCAAAATCTCAGAAAATTTGAATATTACTTAAGACCAATACAAAATTAGCATGGAGTCAATCAGTCTTTGGCACTGCTCAGGTGTTATAAGAGAGCCGAGGTTGCTCTGATAGTGGCCTTCAGCTCTTCTGCATTGACGGGTCTGGCGTATTGCATCTTCCTCTTCACAATACTCCATAGATTTTCTATGGGGTTAAGGTCAGGCGAGTTTGGTGGCCAATTAAGGACAGGGATACCATGGTCCTTAAACCAGATACTGGTAGCTTTGGCACTGTGTGCAGGTGCCTAGTCCTGTTGGAAAATGAAATCTGCATCTCCATAAAGTTGGTCAGCAGCAGGAAGCACGGAGTGCTCTAAAACTCCCTGGTAGACAGCTGCGTTGACCTCAGAATACACAGTGGACCAACACCAGCAGATGACATGGCACCCCAAACCATCACTGACTGTGGAAACTTTACACGGGACCTGAAACAACGTGGATTCTGTGCCTATCCTCTCTTCCTCCAGAATCTGGGACCTTGATTTCCAAAGGAAATGCAAACTTTCATCAGAGAGCATAACTTTAGACCACTCAGCAGCAATCCAGTCCTTTTTGTCTTTAGCCTGGACGAGATGCTTCTGATGCTGTCTCTTGTTCAAGAGTGGCTTGACACAAGGGATGCGACAACTGAAACCCATGTCTTGCATACGTCTGTGCATGGTGGTTCTTGAAGCACTGGCTCAGTCACAGTCTTTGTGTCACAGTGTTAGGCCCTGCTTGTGTAAGGTGTCAATGGTCGACTTTTGGACAACTGTCAAGTCAGCAGTCTTCCCCATGATTGTGTAGCCTACAGAACTAGACTGAGAGACCATTTAAAGGTATTTTGAGTTAATTAGCTGATTTGAGTGTGGCACCAGGTGTCTTCAGTTTTGAACCTTTTCACAATATTCTAATTTTCTGAGATACTCAATTAGGGGTTTTCATTAGTTGTCAATTATAATCATCAAATTAAAAGAAATAAACACTTGAGATATATCAGTCTGTGTGTAATGAATGAGTATAATATACAAGTGTCACTTTTTGAATGGAATTACTGAAATAAATCAACTTTTTCATGATATTCTAATTTTATGACCAGCACCTGTATGTGTAAATTTCATTCATTCATTAACTACTAGACATGCTTAGAGCATGTATGTGATTTATAAATAATATCTTTAAGGGTTGCCAGAATTCTTAAAAAGTCCAAACATATTTTTTTTACCATATAATATAAATAACTAAAGTAAGAAAGAAACAATAGTTAAAAAGATAAATAATTAATTGTTTCATTTAAGAGTTACATTTTGAAACAAAGCCTTATTTTTATATTTTAAAAGTTATTTTATATTATTTATATTATAATATTATATGTTATTTATATTATAATAGTTATTAATGACACATTGTATGGAAGTTTTTTGTGACAATATTATATGAATAATTCAATAAATATGTCACTAATTTAATGATATTTTTTATTAAATGTTAGTTTTAACAATTTAATTTAATTTTGAAAAAAAGCTTATAATTGTATATGATATTTTTAAGAGTTACTTAATCATGCAGTGTTAATATTTTATTGTTTTATTGAAATTATTACATTCACACAAGAGAAGATGTAAAATATCCTATGCCAATCCATTAGAGAGGCCTACCACATTTTCTTCCTACCTGCAGCCACAAAATTCCTGTTAAATCCTACACCTCAACACTAAGGTTGCTGTGGCCATTTATGATTCAATCAGCAGCCAGCTGTCCTCAACAACTACGGTTACTCATTGAACCCAGCCCTTGAGTACCCAAAAACACCCACTGTATCACTAGCTCTTCACAGAGGTCATCAGGTAGGCTCTATGTGACTTTTCTATATGGTGTTTCACTGAATTAAGCCCACAACACCTTCAGAAGATTAAACAGTGAAATCTGGCATCCCAGACTCACCCCCACATCTAAACCAGCTTTACAGACTAACCTTACCCTTGACCATCAACAACCGTAAATTCACAATGACCTCCCTGGTGACTAAGGCTGTACCTAGCCCATCTGGCAGCACTGATGCATGCTCAGTACCACCAGTTCCATGTGAATTTTATGTGCTACATCACCAACAATCACATTAGCATATCTACAGTAATAGCATTTCCCCAAGTAATCCCCAAGTAATAAGCTCTCCTTATCCACAAGCACTGACTAGATCTTTCAGTTGTTTCTGATAACTTCTTCACGGTTGCCCTTAGTTTCCGGCCCCTGATACCGGACTAACACAAGCAGGGATGTGACCAACTTGACTACAAATCCCTTAACACCTATCTCCACCAGTCTTACATGAGCCAGCCACTTCAGCTGTACTTCAGTTTTTCCTTTGAATGCTTCATCTACTGCATCCTCAAATGGAACCATTAACTCTATTAAATAAACTATCCATTTACTTTCAGAATAGAGCACAATGTCTGGCCTCAGTGTAGTTAACACCATGCACTTTGGGACCTGCAGCTTTTTTCCTATGTTGAGCATTTTCCAATCTCGTGCTTCACCCCATCTACCATCTATTTGTAGCCTGGGCACATTCTTGAAAACTTTCCCCGTCATGCACAAACCTAACTATTTTATTACTATAGCCACTCGTTAGTGCATTAACCCCTAGCCGTTTGCTGTCCAACAAACATGCTAAAACCCTTAGCACCTGATTATGTCTCAATGTATACCAACCCTGTGACAAACCAACTTTACCAGCTGATAGAATATGTTTCAGCGTGCCAACCCCTATACATAATCCACAACTAGGGTCTTCACCTACCAACTGTCCAAGATTTTGCGGTGTTGGAAGGACGTCATAAGTTGCTCCCAGCAAAAACTTAATATGACTTGCCTCCATCTCACACAACTCTTGCCAGGAAATCTTCCGCTTCTGTAGATTCTCCCATCGAAGCCAGTGGCTTTGTTTTGTCTGTGATGCTGCTGTTGCCCACCGTGTCTCCTCTTCCTGCTCGTGAATAAAACTAGTCATCATTTGCCTTCTCTACTGTGATGTGGTCTTACGAAAAGCTTTCCATGAATCACCTGACCCAAGGTCTGCTCTTACACCAGTTCAGCATTTATTCCCACAACTTCCGACAACTGCACTATACCATCTACCTAAACTCTTCACTGGACTCCAGTACTGTAGGGATCATTTCTCCTTCAATCAAATAATTTTCTTGCACAAGTTTTCCTTTGATAATCAATAGACTTCTAGACTTGCTTGGTTTAACTTTCTGCCTAGCCAACCTTAAGTTATCATTTAACATTTATGCAACCTCTCCCTGCCTACAACCCAATCAGAGGCTCTAATTACAACCTCCATTGCCATTGTAAATGCTAATGGTGAAATCATACATCCAGCCATTATATCTATTTCTAATCGCTACCATGATGTAACAAATTCCCCTGTACTAAAGCAAAACTGAATATCCTCAAAGTATTAAGCCTGGTAACCTTATCTTTCACCTGAAAGAAATCAAAAGCTTTCCACATACATTTATGTGGCACTGAGCCAAATGCAACAGTTAAATCTAGAAAAACGACATGTAAATCATTATCCTCTTTCTTTGCTGTCTGAATCTGATGCCAGATCATGCTGCTATGTTCCAAACATCCTGCAAAACCAGAAACCCCTGCCCCACATCTTGAACCTCACTCCATTTTGGTGGGCTAACCTCAATTTGCCACTTGATTTCACCTAATGGTGGAATATCCTGTGGCAACTCTAATACCTTTGCCTTATCTGTATACACAGTTGAAATGTTTCTCTAATTCCCATTTTCCAACTTTTAAACTCCCAGATTTCTGACCAAAGGTCATCACATAATTAAATGGATTTCTAAAGAATGCTGCCCTTGCATATTCCTTCTTTTCCTCATGTTCTCTGCTCTTCTTAACACTGCCAGCCTACCCTTAATCTCTTTCTGTATTATTTTAATGTCATTTCTTCCTCTTCCCCTACTTGTCTCCACTGCTTTCTAAGAGCCCTTATCTCCTGAATTAGTTTATCTATTTCTTGTCCCCTTTGCTTTTTCTGCAACATACCGAAACCTTGCCATTGTGTATTCGTAAATAACTATACCTAATCTATACAATTTCTTCTCTGCTGATCCCTTCAAGCCAGCCAATATACCTTTCAAATCACCATTTATACACTTCCACCCTACCTTATCTCCTGCAGCTGGCCATTTTACCTTTATTCTCTGCCCTGTTCCATTCTCTTTCGCTCCTTGTTTTACCCTCTTGTATTCTCTACCACCCCTCTGGTTAACATTGGATTCACCTTCCTGTACATTTGTGCTGGTGTTCTCCTCAGTAGTAGCAGAGGTGTTGATACCCTGTGAACATATTCAGCTTTAATGAATAAGGACCAATGTGATAAAACTGACACAGCTGAAAATGTGAAGGTAAAGAAGGTTGATTAACAGATAATTAGCTGGGTTACTGTATAAGATACAGTATAAACTAATAAACTTAATAATAAACTAGTTAGTATTATATTTACTAATAATTAATTATTAATTCAAATAATTAGTGGCATTAATGCACGAGTACTAGTAAGTTATGTTACTTCTTTACATAAATTAACATACTTACTAATTTATTAACAATGGAGTAAGTAGCAGTTAGTGCACAGATAATGAGTAATTAAGATATAAACTTAAGCAATAAAACACACACGACTGTTATACAATAGTTTGGGTAATAAATCATGAAATATATAAATGGAACTTTGAAAGTGGTGTCAAAATTTCTTTTTATGAAATTAGTAAATTCTTCCACCAAATTATAGTTCCTCAACAAGTAGCTTGTTGCTACATCCAGTAACAAACTCTACAGCACTGCACCTACCACTACAGGATCACTAATGTGCTGAGTTAACTACGTGATTTTTATCGGTTTTAGTATTCTCTAAGTAAACTGAAGTTTATTTGTTTATTGGTGTGAAACATGAACTGAAGCTAATTTAGCAGTGAAAAATGTGATAACATCAACTGAGCTGCAGCATAGATAGTTGTGAAAAATCTGTACTATTATCCGTAATATGGTTAGCCTGTTAGCAGTATGTGTTTTCAGTTATTTTACTTTACTTTATTAAATACCAAACATGTTAGCATGAGGGTGAAGCACCAAAATATCCTGCATTTATTGTTTTGAGTTTTGTGGTGGCTTTTTTCTCTCAACTTATAAATAAAATAATTTATTTATTTCAAAAATAAATTATTTTAAAAAGAAAAATGTGATTATGTAAGGATCTGAGTTTTTTCCACTGAAAGGTTTGTATTTTTTAGTATGGTTCAGAACTAGGACTAGGTTTTAGTTATGTACAATGTTGATAAAAAATGGTGCTAGAAAGGTTGTCTCTCCCATTAGATAGCCTTGAAACCATCTGTTCATCCTGCTGAGACAAGGCTGATCAGCATTCTCACATCTCCAAATAGAACACACACACACAATGTCTCCTTCAGCAAACAAACACATCTAGAGTATGCAATGTAATGTTCATAATATCTACTTAATTACTCAAATTATAAATCTGCATTAAAAAAGTTAATATTCTCTGTCTCAGCTTTTGGAAGAAATTTAGTAAGACATATAATTATGTGGAAACTGTAATCAACCCTGTCAATACTAAGATGCCCTAACACCTGTGTATTGCTGATATATGTGGAAATCACTGGGTACAATGTTTCATAATATTAACCCCAACTCCAAATGTCATTAAAGACCCACATATCTGGATACAATGCTCATAACACAATAACAGATAATAGTTTCATAGTACATATGTCAATTTCATTTTCCCAAGGCAGATATGATGGCCTGCTTATTTTATCCAAATTGGCCAGTGAGCAGGCATTCTCAAAGTAAAGTGCAGGGACAGTGGCCCAATCAACCACACCATTATGACCACTTCCTTGTTTGTAATCTCACTGTCCATTCTCTCAGCTAGACTCTCCATACAGGGGCATTTTTTATATGCTACAATTACAGATGCTAGTCCATCTGTTTCTCTACATACTTTTTTGCCATCTTTCACCCTGTTCTGGCACCTACAAAACCACTATAGAGCAGGTACGATTTGATGCAGGTACGAGATGATTCTCAGCACCATCTGTGGTGGTGTTGTGCCTTGGTATGAGTGTATCAGACACAGCAGTGCTACTGGAGTTTACTCAGTGCTGCTGTGTCTACTCTCTGTTCACTTAAGTAGACACACATTATTGTATCACTGTAACTGCCTTGCGCCCAATGATTCCAGGTAGGCTCCAAACCCACCACGACCCTGAACTGGATAATCGGTTACAGACAATGAATGAATGAATGAATGAATATAAGTTACAGTGGAATCTGGAACCACAAGACTTGAACAATTGTGTTCAAGTTTTCTAACCTACAAAAAGGGGGCACTTCATAAAACGTTTGGGAAACACTGCTCTAATCCCTGGCTGGATATTTTTGGTTGTTGGGCTATTCTCAGTCCAGCAGCAACACTGAGAGGTTTAAAAACTCTAGCAGCACTGTTGTCTGATCCACTCTAAACAGTTTTTCTATCAATCTACTAAGACAGGCACTACAACAACTGCCTCTTATTGAGGAAATGCGAGACATAAATTGGTACTAACATCAACATGCCACAAAAGACCTAGCTAGCATTATTTTAAACCCAAATAATTAATGGTTTTTCCTTAGTAACATTATAAAAGCTTTAACATAGTACAGATTACTTTACTGGTTGTCACAATGTTGCCACAACGTAACCATGGTTGCTGTACAGCTGATGTGAAGTGTAAAGAAATAAGAGACATTAGTTTTTAAAGGAACAAGGTTGGTTTTATTAATCTCACAGCCTTAGCAAATGCAAAAAATATATATAATAATGCAAACCTGCCAAAACATCTTTCAATCACAATCCTTTCATTTCACTGTCAAGAGGAAACTGTAAATTATTAGTGGGACTGTGTGTTTAATTTAGACTAGTAAAACATAAATACAAATTTTACAAACTTTAGGCTTTAGAGTGCTGTAAGTAACAAAACCAGACAATCCACCTGCATTGCTTTCCAAAAAAGTGGAATTTAAGTCAGGTTCCAATATGGTGCAGCTACGAAACCAGCAACATGGCAGTTCTCTAAAATAGAGACTGAATTCTTGAAGAGGGAGGAGGTGATGAATCTGTTTAAAACCTTAACCTTAACAGGAACACTTTCAAACAGGTGATATACCATCAAGGGCTTGAACAGTTTGCTCTATAGGGATTGAATTCTGTTGGTGCATACAAAAGTCCAAAAAGCATAATGAAGTATATGGTGAAATCAAAACACCTTCCATCACCACTGCTCCCTCGATGACAATGACCATGTTCATAAGTGTCTGTGGTGTTGTCTGAGCTAGGTCATACTCTCATCAATTCAACAATTATTTTATTCCCCTCTTGGGTAAGACTTACTGGGATTGGTATCCTAAGGGAAAAATATATATGCAAAATGATGATGTCCTTGCATGTTCACTCTATAACACTATTTCTAGAAATAGTAACACTATTTCTGAAACATGCTACAATAAAATTAAATATATTTTCAAGCAATGGGATTTTCTGTCTCATTTACATTTGATTTTATTATCAAATGTACTTACAGAAAATTTCAGGCAAATCTTCTAAAAAAATTTTATCTACTATACTGTGCAAAAGAGACGTTTATTACACGTTTATTACTATTAATTTGAAAACCTTGCGGTGCTCCAACACCCTCATCCATGTGCCAGTGGTGTAGGCAAAATAAGTAAATACTTTTGTTTCTGAATTTTTGGAAAAACACATTTTAGTATGTGTGTGTGTGTGTGTGTGTGTGTGTGTGTTCAGTTTCTTGCAGGGCTTACAGTAAAATGAATATAGTAATGTATCTCTTAAAAAATAATAGGTTATTGTGATGTTTCTAATCTTTGTTTACAATAAAGTGTCAGCAGATAGAGCAATTGGCATACAGGACTATAGTAATCAAGGCTGCAACATGAAAATTTGTTTATTTATTTTGGATTAATGATTGAAAGAATATTTTCTCAACTGTACACAATACAGAGAGAGAAACAGCGACCACTTTCAGTAACAATTTAATGCTCAACAATCTTAATTAATCTCAAGGCCATTTATCTTAGCATTATGAGACGAGTGACAAAATTCAAAAATAAATACAACCCCAGATACATTGAAGTTTGTAAGTTGTGTAAAACAGAATATGATGCTTTGCAAATCCTTTTCAACCTATAGTCAACTAAATACACTACAAAGAGAAGATATTTAATGTTCAAACAGATAAACTTTATTGTTTTTTTTGTTTTTTTGCAAATATTCCCTCATTTTGAATTTGAGGCCAGCAACATGTTCCAAAATGTTCCCTTTCATTTTAACTACACTCAATAAGCGTTTGGGAACTGAGGACACTAATTGTTGAAGCTTTGTAGGTGGAATTCTTTCCCATTTTTGCTTGATGTACAACTTCAGTTGCTCAACAGTCCAGGGTCTCCATTTTCATATTTCTCCTTTCCATATATTTCCTTCATAATGTGCCACACATTTTCAATGGGAGACAGGTCTAGACTGCAGGTAGGCCAGTCTAGTACTCACACACTTTTACTACGAAACCACGCTGTTGTAACAAGTGCAGAATATGGCTTGGCTTTGTTTTGCTAAAATAAGCAGGGATGTCCCTGAAAAAGATGTTGCTTGGATGGCAGCATATGTTGCTCCAAACCTGTATGTACCTTTTAGCATTAATGGTGCCTTCACAGATGTGCAAGTTACCCATACCATGGGCAATAACGCACCCCTTTACCATCAGAGATGCTGGCTTTTGAACTTTTTGCGCTGATAACAATCCGGACAGTCCTTTTCCTCTTTGGCCCAGAGGACACAGCGTCCAATGATTTCCCAAAACAATTTGAAATGTGGACTCGTCAGACCACAGGACACTTTTCCATTTTGTGTCAGTCCATCTCAGATGAGCTTGGGCCCAGAGAAGCCAGTGGTGTTTCTGAGTGTTGTTGATATATAGCTTTCGCTTTGCATGGTAGAGTTTTAACTTGCACTTGTAGATAGAGCGATGAACTGTGTTCACTGGCAATGCTTTTCTGAAGTGTTCCTGAGCCTATGTGGTAATAGCCATTACAGAATGATGTTGTTTTTTTTAATGCAGTGCTGCCTGAGGGATCAAAGGCCATGGGCATTCAATGTTGGTTTTCAGCCTTGCCGCTTACTTGCAGAGAGTTCTCCAGGTTCTCTGAATCTTTTGATGATATTATGGACTGTAGATGATGAAATCCCTAAATTACTTGCAATTGTAAATTGAGAAAAATTGTTCTTAAACTGCTGGACGATTTGCTCACTCAGTTGTTCACAAAGTGGTGAACCCATCCTTGCTTGTGAACGACTGAGCCCTTCGGGGATGCTCCCTTTATTCCCAGTCATGACACTCACCAGTTTCCACCTGTTCACCTGGAATGACAAAAACTGGTGTTTTTTGAGCATTCCTCAACTTTCCCAGTCATTTGTTGCCTCTGTCCCAACTCTTTTGGAACGTGTTGCAGGCCTCAAATTCAAAATGAGTGAATATTTGCAAAAAACAATAAAGTTTATCCGTTTGAATATTAAACATCTTGTCTTTGTAGTGTATTCAATTGAATATAGGTTGAAAAGTATTTGCAAATTCTCGTATTCTGTTTTTATTTATATTTTACAAAACGTCCCAACTTGGGCTTGTAATATGTTAAGTGGCTACACACTATACACTGATATATTTGAAGTTATATTGAGTTGTTAAGGTTAAATGCTAAAATGTATAAATGTATGCTAAAAGACAAAAATAAATGTATAACTTGTACTTGATGTTTTTTTTACTCCCTTCTGTGTCTGTTGTTTATAAGGTGGAAGAGAATTACATATGAAGTGCACAACTACAGAATAACAGTACAACTCTGTTTACTGTACACCAGGGATGTTCATCTCAGATCCTGAAGAGCCTGTGTCTAGCATTGTTGGGTAATTTCCCTACTTAAGACCCACCTAAACCATCCATCCATCCATCCATTATCTGTAACCGCTTATCCAATTTAGGGTCGTGGGGGGTCCAGAGCCTACCTGGAATCATCGGGCGCAAGGTGGGAATACACCCTGGAGGGGACGCCAGTCCTTCACAGGGAAACACAGACACACACACATTCACTCACACACTCACACCTACGGACACTTTTGAGTCGCCAATCCACCTGCAACGTGTGTTTTTGGACTGTGGGAGGAAACCGGAGCACCCGGAGGAAACCCACGCGGACACGGGGAGAACACACCAACTCCTCACAGACAGTCACCCGGAGCGGGAATCGAACCCACAACTTCCAGGCCCCTGGAGCTGTGTGACACTACCTGCTGCGCCACTGTGCCGCCCCCCACCTAAACCCAGCAATTAATTGAGGAGTAGAATCTAGTGTGTTTAAAAATCATAAACCTGTGCTGGACACCAGGCCTCCAGGACACAAAAAAAATTTGAGCATTTGAAAATCATGTATTTATTTTCGGTATAATTTAATGCAAACATTGTTTTATTAACATCTTTATTCATAAAGATATTCCAGGTCTAAATATACTGATTAATATCTACGCAAAATCACCTGGTCATCAAATGGTTGAAGAGAATTCTCATCACATCTGGTCTTTGCACTGTACATTTTGATTAGCGTGGTTGTATGAGTAACAAGAGATATCTTATAGGTGGTTTTGTGGTCCATACAGGGAATCATTTTGGAACTCAGCTAAAACCTGAAGGGGGGGTTAGAGAAAGAGATTGTGAGACAGAAAAATAGAGAGACAAAAAGAACACATTTACATTATCAATTGAATATTACATTCCACTATCAAAATAGTGTTACAATTGCACCTAATATCAGACATGTAAATGAACATCGCTAATAAGATATAATAAGCTTGAATGAACAACATTTACTTCTTTACTGATGACACATTAAAAATGTAAAGTTTCAGAACCATGGAAAAATAAGTATTTCTACAGTGCAGTAAAAAGTGGATAAAAAAGCAGTCATGAGGATATTTGTCACAAAAATGTGAAATGCTCTTTTTAAGAACTGGTGCTAACCTGTGTTAGTGTGCTTTATGGTTGCTTGAATGAAGTCAGTGTTCTTTGGCATGCTTTAAGCTGGGGTTACACTACACAATTCGAAATTGCGTTTCAGATCAGTCGCAGTATAGCAAACCTTTGATTTTTTTTAACCCGACTTTGGACGTGGTTGCACAGTGTAAATTCTCCACTAGGGGTGGGCGATATTGTATCGTTCACAATAATACTTGTATGGTTTTTAATTCGATAAGACTTTGGCCATATCACAATACTGTGACATAAGTGCGAGCTTCTGACGTTGGCACATGAACGTGACTTCACCTCAAGCTAAAGCTGGGGGATATGTTAATATTATTTTTTACACAATTTTGAAAATGACCATATTAGTTATATCTGAGTACATTTAAAACAGTGCATAAATGTCCCATTCCTCTCTGACACACATACACACCACGCTGTACTGCCATTGTTTGTGTATTCCACTGCAGCAGTTCTCAGCACATTTATCATGCACACTCAGGTCTAATGCTCTGATAACTGTAAGTAAGGCAGATACTCCATGGCTCCCAAACAGAGAATTTGCTTCTCATTGGTCATCAGCTTTATTTAGCCGATCAGCTGCCAGACATAGCTGTCCATCATGTAGTGCTGCAGCCAATGTAGTCACAGTCCTGACTACAGGGTTTTGGTTTTGTGGATTGGGGCAAAAAAAATATTTGAGAGGCACATCACTATTTCTTAGACATAATGTTTGATAATTATGATTAGATAATGCAGAATGTTTTTTCTTTATGGTGTTAAAAATAAACATTAATACTTTGACAATATATTTGGTTATGGTTTTCATAATAACATATTGTATCATATATCACCATTTTTTAGGCATATCGAGATATGAGTTTTTTGGTCATATTGCCCAGCTCTACTCTCCACCAACTCAAGGCTGAACGAGTCCCTTCAACAGCCAATGAGAAGAGAGCACAAAAAGTAAACACAAGTGCGTGCAGTGGACCTCTGTAGTGGAGGACAGATTAATGGTAAAACTATTAATAACTACAATATATTACATAATGTTGGATGCACATGCCCCCAAATAACGAGTATTACCTGTAGGAGAACATATTGAGCCGGTGTGTGTGATATTTTTCCAGTCTCAGTGAAAATGGACAAAAACAGTTGTGTAATATGAAATACCTAGTTTGCTTATAATCTGCCCCCACTTTAAATTTGAGCTGCATCACTATCTGCTTCACAGTGTGTGTCCTCAAAAAAGTGCCTTGTGTACTTCATGTAGGGAATAGTGAGTAGTGGGCCATTTCTAACACACTGATGGTATTGGTGCTCTCTGTAGCCGATACCGATACTGTGTTTAAGTTCCAGTATCGGTGCTGATATGATACGGTATCAGTGCAGCACTACCCACCACACACTGCAACACACACTCACCAAAGGAGTCTGTGTGCTCATATAATAAATTTTTTACAAAACCTTACTTACCATGTCAACACGCAAAAAATGTAGCAATCTGAAATAAAGAACACATAGCAGAAGTTAAGTTTGTGTCAACTTCCCACCCACATTGAAGCCATATGCTATTGCATTTTGTGAAAAACAATAAAATACATTTGTGGAAAAACAGGATCAATGGATGTGGGGAAAACACAATCAAGCTTTTGTGAAACTACTTAATTGCCTATACTGGCTTCATGAGTATTTTTAATATAACATGTTTTGAGAGCAGAAGAATTACTTGCATTCTAAGACTGGAATCAGTTGCAATGACTTATAAAAGGCTGAGAGAATAGGGTTTGTTTGTGGTTGAAACATCACAAAAATTGTTTGTTTTTGGAACCTAATAAATACCTGTAGGAGAACATAATGCGCCACACAAGACGCTATTACAGCCTTTATTCCAACTATATTCTAATTTTCCATTCCACCTGACCAGTGCTTTTGATGATAAAGCTATAACACTTTATCACAGGCTTATATATATATATATATATATATATTTTAAATATATATATATATATATATAATATATATATAAATGATATATATAAATTTGGGGTAATCATTGTATGTACTGTACGAAAGAACCAGAAGTATAATTGTGCAGGTAAGTATAAAGAATACATATCATATGTTAAGTTTAATACAAAATCAAATACAACACAAAATACCCAGCACAATACAGTTATTCAATTAAAAGCTGTTTATTTACCTTCCTTAACATCTATCTTCCTTAACATGACTAAAATATGGAAACACATTAAAGTAAAGTATGTTCAATTTAAAAAATGGTCTAACATGGCCAGACTAGATGATCATTCATATCAGCAAGCATCTTACTCAAATTTTGTACTCTATATTAAATGGTGAAAGAGTTCATTTTTGGTCTTGTTTTGCCAGAAAATAACTGGCATAGCATTTAAAGAGGAACAGAAATATTTAAACTGGTTGCTAATGTTGGCATTAAATAATGTAGCGTTAGCTAGCTACAATGACAGAACAAAAGCACAGAAAACATTTATATGATCAATTAGCCAAAGAAGCTAAACTTCAATTTTTAAATTACATTACTTTTTGGTTATCTGTCAGTATGTTTTTATTATTATTATTATTATTTGCTAGGGGATATGAATGACGTTTAAATTCTGAGGTAACTTTACTGTCTAGCTAACACTAACCTACCTAGCATGCTAAATGGAAGAGCAACTAAGGTTTAACCATGTTTATAACTCACATAAAATAGTATTCATTAAATACATTTAATTAATTGTATTCAAAGTCAAATGCTTTTGAAAGGAATTATTTTCGTACTTACAGAGTTTGTGAGGGTCCATGTATCGATCGACAGCTCTGCTGAAGAATTCATTAAAAAACACTTCAAAGCTTCGAGAGATACTTGGGTTTAACCAGGCGCATACACAGAGGTACCACCAGTAAGCAGAGTCTAAATTGTATTTACTCCCTACACATGCATAAGCGCGCGCGCACACACACACACACACACACACACACACACACACACACATATATATATATATATATATATATATATATATATATATATATATATATATATATTAGTGGCGATTGCTCTAAGACTGCAAGGGAAGCTCAGCTTCCCCTAAAATGTCAAAAAATAAGTGATAAAATATATACTGTTGTGTGTACATGTAATTGAATAAATATGCACTACAACGCGATTAACTTTTGTTCGGAATCAGCTTCTTATCACTGGTAAAGACGCGGCTTTCCTCTCAATCATTCGCGCAGATTCACAGTGATTTAAACAGTGCGGATGCTGAGCGTCCACAGAGTTCAATGGAGAAGCAGCGAAGTGCAGGGAAACGAGACGAGTGATTGGATAAAGGCTGGGCTTTATTCCGCCCATCGGACGCTCAGCGTCTCTGGGGGTCTATGGGGCAGTGGGTTGGCCTCGGCTGGCCCGGACGCTCAGCTTCTGCATGATGATTGGATGATCTGTTTGAGGCTGAATCCCTTTTTGATTGACAGCGAAATGAGCGAATCAGCGACCCTTTGGTGTAAAGATCCGAGGGAGCATTACATTTTCATTCTGTTCTGCGTTGAATCAGATTTTCTTAATCCTTTTAGCGGCATTTTCTTTGTTAAAAACGACTAGCGACAAATCGAGCTTCTATTTCTGGTGGGTTTTTGTAGCTACTTGTGTTTGGAGACTGACTTCTATCACTCTTTCTGACTTCTATGGCAGTTTCTGTCCAGCGGGTGCTGCTGAGCCCCTCCACCGTCACAAAGCACTCACAGGCCGACACACTTTATGATGTAGGCCGAAATTGAGCTTCATTACACACAGACGGATATATTTCAAGTGTTTATTTCTTTTAATTTGATGATTATAACTGACAACTAATGAAACCCCAAATTCTCAATGCTTAATTGGGGATCCTTTTGCCTAAATTACAGCAGCAATGCGGCGTGACATGGATTTGATCAGTCTGTGACACTGCTCAGGTGTTATAAAAGAGCCCAGGTTGCTCTGATAGTGGCCTTCAGCTCTTCTGCATTGATGGGTCTGGCGTATTGCATCTTATTCTTCACAATACCCCATAGATTGTCTATGGGTTTAAGGTCAGGTGAGTTTGCTGGCCAATTAAGGACAGGGATACCATGGTCCTTAAACCAGGTACTGGTTGCTTTGTCACTGTGTGCAGGTGCCAAGTCTTGTTGAAAAATGAAATCTGCATCTCCATAAAGTTGGTCAGCAGCAGGAAGTATGGAATGCTCTAAAACCTCTGTTGACCTTGGACATCAGAAAACACAGTGGACCAACACCAGCAGATGACATGGCACCCCAAACCATCACTGATTGTGGTAACTTTACACTGGACCACAAGTGACATGGATTCTGTGCCTCTCTTCTCTTCCTCCAGAATCTGGGACCTTGATTTCCAAAGGAAATGCAAAATTTACTTTCATCAGAGAATATAACTTTGGACCAGTCAGCAGCAGTTCGGTCTTTAGCCCAGGTGAGATGTTTCTGATGCTGTCTCTTGTTCAAGAGTGGCATGACACAAGGAAAGTGTCTTGCATACGTCTTTGTGGTGTTTCTTAAAGCACTGACTCCAGCTGCAGTCCAGTCTTTGTGAATTTCCCCCACATTTTGAATGGGTTTTGTTTCACAGTCCTCTCCAGGGTGCGGTTATCGCTTGTACACTTTTTTCTACCACATCTTTTCATTCCATTCTTCTCTCTATTAATGTGCTTGGACACAGAGCTCTGTGAACAGCCAGCCTCTTTAGCAATGACCTTTTGTGTCTTGCTCTGCTTGTGTAAGGTGTCAACGGTCATCTTTTGGACAACTGTCAAGTCAGCATTCTTTCCCATGATTGTGTAGCCTACAGTTAATTAGCTGATTAGAGACCAGGTGTCTTCAATATTGAACATTTTAACAATATTCTAATTATCTGAGACACTGAATTCAGGGTTTGCATTAGTTGTCAGTTATAATCATCAAATTAAAATAAATAAACACTAGAAATATATCCTTCTGTGTGTAATGAATGAGTATAACATACAAGTGTCACTTTTTGAAGGGAATTACTGAAATAAATCAACTTTTTCATACTTTTCTAATTTTATGACCAGCACCTGTATATATATATATATATATATATATATATATATATATATATATATATATATATATAGGCCTGTCTCTAGAGATTAATGATTAGGGGGTCTAAGCTTCAACCAGGGGGGTCTGGGGTAATTGCCACATAGCAGCAAATTTCTTTGATGAGGTATAAAGTAAGCAAAACAAGGAGTTGCTGTATTTATGAAAAAAAATGAGTTATGAACAGCTATTAACCCATTATATGCAGGTATCTGTAAAATATACAGTCATAACATCAGGAAAGAACATAAACATCACTTCAGTCCGCCCTAAATACTGCCGTGTTTAATGCATTAACATATTAACTGCCTTTTTAAGGAGGCTTACTCTACCTACATTAATAATTAGGTTTCCTCTGCTAGCATAATGCTATTTTAACTAGTGCATCATTGGCTTTTCAATTTGGTTAATTAAAGATTGTAAATGGTATTCATGACACTCGCCATCCGGAAACTCATTACACCTTCTCACAGCATGCGTAAAGTTGCCAACTTTCTGAATTCAAAATGCAGAGATAAAACATTTTTGTTGTCAGATATTTATTAAGCCAACTGCCATCAGTATTAACAGTGCCTGTCAGTAACCTTTTTTGAACAATTGCAAATCTGTCCATTTATTTTGCAAAATACTGTATTACCAGTTAAAAATAACTGTATTATTTTAAATTGTTTATTAATTGCATTAATAAGATCTGAAGTGAAATAATCGTATTTCAAGTCAAAATGTCATAGGATTAATTGCTTAGGATTCATATTTGTCTTGCGCTCTAATAATACTTTGTTAATGTTATTGTTAATCAATATGAAATGTAATTATCTAATGTGTTTTTTGTGTACATCTGTAATGTGTTGAGGGAGAATGGAATGTTGTTTCTCCAGGACATGGTACTAACTAACATAAACTCTATCTAAAAGCAGAGCTGGCACCAAAATCCATCACAAAACAACCCCTGTAGGAGGGACTGTGACTCCATTGGCTGTGGCACTGAATGATAGACACATAACTCTGGCTTCTGATTGGCTAAATAAAAGTGACGACCAATGAAAAGTGCATTATCTGTCTAGGAGCCGTCGAGGATCTACTTCTCGCTCTGGCAAAGAGAGAGAACTGCGTGTTTTCATCACCATAACAGTGTGACCTCAAAAATACAGAACAAAACGTGCCCCTTATCGGTCCAAACGGAACGCATCTTTTAGGCACCAAATACAGGACGATTCCGTATGTTACGGGATGGTTGGCAACACTACGTGAGCGCATTCTGTCAAGAAAGCAATATTCCACAGATATTCACACCTTCTTGCATTATGTTGTACAGTGTGTGTGTATATATATATTTGTATATTTTTATACATATATAATATATAATATATAATTGTGCCCCTGTGTCCACTAGGTTGCTATTTTAACATACAGCAACATTACTTAATAATGACTTTGTGTCAGCGTTGCGACAACCTTGTTCAGACAATGTAATCAGTTCCACCTTTTGACAACATTGTAGCAAGGTTGTAAGAGAGTAAACAAAGTTGTGACAACGTTGTGTGTTTGCTGGGTCTTCATTTGAACCATCCATTGTAGTGAACACAACACACAACACAAACCAGTGAGCAATTCTGCACCCACACCATGCAAGAGGCTGCCAACCAGCTTGGTGCCCAGGGAGCAGTTTGGGTGTTAGGTGCCTTACTAAACCTCAAGGCCATGGCTGCCCCCAAGCATCTTTTGAGTTGGATTTGGACCAGTGACCTAAGGAAAGCCTTATTAACAACTACAGTCCTCCACCCTACCAACTGAGTTATAGAAGGGGCCACACAACATAGATTGGTGTCCGTTTTCAAACAACTGATTTGTTACGTGACATCTGCCCGTTTGTTTGAAATTACAACTTGCATACAGAACAACCCTGGATTATAATAATGATTAAATTCATTTTTCTTTCTTATAATTTTCAGATTTTTTATTTCTTAAAGTTTCTTATATGTAGCCTGAAACCACAAAACATAATATTGGTACTAATACTCTAGTCTACTTTAGACAAACTGTTATTTAACAGATTGGCTAATCAGAGTTTCCTGAGTAGACTTCCAAATTTGTGGTCGCCATACACACACACACATTATATATATATATATATATATATATATATATATATATATATATATATATATATATATATTACCAAGCGTCAACTTCTAATATTTTATCGCTTTACGAATATGTAGACATGTTACCCTCGCCTCTGTTTTTCCGTGAAAGAAAGTCCATGCGTCAGAGGAATAAGAAAAACACTGCTCTCGTTAAATTGTTGCGGCACTGCCCCCGCAGTGTGCTGCATCTCTTGTGAAAGGTAAAATCGCCAGATCTTCTTAAACATGATTGGATTTGAGATAATCGAGATCAGTCTTGTCAACGCCTTAATAGTTATCAAAAAATATTTCATAGTGTTACATCTTGCAAGCAGATAGAAGTATGAGTGTTTGACTTACCGTGTTCACCCATAGTGGCGTAGCATGCAACATTATTTAGGACATGAGCCATCTCCTGAAGCAGAAGCCTTCGGTTCTATATATTTAACACTCTCCATTACGTTCTTTGAGGTTGCAGTTGTATCAACCTCCTTAAATATTACTGTTCTCCGCGAGTTCCGGGGGCGTACTGCGATAAGGGGCGTGACTGCCTGTCGAAAGTGCGATGAGGTAAAAACACGCTTGAGCCCTTGTGCGTGTGTGTGTTTGTGTGTGTGCGTGCGTTTGTGTGTGTGAGTGAGAATCTGAATATAAAGCGAGAGCGAGCGAGCGAGCTTCATGCTGGCCGAGCATACGCGATGGCAAAATATCAGACTTTCGGAAGATTAAAATTAGCCTAAAGGTGTACTGTCGTCCCTTCCCTCAACAGGCTTGTTTCGTAGCCAGCACATTCTGAGTGATCTTTGAAGAAATTAAGTGATTACTTTTTTAAATAACGTACACTTTTATATATAATTCGTGGCGAATATTAACAGCATATGGAAAATGCAGTTTCAGTGCACCCACAACCAGAGCCTAAAGGACAACCATGCTGGACTTTGTTGTTTTAGCTGGGATTTAACGGTGATTTATTGAGAATCAAACATTTGTAACTAATTTTGATCTATTTTGATTTGTTATGTTGAAATCGCACAAAAGTATTACTAAATACCCAATGCCTTTGCATTTATGTCTTATTTCTCACCAATAGTAGACAATCTCTTTCCTGCAGACCACCCCTAGGGACCTGTCATGAACAGTCTCTTGTCTTTTCGCTGGTTCAGTTGATCCTCTTCTGTTCAGTTCAGTTAAATCCAGTTATATTCAATTTTAATTATTTTAATTACAAGTGCTTTGAACAGCTGGTGTTGTCAAAAAGCAGCTTTACCCAATTCCAGGTCCTTGCTCCAAATGAACAAGCCAAGGATTTACAATGAGTGTACAGTTGTCTGTAATGACATTGTGTTAATAACATAACACAAAACAGGTGAACATTGAGCAGTTTTAGTCCAGGCTTATCAGTGACTGGATAAAAGGTGGAGCTTATGTAGTTGCTGTTTATTAGTCAACCCAATATATTCTTTCTTTAGCATCGGGTTAGATAGTAGTGTACGGTTTGTTCAGCTCAGCAGAAAAATATAGAAATAGCTGTGGTATTTATTTATTGGTGTCTGAACACAATAAGAAATGTGAGTAGCTCCAGTAGGCCTAATTAGAACAACATAGCTAAAGAAAGAGAGCCTTAAAGGTATCACATCCATGAGGGCTCCCTGAGATATCAATGATATTAACCCAAGCTTTTTGAGCATGTGAGTGCTTAGAGATGACATATGAAATAACATATATCCATGCAGTAGATGTAATAACTCTATTATGGCATTCATTTATTTTCAGCATCTTATATTTGTAGTGCATTTCTTAACTTAGCAAAATTTAGAAGGATATCAAAGGACTGATGCCCACGCTTTTTCAGGAAAGTGTCTGATGAAACTGAAAAACTATTACAATTTAGCATTAAATCAGACCATATACTTCTTGCACCATTTGGACAAATAAGAAGATCCTCTGTTTTATTTGAATTGGAAGTAGACGTTACCAGGCATTTGAAAACTAGTCAGAATTCCTTGTTATAAGCATACATACAGACATCACAAAAGAGACCTTTTGTACTCCATATTTTACTTTTGTAAGTATAGATGATATATTGTTTAGACTCAATACTCAGTATTAACACTCAGTATTACAAACTTAAAAAGGCCAATCAGGCAGCATAAAAAAACATTAGAAATACTCTAGTGTCCCAAAATAATTTTTTTGGCCTGTCTAGAATATTGTATTTTATACTATCCAATGCAGCCCTAAGATCAAGAAAAACAGATATATAGCCCCAAGACAGAGGATAACATAGGATGATTTGTGGCACTGTCTTGGTACCGTAATAAAGCCAAACTGCTGACCAAAATATTGGTACTGTTTTAAAATAAGACTACACTTATAAAGGTTTATAAATGGTTTTAAAATCTGTTTATTACATGGTTGTTGACTAGGTTGTAAACTACTTAAATATCATTAATAATCATTTTTAACACAGAGATAAACGGTAATAGTGAGCTCTGGGTAAAAAAACAAAAAAACAAAACAGAATAAAGAAATAAGTAACAGGAGTTTAAAAGCAAATATAAAAAGATACAATGGACAAGAAAATAAAACACATACACACACACGCACACAATGAAACTCACAGCACCTAACATCTCTAAAATCCCTTGCTATTCAAATGCAAGTTTGTAAAAATAAGTGCACAACTTGGCGATTAAATGGTTAAACATTAACAAATGTACTAACAGAGACAGGCTTAATGTTGACTGAAGGACAATACAAAGTATGGTAAGTATATGAGATTTAACAGTGTAGATAGATGTGGGGTTCTGTATTTGACAAACAGCATGTCACTGTTGCACTTTCTAAGCATGTGTTATTAATGATTATCAATGACTTTTAATTTGTTTACAACCTAATTATTTATCATCAATAAACAGACTGTAAACCATTTATAAACATTTATATGTGTAGACTTGTTCTAAACTGGTACAAAAATATTTATATATGGTGCCTACTGTAACATCAAGTACCGCCCTGCTATAACAGAGTGTAACAATCTCTCACTGTCAGACACAACAGCAGTGACATTCATTGACTTTAAATACCAGCTGAAAACTCATCTATTTATGACTCAGTTAAATGAACAATAATCTAACACATTTCTTTGTGTATGTGTGTGTGTGTCTGTTTGTCTGTCTGTACAAATTTTGATTGAATCATAGACCTGTTGCTTAATCTGTGTAAAGGCTGCAAAATAGGCCAGAGGGGTCATTGAGTATAGTGAATGAACAGAGGGTTTTTATTTATTGTGTGAATTAATACGGAAGCTCATTTGTAACTTGAGTTGTTTATAGTTTTGTATCACTTTTTAATAATCTTGTTAGCCATCTCCTGAGTTTGGAGTACTGCACTTATGATATGTTATTATATTTTGTTCTTACTAGGTATCAGCATGGCTGTTTTTGGTTTGCTTGTTTGTTTGTTTGTTTTTACACATTTTAAGTATTTAAAAATCATGTTTGTAATCTATTTATTATTATTATTTATAGCTGACAATATTGGAGTCCTTCCTAAAAGAAAATGCAAAATTATAAGACAGTTTTCTGTGTATCACATAATGTTTTATTCTGCACCACTCCTGCACTAAAAAGCCCATCACTGTTATTGGCATGGCAACAAAGCTAGCTCCCCATCGGTTAAGCCTACCCTCCATCTGCCTGCTCCCATATGGGTCAGATTGGATGCAGCCTAACAAGTACAATTCCTAGACTGCAAAAGACATGAGGTTCATGCATGATGCTGGAGATTCAGCAGGTCCTGCTCAGTGCCAGGTCTAGGCTTGGGACATATATGGAAAATATATGTATCTGCTCATCAGCCACATATTGCACACAGTTGCAGAAAAGGAAGGCATATTCACAGCCATCTGAAATTTTCAAAGGTCTGTATTATTTGGGCTTTGTTGTTGTATGAACAAATCAGTCAGGGTGTTTTTTAATGCAATTCCTGTAATACAGGGATACTGAGGAGCTGACCATGTCAGCTCATCTTATGTGTTCTTAATATAGCACAATAACACATTGTTCACGTGACAAACTTTTAACAGTAGTCATTTTCAGGGATGTACCTTAAGACGAATCCCAATTCAAAAGTTTACCCCATCCCTCCATCATATATTGTCAGCCAATTCTCTGTGATATGAAGCTAAATTCAGCTGCTTATTTAGTGGGTTTTGTTTGAAACTTCCACTTCCACCTTTAATGCTGCAGTAGCCATGGGTGCTAGAATGTATTTGCTTCAGCATTTAAGGTAGAAATGGAAATGCTGAGAAATCAGCAAACTATTAGCGATATTTTATGCTTGTTATGAAGTAAAGGGGCAGGCAATGCAGTGAAACTACATTAATGTAAGATAATACAATGGTTATCATAGTATTTCACTGTATTTCACAATCACTTTGTTTAGTTTATCTTTTAGTAGCTAATGCTCCCCCATAGATAAAGGCGGCAGATCCGGGGGGTCCATGGACACAGGGAATTATAGTAAACTCGTGCTGTCGTCCCGCCGCTTCTCGCGATCACTCAGGTTTGTTGACGGTGGAGCGGAGGGATGCCAGTGTTTCAGGATGCTCCCGTGTCTGTCCTCCTGGTTCTCTCCTTTTAGTTAAAGCTGTCATAGTCAGATCTGCCGGAGTCATTAGCCACACTCTGGAAATTTTCATATTTTCTACTTTACAAACACAAAACAGTTCAAAACTAATTCCATCCCTTTACATCTTTCCGAGTAAACAACTGCCCACCTGTCTGTCTGGACACTGATGGATGACTGTCGAGACCCTCCTCCACGCTTCAGACCAGCTGCCCACGCTCCAGCAACCACCAAGTGCCTTGAAGCTGAAGTTCTCATGGACTACTAACTATCATCACCAGTAGATTGACCAGAGGAGGATGGGTCACCCCTTGTGAGCCTTGGTTCCTCCCAAGGTTTCTTCCTCAGCTGGGGGAGTTTTTCCTTGCCACTGTCGCCCCTGGCTTGCTCACTTGAGGGTTTTACATTTGTTTTTACATTTCATGTCAAATCTTTGTCTTACTGGAATTCTGTGAAGCTGCTTTGTGACAACATCAGTTGTGAAAAGCGCTATATAAATAAATTTGATTTGATTTGATTTGATATTTAAAGAAGAAGGTACATCTGTGGATTTATTTGGTTGCTTGCATGGCCATTTTGCTTGCAAATTAGAAGGAATTCATAGCATTTGAGTGGAAGTGTGCCCCTAAAAAATCTACAGTTCAAGGTGTATATAGTTTATGTACAAAATGCCATTATTGGTGGTAATTCCTCTGTGGTCAGTAAAATGTTACCTTATTTGGAATATCTTATGTACAATGTAATAAGTCTATATACAGACAAGACAAAAAATGATGTGCTGAGCATTTTATGTTACTTGAGTTGTGTTGATTTTATTAGACACAATGGTGAGAAAAAAAAAATTAAATATGGATTTT
Organism: Hoplias malabaricus; assembly: GCF_029633855.1. Lineage (NCBI taxonomy): Eukaryota > Metazoa > Chordata > Actinopteri > Characiformes > Erythrinidae > Hoplias > Hoplias malabaricus. The sequence goes on from NC_089813.1 coordinate 18,189,334, forward strand.
GACTATAAATTGGAAGATTTAGAAGAGATACTAATAAATGCAACACAACATCATATATTATTACAGATAAATTTACTTTTACTTTTTAACTAATTTTTAACAATTGTGATGCTATTTGTACATCATTTTGTAAAAAAGTCCCTGGGACTGACTTCTGTCTAAAAGAAAAGCGTATTCTTTGTTGAAGGCCCCAGCGACTGATTATTGTGTAGATAACTCATCTGTGTATGGCATGTGTGTTAGTAAAGTAAGAAGAGAAGGAGACTTTCATTCATTCATTATCTGTAACCGCTTATCCAGTTCGGGGTCACGGTGGGTCCAGAGCCTACCTAGAATCATTGGGCGCAAGGCAGGAATACACCCTGGAGGGGGCTCCAATCCTTCACAGGGCAACACAGACACACACACACATTCGCTCACACCTACGGACACTTTTGAGTCAACAATCCACCAACCAACCACACGGACACAGGGAGAACACACCAACTCCTCACAGACAGTCACCCGGAGCTGGAATCGAACCCACAACCTCCAGGTCCCTGGAGCTGTGTGACTGCGACACTACCTGCTGCGCCACCGTGCCATAGAAGGAGACTTAAAGGAGCTTAATATGTGCAATAAAACAAAATATCCTACAAACACCTGAGCCCTAATTGTAGGAGTTAAGTTTTACTTGTGGAGGTGGGGTAAAGTAATTATTATCAGGCTATCTCAGTGGTTCAGAAAAAGATTCCAGAAACTTTTACCTACTTTATAATGAGCAGTTAAATATAACCTCATTTAGGGGGAATATTCCGTCATATCATGGGGAAGAGGAGTTTTATGTGGGTATTCACAAGAATGGAGGAGACACTCTAAAAGCACCAGTAGCTGTGCTGTATCAAATCCACAGTGTGCGAATCTAGTAGCCACTTCCATCTCTGTAATATTCACAAGATTTCTTATCAAGTGTGAATCCACCATAAATTTTAATGACATCCTGTAGTAAATTGATAATACCCCAGCTCCCCATGTAAAACTAATCCTGTCCTAAATTGTCTTCTAAATCATTAGTAATGTCATGTGTTTTTACTACCTCTCTTTGTTTTCCCTGTCTAGTTCTGAGTTTATATTCCCAGGTCCTAGTTTTAGTGTTTGTCCAGCAATTTAGTTACTTGTTTAACTTGCTCTCTAGGTCTTTGTTGTTTGTTTCTAGTTCTTTCTCTTTATTTTTTTACCTTTATTTGTGATTCTGTGATTAGTTTACATTAATGTTTTTAATGTTTGGATCCCTTTTGAGTTTTTTTTTTTTTGGTTATATTATTTTCCTTGTCTCTATTTAGTACTTATTTTTTCATTTGTGTATAAGTATGTGGTTTCATTTAATTTTTGCTTGTTATCAAGTGTTTTTGTTTCTGCTTGTCTCACATATTTACATTCTATTTTAATAAAAATTTCCCACGATTATCCCTGTTTCTCATTCCTCTCTCACACATCAACCTGAAAGTACAATGCCTGATGGTTCACATGGCAGAGGGAGTGTGTGTGACTGTGGAAAACATGTGAGGAGCAGATACAAGCACATAGGATACATAAACAGACAAAGCACATGGTGGATGAAAAATACAAGAAAACCAAGTAGAAAACAGAACCAGACCCAAGACAGAGACATAAAAGCACAGGGACAGAATGTAACAGAAAGTGATGGGGACTCCAGAAAAGGGTCGTGTGTCACTCAATATGCGTCACAAAGCACAGTAAAAGAGAAAGAACTAGTTCCAGGTTGTGGTATTCTAAAGGATATGAACTTTAATGAGGGACACTATATATATTACCTGTGACAGGTGGAAAAAATGTAAGAATGCTGCCATTCAGCCAAACATGGATGCTGTGTGGTGAGCAACAAGATACTGTTAACAGAATTTGAGTTATATAACTTATTTTATTTATTATACAGGTGTATATTGTATATCTAGGTATGCTGTTCACTGAGATGGCCTGTCCATGTTACTGGGTATGTCCTTTGCTATTAAATCTACAATAAGTATGCTCAAAAGGGCATAGCTGTAGTGTGTTGTCCTTCATTTTATTCACTCCTTGTAAGATTAGCCAACAAAATACCTAATTTCTTAATATACATAATGTAGGAAAGCAAAAACGGAAGCATACTTGAAGCAAGGATATGCAGTGTGAAAATAGGAGAGAAGCTAGTATAAGGAGGAGGGGTATACATCAGATATGTGCTCTCTTGGGATCTTTGGAGAAGTTGTTTTGCAGTGTTGCATAATCACCAGTTTATTTTTATATCTGCACACATGGGTGTGCAGAAACTGGCATGCTCGATGCAATGGACAGATTTTGGTCCATCTTGCAATAGCACAGCTATATCATACAAGAACTAAATGGTTAACCAGCATGAATACATGAGCAAAGAGAAACTATGCAATCCTAGTTTAGCTGGACCACAATTAGCCATTGTCACAGAGGTATTGCTGGCATTTCAAAAACAGGAAAGTTCAAAATACATACCCTTGTCATTGGAAGATATGGAGAAGCTTTGGTGCTTCATATCAAATGTCTTTATTTACAATAAAAACAAACTATAAAAATAGTTTATCTTGTCAGTTGCTGTCACATCCTGGCACTTTCTTGTTTGTTTTCCCCTTCCATGTGGCTATGTCTGTCTGTCATTGTTCATATCTCCGCCCTAGCTCCACCTTGTTTCCGCTTCCTCGTCATTTTCCCTCATTATCTGTGTCAGGTGTCTCTTGTTTGTTCACATATATAAGTTCCGGTGTTGTCACTTCCCGTTATCAGTCATTTGTGTTGTGGTGTTTGTGTTATGTCATTTGTAGTTTTGCTCTTTTCAAATCAAGTCGTGTCGTTTCGTTTTGTTTCCCAGTTGTTATATTAGTGTTTGTTTCTCGTTTCTCGTTCCTTGTTCAGTCTCCTGCCTGTTTCATGCCCCAGTCTTGTAGTGTTGTTTCCTGCCCTTTCCTAGGTTTCTAAGTAATGTTATTTCGTGTCCCTCGTCAAGTTCGTTTTGTTGTGTTATCTTTATAATAAATCTCTGTGTTGTAGCGAGTGTGTCCGCCTCCGTAAGTCCGCTCATCACGCCCCCGTGACAGTTGCTGACAGTGTATGTATAATCATGGAAAGCCTGTTAAACAAAACTACAACACTGATGTTGAGGTGATATTAAAGCAACTTGTTTAAAAAACCAACAAGTTTTTAAGTTCTTGAACATTTCTAAAGCCAAGCACCTTAGTATTTTATCAACCAAGTAATATATACTTGGTAATATATACTAAAGGAACAGGGCCTCGCTGGGAACTAGATATTTATGAATTGACTTATATGTCTATAAGGGTCTGACTGATAAAACGGTGCTGTAACTAATTCACAGCCTCGTTTATTTTGAGTAACACCTCGCTCTAGTGTTTCGTTATCCGGAGATTTTGTCTGTTTTCATGTAAAGTTAAACAAAAAACTTTGCAGATGTAATTTACTCATCAGAAAGTCAGTAACAGTGAGATGTGTCCGTGTATTCGTGTCATTATAGGGACAGACAAGATGACTTTCTGTTTGTTACATATATAGTATAATATGAAAGGCTGGGTCACAGAAACGCCTCCAAACATAAATTACAGTCTATGATAAATATTACCTCAACAACGTTCAACACATTTCTGTTCAAGGCTCCAGTAAAACACTGAGCTGCTCACAGAGATGAACCTACAGCGACGAAGTGGCACAAGTATGTCCCAATCCATCTCTCCCCCCTCCCTTCAACCCTCACGCCTTCTGCTCACATTTCAACAACATCATCAAAGTGAACACTTCAATAAAGGGTTTAAGGCTTATGGCAAGAAATGTGATGGGGGAAATCCAAAATCCCAGACATTTTTGGCGATTTAGAAATGTTACAGGTCCCAAAAAGAGGATATTTGGTCACCACCAAATGGTACCAAATTTGAAATATGGCTGAATGTGAAATATGGCTGAACTAACAACAGACAGTGTAGTAGCACCGCCTTAAGTTCTCTCTGTGGAATATGGCTGAACTAACTGTTCCTAGTCGAGCATATGCGTTTCAACATTAGGAGTCAGTCAGTAAATGAAAATGTCTCTCCTAAACGGGCCCCGTAAGTGGTCCGGAAATAATCAGCTTGTTTTTTTTTTGTGTCAAAGTGCTGTCTTGGCCTTTCAGTGGAAAGATTAGTGCAGTTAAAATTCCCAGATGTGGTTACTCCCCTTCCCATTTTATAGTGTTTTTCTAAATGTTTGTTATGCTACTGCAATGCTTCTGTTAAAAAAAAAAAACGAACACCATTCATTCTGTATATTATTTTTTCATTCTGTTCACTATTTTAAGGAAATGTTGGGACAGAGGATAAAGATACAGTGCTGTATCCTTAAAAAAACCTCCTCTGGGAGGTTTCTAGTAAATGTTGCCTGGTGCCCTAAACAAAGAGAAGGATTGTTAGCTTTTTCTGCATTAAAATTGTGCATGCTCTTAATGTCAGTCGTGGACACTTAACTTATTCTTAGCCCGGCAAAGTGGTGCCATTTTTAGTTTATTTACATCTTCAGAATTCAGGAATTCAGACGACTTGCCCAAACCTACTCTGAATTAAGTTACTTTTTATGTTGCAACAGAATGAAGGAAATATTTAAAAATAGCAATTCATATTTATGTAAGTGTGATATATTGTTAATTCTCAAATTTTCCCTATGGGATAAAAAATAAGAAAAATCTCCATGGCATCTGTCAGAGATGCTTATGGTGTAGTGAATGGCTTCAAGTAATATGTTTCTTGCAGTTAAATTAACTGTGTTTCATGACTCTGCACATCTGCAATAATGCAATGTAGAAAGTCAACCTCCCCCCCCACACACACACACACATCACACATTTTGTCTGCCTAGGGAGAATCCTACATTTATAGAGCAATTCCATGACCATCCACACGTTCTAAATAAATAAATCTTTAATATGTAAAAAAAAACATGTTTTAGTAAAACAAAAAAAATAAAATAATCTAAGAAAAATATAATGAGATGACATAAAATAAAGGTGATTTGATAACAGATATGCTGTCTGAGAAAAATCTAGACCGAATTTTTCACAGCAGTAGTGATGCGATCCAGGCATTAAAAGTGCTTTCTGCTTTTAAAACTACCTGGGAAATGTTAAATGAAAATCATGGCGAATATCATCACTGTCCAATTAAAAACATGTATCTAGATTTTTGGCAATATTTATTTCACTACATCATTTGAACACAGCAGCTATCTTTTACATCAAGCGAACATTTCATGATGTATTGACTAATAGAAATGCTTCAAACTTACTTTGAATAAAATCTTTTTATATTCAATTCCTTTGAAAGTCAAGAATGTTTTTTCCTTCTCCTGTAAAGTTATTATTTGGGGAGATACATTTTTAATTGGACAATGACAATATGCTAACTGCTGACTGAGACATTTTTTTAAGTCTTTAGGTAACAATTCATTTTAAAACCTTTTATTTGTAATCCATAATAGCAGAGAGATAAATGCGGCCCAATGTATAGCAAAATATTTCCCAAAGAAGCCATTTATTCATTGTCTATAACCACTTATCCAATTCAGGGTCGAAGTGGGTCCAGAGCCTACCCACAATCACTGGGCAAAAAGGCGGGAACACACTCTGGAGGGGGTGCCAGTCATTTGCAGGATGATACACATTCAATCACACCCACCTATGAACACTTTTGAGTCACCAATCCAACCAACATGTATTTTTGGACGGTGGGAGAAAACTCGAGCATAAAATAACACACCAAATTCCTCATTTCCTCACCCAGAATGGGGATCAAACCCACAACTACATGCTGCACCACTGTTCCACCCCAAAAGAAGCCACATTTATTTAAATGTACTATTATCAATATCATAAAAATATATATATTTTCCCTAGGTGTAAATTGTTACAGTACAACAACAAGAATATGTAAATTCCAGTACACAATTTTGCAGACAATGGAGCAAGTAACTGGTTACAGACATATAATGACCTGGTTATACAAGCGGTAGAGGTGTTTGAATGCATGGTCGTATAGTAAGGAGGAGAGATGGCAGTATATTTCCTCTGACATCTGGGTCATTTTCATAGACTAACCATGGTTTACCATGTCCTAGGTATGTCCAAAGAGGCATGTCAAAGTATGTGTTCTCAATATTCTGTGATATTAACTTTCAGACAGTACTAAATTCAGTACATTTTTTTTAGATTCAGTAAATAATTTTCATAGGTAGTGTGATTTGTTTAATGTGGTGAGCAATACACTATTGCTAGTGTGTCAAGGTGAGCAATAGCCAGTATTTATTTTAAAGGAACAATAGGTAACATTTAGACTTTTTGTTCCTAGTGTAATTAATTTTTACAGCGCTGTACTAAAATCAGTGGGGAGAGAGGAGATTTGTTTCATACCCTCCAAGAGTTTCACTGTGTGGTTTCTACAGTGCTAAGCCTTGCGTAGCAAAGACAGAGGTTCTGTTCTCTCTGTCATTTTAAAGGAACATTTCGTAAGATTTAGTATGTTTGCTCCAGGGTTCCCCCTACAGTTGCAGAGTGTAATTCACTTCTACAACACTGTCCTGAAATCAAGAGGGATAGAGGGGGTGGTGGGGTTTGTTCCTACCCTCCTGCAAAAGTTACATAGTGCAGTTTCTGCAGTGCTGAACCCAGAGTAACAGGGACAGAGGCTCTGTTCTCCTTGTTACAGGTCGGTTAACGAGTTACAGGTCAGCATCACAATATTACATAATGTTCTCTCAATCTATACAAAAAATTCCCATAGGAATACACTGAAATGTGTCAAGAAACTTTTAACCAAAGTCATACTGCTATAATTAGGTACATTTTCAAGCTATGCCACAGAAATTTACATGGTCAGATCTAGGTAGAACAGGTAATTTCATGTCTAATTTCAGACAGATATCTCCTCGAGTTCTCTTTATTTAACTCCACACTTTCATCGTCCATGCATTTTAATAAAGAGTGGGTGATAAAGTCACCACTCTATCATCCTCTTCATCATCATTATTTCCACAAAATCCATTTCAGGATCTTGGTGGCAACAGGGCAAGCAAAGAAGCCCAGGCATCTCTGTCCCCTTCAACTCCCACCAACTCCATGTGGAGGGTTCCCAGTCATTCCTAGGCCAACTGGCATATATAATTCTTCCAGCATGCCCTGGGTCTAATCCAAGTTGGACGTACCTGGTATAAATCCGGTGGGAGGCATCCTTATCAGATGACCAAACCACTAGATGGGGTCACCAGTCTAGTTCTACAATGGTTTTTCAAAGTGAATCTTTATACGGTTTACATACAGCATTTGTTCAAATATGATATGATGTCCAATAGGAAATTACTGTTTGAATGTTCAACAAATTAATTGCCACGAATGAACTTGTACAGCACAAATTTTCAGCTCTTTTCAAGCATAAGGAAATACAAACCTACAAACTGGATTCCAAAAAAGTTGGGACACTAAACAAATTGTGAATAAAAACTGAATGCATTGATGTGGAGGTGCCAACATCTAATATTTTATTCAGAATAGAACACAAATCACATATCAGAAGTTTAAACTGAGAGAATGTATAATTTTAAGGGAAAAATATGTTGTTTCAAAATTTCATGGCATCAACAAATCCCAAAAAAGTTGGGACAAGGCCATGTTTTACCACTGTGTGGCATCCCCCCTTCTTCTTACAACACTCAACAGACATCTGGGGATAGAGGAGACCAGTTTCTCAAGTTTAGAAATAGGAATGCTCTCCCATTCATGTCTAATACAGGCCTCTAACTGTTCAATCGTCTTGGGCCTTCTTTGTCGCACCTTCCTCTTTATGATGGATCTCTATAGGTGAAAGATCTGGACTGCAGGCTGGCCATTTCAGTACCCGGATCCTTCTCCTACGTAGCCATGATGTTGTGATTGCTGCAGAATGTGGTCTGACATTATCTTGTTGAAAAATGCAGGGTCTTCCCTGAAAAAGATGACATCTAGATGGGAGCATATGTTGTTCTAGAACCTGAACACAGTTCTCTGCATTAATGGTGTCTTTCCAGACATGCAAGCTGCCCATGCCACAAGCACTCATGCAACCCCATACCATCAGTGATGCAGGCTTCTGAACGGAGCGTGGATAACAACTTGGGTTATCCTTGTCCTCTCTGGTCCGGATGACATGGCATCCCAGTGTTCCATAAAGAACTTCAAATCGTGACTCATCTGCCAACAGAACAGTCTTCCATTTTGCCACACTCCATTTTAAAAGACCCCTGGCCCAGTGCAAACGTCTGAGCTTGTGGAGCTTGCTTAGAAATGGCTTCCTCTTTGCACTGTAGAGTTTCAGCTGGCAACGGCAGATGGCATGGTGGATTGTGTTCACTGACAATGCTTTCTGGAAGTATTCCTGATCCCATTTTGTTATTTCCTTGACAGTGGCGTTCCTGTTTGAGGTGCAGTGACGTTTAAGGGCCCGGAGATCACGAACATTCAGTAGAGTTTTACGGCCTTGACCCTTACACACAGCAATTGTTCCAGATTCTCTGAATCTTTTGATGATGTTATGCACGGTTGATGATGATAACTTAAAAGTATTTGCTATTTTACACTGGGTAACACCATTCTGGTATTGCTGCACTATCTTTCTACGCAACAATGGTGGAATTGGTGATTCTCTTACTATCTTGGCTTCAGAGAGACACTGACACTCCGAGAAGCTCTTTTTATATCTAATCATGTTGTCAATTGACCTAATTAGTGTTAATTGGTCTTTCAGCTGTTCGTTATATGCTCATTTTTCGTTATATGCTTATATTTCCTTTTTCCAGCCACTTATTGCTACTTGTCCCAACTTTTTTGGGATTTGTTGACACTGTGAAATTTTGAATCAACATATTTTTCCTTTAAAATGTTACATTTACTCAGATTAAACTTTTGACCTGTCATCTATGTTCTATTACGAATAAAATATTGACATTTGCCATCTCCACATCATTGCATTCAGTTTTTGTTCAAAATTTGTTTAGTGTCCCAACTTTTTTGGAATCCGGTTTGTAATATAGTGCTTGAAAAGCTCAATATTTTCTTTCCTCATGCTTTCTCATATATATTCTTTTTATTATTCTTTTTATTATACAAGCTGCTCTAATTTGGTTCAGACCATTGGGACAAATCACATCTTTATTACCTGTAACCCTATTTTCTGTCCTAAATTTATTTTGTTTGAAGAGTCCGTTGAGTGTATGATGTCACCATTGTAGCTTTTAGCAAATCTGTCTGAAATGTCCTTTTTAAAAAATAAATTCCATATACATTTAACCAGTAACATTTTTTAAAATTTAAAATTAAAATGGTAGAGAACTTCCCCCTTTTCTAAAGCTCATAAATTTTGTGTGTGAACAGAAGTTTTTCCTAAATGTTTGTGTTTTTAAACTGCTATAAAACAAACCATACTTCTTTAATCTGCAGAGTATGTGAAATAAAATGTCATCTCAGAGACTTCCACTTAGTGGACCTTCTTCTTCTTTTTCTTTTCTTTGGAGATTTTACACTATTGTCATACCTGAGAATGAAGTGGATAGTGAGATCTGACTTACCAAACTGACTTGATGTACATTCATGATTGTCAAGGGTTCATACCACCCTTTTCACTGTACCTCAGATCTACTGAGGAGTACTAATCATCTTGAAGGTGGAAAGTGTATGATCTCCAGTCCCATAGTTGCTTGTCATTACTCTGTGCTCTGAATGTGCAGCGGTATGCTAGCACGAACCTGCTGAGTTCTGAGTTATTGCAGAAATGTGATACATTTCCAGACAGATTTAACAATTAATTATTAAAATAATTAATAAAATATTCATAGATTCAATTATAATAATTATTATTATGTAATTGTTGTTCTTCATATGTTTTAAATTATACATCAGAATAAGTGCTTTGCATCAATCAGAAACAAATAAAAGTGTTTTTTATTTTGTTTGAGATTGTCATGAAAACCAGTTGAAAAATTGAAAATCAGCCATGTTTTTCCACAGGAAAGACAGCAATTTCTGTTTTGCATTTGACAAAATCTTCATCAAGCAATGTTTACAAGTCATTATTTTTAACCTTTATAAGGGAAGCGGTACATTCACAATCGCTAGCATTGAAGTCACCATCTTTAAATCATCAAATCAAAAATGTAGGAAGTAAATATTATTGATATCTATTCAGATTTATCAATCATTTAACTCTCTTTTAGCTAATGTGGCACAACTAAAAAGAGAATACAAACCTCTTTTGGGTAAAAATAGGGAATTCATTCATACTGGTCTATATGTATATCACCTTGATCACACTGACCGACCAGTCTGTCAGATGCCTTACAGACGTCATTGGTCACAACATCCATTGTGATCCATTCCTTCCTAGAATTTTGGGCGCAAGGCAGGAATACACCCTGGAGGGGGCACAAGTCCTTCACAGGGCAACACACACACTCACACATTCCCTCACACCTACAGACACTTTTGAGTCGCCAATCCACCTACTAACGTGTATTTTTGGACTGTGCACTGGAGGAAACCCCCGTGGACACGGGGAAGACACACCAAACTCCTCACAGACAGTCACCCGGAGCGGGAATCGAACCCACAACCTCCAGGTCCCTGGAGCTGTGTGACTGCGACACTACCTGCTGCGCCACCCACAGTCCTTGCCAACACAGATATTAGTATATAAGATATAGTTGTTCACAGATATAATTGTTCTTCTAAAAATAGCCTGGACACAATATGTGATATTAGCATTCAAGTAGCTTTTAGTGAAGCAAAGCACTTATGAAGCACATCAGTGGTCTGGGTGTCCTAGTTTCATTAAAGATGCCCTTTTTCAGCCTGGAAATAAAGATGGCATTTTTATTTTATTCCATTAAGGCCATTTATTGATTCTGATTTTCCAAGAGTGATATTAGTCTTAAATGTGATATTGGCACTTATGGGGGAAGAACACTGACATAGACTATGTGAGAATGCCAGAGAAATGTATTATGTTTTTTTTTATTTGTTTAAAGCCACAGCAAACAAAAGCCTTCTAGAAAAGATAGTTCAGATTTCTATGCCATTATATACAAAGCTAATACAAATTCTTTCTCTAGATTACATTTTGGTGTCATCTTCTACAGTTACACCACTTAACAGCACAGCTGCAATAGGGTGGGGAATGGCCATTTGTTAAATAAGACTAGTGTCTGGACAACAATGAGCTATTTACCAATGACACAATACTATAGCTTACATGCACAAATGTGGATTTAAGAAAATACTACTTCAATTTGGTATTAACTATTGTATTTGAATTTTAAAACAAAATTATTTTATTGTTATAATTCTGAAATCATATTCGAACAGGACTCATATTTTTATTTGGGGAGTAATCACAAAAACATGTGAGTAATTTTTATGATAGTCCAAACTGTATAAAGCATTTTTTTGTAAATATCAGGCATGAGATTTTTACCCCAGTTTATTCATGTTCAACCCATTTTCCCACTTCTTCATATGTTTTAAATTTTATATAAGATAAAATGCTTTACATCATTCAGAAACAATTGAAAGTGTTTTTTACTTTGTTTGAGATTGTCATGAAACCCAGCTGAAAAATTTAAAACCAGTCATCTTTTTCCAGAGGAAAGACAGCAATTCCTGTTTTGCATTTGACACAGTCTTCATAAACAATGTTTGCAAGTCATTATTTTGAATCTTTATAGGGGAAGCAATACATTCACAACTGCTACCTGGAAATTTTGTTATTTACCCAAATAATAATAATAATAATACCCAAAAAATATAAATTTTAAGTGATTTAAAAATTGTCTGATAAATAGCTTTGCATAGCATTTTCACAGTAATGTATATATTATACTATTGTATAACTATATGTAATAAATATAATATGTGATACCAAATTACCCTATACCCTATGATGCTTTAATGATGTATGAGGCATGAAATTGAACCTCACTGATGGCTTTTATGTGGCATCATTTAATAAATCCATGAAATACATCATCTTGCAAAAATATATATTCCTTTGAAATGTCCATTAGGCACACTCAAATTGTAGTAAGTAAACACCTGTGTATTGTTTACACTGCTTCTTCAAGATGTGTGTAAATGTGAGATACTAATCACTATTAGCCCCACTGCTAAACTAACAGGTCAACCCACTGATAAAGTAACAGGTCAGTAAAACAGGAGATATCAATCTAACTATCATCAAATCTAAATCAAATCAATCAATCACATTAAAATAGGTGTAAAGGTGAGTGAAAAAACTGTCCCTCCATTGTAAGTAGTACAGTATGTATACACATTTACATACACTATAACATGATATGATAAAATTATTCCTGTTACTAACTATATAAGGTTAAGTTCTCTAAGAATCCTGTATCATTAAATTCATATCTGGTATTTTAACTCCTTCACAGCTGCCCTTAATTTCCAGCCCCTGATGCCGAACTGCACAAGCAGGGATGTGGCAGACTTCGCTACAAGTCCTCTAACAACTATCTCCACCGGTCTTACATGTGCCTGCCACCCGCATTCCCTCACCTCCATACTTCAGCTTCTTCCTTTCGAATGCTTCATCTACTGCATCCTCAGGTGGAACCGTTAACTCTATGAAGTAAACTATCCATTTACTTTCAGAGTAGAGCATCATGTTTGGCCTCAGTGTAAAAACACCATGCACCCTGGGACCTGCAGCTTTTTTCCCACATCCACCAGAAATTTCCCTTCCCGTGTTTCACCCCATCTATCAATATTTGTAGCCTTTCTCGAAAACATTCCCCCTCACACACAAAGCTAACTATTTCACAAAACATCCCATTTAAGGTTTTGCAGAGAAACACATTTTTTAAAAATAATTTTAAATTACTGCAATGAAACATCTTTGAAAACCGAGCGCACTGTCCATTTCAGTTTGATGGAATTTCTGTCTGAATACTGGCAGGACTGGTATCAGTGACATAGAGAGGAAAGCACTTATATATATATATATATATATATATATATATATAATATTTTTTCCTGTTACCTGATTCTACTGTTATTTCTGTACTTATTTCTGTTTTTATAACTTACTAACCATCCATAGATCTATCTTATAGATTGTCTCCGCAGGAATATTTATTACAGAGGCACTAAAACTGCCACCGGACCCTGGAGTAACGTTTCTGGTGTAAGTTACTAAAATCAACTAAAAGCGTTAAGTACCTGCAATTCCATGGCTACTACTGGCTGTTTTGCCTGCTCAGAGTGTTGCATGTTTAGTTTAACCCCCTTTTCCACCTCTAGCGACAATGACAGTGGTTATGTTTGTGCTAAGTGTCAGCTAGTTAGTTCTCTGGTGGATAAAGTGGACCAGCTAGAAGTGCACATCCAGAGCTTATTATTGTCAAGGGATAAACAGCGAGATTCAGTGCTAGCAACTCCGGGTGCCTTAGGGAGAGTTAGCACCCCCTCGACTCTGGCGTTAGAGCCCTCACAGTGGGGTGAATAGGTGACCTCTCGGCAACATAGTCGGAAAGCTAAGGCTGATGCTAACGCTGATGCCAAAGCTAGCCCACCAGGACACCACGCTCCTCCGATTCACGTGTCAAACAGGTTTGCCCCGCTCAGCGAAGCACCCGCTGAGGAGCCTGTTAAGAGTGCTCTGGTTATAGGAGACTCTATTGTTCGACACGTGAAATTAGCTACTCCTTTAGGGCTGCCGGCAGTAACAGTTAGCTGTTTATCGGGAGCCAGAGCACCGGATATTAGTGGCAACCTTAGACTGTTAGCTAATAGGAGATATTCGAGGATAGTCATTCATGTAGGGGCCAATGATATTCGTCTGCGGCAGTCTGAGGTAACTAAGGGTAATATTAGAGAGGTGATTAAACTGGCCCAGACGATGTCCGATGCCGTAATCTGCTCTGGTCCCATACCAATGCGGCGTGGCGCTGAAGCCTACAGCAAACTTTTGGCGTTAAACTGCTGGATGTCCAAGTGGTGTTCCGAAAATCAAGTGGGCTTTATAGACAATTGGTTACGTTTCGAGGGCAAGCCTGGTCTTATAGGTAGGGATGGTATCCACCCCACGCGGGAGGGTGCTGCCTTACTTTCTTGCATCAAAGCACATAGTCTTTTAGTTAGTCAGCAGAGTAGTGTAGACAGCTGCTGACAATCCAGAGCCGGGACCAGGCCGCAGACAGACAGGCTAAATCGACCGTCTGCGAACTGCCTTGAGGCGTCACCTAGGTTTAACTGTATTAAGACTGTGTCTTTCCCCTAAATGTAAAAGTAAAAAAACAAAATCAGCCCGTTTCTGCAACCTAATCAATATTAAATCATACACATATGATAGTGGCAACACCTCAGAACTAAAATTTGGGTTACTCAACATAAGATCACTAAACTCAAAAGCAGTCATCGTAAATGATATCATAAGTGATCATAAATTCAACGTTTTCTGTCTCACGGAAACGTGGGTTAGACCAAATGAATATTCAGCACTAAATGAAGCCACCCCCCTAGGCTATAATTATGTACATAGCCCAAGATTATCAGGCAAAGGAGGTGGAGTATGTGTAATTTACCAAAATACACTAGAAATTAGTCTTAAACAATGTGACACCTTCACTTCTTTTGAGGTTCTCTCCACCATTATTACAAATCTGGTCACAAAAAAGGGTGCATTTTTATTATGCAACATTTACAGACCACCAGGGCCTTACTTAGAATTTCTGAAATAATTCAGTGATTTTGCTGCAAACCTAGCGGTTTGCAATCATAAAGTTATAATTGTAGGAGATTTCAATATCCATTTTGAGAAGGAAAGTGACCCACTAAAAAAGGCATTTACCTCAATCTTAGACTCTATCGGTATTACTCAAAATGTAACAGGGCCTACACACTACTGCAGCCACACTTTAGACTTAGTTCTGACACTAGGTCTTAACATTGACAAAATTAATATCTTACCACAATCTTCAGCAATCTCCGACCATTACCTAATTTCATATGAGCTACGTCTTAGCCATAATATATGTAAGACCCCTCGCTATTCTACAAAGCGTATAATAAAACCATCTACCGCCCTACAATTTATAGAAAACCTCCCAGAAATATCAACAACAGTTCCCACTCCATCAGACCCAATGGACCTAGATGTACTAACTGACTACTTAGAAAATACCTGTCGATCTACTTTTGAAAAGATAGCACCACTTAAACATAAAAGTATAAGACAGAAAAAGCTCGCACCATGGTATAATGATAAAACCCGTACTTTAAAACAAACATCATGGAAACTAGAGCGGAAATGGCGATCAACGAAGCTGGAAGTGTTCCATTCTGCCTGGAAGGACAGCCTTATAGAGTATAGAAATGCCCTCACTAAAGCTCGCTCAGCATATCTGGCCTCACTGATCTCCAATAAAAATAATCCAAGAGCACTGTTTAGTGTGTTTTCTAGAATTACAAAAAAATGAAGCAGGTTCTGAACAACTAATTCCAGCAACTCTCACCAGTAAAGATTTTATGGACTTTTTTAATAATAAAATTGAGAATATTAGACAACAAACTCAAGCCACAGGATCAAATCCATCCTGGCTGCCACCCGATGTGAATGATATAAAACATAATATAACTGTAAAAGAAAGACTTGAAACCTTTTACCCACTCCCACAATTAGAACTAGAGAAGATTATCACCTCCTCAAACTGTACAACTTGCACACTTGATGCAATTCCCACAAAGTTGCTCAAAGAAGTACTACCAGCTATTATTGATCCTCTTTTAACTATAGTAAACTCATCGCTTAGTCTGGGCCATGTACCCAAAGCTTTTAAACTAGCAGTTATTAAACCTATGATCAAGAAATCAAATCTTGATGCTAGTACACTGTCTAATTACAGGCCTATTTCTAATTTGCCATTTCTGTCCAAGATCTTAGAAAGAGCTGTGGCCCAACAACTTAGTTCATATCTACATAAGAATAATATATATGAAAAATTCCAATCTGGATTCAGGCAACATCATAGTACAGAGACAGCTCTAGTCAAGATAACAAATAATCTTCTTCTTGCCTCTGATCAAGGACACGTATCCCTGTTGGTGCTTCTTGACCTCAGCGCAGCCTTCGATACAATAGACCACAATATTCTCCTAGAAAGGTTAGAAAACATGGTTGGAATTACAGGGACAGCCCTATTATGGTACAAATCTTACTTAAGGGAACATTATCAATTCGTAAAAGTAAACAATCTAAATTCAAATTATTCTAAAGAAAGATTTGAAATTCCACAAGGCTCTATTTTAGGACCATTATTATTTACATTATACATGTTACCGCTAGGCACAGTTGTAAGAAACCATGACATTAACTTTCACTGTTGCGCAGACGACACGCAATTGTATATTTCAGCCAAGCCTGATGACAAACACAGATTAAAGAAAATAGAGGACTGTGTAAAAGACGTGAAAGGCTGGATGTTGCGTAACTTCCTCCTTCTAAACAGCAACAAAACAGAGGTCCTGCTCTTGGGTCCAAAGGTGGCAAGAAATAAATTATCAGATTAATTTTAAATCTCGCTGACTTTCCAGTTAAACCTGGTTCAGCAGCAAAAAATCTTGGTGTCATAATTGACCCGGATTTATCATTTGATCAACACATAGGCCATATCACTAGAACAGCTTTTTTACATCTTCGCAATATTGCTAAGATTAGAAATGCTTTATCCCTGCAGGACGCAGAAACATTAGTACATGCCTTTATTATTTCAAGGCTTGACTACTGTAACGCCTTACTCTCAGGATGCACCAGCAGCAATTTAAGAAAACTTCAACTAGTTCAAAATGCTGCAGCCAGGGTCCTCACTAAAACTAGAAAATTTGAACATATTAGCCCAGCTCTATCATCACTTCATTGGCTGCCTGTAAAATTCTGCATCGACTACAAAATTCTGTTATTAACATATAAAGCTCTACATGGGCTTGCTCCTGAATATCTTCAAGATACAATTTCCTATTATGAGCCTCCACGTTCACTCAGATCACAGAATACTGGATTTTTAATTGTTCCCAGAATTCAGAAGGCCTCAGCTGGGGGAAGAGCCTTTTCTTATAAAGCCCCCAGACTCTGGAATGATCTTCCAGAAAATGTTCGGGACTCAGACACAGTCGCAATCTTCAAATCTAGGCTAAAAACACATTTGTTTAGTTTATGTTTTGGTAGCTAATGCTCCCCCATAGATAAAGGCGGCAGATCCGGGGGTCCATGGACACAGGTAATTATAGTAAACTGAGACGCTGGTGCTGTCGTCCCGCCGCTTCTCGCGATCACTCAGGTTTGTTGACGGTGGAGCGGAGGGATGCCAGTGTTTCAGGATGCTCCCGTGTCTGTGTGTCCTCCTGGTTCTCTCCTTTTAGTTAAAGCTGTCATAGTCAGATCTGCCAGAGTCATTAGCCACACTCTGGAAATTTTCATATTTTCTACTTTACAAACACAAAACAGTTCAAAACTAATTCCATCCCTTTACATTTTTCCGAGTAAACAACTACCCACCTGTCTGTCTGGACACTGATGGATGACTGTCGAGACCCTCCTCCACACTTCAGACCAGCTGCCCACGCTCCAGCAACCACCAAGTGCCTTGAAGCTGTCCCTACACTGAAGTTCTCATGGACGACTAACTATCATCACCAGTAGATTGACCAGAGGAGGATGGGTCACCCCTTGTGAGCCTTGGTTCCTCCCAAGGTTTCTTCCTCAGCTGGGGGAGTTTTTCCTTGCCACTGTCGCCCCTGGCATGCTCACTTGAGGGTTTTACATTTGTTTTTACATTTCATGTCAAATCTTTGTCTTACTGGAATTCTGTGAAGCTGCTTTGTGACAACATCAGTTGTCCTAACAAATGTGGCACTATTTAAAAGGGAAATTAACAAGCTTTCCAACGATATAAGATTTATTGCAAAGAGGCACAAATGTCCTTACTTTTTTGGCTACGTTTAGATCATATGTTTTCTAGCAATTATCTAAAATCAGTGTAACATTTTTGTAAGGACTACAAACATGTTTCATATTAGTTACATATAGTTAAAATATAAGCTTTACACTAAAGTTTAATAGTTTTCTAATATTCTGTTCATATTCTGTTTTGTGGTTTAACCTGAGG
Organism: Hoplias malabaricus; assembly: GCF_029633855.1. Taxonomy (NCBI): domain Eukaryota; kingdom Metazoa; phylum Chordata; class Actinopteri; order Characiformes; family Erythrinidae; genus Hoplias; species Hoplias malabaricus. Next base: position 18,207,577 of record NC_089813.1, read on the forward strand.
TGTTTCACATACACATTTAAAGACTGTACAAGGTTTACTGTGTACAAAGACTGTACAAAGACTGACTGACTGAGAAGCATGCGCTTACCCAGGCCTAAGAAAATAAGTTCCCACCAACCGTGTATCATTTAGATAAGAGCTCAATAGTTTAGTTACTTTCCACTGTGTTTATGTCAATGATACACATTACCTCAAATGACTTAAGTATAAAAAGTATCCATATTTTGATTTAAGAATCAATTTTAGAGCATATAGGTCTGGTATTTGTAATGATCCGTACATCACTAATAGGCATATTGAATGCTGAACGGGTAAGTAGGCAATTTAGCTTTCTCCTTTCATAAAATGGTTATTTAAGCTCTAAAGCCGTTTGTAATGATGTCATTATGCTCTTGTGAAGCTGTGATACCGTTCGGTATTTGAATATTACAGTATTTTCTGACTTTTCAGTGTAAACAGAGCTTAAATTTTAATAAGTCCTTTTGTCTCTTGCCGGTTTTCTTCCAACTTGAGCAGGCCAGAGAGTGTCTGTGTGCGTGCAGTAATACTGCTCTTGTATGGAGTGAGATCACTGTCATTTATGTGAGAGTGCAAAAAGAAAAATATGGGAGGCTGTCTAGGGCAAAATACACTGAATCATTTGCACACTACACACTGAAAAATCTTTATGAGCACACTACATTGAAACATTTGTGCACAGCACATTGAAACACTTGCACAAACACTACACTGAAACCTTTGTGCACACTACACTTAGACACTTGCATACAACACACAAACACTTGCACAACACACTGAAAAATTACACACACAAACAAATGCATCACACACATTTATTAAACACACATGCATGTTTAAAGACTGTACATCTGTTACAGTGTATGCATGCGCATGACAAGTTTTGCATTCGTCCAAAAAAGGTTTTCAGTGTAACTGGAATTAGTGCAGATGGAACATAGACCTGGCGGTTTCTAAATGGAATGATGGTGAACAACGACAGTGTGACCTTTATGGCTGCAATACTGCTGCAGAATATACTGTGGTCTCCTTTGTTAATTAATTCAATCACTAATTCAGTTGAGAGGAATGTTTCTACACTTGCTTGTGCCATTGAAACTAAAGGAGAACTCAGAACTGTATTCCAACCAAACATTGTGTCTCGGAATATCAAGTTGTTCCGGTCCGGTAAAGTTATACAGGCAGCAAACACCTGTCCACAAAACTCCATGTGGTATAAGGTACCTGTATAATATTCTGATTTCTTGGTGCCATATGTGAAAGGTTTATCCCTGGTTCTAATAACATTTTTTTCTCTTTTTTCAGTCTTGAAATGCTTATGCGTTGCAGCAACAAGCTTGTTATACCAACATTATTTCAAGACCAGCAACTAGATGCCAGTATGATCCACAAAGTTTTCAAACGAACTTGCTTGTATTTGAGACTAGTGATCGACCGATACGGGTTTTTTGATGGCCGATGATGATGATGCCGATTTTTAGACAGCAGTAGTGGCCTGTGGTCGATATGTAAAGCTGATATTCCCATTCCTCAGGCAGTGAATAAACTAGAGACATTGCCATGATTTATTCTTACAGAAAACCCTTCAGATTTGTAAAAGAAATCATTGAGAGGTCCTGAAATATATATGAAGTGGTCAAAAGCTTATGAAAACCACAAAAAAAAATGTAGTTTGTCTTATACTTGAAAGAAAAAAATGTTAGCGACTATAAACTGAAGAGTTCATGAGTCCCATTACATCTTTCTTTTTAAAAATGTGTCTCCGGGGGTCAGGATCAGGTAAAATTTGAAGTTGATACCTCCTACTGATTTGAAGTTATTCAAGCTGGAGCAGACAGGAGACAAATGGCCTCTCCAAGGGTCTCTTTAGGCCCCAAGCCATAAGGAAAATGATTACTTTTACTGCAAAAATACAGTGTATATATCTTGTCTAGACCTAATGTCAACATCTTAGTGTTTTTCTTTACTTTCTATGAGAAACTCGTCTCCTGTCCCTCACCCAGTGGCCATTTACCCCTCACCAAACAGTAAAAACCCTTAGCTATGATGTTTTATTCTGATGTTCTGAGTTTATTTATGATGTTTACACTTGTTTCTCACCGACTGCAGTGTTCCTTTAAATGACTGACGTGTTAAAAGTTGCAAGCTGCAGTCTGATTGGCTGTTGAGCAAGGCAACCTCCCCCACACCCCGGCTGCATGCCCTCAGTGGGGGAAATGTAACTAGTAAAAGACATCTAAGCTTTGAAACATGTTTATTATGAAACATGTTTAGTGTTTATTGTTGCTTGATTATTGTTTGTGGAGCTTGTGGCTGCCAAACAGAACCCCTTGAGTCTCGTGGTGTCTGGGTCTGTTGGGCGCTGAAAACATATGCGCTCTGCTGCGCGTTTGTCCCTCCTCCTTGGGTGTGCATCGCCATAACTCTGCCCCTGATTGGTCTACAGACTTGATTGACATGTCGTTGGAAAGCTGAGTTCCTAAGCTATGCAGCAGTAGGTGCCCACAGCGATCACATTTTAATTATTTTTTGAAAATGTGCACTATTTTTTGGGGATTTTTTTTCAGCCAGTACTCTTGACACAAATATGAGGATTACTCACGAACGGTTTGATGGAGAGACTCAGTTTTAGTCTCGTTTTGAAGGGGACTATCTTAGGTAAGCGCTGCTCTGCTAACTTTGTATGTGAGCCGCTTGTGGGCTCTTCAGGCTTCAAGAAGCAGCGGTTTTGTCATTGATGAGGAAGAAATCTGAAGTTTGGAATATTTTATTTTTTGGGCTTTAATTCCTTAGTCCGACGTTTTGGTGTATATCCTCGTGATCCTGAGAGTCTGACCGCTCGATTGGTGTATGATATGTACACATTACTCAAATATGGTGCCGCAAAAAATCTGTACTGTACCTGTATTGTCACTAATTTTTTCATAACAATTTCCAATAACAGCAAAAATACTTATTTATCGAGTGAGATTATATATAAAATGATTAAATCAATGAAAATCATTGACTTTAAGCTTTAATTTGGTACATTGACTGTCGACTTTGGACCTGTAGTACTTGAGATATACTGATGGATATAACAATGAGTGATTTATTTTTATAGGCGCCACCGACCAATAAGAGATTAAATAACACTGGGTTTCTAGGTTACAACTATCAACTCAGTCGTTTATGATAACAGTCATAATAAATAGTGAGAGCTGAAGAAGAGAAAATAATTCATACCGTTTTCTCTGATGAGACGGCATGCAGCTACTGGTTGGAGGCTTGTACTCGTGTACTTGTGCTCAATGATGTCTGCCTGTAAGATTGCAAAATGGACGCAAGGGGTGCTCTAACAGCCAGAATGACGAAGCTGCCTACAGCATTGCCTGTGTGAATTGTGTAAATATCGGCCTCTTGCACTAATATATCGGCTGATACCAATTATATAAAAAATGTCAAAAATTGGTCGATTAATCAGCCGGCCAATATATCGGTCAATCCCTATTTGAGACCATGAGTAGACCTAGAGGTAAGTAGTGGGTGTGACATTACATTTACACTGCACCAGTGTAAGAAATAATGTTTTAAAGGAGCAGATTTTGCACAATTACTAAGAATCCAGGACATTTTATACACAGTTGCACAAGTGTTGGCTAGTTTATCAGCCATAACATTAACACTACCTCCGTGTTTCTAAACTAATTTTTAATTCTCTCAATTGACAATGCAGAAGCACTTCGTAGATTTACAATATGTGGTCCATCTGTACCTCTGCATATTTTGTTTCTCCCTGTTCTCAGGACCCCCACAGAGCAGGTGTGACGTGGTGGTGGATCATTCTCAACGTTGCAGTGACACTGACGTGGTGGTTGTGTATTAGTGTGTGTTGTGCTGGTACGAGTGGATCAGATACAGCAGTGCTGCCGGAGTTTTTAATTCTACAAAGTGCTCCTGCGTTGTCAGTGGAGCTGAGAGAATGAAAAATTTGTTTAGAAACAAGGAGGTCGTGTTCATGTTATGACTTATTGGTGTCACTTATTTATAGGGAATTTTAACCACTGAACTTGTGTTTTAAGCCTGTTTTGAGTTTGGATTCAGAGTCAGACACCTCAAGCTGAAACCAGCCTACAGTAGCTACAGACATTCAGCTCATCTTTACAGCCCTCTACAAGTGGTGAGAACCAAAGGAGCTGGGAGATTATAGAACATATTTATCAGTCATAAATCATGCATCAGATGAAGAAGAAGATGATGACCTTTACAGTGCCATTGCTGCCAGTATTGAAGACAAAATAAGTACTATATTTTAGTTTATTTTTACATTTACATATTTAACCTGATTGACATTTTGTTAAATACGTCTACTTTGTACAAATATTAACACTTTTTTAGGTAGACTGCATGTATGCTGATCCTCAGTAACACTTAAGAAGTATTGCTGAGGCATTTTATTAATGTTTAATTTTTGATCACAGGACCACTGGATATTTTTGGTCAGCAGACTTTTTCCCAACACAAACAATACCATAATGCTATGTTAGTGTCAGTGTTGTGTTGAGAATTGCCTAGCAATTGCTTAGTTATCCAAAGTTCAGTTTCCAGGATGATGGAAGGTGGATTTGATAAATTGTGCTGTTTACATGATATGATATTAACAACTGATATTCCATACATATTTTACCTAAGCTAAACAAATATGTAAGAGATTCTTTTAGAACCCTGAATATAGTAATCAAATTTTTTTCTTAGAGTTTTCTATGTAATTCCTGTCATTCTTATGTGATCATAAATATATGTGTAATTGTAATTTTTAGGCAGCCTAAAGAAGACATCTCTATACTTCAGATTTTGACTAACTTGGTGAAAAGATTGACACCAAAAACATCTGTAAATTCGGTATCAATTGCTCATCTATCCTTGATGGAGCCTTTCGAGGTTTTAGGAGGCTGTCATACAATCCCAACCACAGGATGTATATTACATTCTCAGATGATAAAGGTACAAAGGAAGAGGCTGCAGATCTAGGTGGTGCTAGAAGACAATTTCTTTGGCTACTGTTAGAAGCCCTTGCTCTCTCAGAAATTTTCGAAGGGCATGAAGGACACCTCAATTTGGCTCTCGACTCCAATGGTATGTATTACTCTATATTTTGAAGAGGAAAATGTTTGGTTTTGCTGATTGTATAAAGATGTAATCGCTGAGTGGGCAATCGGTAAGGATGCACAAATTAGAGAAATTCCACCAATTCTATTTATTCCGTCTCCCAATGTACATTTACTTCAACAGTTATGTACATGTGTGTTTGGGTGGTTCTAGAAAAACAAAATAATTTCTCTTAACACAATAATATTGAAAAACATTACTGAACACAATTAAGTACTAAATAGTGTTAGTAAGTAACCTAATAATGCTCAATATCCTTATATAGCCTACATTAATCATTGACTTAACATTAGCAGACTTAGCATTAGCAACTAAATTCAAAGCAAAGTATCAGAACAAACATCCTACATACGCATCTCAGACATTTTACTGCAATATGTGGAAAACAAATACTCACAACTCTTTGGACGCACACATTCACACACACCAAAGAGGATCACCAAGAAAAACTAAGAACTATTCCACTAGCACCCCAAATGTCTTCAATGCCTTCTCTCACATAACCAAAAAAACCAACGGAAATTTCCAGTCACTTTTAATGTGATTTTTACCAGCTGGCCTCCAGGGGGCACTCCTCACACACTGACCACACATAGTTAAATGCTCTGATCTTCACAACACTCTATCTATTCAGAATAGCTCTTTTTGTATAAGTGTTTAACAATTCAATTGTTATTAAATTATGGAATACAGAATCTGAGCTGAAGTTTTACAATATCAGGTACAGTATTTTCCAAAATCATAGATGTCAGGTAAAGGATTTACAGATTTGTTTGTTTCTGCCTTTTGCAGCTGTGCGGGAGGACAAATATTTAATTGTAGGCAGAATTGTTGCTGTCAGCTTGGTTCATGGTGGGCCGCTACCATGTTTCTTCTCAAAAACCCTCTTTACTTGCATTGTGGAAGGACCCGAGATGAGCCGACCTGTCCTTGAGGACATTGCTTTATGAAAATTTTAAAAAGGTTTGTAAGAACTTTGGGCTGTTTCTGTTTCATCATACATTTTTTCTACAAAAGGTGTCTGAATCACTAACACTTGACGAGCTTCATAAGTCTACAGAGCCGTTGACAGACTCTCTCACTAATGCTGGCTGTCTAAAGCATCTCACAAGTTTGACTGACCAGGATCAACCAGTGAAAGATGTTCTGATGTTTCAGGTGGTTAATACTGTTTGTGGTCCATTCAAAAGGTATGTTATGATCCATTGTGAACTTTGTGATTCAGATTATACAACAGGAGTGCATAACTGAACGAGATTGCATTCCTCCAAGTTCCAATGTGCAAATATAAACATAACGTAGAAACAGAGACATAATCACATATTAGTACAGATGAGACAAATATAAAGGAGAAAAATATAAAAAATATGCACTTTGCACAAGATACAAAAATATTGCATCTATATTAAATGGTTCTATATAGTCTTGCAGAACCATAATTTTTAAGTGCGCATCAGTGGGTAAGGTTTTAAGTCTGTAATATCAAAGATATTCTGCTAAGCTGTATAAACACTCATTGGTTGACAAGCTGCAACACTTAATTTAGTGTCGCTGACACATTATTTCATTTAAATTTCATTAAAATTTTACTTAAGTGATCCAAGTCAATATACAATTATGATGCTCTCTCTTCCAGGGCTGGGTGAATCCAGGAGCCGGGTCACGCCTCGTGTCTAGCAGGAGAATCAGTTAACAGAATTAGCTAAAATGTAGTCGGAGCTGGCTGCACACACTCTCAGGCGACTCCTCTCAACACTGAAGCTCATCTGACTATATTTATGTGCAACAAGAAACAAGCCTACATTCATAGCAAAGGTAATAACTACTCTTAAGTATAGCCTATTTCGTTAATATATCATTTTAGGATAAAATGCATTTCAAAACACCTGAAACGGGATACCAATTCTTTCAGCATTTATTATCCACCTCATTTAGTACTGTAGGCAGAAAGGAGTTACGTTTGGATTTATTCATATCTAAGATTTTTAAACTCAACTAATATGTTAAAACTAGATATACTTTTAAATAAACGTGCAACAGGTTGTACACAGGTACAGAGAAAACCCACCTAGCAGGAGAATCAGTTAACAGAATTAGCTAAAAGGTAGCCGGAGCTGGCTGCACACACTCTCAGGCGACTCCTCTCAACACTGAAGCTCATCTCAACCTCGTGCTCTCCTGTCTATGTATTTCAATGGGAGCTTTCAGAATTTGGCTGTAAATCAGCTGCTATAATCGGAAACAGCATCAACATAACGGGAAACGGCCGTAAACTCTTAAAGGGCCAGTGCCTATTTAATTAAAATATTTAACTATATTGAAGCTGGGTTACATTCTCCCCCATTTAAAATATCACGCCCTTGTCATGATCAGAACCTATAGCCCGCATCAACACTGTGATTTGTTCTTGCAAAGAGATTAAGAAACTATAGAACACTGTTTCGTGGATGGGTGGACTAACATTCTGCAGTCTACAACCAACTTGGGGGCCCACATGATAATCCTTAAGATATGCTGGAGGAAGACATCTCCTCTGAGGTCTTCCCTGTTTTGGTATTGGGCTCGCCACCATCTCAGTGTCTGACAACTCTGTAGAGGCGTTTGCAAACTCAGGAGCTTCCGGATTCAAACAACTCTGGACTGGGGATAAAGTTTGTTCACATGCTGAAATACTATCCAGATCAAGAGGTGATTTACATGGTGTATCATGGTTGTGTACTTCAGAAGTGGTTGAATGTTCCATCCTATCTCCTTCCACATTTCCTCTAGATACTTGGACTGATGTATTGCACATCTGATTTTCTCCTTCAGCTTCCAAATTCACAGGCAAAAACCCACATGGCAGCAGCAAGTCATGGTGAAGGACCCTCTCTCTTCCCTCGCTGTCTTCTGACTTTACTACATAAACCGGAATGCTTTCATCTGGCTGTCTGACTACAACATGAACTGCTGATTCCCATCTGTCCGAAATTTTGTGCTTTTTTCTAAGACTCAAGTTTCGTACAAGGACCCTGTCACCACTTCTAGTGGCATAGCAGTGACACTGGCATCCCAACGTCGTTTGTTTAGAGTTTGCCTTTTCTCCGCATTGATAGAGGCAAGATTATATGCATGTCTGAGTCTGTTCTTTAATTCACGCACATACTGAGTGTGTGTCTTAGGATTATAGCCTTTAGGACTAATACCAAAACAAAGGTCAATTGGAAGCCGTGGTTGCCGGCCAAACATAAGTAGAAAAGGTGCTTCTCCAGTAACATCATTTCTTGTACAATTATAAGCATGTACGAGGGGCCTTACATATTTCCTCCATTACTCTTTTTTCTTTTCTTCCAGTGTTCCCAAAAGATCAAGAAGAGTCTGATTGAATCTTTCAACAGGATTTCCCCTTGGATGGTAAGGGGTTGTGCGTGACTTAATCCCAGAAAGCATACACAATTCTGCTACCACTTCTGACTCAAAACTAGCCCCTTGATCACTATGCAGCCTGCGTGGAAACCCATAATGGCTAATAAAATTTTCCCACAGCACCCTGGCTACTGTTCTTGCTGTCTGATCTTTGGTAGGGTAGGCTTGTGCATACTTTGTAAAATGATCAGTTATGACTAAAATGTTGCGAGTGTCATTTGAATCAGGTTCTAAACTTAGAAAGTCCATACAAACAAGCTCAAGTGGGGCAGTGACTTTAATGTTAATAAGCTTTGCTGCCTTTTGTGCTCTTGCCTTTCTCCTTACACACCGCTCACAAGATTTGCATTTAGCTTCAATATATTGCGCCATTTTAGGCCAATAAAACCTAGCTCTTGCAAGATCCAAAGTTCTCTTGATACCCATATGCCCTGTTTCATTATGCACACCATGAAATGCCCTCTCCCTATGACTCCTTGGTATAACCAACTGATAAAAGGGCTCCCCTCTTTGATCCATGACTTTACGGTGTAAAACTCCATCCAACAACAAAAGCCTTGCCTTCTCCCTTAGCATTAGCATAATTTCAGGCTGCCACCGATTCACATCTGAGCTCTGCTGGGTAATCTTGCCCCTCAAAATATCCATGACATATGCTAATCCACTGTCATTTCTTTGCAGTTGCCTCCAGTCCTCCACTGATAACCCAGGAAGAATTTCTTGGCCTGGCCATGGGCTTGGATCCTGTAGATCCTCTGGGACAGCTCCTTCACTACAAAGTAGGGTTTCTACTGCAGGAACTCCACTACTGTCACTCTCCCTTGGAGAAGCACTGACACCATGGTACATGAACAAAGTACCCACCGCTTCATCATCCAGAACATTGAAGGCCATGGTACATGGGCTCACATGATCTAACAGCTGAGCAATACTTTGGTTTAGGTCTTCAGACTCCACATCCTCCAAGGGCTGTCCACATGGCCTTCGAGAGAGCCCATCAGCATCAGCATTCTGCTGACCAGATCTGTAGTGTATATCAAAATTATAGATTGACAGAGCAGCTAGCCACCTGTGTCTTGTGGCATCTAGTTTTGCACTTTTCAAGACATAAGTCAAGGGATTATTGTCCGTCAGTACCTTGAACCTTGCCCCATACAAGTAGTCATGAAACTTCTCACTGACTGCCCATTTAAGGGCGAGGAATTCTAATTTGTGAGCTGGATAATTTCTCTCACTTTTCGAAAGCCCTCTACTCGCATAGGCCACCACCCGAGTTTGGTCATCTTGAACCTGATACAATACAGCACCTAGTCCACCGGCACTGGCATCAGTGTGCAACACATAGGGAAGTCGCCAGTACGCAAAACCCAGAATGGGTGCTGTAGTCAATTTGTCAACAATCATCTCAAAAGCTGCTTGACAGTTGTCATTCCATCTATCGCACAGTGAAGGTGACTTTGCTCGAGGCCCATAACCAGAGCGTTTGTGTCTTGCGGTGTGGTCCCCTTTCAACAAATTATTGAGAGGCTTGACAATTCGGGCATAATACCGAACGAACCGACGATAATATCCAGTGAATCCGAGAAATGACCTAAGTTCTCGAACCGTTTGCGGACAAGGCCACGTTTTGATAGTGGCTACTTTGTCTGAGTCAGGCTGAATTCCCTGGGAAGAGATGACATGTCCCAAATACCTTACAGACGTTTGGAAAAATTTGCATTTCGAAGGAGATAGTTTAAGTCCAAATTCAGAAATACGTTTGAGGGCTTTCATAAGTCTTTCCTCATGCTCTTCCTTTGTGCCAGAAAATATGATGATATCATCTAGGAAAGCGATAACCTCTTGAAGATTCATTCCTTCCATTACCCTCTCCATTGTCCGCTGAAATGTGGCAGGGGAGTTGTTAGGCCTTGGGGTAAACGACGAAATTGCCATTTCCCAAATGGGGTTGTAAAGGTTGTCTTGGGCCGATCTGTGGGCTCCACTTCGACCTGATAATACCCGCTTTTAAGATCAAGGACACTAAACCATTTTGAACCAGCCAGCAAGGTGAAAGTTTCCTCTATGCGAGGCAGTGGGTATGCGTCTTTCTTTGTGAGGTTATTTAATTTTCTATAATCCACTACCATTCTCAACTTTCTTTTTTCCTAACAAGTACAACTGGGGATGCATATGGACTATTAGATGCTTTAATGATGCCAGCGGCCAAGACATCCTGCAGATGTTTTCTTAAGTCATTGAAATCAGCTGGCAAAACACGTCTTGTACGTTCCTTGAATGGAACATGAGGCTCCAGCTCAATACGATGCCTGACACCTGAAGCAGTGCCTACATCAAGATCACTTTGGGAAAAGGCTTGTGGGACTTCATTCAGAATCCTAGCTTGTATGTGCTGTATAAACTGTGGACTTATTGGGCTATTGCTAAAATCTAACTCAACTGAAACAAGCAAAGAATTGGCCTGTAGAGAAGAGATTTTGCTAGAATTATTCAGAGTATCTGTTGCAATAGGAACAGCCCAATCTATAGGTGAGCACACAGCAATAATTGTCTTTGGAGACAAAACAATTTCATGGTGAGAAGCATTTTTCTCTAAGAACTCGACCTTGCTGTGAGATTCAGGTTTCAAATCAAATCAAATCAAATCAAATTTATTTATATAGCGCTTTTCACAACTGATGTTGTCACAAAGCAGCTTCACAGAATTCCAGTAAGACAAAGATTTGACATGAAATGTAAAAACAAATGTAAAACCCTCAAGTGAGCAAGCCAGGGGCGACAGTGGCAAGGAAAAACTCCCCCAGCTGAGGAAGAAACCTTGGGAGGAACCAAGGCTCACAAGGGGTGACCCATCCTCCTCTGGTCAATCTACAGGTGATGATAGTTAGTAGTCCATGAGAACTTCAGTGTAGGGACAGCTTCACACTGACTATTTGGTCATATACAGATATGATGCTTTTAAATAAACGTGCAACAGGTTGTACACATGTACAGAGAGCAGGAGAATCAGTTAACAGAATTAGCTAAAAGGTAGCCAGAGCTGGCTGCACACACTCTCCGACAACTCCTCTCAACACTGAAGCTCATCTCAACCTCGTGCTCTCCTGTCTATATATTTCAATGGGAGCTCTCAGAATTTGGCCGTAAATCAGCTGCTATAATCGGAAACAGCGTCAACATAACGTGAAACGGCCGTAAACTCTTAAAGGGCCAGTGCCTATTTAATTAACATGAACTATATTGAAGCTGGGTTACATACACACGGAGTGTGTGTCATGTAAACGAAGAAGAAAAAAAAGAAAAGAAAAAAATACTTTTAATTAAATAACATCAGAACAGTGTAGTAGCAGTAAAGAAAAACAAAGCTGACTGAGGGGTGGTAAAGTCCACGCTGTGAAACACCTGTGAACAAGTGTATTAATACCTCTCAGTAAGATCTTTTAGTGGATTAATGAGATGCATCCGTTCTCACTGAATCTGAACTCACTGGGAGAAGGACCACTGTTTGGAGAAGTTCCGCCCCCGACCTAAAAAGAAGATTCTGATTGGTTTGTTGAGGAGTTTGACTCTCTAGTTCACACAGTTTAGGGAGAGTAGATTTATTTTAATCAGAGCCAGTTTTAACAAGCACCTGAATTCAAATATACAATTGCCGTTGAGAATGGTGCCAGATATAGGTAAATAAATTCCAGAACACATGCAATACAAATTTGAGAGGTGCTGGATCATGTTCCGGCTGGATCCAGCTTAAATTAAGAAGTGGCGGTGACCTGGATTTATAACCATATACAGCATTTGCAATCAACATGAAATGACAACTGGGTAACATTAAATAAACAAAAATTGCTAGTTTAGAATGAGTAATGTCTGCATTTTGTAGTCATTGGTCTGAAGTAGTTTCAAGTTGTCTCCACAAATGAGAAGCCACTTTCCAACATATCTGCCAATAAAAGATAAGTGGGCGTTCTTGATTTACAAAAACACCTTTCTTTGCAGTTGGACTCTATTGTGTGGCGTTGTGTGAACTCTCTCCAGTGTTTTGACTTGAAAGTGTAATACACAATTTAAACTAGGGTGACCAGACGTCCTCTTTTTTCCGGACATGTCCTGTTTTCAGGACCTAAAAAATGCGTCCGGCCGGGATTCCAAAACTGTCCGGGATTTTGCCGTCCACCGTTTTCCCCCGTCCCAATTCTTACAAAAAACCCTAATTTATTTCTTGAAGTGTGCACTTCGATGACGTGTGATGACGTTGTTGTAGGTGAGCAAAAGGGGCGGGCAGGGATCAAGTGTTCAAGGGGTCGGAGCTCAGAGCAAAAATGGGACACACTTGGGCGCGCACCTTCTTGTGTTTTACTTTCACTTTCAGCCGAGCTCTGCTCCACATCAGTGTTTTACTGGAGCCTCAAACAGAAATGTGTTGAAAGTTGTTAAGGTAATTTATCATAGTCTCTTATTCGTATTTGGAAGCGTTTCAGTGTCACACGAGCCTTTCACTTTCTGCTCTATATTTTACAAAACTGAAAGTCGTCACTTCTGTCCCTATAACGACTCAAATACACGGACACACCTGACCGTTACTGACTTTCTGACAAGTTAATCAAGTCACACCTGCACAGTTAACTTTAGAAGGAAACAGCCCAACTCTACGGATCATTAAAATCGGAACAGGGGAGAGACTGAGTTAAAGATCTCACATACAGCACGTTTTTATAAGCCAGACGTTATATAGCATACGTATTTTTACATAAATGCCTGGATCCCATGATGCCCTGATCATTTATCAAGTCTAAATTACTTCTGGTTGGTAAAATGTGGTACTTGGTTTTAGTAACGTTTAAAAAACACAGTTAAAATGTAAACTCATTAGTTTGTCATGATCATGAGCTTTCTGGTGTAAACAAGTCACTTTAATACAGGGCGTCAGTTTTGAAGTTTGGTATGAAAAGAAAATAACAGGTTTCAATGATAACAAACTGTCAAGAAATGACAAAAATATAATTTTATTATTTTTGCTTAGGGCCAAATGTTGAATAGAAAGGAATCTGTCCAAAAAGGCATTAGTTATTTATCTTGTTAAAGAATATATGTTTGTGTATTAAATTTCAGCATCATAGTTGCATGGTTATGGAAGCGTTTGTGCTGCCAACCTGCCCCATATGTCCTCTTTTTTGAAAACTCAAATATGGTCACCCTAATTTAAACGCTTGCTGTCAGTATTAAAGATTGGTCCTAATATTTCCCCATAATTGTACGTAAAAAAAGTTGCATAGCAGAACAAGATGTCCGAAAAACATTGTTATTTAACAAAATTATGACTGAAGTACATGACAAATTACTTTATTAACGTATAGACCTACAGTGTCTGTAATAAAGTGCTTTTAAGAACAGTGTCTTTGGCTGTGTGCTCCCAGTGTGGTTTCTGGGAAATTGCTCGTCTGCAGACACGCACTTTTAATCTCCCAATCTTCAATTAAATGGGTAGTCACGCTCAAATATGGCTCATATGTTCGACATGACCATATATCTGTCTTCAAGGCAAAAGGTTTTACTCTCGCGAGCCGGTTGGAGAGGGTGTCTGACATAAATGTACATGTTAGGCACCACTTCTCCTTAAAAGAAATTGTGACTGGCACCTGGTATCGTGGGTCAAGAGTTTTAATCAGCCATTTGAAGTAGTGATGGGAATTTCGGCTCTTTTTGGGGAGCCAGCTCTTTTGGCTCGGCTCTTCATAAAGAGCCGGCTCTTTCGGCTCCTAAATGGCTCTTTGTTTTACCACTTATTTCCACTGATACAGAACAATATTACCGACATTTTACAAAACTATATGGACAAAATATTATTGTTCAGTATTAAAAATAATAAATAGTGTTGCAATGGCCACTTGTTTTTATGGCTGTCTTGTAATAACTCACTGATTGCACTCACACATTCAATTGTATAAATAACTGGATTTTTATTTAAACACCTTAATAAAAAATCACTTGTAAACTCTGAAATATAGCCAATAGAACCCAAAAGGTAGGTATTACAAAATAGCTTATTAAATTAAATAATCATCCATTTCTGGGTAATAAAATAAACAAATACTCACAAAATAACAAATAAGTGATTTAACATTTTCTTCAACTATTTTTTGGAAGGCAGATTGGCATTCAGGAAAACCAAGCGTCTCAGTTTGGAGGGTTGGAGGGTTGGAGCTTGCTTGTTGTTCTCTGATTGGTTGAATGACAAGCCTTAGAAAAAAATGGCTCGGTCTTAGACACGAACCGGCTCTCACCGTTCACTTACAAGAGCTCTTGTTCTACTGCTGAGACTGGGAGCATACCCTTTGCTATGTAGTAAACTTTGCTATATAGTACCACGCCTCTTTGTACTTTTATTTTCGTAAGGCACAGCGTTAGCTAATGAAACTTGAAATACTGTGTGAACTGGTTTAGGTGCAACGGGACGTGAATGCTTCACAGCAGTAAAACAACAGCTTCGTACAGAAGTTTGTGCGGCTGTTGTAAGTGGTGAAATAGGCTGGTAGTACTCCCGCATTTTGATACTACTCCTATCGGCATTCCCTGCAGACAGTCCGTTTCTGCTCCTTATCTGACCGATAAAATCCGAACCATTTCCATATAACCGAACCGTTGTTCATCTTTTTATAGACCAACTCCTCTTCACGGTCTGTGTTACTCGCCTCCATTTTGTGTGTGTGAGAGAGAGAGAGAGAGAACGCGGGTGGGGGCGGTGCAGTGAACAGAGCAGACTCACCATAGTGAGAGAACAGAATGGCTATGTAGAAGATATAGACTTTAAATTTAAATTTAATAGCTTAAATCGATATAAACAATATAGCTTCACCCCATATCCCGCTCTGTTCTATCCCGATGTATTTTAATATATCAATATACCGCCCAGCCCTATTACAAACCAATAATTATAAGCAGCTTCAATGGAAATGGTGTGGGGTGGGAGTTGTGTGACACTGTTGGCAATGGTGGCCGCCATAGCTTTACAGCAGAGGCGATTGCTCTAAGACTGCAAGGGAAGCTCAGCTTCCCCTAAAATGTCAAAAAATAAGTGATCAAATATATACTGTTGTGTGTACATGTCATTGAATAAATATGCACTACAACGCGCTCAACTTTTGTTCAGAATCAGCTTCTTATCACTAGTAAAGATGCGGCTTTCCTCTCAATCATTCCATTAGCTTCACAGTGCTTTAAGTCAGACTTCAATAGCAATGCAGCGAAATAAGACGAGTCATTGGATAAAAGCTGGGCTTTGTCCCGCCCATCGGACGCTCAGCGTCTATGGGGCAGTGGACTGGCCTTGCTGGCCCGGACGCTCAGCTTCTGCATGATGATTGGATGATCTGTCTGAGGCTGAATCCCTTTTTGATTGACAGCGATATGAGCGAATCAGCAATCATTTGTTGTAAAGATCCGTGGGTTTTTTCTGTATCATCTTAGCGGCATTTTCTTTGTTAAAAACTACTAGCGACAAATCGAGCTTCTATTTCTGGTGGGGTTTTTTTGTAGCTGCTTGTGTTTGGAGACTTACTTCTATCACTCTTTCTGACTTCTATCGCAGTTTCTGTCCAGCGGGTGCTGCTGAGCCCCTCCACCGTCACAAAGCACTCACAGGCGGACACACTTCACATGGGCCAAGGCCGTTTAAGTAGCCTAGCTCTGCTGGCCATTGAGAGGACACGAGTCAAGTCCCTGGAACAGACGCCTTGTTGGTACGACAGGGTCACAGATTATTTTCTTGAAAAGGAAGGGAGGGTAGAATTTACGTATAAATAAACCCACACATATGATGTAGACCGAAATTGAGCTTCCCCTCCTTGAAAGACCAGCATCCGCCACTGCTTTACAGAGTCCTGTTTACTCTACCGAGACCATGCTTCAAAGAGTTAGATTGGCATGTTTTGCACGGTGGATAGCAGTGCTCCAGGAATACCAAATGAATTCATTCATTCACCGTCTGAAACCGCTTATCCAGTTCAGGGTCGCAATGAGTCTGAAGCCTACATGGAATCACTGGGCGCAAGGCGGGAACACACCCTGGAGGGGGCACAAGTCCTTCACAGGGTGACACACACTCACATTCACACCTATGAACACTTTTGAGTCGCCAGTCCACATACCAACGTGTGTTTTTGGACTGTGGGAGGAAACCAGGGAGAACACACCAAACTCCTCACAGTCAGTCACCCGAAGCACGAATTGAATCCATAACCTCCAGGTCCCTGGAGCTGTGTGACTGCAACACTACCAACTGAATGATACAGACATATTTGATCTTAAATTCAACCTGATATCCTAAAAATAATAACTTGAAATTCAATGAGTAGGGAAAAACAACAAAATTCTCCAATACCTTACACATTGCACTTAAAGTAACAATTTAAAAGGGAAAATATATATCAGACAGATATGCTTTATTCAGTATGTGCAGGGTCAGCAGTCATTTCACACAATATTCAAGCCACAATAACAATATACCAAACATTAATTAATTAATTTCTCTTCACTTTCATAGTACATTATTCACTTTTGTACACTTGCAGGCATTGATAGACATTGTTTCGTCACACAGTATAGCATAAAACGATTTCAATAAATATACTTTAAAAACACAGTAACATACATTAATATGCACTCAGAGACAATTGAAAGAAAAAGTAATAATAACCAAAATGAATGTAACAAAATACTAGCATGTGTTGAGGGCTATTATGTTCATTCACAGTATTTAAAAATATCAAATTTAAACCAGTTTCCTCACTTCAATTAAGTTCTGATAAATGTATTATTAAATGCACATCAAAGCCACAATGGCACTCGCTTACTCTTGTTTGTAGACCATGTAACAAAATCACATGTTCCCAAACACAATCCCATCAGTTTATTTGGCCAGACTGCATCAAACTCACAAAAAACATCTTTACATATTTTTATACATAATAAAGTTGTGTGCAAAATAATGGCAATGGGTAAGTGCTGCAAATGATTTTAAACAGTGCTTTCCCCAAACAGCATGATATAAATAATAAAAAAAGCCACTACAACTTAAATCAAATCCTTGTAACCGGACTTATTGGGTAACTGATTCTCATTTAAAATATTCACAAACTATTATAATGAACAAAATCAGAAAATAAAATGCATTTTCTATATTTTGTAAGTTACATACGGTACAACTACTATTTGGTTTTTGACAAATTACAATACAACATTTACACAGATGCATCACTGGCACAAGGGGTCACAACAACACAACAGGCAAGTGCCAGAAGCAGGAAAGAGGATAAGGAAACAGGCTAAATTTATGGCCTCACCTAATGTATTGCCTTTAAAAACATTGTTGAAATGTTTTAACCTATGGAAGACATGGCAGTCCCCTTCCAATCTACTGTTTTAGTTACAGGATCCAGGAAAAATTGAAGATTCTATACTGATTGGGAAAGAAAAAGGGGACATATTAACAGTTATTTATTTTACTATCTAACTTATACAATTCATTTTTGTTTTATTGTTTTTGTCTGCATGGACATTCATTGCATTAATGGCATCCTTGGCTTTTGCATTCTGTAGCCCCACAATGGATTACTTTTAAAGCACCTGGACAATATCTAATCACAAAAATTGTTACATTCTGTGGTACCACCAAGTAAATATATACATGCCTCTTCACTTCTTTATGACTGTCAACTCTTGAATTGGAAGACGGGATCATAGACAATTTAACGTATCACTCTGCAGGACATCCCTGAGATGTATGCACTTAAAAGAAACTGAAGAGTTTCTAAT
The DNA here is from genome assembly GCF_029633855.1 of Hoplias malabaricus. Classification (NCBI taxonomy): domain Eukaryota; kingdom Metazoa; phylum Chordata; class Actinopteri; order Characiformes; family Erythrinidae; genus Hoplias; species Hoplias malabaricus. The sequence continues at coordinate 18,225,958 of NC_089813.1, forward strand.
TTTATAAGGCATGATTTAGGGTTTAAAGTTGGTATATCATTTATTGTATATTTCAGGTGAAGAGAAAATAGGAAAGCAACTACATCTTGGCAACAAAAGCTAATCACTACTGACTACACCAACTTTATTTGTGCAGAACGACACAAAAACTACAAAAGCGCAATCATGAAGGACTGCTTTATTGGACTACATTTCCCTTGACTTACATGCGGTTTCAATGATATAGCTAGTGGCTAGTGCTCAAAGTGGCAAGCTTAATTGAACACGTGACAAAAACTTGTCCATACTGATGAAATTCTTATTCTAATGTTACCACTGTATGACACTGGGAAACTAACTGTGCTCAGGCATGTCAGAATATTCAACAAAATATTTGATAACATTTTATGTTTTAATTAGTTTTTAATTATTTCCTGTAATTAGAAGTGGCAGGAAGTGATGTCCATTGTAAAAACGCTAAACATTGCTAAAATGTCTGGCTAATTTTATTTTTCACTTGCCAAAAAATATAGTTAAATCAATAGGGCTAAGATTAAAAAAAACATAATCCAAATAGTTGCGGACATTAAGATCAGTTGGTTGTTAATATGGAGCTATATGAGTTGCCATAGCAGTGATTGCTTTTATACCTGCCAGTATGTAATGCCTATGCACACCAATATACTTTAAAAAAAAAAAAAAAAAAAAAAAAAAAATCATGACATTATTAGAAAGAGAATGGGTGTCATGAACAATGAAGATCACTTTTAAGGAGCCTTGTGGTATGTAAGTATAAACAGATCTGTGGTACATCTATATAAACAAACCACCAGAGGCGATCATACAAAATAATAATAATAATAATAATAAAAAGAATAATTCTCATTATTGAATTATGGTTTTGGTGCATTCCTTTTAAAAAGGAAGAATTTTTTCTAGTGCATTTTTGCACATTGATTTAGGTATCTGGATTGCCTACCAACAAATTTTTTTTAACAAGCCAGAGTTTTTCATGGATGCACAAGTCAGAAAAAAATGGGACAAAATGAGCTGTTGTGTTTTCCTCCACGTGCAACACTTGTTAATGTATGCAAATGTGGAGACTTTACAATGAGTATCCCTAAACACTGCACCAGACAAGCGTTCATGTTAGAGCTCAAAGGCAGGGTTAAACTGTGTAAACCAGATATAAGAGGACCAAGCAGAAAATGAGAGGAAAGGAATAAAACAGCAAAACTGGCTAACCATAACTCTAAATCTAACAAAAGAGAACCAAAAAAAGAGAGGGCCTGAAGCCTACTTGGAATCACTGGGTGCAAGATGGGAACACACCATGGGGGAGGCGCCTATGGACAATTTTGAGCAGCCAATCCGCCTACCAACATGTGTTTTTAGACCATGAGAGGAAACCCACGCAGACACGGGGAGAACACACCAAACTCCTCAAAGACCCCAGGACCCTGGGCAACAACGACACTACCTGTAGCGCCACTGTTCCCCCTAGAGAAAACTTCAGCTTTTATATAAATTAACTATAATTTTTTTTTATATAATACAATAATGTTGTATTTAAAATATTTTTTTATGTCCAAACATCAGTTATACTGAGCTGCTGTGTTCAGTTTTTTGGTACAGTACACTGACAAGCCGTTCTTTTAAAAATGGCCTTATAATGATTTATGAAGGCAGTGAATAATATGTTCAGTTGTGGCAATGCATATAAAATTTGTACATGCATAAGATGTACATAATAGATAAGTATATTGTTGGTCCTTTCTGTTTTCTACTTGTGAATTTGGGCATCATAGCCTATATCCATAACCTTTACTCATTCTTTGTCTGTAACTGCTTATCCAGTTCAGGAAACAAGGCTGTATTCTATTTTGTTGGATACTATGTAAACATACATACATTTAAACATACATTTGTTATAGAAGCTGTAAAAAAATTACCTGTTAATACATCCTCTACAGAGTAAATACATAACATTTTAATGGACATTTAATTTTTTTTGACAAAATGAACACATCATTAAACATAAAAATGTGTCTTTGTAGAGGGTGTATTTATTTTCTCTTAAAAATGTAACCTTTTTACAAACAAGTTTGCTATGAAGATCTCATTCAAGTAAAATTAAGGTGAAGGAGCTTTCTGACTATATTAGGGGCAAGAATTTTAAACATTACACACGTGAAAATATTCACATAATATATATTCACATAAAATAATTTTCACCAACATGAACTCTATGGGAACTACAGCATGTGCAAAGAAGGGTTGTGTATATTATCCCAAGAACACATTACCCACATTGAAACAGAGGTGACAGAATAAAGATGTAGGGATACTTCTCTGCAAATTGTATTGGGTTTTTATGCTATTGAAGAAAACATCAATGGGCTGATGTACATGATACTTTCAGCTCATTGGTCAAGAAATTTAAACTGCCAACAGAGACTAATGCTTTTTAAAATATTCAATCAACTGTTTATTGAAGAAATATTTTCTTTATACTTAATGCATATTTTGTATTTGCATATTCTATAATTCAAAGATATTACATGTAAAACTCTGTAAGAGATACTGGAGGTAAAAAGTGTCTGAATTTTGTCTCCCCTTTCTGCCTAAAGCTATTTTATAACTAAGTATCAGCATATTAATTTTGAATATACTACTATGCAATCTGCCACATATATTTTTAAAATATGAAAGTTTTTAAAATTGCCAACAGTTTAGGTTGTGTGGTAACATTCATGCATTCATGCAACAATTTACTTTAACACAGTATACCTATGCCATATATAGCCATTCTTACTTAAGCTGTGGGGATTCACTCATGGCTGGGTGATCAGGGCTGGGCTTCTGTGGAGGATGTGGTTTCTGCTGCAATGGTGGTCGCACTCCCCCAGGTCCCCCCTGTCCCTGTGCGAAGGGTCGTGGCTGCTGGGTGGTGGGAGGTTTAGGACCACCATGCTCCTGCTGTTGCTGAGGTCCTCTTGGCTGTTGGCTTTGCTGAGGGCCTCCTTGGGTGGGCTGCCGAATTGACTGAGCCTGCCTTGCTTGTGGAGTCTTCTGGGAGTGACCAACTGAAGGTTTTGGCCCCTGTGCCCCAGGCTGAGGCTTCTGTTCCTGCTGTTGCTGTTGAATGGGTGTTTGCTGAGGTTTCTGACCATACACACTAGGGCCATGCTGAGTTGAGCCCTTGGATGTAGGAAGCCTCTGTTGGCCTGGGGCCCCTTGGCCCACTGGACGATGCTGGGAAGCATTGGCTTGCTTGGGCTGCTGAGAAGGAAGATTTTGCACATTAGAGCTAGTCACAGGCTGGGTCTGGGAGGGAGGCTGTCCCTGGGGAGAGGGACGCTGCTGGAGAATAGATCCTTGGTGGGGAGAAGTAGTATCAGTTGGAGCCTGCTGTGGTCCACCTGAGAAGATAATGAATAAATGAAGAAAAAAAAGTAATAAAAGAGCACCTTGATTTGTTAAAGCTAAGTTGTAGTTTCCTACCTTGTGGAGGGAGGCGTTGTTGAGCTTGGGGAACTTTGGGCTGAGTGATAGGCTGAGGTGAGACAACTTTTTGCGCTGAAGCCTATCAGAGCAAGTAAAGTAAGGGGTACCAAAAAATTATGAAAGAATAGAAAGAATAAACAATTAAATCCTTTTCAGTATACTGTATAGTATATGCAAACAAAAAGACATTCAAGTTTACTGAAAATACAGAATAAGCATTATGTATCATTAGAATAGGGGTAATTAAACATAAATTATCCAGTTTCTTTATAATAACAAAAATGTAAGTGATGAAACCTTACAAATGCAGAATTACAAAGAAAAGCCTGTTTCACCAGGAGAGTCTTTCTTGGGGAAAAAATGAATGTTTGTGAGAAGCACATTTATACCATATTACTCCAAAACAAATGGCTGTAGTTCTCCTGGAATCTAACCTGCCATTGCCTGACAATAAGGCCCATATTTAGAGAGATGTACTATCAGAACTTAATAGTGTGGTACCTAGTTACATTTGTTTCCATAATTGGTATATCTATCCCAGGGTTTGACCTTACTCTGTGTTGTTACTTTTGCAGACATTTTTAAGTAATTTATATTAAGGTTTAACCTTGTTGAAACGTTGAGAAAAGTTGTATAATAACGCATTGTTTTCTATGAATTCTGATGCTAGAGATATTCTTGTTCTTTGGCCATGTTCACTTAGACACCTGGCTGCATTGTGAATGTAACAGTTCACATATTTGCTACGTGGTACGTATTGGGTACTAAAAGGTACTACGAGTTTTTTTCTCGTATTGTAACCTTATTGCACAATGTGTCTGTTTTGCAATATATGGTAAAATGATTCTTAATGTATGTCATATTAAAGGATCAGAAGCGATCAGGCTAAGGGAAATAAATGTGTGTGTTAACCTGAGAGCGAACTGGAGAGGGAGATGAGTTGCGTGGGACTGTCTGGTTCATTTTGGACAGAACCAGGTCAGCTATCAGAGCTCGATCTTCTTCCTGCTGATCCCCAATCAGAGGCAAAGAACATCCCACCACCTGACATACAAACATTCACCCATGCCCACACAAAGATAATGTAGAAATCTTAATAATGCAACAGAAAGTACTTGTTTCTATCTAAAGAGTTGAGTTGTCTTGCGTGTGAGGCTTCACCTCAATGATGTAGTCTCGCCCATCTTTGCCATGTAACGCCTCAACCGCACACATATCGAGACCTCCAAAAACCTCAGAGCACCAGTCTACCCACTTGCGATACCTACAGAAGAATATATATAGCACATGTTCCTTTCACTATGCAATCACTACAAAATGGCTGAAATAACACTAGAATTCTGAAGAAGCCTAAATTAAAAAATTGAGCTTTCAGCAGGGAACTCTCACCTGTCAGACATGGCTACCTGTTCCAACATTGCTGACCCTGTGTTGGTCTTCCAGTTTCCAGATATAGATGTCCTCCTGATCAACCAGAGAGCATGTGTCATCTGCCAAGTTCACTGACAAACTCAAGCAATGATTTTTTTAGATTTGCTTGCAGACGTTTGGGATTTCCGGAAAATTTATACATTTTATTTGAAATGGAAAAAAATACAAACTGCAGCAAATTATTTAGGAAATGAAAAAAAGGATAACACACTCCCAAACATTAATGAACAGCAATAACTTAATGTGCTCCAAAAAGAACAACATCCTGTAAACACAAGCATCATTCTCTGCCTGTTCCTGTGCCCAACACACTTGCCCCACTCAGCTAGACACACCTGCTGAGAAGCCTGCTGAAAGAGCTCTAGTTATAGGGAATACTGATGTACTTCATGTAAAAATAGCTTCCCTTTAGGGACACCAGTAGATTTCAGGTGTATGCCAGGCCGCAGATGTTCATAACCCAGCTAACCCTGGGTTTTTTTTAGTGTATTTATTCACATAGGAACCAATTATTTTTATCTGCTGCAGTCAGACAGTGCTAAGTGTACTAAAATGTATGACAGAGTAGTATATTAATAAGAATAATAAAGAAGAGGTTCACAAATCAGCTCATTTGGTGTCAAATGTTGTAAAATTTTTAGGACTCCCACCCAGTGACACTGTGCCAAAATCTACATAAGGTATTGGTTGTTAAAATCTTTATCAGATTTTGTAATATATAACAATCATAACTTGTTTTAAATGTTTTAAATAAGAGCAGCATGTCCTATGCGCTGCATGTGCCACAGTGGGGCCGTGTGTGTGCAGTACAATGCTCCACCTCCCTACAGGGAAACTCCATGAGTAAGAGAAAACATGTATGTAATACTAGCAGGCTTGCCTACCATGACTTTTAAAGAAAGTATATGGAAAGGGGAGGAAATTGAATATAAAAAAGTAAAATTTTAAACAATAATATCAACAATAATAATATTATAACTGTTAATAATATTAATAAAAAATATAATAATTCTTATTTTAATTTGTATAGCACCGTTCATAAATAAATCCAGCTCGAATGGTTTTACAGACTTTCCCCAAGACAAAATTATAAAATGTAAGTGTAAACAGTTTAAGAACTGAGAGAAACTACGTCTTTCATCATACACCTCCCCTCACACCTCTTGTTCTAGCTTATTTCCTTGACCATCACCCTTATCACACCTACCCCTCCTCTCACCCCTATTCTTCCTCCTATCCCTCCCGATTTCCATTTTCTCTAACCTTTTCCCCCTTCTTCTGTCTTACACGTTCTTCATCACCCTCATTCTACATACCCCTCCTCTCACTCCTCTTCTTCCTCCAATTCCCCTCCCCCACTTCTCCAATGTATATAAGGCCCTCCTAAAATATTTGGTGTTAGACTGGATCGGAATCAGACTGAATCGAGATCAGACTGGATCGGGAACAGACTGAGAACTGGTGACAAACTGATGACAAAGCTGTGCTCGTGCTTTTCTGCATGCACGTGAAGGAAACCTCTGAACCTCCAGTTTCTAAATTTCAGATCATCCTGAGATAGACTGAGATCATCCAGCTATACTCATACATGGTCCTGTGTACGTGTAAATAAACTCCAGTCTCCTGACTCTTCAATGCCGAATTTCTAACAACTAAAATAATAATTTGAAATGAAAGTGAAAGTAGGATAAAATGAAAATAAAGTGTTTAAAGTAAATAATAAAAATAAGAAAATATATGGACAAAACTATTGGGATATGCCTCAATCATTTAATTCAGCCCCATTACACACGGGTAGAAAATCAAGCACCCAGCCAAGCAGTCTGTCTCTACAAATATTTGTGAAAGAGTGAGTCATTATAAACACCTTACTGAAAGTGGAGGGATAATGCTATTGCAATGTTTTAGTTGAAATGAAGACTAATTAATCATTTATTAAACAACAGTTATTCTGGTCATGCATTCTGATTGGTTGATAAGCATTCTAAAGAGTGCTTTATTTCACAATAAAAGCACAGGTTTTCCACAACCACTGTATAATTTCGCTGAGCCGTTGCTAACAACTCTCTACACTGCAGCTTCCCTCATCACTTTTTTCACTGCTATATTAGCTTCAGTTCATGTTTCACATCAATAAACTGTCTTTGGTTTACTTTGAGAATTCTAATACTGATAAAAACAACATGCCAAAATACCCACTCACTGTTAGAAACAAGTTTAACTTGAAATAAATGGAGACTGAGGGCAGTGACTGGCACTAAAGACCATTTGATTCAACACAAATACATAAGACATTAATTAAATGGCTTGAGATGAAGCCAGAATACAAAAACAAGAAAAACAAAGACAATAAGAAAATAGATACCAGTGGAGAGAAAGCCCATCTGAGATTCATATGCCGTAACCATCCTTAGCGCTCGTGAGGAGTTTTTAGCAGCATATTCAGGGCATTAGTGATATACAGATTGATACAGATATAGCAATACCTCCAATACTAGATTTTATGCTCTAAAATCTTTAGATTTGATTCTCAAATCAAAATATTGATACGTTTGATACTTTAGTCATTTGAGGTATGGTGTATCATTAACAGAAACACAGTGGAAAGTAACTAAACTATTGAGATTTTGTCTATATGATACGCGGTTTGTAGGAACTTCTTTTCCTTCCACCTGGGTAAGTGCGTAATGTGTAAGCACAGTGGCAATCAGTCACTCAGTCTGGAGACGGACATAATGGCAGAGCATAAACAGAGTACTGTGTGGAGCTATTTCAGCTCTGTCTCTCTTCAGACTCTGGCGGTGTCCTTCGGTGCTGCAGGCACGCACTATCCAGGTACAGAGGGAGAAAACATGGAGCATTAAGCAGCGCTAAGCACTGTTGCTGTTAGAGTTGTTCAAATGGCTATGAAATAAATAACAAAATAAATAAATGCTTCAACAAATAGCTGCATGATGATCTTACTGAGATGATTTCACATAAGCCTAGATTTATTCAGGTAAAGTTTCCTAAAGAATTAATCATTTAAAGTGAATTACATAGACTAGGTTTAATTTGTTTTCTAGAATAAAGTTCTTGAAACGAAATTAAAAATTTTATATCCTGTAGAGGACAGTAACCTGAGTGGTCCGATGGTGGACCAGCAGTGTTCTACAGTCAGTAGTGCAAACCTTTTACGCCAGTGGACCGATATATGATTGCTGTCTGGGATATTAGGTGTATTTGCACAAAGTATCGGTATGGATTGGTATTGTTGCTACCAGCCTAAATCACTGCCCATTCACTACATAGTGCACTAAATGACTGTGGGTTTAGAACCGAGCAAAAATGTGTAAAATTAAGTCATGCAGCCATGGTTAAATATGGATGTTAGCTATATTAGAAGTATAATGCATTATGACTTGTTACATCTTATGGTGCACACCAGACTAGATAGAGACTGTCTTGGGAAGAAGCAAGTTTATCTGGATTAGTTTACTGAGCAAATTAGCGGTCTGGGTAGTTTACTCAGCAGGTTAGCGATACTGTAGCGGTGAAGTCTGATCCAGTGTGAGTGGTGAGGGCAGTGCAGGGTTTGTTACTGTGATGTAGCAACAAACTACTTGTTGAGGAACTATAATTTAGCGGAGGGCTTTACTAATTTCATAAATATTTTTGACACCACTGTGATGGAATTTGTTTATTGAAATGATTCATAAAATAAAAGGGATTGTTAATTTCATCTATATCAGCAAAAGCCATATATGCTTGTGTGACTGATGTTGTTTTGCCTTCTTGAACACACTGAAGGCAGCAGGCTTGTGTGTATGTGTGTCAGATAACTGTGCGCTGGCACATCTTGACCTTCAGTTCCCTTCCTCTCCGTACTGAGCTGAGATAACTGAAGCTAGTTTAAATGGTGTGGAAGGGGACTCTGGGAGCAGAATGCATCAGAACATCACAGATAGTTAGAAACAGAGTGAGCACCTGCGTAATGTAACTTTGTTCATGGTCATATGAGACAATAGAATGATAGTTGTTGTATAATTAGGGAGGGGCTAGCGTTATATCTTTTTGAGAAACTGTTCCAGGGGAGAAGAGAATAGAAGTGTCTATGCATTGCATTTCCTTATTCCAATAAATGTTTGTTACTCACTTTGAAACCGACAGACTCGGTTTTTCATTTCTGTCACAATTTTCCACCACACCACTTTCACAGTTCCATATTTCACGATTTATTTACTGAACTTTTGTATAAAAGCAATAATTAGCTTAAATATACCAAGATATTTTTGGACATTTGTATGCTTCCACCTTTGTGGGGACAGTTTGTTGAAGGCCCCCCAAATGCTGATTCCAGCATTACTGTGCCTCAGTACAAAAAAAGCAGTCCTGATTGAATGACAAACACACTACCAATCTTTAAATCCCGACTGAAAACCTACCTCTTCATGCAAGCTTTTGGTTGATCATCTATTACAGGTTATTGTTTCTCTACTTGTGTTATGGTTGCTTTTACAAATTACATATTTTCTGTATTAAACTTGTCTTTTATTACCTCCATTATTGTTTCCTGTTATTATGCTTCTAATCTGTTTCAGCTTGTTGGTCACCATCCATCAGACTGCATATTCTCAACTCATCTCATACTCTCTTTCATTGCTGTATACTCTCGTCTGGCCACTTGACTGCTTTTTACATGTCATTTCCTGTTTTCTCATTATCAGACTAATCACTTTTCATGTCTTTCACATGCATCAAGATGACTTGCTCATGCTACGCTTACTTTAATTTTGAATACATTGTTGCATTTTTCAAAGTTCAATCTCAGGATTTTAACTTTCCATTTTAGTGTTTTTTTTTTCAAATAAACAAAACATTTGACTGTAATTTAGTTCCATAAGTACCCCCTATGGTCTGCCTTTAACATCCAGGCGTCAACCTAAATGATGCCTACCTGGAATATACCAGTACAGATTACAGGTATAACAATACACCAGTGGCTTACCATCAATATATAAACAATGCCCTGTTTCTTTTTCAGATTATTTATTCATATATATATTCTGGTTAAAAAAAATATGGTGCTTGCATTAAGTCAGCATTTCTCAAAGTGTGGTTTTGCAGGTGGAGTGCAAGGAATCTGAAGAAATGAGCATTTTTGTGTCTGTCTTTATTAACCCTTGGACCCCACGTCCCGCAGCTTGCAGGCTAAAAGCACAACTTATATTCTCAGCTTTATAACTCATGAATACCACAAGGTATCGGTGTGTTCCACATATCATTAGAAAAAGCAGATCCTAACGTTTCGAAAAATAGCACTCATTGCGACGAGATGGGTGTAATCTGGTGTGAAAAAAACTAAAAAACAAGCAGATCCTTCAAAATGTATTTTTTTTCTGCTATTATAACTTGAAGAAGTCAACCCTGGCTGTCTCTGGGCAGAAAAAAACCGAGTCATTCAGCAAAAACAAACATGCATTTTCTTTTATTTTTAATTTATTTATGTTTCAAAGATTTTGTATGTGGTTTCACATCAAATAACTTTGGATGTGATCCAAATATAAATAAAAAGCTTAAATAATTTTGTGTGTATTCTAAATAAATAAGTCATATTTTTAAAAAGATTATTATAATAATTGTTACTATTATAAGCAGCTGAGTAAATTGCCAGTGTACCAAAATAATTTTTATTACTTGGGATATTGTTCATATTGGCCAAAATGCTCAAAAGCTTGCCTGCTGTGACTGTCATAGTTTTATCAGTCACACATCCTAGAGCTTAGAATATCAAGAAATATAAGTCCCTCTGATGCTATTAATTTGGTTTGTCACAGTATTATGCCACGTAATAAGTAATAAATCATCAAAAATTATTTCAACTAACAGACACCACAAACTAACAATTTCAGCAAAGATATCTGAAGTTTGAACATGTTTTGAAGGCTGTTCATTTAGAAATATGTAACAGGCACTTGATAAATTGATGACAACATGGCCAATTTCAAGAAAATATCAAATATCAGCTGGCATTTAAACCTCAAGTTATTACATGTTTGAGTAGCAAAGAGTCTTTCTTTATAAAAGAAAACATATTATAGACATAGCCATATTCTATGTCAAAAATAATAGTTTAAATGCAACTGAAAGAGGCACTGAAAAAATATGGAATAACCAAAGGGTTTTAGAGCTTAATGCCTTTCTGTTTTGCCAATAAATCTTACGCACTCATAAAAGATTCATTAATAGCCTTTAAACATGTTAAAAGAACATTTGATAGGAGACTTGCCTGGATCCATATTGCGAAAAATAAGAATTGATGCTGGCATGTTAAATGCGAGTGCACCACATTGGCACAGCAGGTAGTGTCTTCTCCTCTCATGTTCAAAAAACACATGTTGGTAGTTAGATTGGCTACTCTAGTGTCCATGGGGTGGGAATTGTGTGTGTGCCTCTCCCAGCGAAGGACTGCCGCCCCCTCAAGGGTGTGTTCCTGCCTTATGCCCAGTGATTCCGGATAGGCTCCTGACCCACCACGACCCTGATTTGGATAAGCGGTTACAGACAATGAATTGCAGCAGTACAATATGTACAACAGGGCAGTGTATAACGTTTATGACTTGAGTGTGGCAGCATCAAGCATGCAACCCTGTTTTGAAAAGATGTGTAGTGCAAAACATTTGTTCACCTGCCCATTGGTGTCAGAACTGCAAGGGGATGGGGGGGGGTGGCATGTCCCCCACAAAATTATATAAATAAAATATGATTACATTATTATTATGCCCTGGAGAAAAAAAATGCTTTTTTCACACACATTTGTTTTGAAAATGCACCACAGAGATTAACATGTTTTGGGAGCAAGACAGACAAGGTGGGTCTTTTCAGCTTTTGTTACGGTACCTGTTTAAAAATAAAGCTGCTCCAATACTAAGCTTCACTGGCCTCCGATTCACCAGCAGAATCTGGTTTATAAACTTAGTTTTTACCAGCTTAAGGTCAGTAATGAGAGCACAAAAGATAACAATGACGGCTAATTTACAGTTATAAAAGCGGGTTACATAGCATACTGTTAGGGCAGTGGTGTCCATACTTTTTCAAAAGGTATTATTTATAACAATGTATTCAAAACATGAAACACACACATTTACAAAATAGTTTGTATTTAACTATTAAATTTCATTTTAGAGCAGTTAGTGCCGGATATCAAAAGAGTGTAAAACCTAAACATTCACTGCAACTGCTTACCGTCTTGAAATCCGTCAGTTTTTCAATCCGTTTTTTTTTTTTTTTTTTTTTTTTTTGTGGTAGCCATCACCAAATGTGAATAACTTTGCTGGCCATGAGAAACACCGTGGCGCAATATCCTATACATTAGCACACTGCTGCCACCGTCAGGTGAAAAAAAATTGACAAGGGCCCGTGGGCCACAAATGATGCATGTGATGCCGAGGGCCAATTAAAATCTTACAGCGGGGCGCAGTTGGCCCGGGGGCCGGACTTTGGGCACCCCTGTTAGGGTAACAGAGGAGGATCTGAGAGTTAGTTAACGTTAATACATTAATATTAGCTGTGTTCTGGTTGTGAGAAAGCTCTCTAAACATGCAGCAAGTTATATATAGTGTGTAAAGTTACATAGCATGTTGTTTGGAAAACAGCCTCACTCTCTAACGTTAATATTGACTAAAAACTGTTCCACATAATTATAAAAATGTAGTATTTTACTGCCTTATCTACATAGGAATCTACTTATAGCTATCTAATATTTTGGGTGTGGGTTGGGCTTTGACTCAGCAAACATGCCCCCTTACCCAATATCAAACTCACTTCTATGCCCTTGAACCTGCCTTTGTTCATTTTCGCACAGATTGAAAAGTGAGAAACTGAAGCACAATTTACGTAGGCCACTTTTCTGTGTTTTTAAACACTGATGTTAAATGTTGTATCTACTGTTATAATGTTAAGCTACTGATAATGTTAAGCTATTTTTTGGGGGTGACATGGGACAGGTGGGGCACAAATTCTTCTGAAGTGGGGAATAATAGAAAAGGTTTGAGAACCACTGCATTTAGTAATGTTAAACATGTGAACATTAAAATGTAATCTTGTCAGATCCTGTCATAATCAGACAAAATCCCCATGTAAATGAGTTGCCTAAATATAATTTAAGTACAAAGTTTATTTTTTTTTCCATTTGTTATAAAACAGGACAAGCTTTCCATGATAATATACTGTCCTGAACTACCAGACGGTTATATATAAATTTATCTCACTGTCGTAACGGGACAGCTATGTACAGGGGAGACTCTGTGATAGTAGTTCCGTAAAGTTTACCAAGATGAAAGACTCAAGTGCAGATAAGAATGCTTTGCACAAGGTGGGAATCTAACCGGGGTCGTTTGGGTCCAAATGCAGTGAGTGTACCAGTGTACTATGTAGGAGGTAGTGGTTATTGTGACAGTACGTTTTAAACCTAGAGAGGAGACAAACTCCAAAAACAATATAAATAATTATTGGGAAGGAAAATCAAAGGGAACAAACTGGGATGACAAAAGATGAAAAGTAGTACAGAAAGAATAAACCTCAAACCAAAAAATAAAGTTCTGAACGGGAATCGTTCGCCCGCGAGTAACAATTAATATGAGAAGCCGCTAACAAACCCGTTGCGCCACCAGGAACCTTACAGTCGCTTTCACAACAAAAGGAGGAAAGAGAGCCCAATAAAGGCGAGAGAAAAAGAGTAGAACTTGGAACAAAATGTATTTATTTTTTTAAACGACAAAAGAGAAAGCAAGGCAGTGAGACCAAGGTCCCAACAGGAAAATTCTCTCCAGACTGCTGCATAAACGAGAAAAGGGGCTTGTGAAATTATTTAACTCAAAGGGTAGCGAATTCAAAAGGAACCAGAAAAACGCCTTTTGGGGGAAAATACCAAATTACCGGCGTGGTCTGTTTCCGTACAAACTCAAAACCACGCACTGAGGAAAGCAGCGCGGAGGTCTTATGAACTGTCAGCACCAGCTGTTCTCACTTGGGCTGATTACTAGGCATCCTGGAGCGTAGTCCCCCTCTGGAGGTGGGATGACCACGGTGCAGGCGGTCCCTTACAACTGTGCCAAGTTGAGGGCTTTTTCCCTAATTTTTTCAACATGTTTTTAATGTCAACGCAATATGTAATGGAGGTCCACAGCCTCATTTAAAACGAAGATAAACTATTGAGAAAGTCAGATTTCTCCAGTTAAATGCTGTATTCAGTTTATTGATGTTTACATTTCCTGGGAGACATGGGAGGTTAAACTCTGGCTAATATTCATATTTTTGAGATCTGAATTTAAAAGATTTGAATGTATGTATCAACAAATTATTCTTTTTGGAGCATGTTATCTTTTAGATTTTATTTCTTTACAGCCAGTTATCCTTTTTGAACTGTGAGATTGTTGCAGTGTATTATACATTTTGGAATGGGTTAAAACAGTTTGGAGTGCATAAGGTCATTGCCATGTGAATTTTCTGTTTGAAGTATGCTAGATATTCTCAGCCACTGATTAGGACTTTTCAGACATTTCACAGATTGTCAATCTGTGATCATCTTCTAATTTTATTCTTATTCTCAGCAATCACAAGCTCCACTATGCAGCTGAGGTTCGAGGGTATCAAAGCCAACACAACCAGAAATTTTGCAGTAGACAACCTACACTTTCACAGACCTGTAATTCCCCATGTGCTGAGGTCCACAATTACAGAAATGCATCTTTGCACAAATCAGTTTCCATGACATCCAATGCTGCCTTTACTGAATTCACTGTAACATAATAGATTGCAACTTCACTCCATCAATTGCAATATTGTAATAAATAGTCTGTGTACATATCTTGCATGTTCAAGAACATACATGTCAGATATGTGTAATTCTGTTAACATGAAAATTAAACTAACTGATGCCTACAAATCAAATGAGGTACTTTCAGTCACCTTTTTTATTACAAAATGTGAATATATAGACAAAGTTTGGAATACTAAGAAAACTGTCAAATAGAACGTCTAATATAATGGCAAGAAAGACAAAGCAAATGAATGGTAGTACACCATTCTACTGTGCTCGACTACATATATATTTGTTATTGTAAGGGGGGGGGGGGGACCTACAACGTCATTACAATTAATTGGAATGATTGGAATATGCCAAATCATATCTAGATAAGTCAGAGGCATCTGTCCTAAACTTAGGCAAACTTGATTTTGGGAACTTTAGAAATTGGAAGGCAAAATATTTCCTGCCAGTAACATAGTTGGTATCAAAAATGATTTGCCAGACAAGCTTAATTTTCCACTTACAGAGGTAAAACAACAGTTGGACTTACATATAGGCTTTGTAATTGTCTCCAATCTTTTGGATACGGACATCATACTTGGCATCAATGAAAGGCTCAGAAGTAGCATAAGTCTTAGTCAGGGCCACAACACTGGCAATATCCTGGAAATCATACTGATTGTCCACTTTGACCTGAAATGAATGTTTCATAAGCTTGTAATATAAAAAAATGTGTAAACAGCTATTTATTACAGTTTTTCTCAGTCACTTTGGAGCATTTCTCAAATCAGAATTAAATTTCTCCAAATTACTTGCTCAAACTCTACATCATCTAGTTACAGGGGTTGGACAATGAAACTGAAACACTTGGTTTTAGACCACAATAATTTATTAGTATGGTGTAGGGCCTCCAATACAGTGTCAATTCATCTTGGGAATGACATATACAAGTCCTGCACAGTGGTCAGAGGGATTTTTTTAAGGAATTCTTGCAGGATAGTGGCCAGGTCACTATGTGATGCTGGTGGAGGAAATCATTTCCTGACTCGATCCTCCAAAACACCCCAAAGTGGCTCAATAATATTTAGATCTGGTGACTGTGCAGGCCATGGGAGCTGTTCAACTTCACGTTCATGTTCATCAAACCAATCTTTGACCAGTCTTGGTGTGTGTATTGGTGAATTGTCATCCTAATACATGGCACCGCCTTCAGGATACAATGTTTGAACCATTGGATGCACATGGTCTTACTGGTGCAATGTGCAATTAATGAAGATTGGCCACCAGGCTGGTCCAATTTAGCCATGACACCTCCCACACTAAAATGACAGGTGTTTCAGTTTCATTGTCTAACCTCTGTACATGTGCACCTCATATAAGCTGTTACTCATTCATTATGGACAAACAGCATATTCATCCATCCATTCATTATCTGTAACCGCTTATCCACCCTTAATCCAGAAAGATTCCAGTGTAATTCCCTGTGTGTGCCCTATATGTACACCGGTGCCTAAAGCGTGTTACTCTTGTTTATATTTCTGATTTGCCAGATTTTATCCATTTGTGCTAAACAGTCTTTCTTTCATCAATCATTCTTTTATATCTCATAATGACACTGTCTGTCATTGACCTACAGTACAAACAGTAAAAAGTATGAATCTTGTCC
This sequence comes from Hoplias malabaricus, assembly GCF_029633855.1. Classification (NCBI taxonomy): domain Eukaryota; kingdom Metazoa; phylum Chordata; class Actinopteri; order Characiformes; family Erythrinidae; genus Hoplias; species Hoplias malabaricus. Next base: position 18,242,328 of record NC_089813.1, read on the forward strand.
AGTCTCTTTCAATCAATGTCCTACATACATCCATCCATCCATTATCTGTAACCGCTTATCCACCCTTAATCCAGAAAGATTCCAGTGTAATTCCCTGTGTGTGCCCTATATGTACACCGGTGCCTAAAGCGTGTTACTCTTGTTTATATTTCTGATTTGCCAGATTTTATCCATTTGTGCTAAACAGTCTTTCTTTCATCAATCATTCTTTTATATCTCATAATGACACTGTCTGTCATTGACCTACAGTACAAACAGTAAAAAGTATGAATCTTGTCCAGTCTCTTTCAATCAATGTCCTACATACATCCATCCATCCATTATCTGTAACCGCTTATCCAGTTTAGGGTCGCGGGGGGTCCAGAGCCTACCTGGAATCATCGGGCGCAAGGCGGGAATTCTCCTACATACAATAATGTCTAAATTTGCACTCTTTATATGCACCCCACAGTAAAAGTGCAGCCCAGTGCATTTTCATTGTCATCAAAACATTCAGAAAACACTTACAGTGCTAATGATATACTGACAATGTAGCTAAATATTTTTACTGTCTCATTCGTAATCAATGACAGAATATCTAGTCATTCTGATAACACTGACATATTCATTGACATAAATACTTCAATCTGGAACATGAACTAAAGATTTTGAGCAAGTTATAAACATTTGGCAGCAATCCACCCTGTGGTGGTGTTTGTATGAAATGTTTTGAGAAATGCACATAATGTTGTGCAAATATATATGATGATTTGAGAAATGGTATAAAGTGACTGAGGAAAAACTGTAATACATTTTAAAATTAATAATTAACTTTATACTCTTTAGACAATTTTATCATGAATGAAATTACTACTTAAAACAGAATTACTAAATTATTTTTCCTATATTCCTATAGTCTATATTCACAGGATTAAATAGAAAATGAATGATCCAATCCTACCTTTCCCATGCCAGAGTGAGCATGACCCATCTTCACCACTACAGGGAAGCCAGGGGTGGTGATCTGTCATCAGTAGACAAGCATGCTGTTTGGTGTGAACAGCCTCTATCAAAAAGGCTGCATTGTGCCTGCCCCACCCCAAACAATGCTTACCACACTGAAAATTACCCAACATTTATATGCAGAAATTTGAAAACCTGCATTAGGTTAACACTTCCCAGCAAGAACTAAACTTTTTGTTTTGCACGTTTTAATCCACAATTTCTACTTTATAATGAAACACACTGAAAAACAATGAAGCATTTATAATAATTAGCTGACGTGGCTGATTTGAACTCTTGCCGTTTTCCTCCAGTGCATTAATATGGTATTGCATTAGCAGCAGCTTGTAAAGAGGCAATGGCTGGCTTCACATGTCCCATAGGAACCCTATGCTTGCCTTAACCCTGCCAGGTTGGTAGCATTTTGTTTTATTGTGGGAGCACTAGCTGTCAGGATGGAATTTGTGTCAAAAAAAAATCATATATACTGTATACACACAAATTAAAAAATAAGTAATTTTGTTTGATCATATCAGTCTTTTTGGATAACACAATTAATTGCAATAGTTTTATTTGCTCATACTTGACTTTATAATTAAAGCACTGATTTTAAACCAGGAAAATCTATATTTTAGACATGACAAGTCAACATGAGATTTATCAGAATTAAATGATAAATGTCTGTATTTTAGGAGCACAAGTGTAAGCACAATGATAAGCACACTGACTCATTACAGCACACAGGAACAACAGCAATTTTACTCCTACATACAGTTACACTACAAAAACATTAAGACATTCTCAGTTACTGTTTGTATTATATTTTGCAGTGAGCTCCATTTAGTATGAATGTACCTTTAATCCAAAAAGTATTAAATAAATTAAATGAAGAGAAAGAGATTGCAGTTTCTATGCTATTACCTGCTGACTTTTTACTACCTGCACCTTTGACAAGTGAATGTATATGTATCCAAACTGCAAGAATTGCCTTTAAAAGACAGTTATATTAATTTACATACTACATTTTTAACACTCTAATTTAGTAATGATTATTTGTTGATCTGTTATTAAAAACAGGCTAAATTCGGGTCACATGAGAGATTTAGCATCTTTGAATTTAGGCTCCTTATGGACCCAAGTCACAAACAACAAAAGAATATGTTATGTTCATATGATGAATTCCAATTTAGACAAAGCATGGCTCATTATAAAATGGTTCAGCATGTTTTTATCTACAGCACAGACTCTGATCTTTTAGTAGCTTCAGTGGTGTATCTCTAGCTTCTGTTCACTTCTATGAATCGTTCACCATGACAAACTATGAAAATGTGTTAAAAAGTGCTATGGAGTACAGATTTAGAATATCATCTGTCCAAATGCTGTCCCAATAACATGCAATGGTGTGCTGGTTCTGTTTATATGCTCCAGCAGGACTTAAATATAAGTCAATGCATATAAAGAACAAGAAAACAAAAAGAAAAACAGATGGTGCCATGCTCACCATTTCCCTGTGGTTAGGGTAGTAAACCTGCTCAATCAGTGGGAACTCCTCAGGACCCAGTTGCTTGTACAATCTGGACATTTGTGCAAACTGCAACAGATATTAAAGCTCACAGGTTTATAATCTCATACATGACAGTTTGGATGATATGAAAATGTGCCATTATGGCCATAAGACTATAAAAAGAATCATATTTTATTATGGTATGTCTTTCAAATATTTGGAAATAATAAATTAATAGATTTCATACATAAACTTCCACCACAAGGTTTTAATAAATTCATTTATTACATAAACTCATCAGGACAAAGTAAAATGACAGTGACACTGATTAATATTAGATCATATTTGACAGTGGAGCTTACCACCCATGGCTTGTCACAGAAGTTGTACACTGAGTGGAGAGAGTTTACACTTGGGATACCAGCATACTGAAGACCAATTACTATGTTCCTGTGATCTCCATTCTTGGCCATACTGAAAGCATGCTGCCGCACCAGTAAAAAATCTGGTTTGAAACATCTGGAGAGAATATAAATATACATAAGAACAGTGGTTAAATAATTTAAAAATAATGTTCTGTCCTTTATTATCCTGTATCTTACTATAGCAAATAGTGTAATATTATTCTTGAATAAATTAATAACTTAGTTAAATAAGTTAAACAGCACTACAAACTGATGAAACCTACTTTGTGACCTTGTTACCACCACGGATAGCTTCTATGCCCACACTGTAGCTCCCAGTTGCATGAGCTACCAGATTTATCTCAGAGAAGTCAGCCTTGAAAAAAATACCAGTAACAAAACACAGGATTAATATTTATAATAAGTACATATAAGTTTATAAAATTAACTTTAAACTATGTCCTGATATGCTTGATTACCAATCTCCTTATTTATAAACCCAGAGGATGTTCATTGATGCTAATTGTGCTTTTTTTTATTTTCTTAACTTGTTATTCAAATAAAACGTACATATTAATATAAAACAGCTAAAAATATATATTAATATGTAGGGTAAAAATAATGTATATTTAGGAATATGACAAAATTACATTGGAGGTGAATAAATAGTAGCAGTTGTTATATTCTTCAGTTTAGATACATGTTTATGGGTATGTGAAATGGTAAATTGGACAGCTCTTACAACAATACTGAAATTGCCATATAGAAAAATCTCTATTATTTAAATGTTTTATCTATTTAAAAATTTTATGACATTCAACGATTTCAGTGTAAAAATTTCCCACCTGTTCCACTTTGAGGTCAAATTCACCATGAACCTTCTTGCCTCTAAAAACCTTGACCCTAATGGAGGGAAATAATAGAACTAAATCAGAACACTGCACAAATGGTAGGAGTCATACAGAAAATCTCAAGTAGGATGTATACAAAAGAAAATTTAAATAACTATTTACTATGGTGCAAGGTTTTACATGGATTTTATTTAAAACCTTTTTCCTATTAGTAGTAAAGCAACGCAAATATAATTGTCATAAGCACTACACACTACAAACAAAATATTTATATGTGAATAAGATTCCAGTATAACTGCAATATACTATATTTATGTAGCAGTAGACCTTTCCAAAGGACATTTTGGACAAAGGTCTTCATAAGGACTTTGAATGTCACTGTTCAATATCACAAAAATCCAATCATATTAAAGTAACTATATTCATTCATTCATTATCTGTAACCGCTTATCCAGTTCAGGGTTGCAGTGGGTCCAGAGCCTACCTGGAATCATTGGGCGCAAGGCGGGAATACACCCTGGAGAGGGCGCCAGTCCTTCACAGGGCAACACACACACACACACATTCACTCACACCTACAGACACTTGAGTCACCAATCCATCTACCAACGTGTGTTTTTGGACTGTGTAGGAAACCTGAGCACCCGGAGGAAACCCATGCATACACGGGGGAGAACACACCAAACTCCTCACAGAGAGTCACCTGGAGTGGGAGTCGAACCCACAACCTCCAGGTCCCTGGAGCTGTGCGACTGCGACACCGTGACGCCCATATTTATATTCATTAATATTAATTTTAATATTAAAAGTTATATGCTGTTATCTATAAAGATAAAAAACAGATGGTTCGGTGCTTTCATGTAAGCACAAGACTTTTCATCAGAAACATTTTTTTTTTTTTAAGAAGAAAGCCATTTCGAAGTAATACGCACAAAACTGCAAGCCAGGTTTGCCAAAGGACATGAAAACAAGCCTGATAAATATTGGCAGTACATCCTCTGGTCAGATGAAATTAAAATAAATTTGTTTGGATCAGATGTGTTTCTACATGTATGGCCAGGACCATGACAGTGGTTCACCAAATATACACCTTATTTTCAGTATTCCGATGAGCTTGGACAATAACTACCCATGTTTATTATTATATAAATGAAGTGTTAGTGATTATTATCAATAATAAAACATATTAACATTATATTTATTATATTAATTTAATTTATCATTACACTTTTATATTTCATATTTAATAATTATTTCTTAATAAACAATAACATTTATTATGTTATTATTATTATTATTATTATTATTATTCAGGGCGGGGGGGAGGACAACAAGTGCAGTACCACTAATATAGTCTATATAAAAGTTTGCTGCAATTTCTTTTAATGAACCCTTAAGTATAATTTACAAAATTCAGCGTTGAAGAACTGTTAATTTGCTTTAAGCATTTTCCTTTAGTAGAATGAAAGTTGTATTGCAACAAATCATTTTTTTTACAATTTAACAATGCCTCAGTTATGCTAAGGGATGAGAAGAGGCGAGATGCCCATGAGTCACGACTAAAGATATTAGACCACTGATAGGTTTAACCGTGAATGACCAGAGATAGCCCAAATAAGCCCTATAAGATTGTATCTGTATTACCTGGATATCAATGCAGTTTATTTTATAAAACACTTCGTGAATCAACGTGATACTCAACACATTTGAGCAAACTGAAGCTCTTTCATCGGACATATGTCCTCCTCATTATGATGAAATACATAGAATAATATTTTCAGTGTTCAGATCTTACCAATCTGTCTGCTGATCGTCAATGACTAACAGTATTTTTGTATGTGTTGCACTTGCTCTTTCCGTAGCCTCATTAAACGTGGCTGCCGCGGCAGCGGTGGTCTGTTTCACAGCATTGGAAATAGAGGAGAAAAAGCCGGCCCCGCTTGACTGGCTGGGAGTTGGCCGCCTCTCCTGCGCTCCGGGCGGCACCCCTTGTCCGGGGTTTTGCTGGGGAGGGTCGGGCCGCTGAAGGTCAGTCATATAGCCATTTGGCAAGTTGGACATAAAATTACTATCCGATAGTCGACGTCGCAGGTAATTCATGGTGAAGATTAAAGATGAGGTGACTGGAGCGTTGGATTTATATGCAGGAGAGAATCCTCGACTCCTCAGGTATTCCGAACGATATGTATCCAGCTACTTTCCCAAGGAAAATCAGTTAAGTTAACTGCTCTTTATCTTATGCTAAGGTAACGTACGTTGTTGCTTTAAGTTTAGAAATAAGCTATTTAGGGTTCCATACAGCAATCATCGACGTGGTTGCAAAAGCGAAGGTGTCACGTTATTCCCTGTAGCATGAATAAAACACAGCGGGCGTTGTATGAAGCACAGCCAGTGTCTGATTTCTTGGTTCTCTCAGCTTAATTTCAAACATTACGAGTTTATCTCTATGATATGAAGATGCAGAGCTAAATCTGAGGACTAAGATGAAACGTGGGGATTTCTTCCTGTCGTCTTCTGACCACAATGTCTGTGATTTGGGTTCATGTAAGAGAAGGTGCGGTTCGAATATGCAGCCTAGTGCATCACGCCTGCTGCCCAGTCCGTCCCTTCATAATCCACGCAGGGTTTTTCTTTTTTCCGCGTCATTTTCATCACCACATTCTCCTGTAATACAGCAAAAATCATGCAGTGTTCAGCAAGATAAATTCATGATGGATTTATTTTTACTATTATTATTTTACTCCTCTAAATCTAAATAATTGTTTATATATACCAAACGAATGTGTATCTAAATGTTGCATATAAAACAAAGGCAAATTCAGTTTTACTGTTCAGTCCTACTGTCTTACCAGATTTTATGATATGTGAGCTTATATGACTAATCGGGAATTGCTGCTATGTGGAATAACCAATGACCTAAAACAACACTTAAATTGATATGAAAATAAGCAAAATGGCTGTGTTTGAATTTACAAACCGGATTCCAAAAAAGTTGGGACACTAAACCAATTGTGAATAAAAACTGAATGCAATGATGTGGCAGTGCCAACATCTAATATTTTATTCAGAATAGAACACAAATCACAGATCAAAACTGAGAGAATGCATCATTTTAAGGGAAAAGTGTTGTTTCAAAATTTCATGGCATCAACAAATCCCAAAGAAGTTGGGACAAGGCCATTTTTTACCACTGTGTGGCATCCCCCCTTCTTCTTACAACACTCAACAGACGTCTGGGGACAGAAGAGACCAGTTTCTCAAGTTTAGAAATAGGAATGCTCTCCCATTCATGTCTAATACAGGCTTCTAACTGTTCAATCGTCTTGGGCCTTCTTTGTCGCACCTTCCTCTTTACGATGCACCAGATGTTCTCTATAGGTGAAAGATCTGGACTGCAGGCTGGCCATTTCAGTACCCGGATCTTCTCCTACGTAGTCATGATGTTATTGCTGCAGAATGTGGTCTGGCATTATCTTGTTGAAAAATGCAGGGTCTTCCCTGAAAGAGATGACATCTAGATGGGAGCATTTGTTGATCTAGAACCTGAACATAGTTCTCTGCATTAATGGTGCCGTTCCAGACATGCAAGCTGCCCATGCCACAAACACTCATGCAACCCCATACCATCAGTGATGCAGGCTTCTGAACAGAGCGTTGAAAACAACTTGGGTTATCCTTGTCCACTCTGGTCCGGATGACATGGCGTCCCAGTGTTCCATAAAGAACTTCAAATCGTGACTCATCTGACCACAGAACAGTCTTCCATTTTGCCACACTCCATTTTAAAAGACCCCTGGCCCAGTGCAAACGTCTGAGCTTGTGGAGCTTGCTTAGATGTGCTCTTGCTCTTTGCACCGTAGAGTTTCAGCTGGCAACGGCAGATGGCACAGTGGATTGTGTTCACTGACAATGCTTTCTGGAAGTATTCCTGAGCCCATTCTGTTATTTCCTTGACAGTGGCGTTCCTGTTTGAGGTGCAGTGATGTTTAAGGGCCCGGAGATCATGAGCATTCAGTAGAGTTTTACGGCCTTGACCCTTACGTACAGCAATTGTTCCAGATTCCCTGAATCTTTTGATGATGTTATGCACAGTTGATGATGATAACTTAAAAGTCTTTGCTATTTTACACTAGGTAACACCATTCTGGTATTGCTGCACTATCTTTCTGCGCAACAATGGTGGAATTGGTGATCCTCTTACCATCTTGGCTTCAGAGAGACACTGACACTCTAAGAAGCTCTTCTTACACCCAATCATGTTGTCAATTGACCTAATTAGTGTTAATTGGTCTTCCAGCTGTTCATTATATGCTCGATTTCCCTTTTCCAACCACTTATTGCTACTTGTCCCAACCTTTTTGGGATTTGTTGAAACTGTGAAATTTTCAATCAACATATTTTTCCTTGCGGCACGGTGGCGCAGCAGGTAGTGTCGCAGTCACACAGCTCCAGGGGCCTGGAGGTTGTGGGTTTGATTCCTGCTCCAGGTGACTGTCTGTGAGGAGTTGGTGTGTTCTCCCCGTGGGTTTCCTCCCACAGTCCAAAAAAACACGTTGCAGGTGGATTGGCGACTCAAAAGTGTCCGTAGGTGTGACTGTGTCTGTGTTGCCCTGTGAAGGACTGGCGCACCCTCCAGGGTGTATTCCTGCCTTGTACACAATGATTCCAGGTAGGCTCTGGACCCAGTGCGACCCTGAATTGGATAAGCGGTTACAGATAATGAATGAATATTTTTCCTTTAAAATGTTACATTTACTCAGATTAAAATTTTGATCTGTCATCTATGTTCTATGATGAATAAAATATTGACATTTGCCATCTCCACATCATTGTATTCAGTTTTTATTCACAATTTGTTTAGTGTCCCAACTTTTTTGGAATCAGGTTTGTAATTCAAATTAAAAGATATAGTAATACATTATGTTAAAAGTCAAGAAGCACACCATGGTAGGTGGATTGGCTACTCATACGTGTCCATAGATAGGTGTGTGTGGTGCCCTATAATAAAGTTGCAACTGGTGATTTCATGTAGGCTCCATGTCTCCCTGTTTTTTCTATTATGTTGACAGCCAAAAGTCTTACTGATTATTTCTGGAGCTCTTTTGACCTACTCATCACTGTTATAGTCAGATCTGTCACTACACAGTAAATTCACCACTATTAAATCAACACTAGCAGTGTTAAAGTGTAATAATTGAACACCCTCAGTGTTAACGCTAATAATGTTGATTTAACACTGGTGAATTTACTGTGTACACTAATGAAAATATTCACATCTGCTTTTCTACTGCACTCAACCAAGCTAGCTGCTTCTCTTTACTGTTTTTCTGAGAAAATGGTGGCTCACTGATGGAAGATTGTTTGCTAAATTCTCCTGCAGCCCACACCAGACCAGCTGCTCACCTCCAGCTACTGCCACATCACCATGATCAACTACATTGAAGTAGAAATGGACTCAGATTAACAACTGTAATAATGGAGGGTGCATAGAAGTGGTCAAGAAGCAAAGGAAGGAGTTAAGTGCAGGAGGCTTTATTATAATAACTTAAAGGAAACTAGACAGAGGGACACTAAACACAAGGGCTAGACACTAAACAAGGACTATACAGAACTAAATGGCTAAATGCTAAACACTAAACAAAGCAAAACACTAAACAAGGAATCTAAACATAAAATGCAAGAGTTATACAAGACTGATAAACACAAAGCAAGACAATGCACAAAGACACAGCACATTAAACATAGAACAAAGCTAAGGACCATCAACCAAACATCAGTACAATGACCCACAAACAGGAACCACTGACAAGGACTATATAAAGACAACACCAACAAGAAACACCTGGGTACTAATTAAGACACACGACACTAGAAACACAAGGGAAGGGTATCACATGACCAGTGAACAAGCAGGAAGCAGACACAAGACTGTTTCCCCGTGTCACATGACAAGGGGGGCACAGAACAGAAACAATACAAAATGGCATGTTTTAACAACACTCTGAGTGATGTTTCCAATCTGGTGCACTATTATTATGCCCCCAGATTGATGCCACCATTATTATTATTATTGTTGTTGTTGTATTGTAGCATAATGACATTCAAATGGTGATACTTTAAATTTTAATCTGTAGTTTGATCAGAGGAGGACGGATCCCCTTTGTGAGTCTTGGATCCTCCCAAGGTTTCTTCCTCCAGTCTTCAGGGAGTTTTTCCTTGCCACTTCAGCTTGCTCACACTGGGCTTTGATTTAAATGTTCTGTTCTGATACTAATTAGGTGAAGCTCCTTTGTGGCAATGTCAGTTGTAAACAAGTATGATTTGATTTGATTCTAATTTTTTACCTTATCTTGTCTTAGATATATGGGCTCAGTGGTGAATTCAGTGAATTCAGTAACTTTACCATGGGAAGTAAGTCCCGCCAAAATTAAAATTGAAATGAAAACAATTAAATGAAAAAGCTAATATTTTTGTCATTTCTTTTTCCAAACGTGCACAAATATCATGACAAAATTAAAAATTAAATGAAATAATATAATTTGTAATATAATTTTTCACTCAAGCATGAGTCATTCATTGTCTGTAACCACTTATCCCTTTCAGGGTGCTGGTGAGTCTGGAGCCTACCCAGAATCACTTGACGCAAGACACCAGTCTTTCACAGGGCAATACACACACTCACACCTACAGACTCTTTTGCGTCTACAATCCACCTACCAACTGTGGTAGAAAACCGGAGCACTCGGAGGAAACCCATGCAAGCACAGGGAGAACACACTAAACTGTGCGAGTGGGACTGGAACCCACAACCCCAGGATCCTGGAGCTGTGTGACTGCAACACTACCTGCTGCACCACCGTGCTGCCCTAAGTAAGATTTTATATGTGATATAACAAACCGTGTTGTTGTGTTTTTGTTTTTTCAAAACATTTAGTTGCTGATAGAAGTGTATCATAATCAAAATTGTATGTTTCTTGGGTAATTTCACAGCATTTTAATGGATCTAACCTATGGTTTTGTTTGTTTGTTTTTATGTAGAACTGCTTTGAAAGTCACAATTAGACACTAAACAGAGGGCAGGGTCAAATGAAGAACAGGAGGAAAAAGCCAGAAATGGCAACACCCTAGGGCAGGATCACATTTCCTAGGACACTGGAAAATGTACTGCAACTTCAAAAACACTAAGTGGCGCTGTTGCATCAACAGTCAGAAAAGTAAACTCAGACGCAGGAATTATAGTGCATATGATAGGGTTTTATGGTACAACGGAATTTTAAGGCCACTGTACGGGGAAAACAAATTTTGAGAATAAATTCAAAATAAAGACAGAATAATTTAGTGATTAAAGTCAAGGTATTTCAAAGAATAAAGTCAGAATTGTTCAGAGATTAAAGTCTGAATAATTACAAAATAAAATCAAAATAATTCAGAGAATAAAGACAGAATATTTTTCTGCATGTATAATGGGCCAGACACAACAATTTGGAGTGCAAATTAGGACCGTTGGGTATTGTTGATGTTATATTCTCTTATAGTATTCACAAATAAAGAAATTTTCAGTCCTCTGGCACATGAGAACCCAATATTTTTTTTAGTATTTGAACACTGAAACAGTCTGCTGTCTGCAACATGTCTCCTGCATGATTGGCCTTAATGCCCCAACCCATTATGGCAAATGGACACGTAAACTACACTACAGCCATATGGCATGACTATCAGTAGTTGCAATGACAGATTAAATCATGATGGAAGATGGAAGAGTATAATAAATAATTCTGCTCACTGGCACTTTACTTGACTGCTTATATACAATACATTCTAAACTAGTGCATAGGCTGGAAGATTAATGGCTCTCTAAACATTTAGATAAATCCCAAACATTGTTTCTCAAAATGTCCTGATTTCATATACACTGAATTGTTCTGACTTTGAAATATTCTGACTTTATTCTCTGAATTATTTAGCCACTGGAATACATCGCATTGCAGTGCCTGTCCCAAAGCCCAGATAAAATAGGGAGGGTTGTGTCAGGAAGAGTATCCGGCATAAAAACTGTGCCAGATTGGTGTCCAGTACGCGGTTGGTCTACTGTGGCAACCTGGGCGAGAGCAGCCCAAACACGAAAAAGAAGAAGACTCTCTAAAATATTTGAACTATATTCTCAAAATTCATTTTTTCATTCATTATCTGTAACCACTTATCCAATTCAGGATCGCGGTGGGTCCAGAGCCTACCTGGAATCATTGGGCGCAAGGGGGGAATACACCCTGAAGGGGGCACCAGTCCTTCACAGGGCAACACACACACCTACGGACACTTTTTGAGTCGCCAATCCACCCAACCAACATGTGTTTTTGGACTGTGGGAGGAAACCAGAGCACCCGGAGGAAACCCACGCGGACACGGAGAGAACACACCAAACTTCTCACAGACAGTCACCCGGAGCGGGAATCGAACCCACAACCTCCAGGTCCCTGGAGCTGTGTGACTGCGACACTACCTGCTGCGCCACCGTGCAGCCCTATTCTCAAAATTAAAAAATCAAAATTATTCTAACATTATACTCAAAATTATTCTGATTATAATCTATGAATATTCATTCATTCATTCATTCTCTGTAACCAATTATCCAATCAAGGGTTGCAGTGGGTCCGGAGCATACCCAGAATCACTAGCCACAAGGTGGGAACGGTCCTTCTCAGGGTGACACACATTTACATTCATTCACACACTCACACCTATGGACACTTTTGAGTAGCCAATCCACCTACTAACGTGTGGTTTTTTTTTTTTTGGCCTGCGGGAGGAAACCAGAGGAAACCCACACGGACTCAGGGAGAACACAACTACTCACAGAACCCTGGAGCTGTGAAACAGCGACACTACCTGTTGTGCACCGTGCCACCTGTGAATGTTTTATTTATATATTTATAATTATTTTCAGTTTAAAGTAGTTAAAAAATTTTGAAATTTTTGTTTCTTAGCTCCACTCTACAGTTGCAGAATCTACTTTACAGCATTGTCCTCAAATCAAGGAGGATGGTGAGAGAGGGGAAGGTTTCCTACCATCCTCCAAAAGTTACATAGTGGATTTTCTGCATTGCCGAGTCAGATTCTGCATGGCTCCTGAACAGAGAACACGATTTTCATTGGTTGTCACCTTTATTTATCCAATCAGCAGCCAGAATAATCTGTCCATTGTTCAGTGTGCAGCCAGTGGAGTCACAGTCCCTCCTACAGCAGTTTGTTTTGCTGTAGCACTAAGAGCAGCAGGTCAGAGCTGAAACACTGAGAACTACAAGCTCTGCTTTAGAAAGAACTAATGTTATCTTTATTATTTTTATACATTATTTGTTATTTATAAAGTACATTTTCTTATGTAAAAACATGTAGCAAAATAAATTGGTGTGGGTTTGTGGGGCTGAAACAGATTAATACAATTTCAAATAATTTTAATGGGGAATTTTAATTTGATATACAAGCAAACTGAGTTACAGAACGAATTAAACTCGCAAGTCAAGGTATTACTGTACAAGTTAATCACTAAGGAGTAACTTTGAAATGTTTATTGGTACCTCACTCATGCTAATTACGTCATTTCAGAACTGAAAATGACGAATCTGAGGCTAGATAGACTTGATATACCAGCTGTGTGTGTGTGTGTGTATGTGTGTGTGTTTTGGGGACTTCCCTGTGGTAAACACAACCTGGACCCATAGCATTAATCATAAAATTTTAATGTTTGTTTTTTTATGATATGTTTTAAGGCTTGAGAAATGTTATAGTAAGGATAAGAATTAGGGTTATACAAATAGTATGTATGAATAAGGTAAGAGTAAGTCTGTGCAAATAAAAGGAAATATATATATAACACAACTTGTGTGTGTGTGTGTGTGTTTCATAGTCTGAGTATTTATCGAGATGCTTTAGCATGCTCAGGCAGGAACACATATGGCTCAGATCTTTCATGGCTTAGAGCCTTTGTCTTTTTACCAAGAAAAAAAAATAGAAGCCATGGAAAAGACCAGGTGCTTTAAGGTTAGGGTAACTTGCATGGTACTACATGCATGGACAGGTTGGCAGAATAACTGCAGCTCAAGTAGGCTAAGCACTCTAAAAAATGCAGTCAAACAAGATTTTAGATTAGTCCCAAAGGAGGGGCTGTTGACAAGTGGAAACTGAGAGAGGATACAAAGGACAGTGCAAGACTGCTCTGTGGATTGTGGGAAGTTCCAGGAAAAATGGAATGGTTAATATATAATAAAAATACATTTTGAGCACTTTGTAGCGTATGTATTCAGGTTTCCACAACACACTCAACCCAACAGGAATTTTGCCATTGCAAGTTTTGTAATAGCCATGACAAGTAAGATTTTAGGGGAATAGAGACAAAGGGTAATTCACAGATCCTTACCAGACTCCTCCCATTAGGCACCTGTGGAGGTTAACATAAAGAGACAAAGAGCAGGAAATACAAGGAGAAGGGGGGTTGTATTTGAAACCACCAATGGGAACTCAGAGGAAGATGTTCTTGAAAACTACAGAGCAGTGGAGTAGATTGCTGATACAGAGCATAGAATAGAGTGATTCTGATCCTCACTTTCTAGTTGTTCTAGGGAAGAGCCCAGATAGCATTTCCTCACCAGTTGTCAAGTGCCTGGAACCACTAGGCACAGCTCTGGAGTCATGGCTGTCACCAATTTCCACTATATCACTCGGATGAGCAGCGGTTTTAAAGTATACATCCTGGAAGGTAATTATCTCTTTGTGCTCCAGCACTGTCCTTTTATTGCCTGCTACTAAGTTATGTTTAATTTTGTCTGACTAGGTCTAACTTTTATAATTTTTTCAGCCATGTTATAATTGTTTATTATTATATATAATTGTTTTATTATTATTATAATATTATTGTAATATTATTAATTATATATTATATTATTGCTCTCATGTTGACCAGAGGATGATGGGCTCCCCATAGTTGCTCTCAAGGTTTCATGTTCTGAGGTAGTTTTTCCTTGCCAGAGTGTAATCAGCTTGCTCACTTGGGGATAGGACCTGGAACTGTCTAATGATGCTTTGTGATAACACAAGATGTAATAAGTGCTCCATTAATAAAATTATATTGAATTTAATTAAGGTAAGCAGAGAATAACATAGCATAAATTTTTACTGGCCATTTTGCTGAGCATTTTGATCCACTTAGAGGACGTTATTAAGAGGAAGATGGGAGTTATTTTCTACTGACTTTCATTTAGTATGTGCTTCATCAAAGAGTATAATAGCAGAATGGAGTTTATTGTCTGAAAGTGACTTTAAGGAATGACAGAGCCCTTAGGAATGCTTGTTTTTGTGTTTGAGCACTAAAGAAAAATAACCCTCCCTCAGGCGCTAGAAAACCACTTAAGGTGTAAGGTGTGGTTTACCCTTGGCCCCCTGTCCTCTGCCAGACCGTGTCAGCCTGTCACACTCTACTGCACTGGCTTTGTTTGTATGTCTGCATTTGTGAAATAGATTGAACTATCCAGATGAAATTTGCCAACAATGTGTCCACTTTAATCAGAATATTTGGAATGATGAATGTTTGGCTATCGTACTTCACTCTGAAACTTACATATTTTCATGTAAGATTTGCCTAAATGAAGTTTTATTGGACTTAATGTATGCCCATATTTATTAATTAATGGCTGTGTGTTGCATATTTGCAGAATTATATTGCTAGTTAAAGCACTCAAGTGGTGTTGGTATAATCTCAGCTAATATAATAATAATCCAGCAACTTTGATTATCCCTTTTTTTATTTTTTTCAAGTTTGTTGTAACAAAGCTGACAAAGCATGCAAAATTGTGATTCTGGCCAAAATAAGAAAGACAAATTACAAATAGAATCCAACCTATGAAATACACATAGGTATTAAATATAGCAGAGGTATACTAAGGTGCAAAGATGTTTTGCTTTAAAATTGATGTTAACAAATGGCAAGTTTTGTTTACTTACACAAGACAGAAATAATACTGTTGTATTTGTCACAAATCCCCTCGTAAATGTAAATAGGACATGATCATGTAGGACAGTAAAGTGGCTCCCAGCATGCCATGCTAGTCCCCTGGGGAGAGCCTTGTAAATGTTTAATATTTGTTGCTGTTTTTGTTGTTTGTGTGCTTATTGTTTGTACTTTCAATAGAAGTTGCACTCTCAATGTTTTGTGCAATGGTATAGTGGTTTGGTGTTTAAAACCTACTGTCCCCATGTGTCAAACCAGTATTGGTGACGTCACTATACTGAATTGAATGCATCCAGTATGCATGGGGTGGGGCATTCATGATCCTGTGTAAAGTTAAATTGATTTGTCTAATTCTAGCAAAGTTTTTTTTTTAAAATAATTCATTTTAATAGATAGGTTTATCTGTTAACTACATGCTACATTTTGACATTTTGCAAATTGCAAACAGCCTATGGCATGTAATGATGTGGTTGGGCTGACTGTCTAAAATTTTGAAAAGTGTATTATATATTTTACCTTCATTCATTCATTCATAACCGCTTATCAAGATCAGGGTAGTGGTGGGTCCAGAGCCTACCCAGATTGACTGGGTGCAAGACAGGAACACACTTTGGGGGTGACACACTCACACATTCACACCTATGTGCAATTTTTGAGTCACCAATCCACCTACCAACGTGTGTTTTTAGACTGTGGGAAGAAACCAGAGCATCCAAAGAAACCCACACAGTTACAGGGGGAACAAATTGAACTTCTCACCCGGCGCGACAATGGAATCCACAAACCCAGCCCCAGAACCCTGTGCCACCGTGCTGCCCATATATTTTACAATTTTTCATTCATTCATTCATTATCTGTAACCGCTTATCCAGTTCAGGGTCGCGGTGGGTACAGAGCCTACCTGGAATCATTGGGCGCAAGGCGGGAATACACCCCGGAGGAAGCGCCAGTCCTTCACAGGCAACACAGACACACACACACATTCACTCACACACTCACACCTACGGACACTTTTTTTTTGAGTCGCCAATCCACCTACCAACGTGTGTTTTTGGACTGTGGGAAGAAACCGGAGCACCCGGAGGAAACCCACGCGGACATGGGAAGAACACACCAACTCCTCACAGACAGTCACCCGGAGCGGGAATCGAACCCACAACCTCCAGGCCCCTGGAGCTGTGTGACTGTGACTATACCTACTGAGCCACCATGCCGCCATATTTTACAATTTTATTGTATTTTATTTTAACATCCAGTATAAATAAGGATTTCAATATACATGCATATTTGTGCTTGATGTTTGATTACAAAGAAGGTAAAATAGTAGAATTGTGGGGAACAAAATGTTTTTATTGTTATTACATTGTATAGTTTACATAAGTTCAAGTCTGAAATTGTACTACATGAAGATCTGTTTGAGGGCTAAAAGAGGCTTTGTTGCTGAGAAGAAGAAGAAGAAGAAAAAATAATAATTTTTCAGTTTGTTTCCAGGCAGTTATGATTGATTTCTTGCAACAGGTGCTGCCTTATTTGTTGTGCATTTGAAAATTTACCGTTAGGGGTGAATCAGCTGGGTTCCAAAGAAATACTCATAGAGCCAGTTGATCTTGTTTTTCTGCTTAACGGAGTTTACATTTAACAGAGGCACAGGAAAGTTTTCCCACAATTAAGTCACACATGTCGTGATGATACAGCAGGAACTAACAGTAAGGTGGTTGTTTATATGTTTGCCACTCCCTTTTACTGTTTGCCCCTGTAAATAATGTCTGGTCATCTGACTATACCAGGTTTCCTATCTTAGTTCATTTATACTTATATTTACACTAGTTAACATATTTGAGATTTCCCCTCATTTGGTATGCATACTCAGCTTTTGCCCTGACTATCATTACAGAGTATTGCCTTTTGAAAGATAATTGTAAGATATATATCATTTGTTCCTTAGGTCAGCCCAACCTGAGAGGTGAGGACAGGTTCCGTCACACGAACAATGACAGAGTGCAAGTTATCCCTGCATACCCACCCAAACACAAGTATAGTTCAGATCGAGGACGGACACTTGAGGAAAGGTACATCATTGTCTGTCAAATCACCATTCTTTGCTGCTGGTATAAAGTACTGAATTTCTTTTAAACGGACATTTTTCTCTTTCTGTGTCATTTCTGTGTTTTAGGAGAGAAAGGGCACTGAGTAAAAGTCTAGCCAAAAATGCTAGGAGACCATCTGGCTTTAACATGCCAGAGAGTCCTACATCCACCTGGAGCCCAACAGCCAGTCCTACACATCTCATCCCCAGCCCAGTACTCCCCATGCCTATCACAGATGAGCCTCTTGCCCTCATCAAGAAACCTCGTTTGGATCCACAGAAAACAGAAGACAAGAACAAAAAATCTTCAGTTAGACACATACAGGTGATTGGTTACAGTTAGTCCTTTGCTCATGCATGAGTTACATAGTAAAATTCAAATGAAACAAGCACAGTCGCAGAGTGAAATGTTTGTTTTTTTAAACAAAAACACAGCCACCAAACTCTGCTAAATATTTCAAATATTGTTCATGAATTAATCAGACTATTTTTCTGTATCCTAACACATCCGTTCATTCATTCATTGTCTTTAACCGCTTATCCAGTTCAGTGTCGCAGTGGGTCTGGAGAATCACTGGGCACAAGGCAGGATCACACCCTGGAGGGCTTGCGAGTCCTTCACAGGGTGACACACTCTCACACATTCACTCACACCTATGGACACATTTTTGAGTTGCTAGAGCATGCGGAGGAAGCCCAGGTGGACATGGGGCGAACACACCAAACTATCAGCAGAAGTATCAGCAAAATGTGTAATTTGACCAAGGACAACAAACCTATCCTTATATTTGCAAATAACTGCACATATTAAACTAGTTTATGGTTGTAAATTCATGGTGTTATAAGGTAGAGTCTCTCAATGAATACACATAAAATATTGTGTCACATCTTACGCACTCTCTTCCAAGGCTCAACTGGTCTGTTCTCTGAGAGATACACCAGAATACAAGACGTTTTCCCATATTCTCAACAGACTACTTCCTAATGCACAGACAGGCCATTGCCTGTCCCAGATATGCAATCCAGCCAGATTCAGGGAGAAATGTGAGCAATGGGTGGAGGAATGTTGTCAACAAGTCCCAACACACCACAGTTGTTGTTGACCTGTTCATGGCTTTAGGGCTGAAGTAGTAGCCTGGAACGTTGAAAAGACTAGAGCACTTTTAGTTAGACACATGCCTTTGTGATTTTCTTCCCTTGAATGACATTTATTGTGTGAAAAATAAATGTTTTCTTCAGAAATGAATATAATAGGCTTTGTATTAACAACAAATTATCACTGACATTTCCTATTATGGAATATAACGAGCCTTGATTGACCCTTTATATCTCTTGCAGGTCCGTCCCTCAGTGATCACATGCGTCTCATCAACAAAGTCAGTACAAAGGGCTGAAGGCTGTTATGGACATTCAACTGGTACGTTATATTAAAGCTTAACATTTTGTTTGTAAAAGATTATTCTAATTGCCTTTTAATAGCTTCAACATAGATTTCATTTATTATATTTCTAAATAAATTCAAAATCAATTTTTTGCATCCAGTCTAAATGTATTCTTATGTGGGTTCCCTCTGTGTAGCTGAGACACACCATAGTTATGATCACGTCGAAGAGCATTTCAAAAGAAGTCTTGGAGTAAACTACCAAAATTGTTCCTCTAAGCAGTTTGCCATTAGTGTATCTGTGGATGACCACTTTGCCAAGGCCCTCGGTGAGAAATGGCTCCAACTTAAAGCATCATCCTCCTGTTGTATATCTTCTTCTTCACCATCATCGTCTTCTTCAACTCCACCCATCAGCCCTACCTTTATTCACTCACCTGGCTATAACCACAGTCCCAAACGGCCTCGCAAGGATTCTGTTAGCCCGATCACAACTACTGCAAATCTGTGGTCAGGGAAATGAAAACAGAAATGTGTCTATGATTATGTGAATGACGTTTTGCATGGCATTTTCATCTAGAACCATGTGTGTTCAAAATATTAGGATGATGATTTAATAATACTAAACCGAAGACTATGGTACTGAAAGCACTGCCTATTTGGGTGACTCACTCTCTCTAAAGGGGCTTTTTCTTGGAGCAGTTGCATACATTATGTCCTAATTTCAAGGATATGGATAAGTTCTTGATGAACATGTGCTGTTGAAGGTGTGTAAAAAAATAGGTTACACTTTTTTTGTTTTCCTTGACATTGTTTGCCAGTGATGATGATTTGTATTTTTTCATTGCACAGACTATATGTAGTACAATTAAATTTGGCCATATTTGCCTACACCGAAAAATTAATTCTCAAGTTATTTATTTACAGGTAAATAAATTAGAATATCCTCAAAATGTTAATTTATTTCAGTAATTCAATTCAAAAGTGGAACTCATTATATAGATGAATTACAAAGAGAGTGATCTATTTCAAGAGTTTATTTCTTTTAATGTTGATGATTATGGTTTGTAGCCAGTGAAAACCCAAAATTCATTATCTCAGATAATTAAAATGATCAACACAAAACACCTGCAAAGGTTTCCTAAACTCTTAGAATGGTCCCTTGGTCTGGTCCATTAGGCTACACTGGGGAAGACTGCTGACTTGACAGGTATCTAGAAGGTAGTCATTGACACCCTCCTGCTGTATCCATATTCATTCATTCATTATCTGTAACCGCTTATCCAATTCAGGGTCGCGGTTGTATCCATATTAATAAGCATAATTATAAGCATATTAATGTAAAGGTGAGCAGAAGGAAAATGTGTGGTTATAAAACAAGCAACAGGGATAACCTCAACCTTGAAAGGATTGTTAAGAAAAGGCTATTAAAAAATTTGGGGGAGATTCACAAGGAGTGGACTGCTGATGGAGTCAGTGCTTCAAGAGCCACCACTGAAACGTATCCAGGACATGGGCTACAACTGTCGCATTCTTTGTGTCAAGCCACTCACGACCCAGAGGCAATGCCAGAAGTGTCTTACCTGGACCAAAGAGTAAAAGGACTGGACTGTTTTTCAGTGGTCCACAGTCATGTTTTCAGATAAAAGTAAATTTTGCATTTCATTTGGAAATCAAGGTCCCACAGTCTGGAGGAAGATTGGAGAGGCACACAATCCAAGCAGCTTGAGTCTAGTGTGAAGTTTCCACAATCAGTGATGATTTGTGAAGCCATCTGCTGGTGTTGGCCCACTGTATTATATCCAGTCCAAAGTCCAAAGTCAGTGCAGCCGTCTACCAGGGAATTTTAGAGCACTTCATGCTTCCCTCTGCTGGCAATCTTTAAGAAGATACAGATTTCATTTTCCAGCAGGACTTGTGGACAGGTGTCCACACTGCCAAAAGTACCAATACCTGGTTTAAAACCACAGTATCACTGCGCTTGATTGGCCAGCACACTCGCCTGACCTAAACCCCATGTGCATACTTTTCAGTAGGCATACTTTTCTGTATAAAAATATATATTTTAATTGATCTTATTTGATCTCATTAGCTGTAAGCCATAATCATCAACATTAAAATAAATAAACGCTTGAAATAGACCATATGAGGTTCACTTTTTGAAATGGATTACTGAAATAAATTATTTTTTTGATGATATTCTAATTTATTGAGGTGCACCTGTATATGTGAATTGGTTCGATAGTCCAGTCCCTTTACCATGCACAACAAGTACATTAGGTCTTGTGATGGAAACAATTATCTTTTACATATTAAGAAAGAAATTATTAGCATTTAATGTTGTCTCTCTAATTTCTTCATTTCAGTTTAAGGATTTCTCATTTCAGTCTAAGGATTTCTTGATTAAATCCTGTAAATATTGTAATAAAGTTTACATTTGTTTTCTACAGCAGTTTGTTGTCTGGTAGTATTTAATATATTTTATTTAGAATACTAGAATCAGGCACATAAATTGTTTTTCAGTAATAAACAATTTATTTTAATGACAGTAAAAAATACAAATTAACCAGTTTATGACTGTTTGTGTAACTAGTAAGCTTCATGGGCAAAACTGATCAATTACAAAATTATAATAGTGCAGTTGAGAAACTTGTTTGAGAAAATACCTCTAGGCACATGAAGGTTCTGAAAATGCAGTTCAAACAAGTATACACAAAGTCAAAAACCTAGCCCTCCATAGAATTTTAGGCTTGGCTTTCCTTGCAGGTAGCAGGCTCATGTTACTCAGCAAGCAAAATGATTCATGTCGTGGAGCTTATACTGGAGCTGGTGTTGTAACTTGATGTTGTCATAGAATATGGACAGTTCAGCACAAATGTAAGGATGAAAATCACATAACCAAATCCCCAATCACCAGTCCAGATTTTTAATAAAAAGCTGACTGATAAAAACTAAGATCTTTGGCCATCAGACTATGCTATCTCTGGCACAATGGACAAAAATGGACAATCCTCACAATGAAACATGGTGGTGGCAGCATCTTAGTAGATTCTCAGTACCATTCAAGAGATGGTAAAATTAATGAAGCAAATTGAGGGAAATACCTGAAGATCATGAGATTTAGTCTGCAAGAGAAGAAAGGTATTGTGAATTGTCCATTATAGATTTGTTCATGTTCTCACATTCATACAGTCTCCTATGTTCTTTTACCGTAATAGCATATGTATACAGGCCTGATAGCATGTAGCTGGCTGTGCTAACCGGGAATAGAAATGAAGGTTTATTGAGCTCTATTACCAAAATCTTATCATAGTTATCAAGCAAAAGTTCATCACCAAACAAATAAATGTCTTTTTATCGCCCAGCACTAGTCTAAATACAGGTCTATTTCTAGTCTACCATATAGCTAAGATCTTAGAAAAAGCTGTGGCCCAACAACATAGTTCATATCTAAATAAGAACCATATATATATGAAAAATTCCAATCTGGATTTAGGTCACATCATAGCACTGAAAGAACTCTATTCAAGATTCAAAACAAATGATCTTCTTCATACTTCTGATCAAGGCTACAAATCCCTGTTGGTGCTACTTGACCTCAGCGCAGCTTTTGATACATTAGACCAAAATATTCTCCTAGAAAGGTTAGACAACATGGTTGGAATCTGGGACCAAAAGTAGCAAGAAACAATCAGATTTTATTTTAAATTTCTCTGACTTTCCAGTTATACTTGGTTCAGCAGTAAAAAAAAAATCTTGCCATCATAATTGATTGAGATTTATCATTTGATCCACACAAAGGCGTTATGACTAAGACAGCTTTTTTACATCTTTGCCACATTGTCAAGATAAGAAATGCCTTATCCCTGCATGACGCAGAAATATTAGTACATGCCTTTATTATTTCAAGGCTATTGTAAACTTTAACTAGTTCAGAATTTCTAGAAGATTTAATAATATCAGCCCAGTTCTATCATAAATTCATTGGCTGCCTGTTAAATTCTCTATTGATTACAAAAATTGATGTATGAAGCCCTACATGGGCTTTCTCCTAAATACCTTCAAGATGTTATTTACTATTATGAGCCTCCATGATTCCTCAGTTCACAGATTACTGTCTTTTTAATAGTTTCCAGAATTCAGAAGGCTTTAGCTGGGGGAAAAGATTTTTTTTATAAAGCCTCCAAATTCTGGAATGATCTTCCAGAAAATGTTCGGGTCTCAATCACAGTTGCAATCTTAAAATTTAGGTTTAAAGCTAATTTGTTCAGTTTAAATGTTGGTAATGTTGCCCCTTAGATAAAGGCAACAGCTCCATTGGTCCATGGACACAAGGAATTGTAGTAAACTGAGACGGTGGTGCTGTTGTCCTGCCACACTCACTCGACTACTCAGGATCGTTGAAGTTGGATTGGCAGGATGCCAATGTTTCAGGATGCTGTCATAATCAGATCAGCCTAATCAATCATTAGCTACACTCTGGAAATCCCAAACAACCAAACAGATCAAAACGAATTCCATCTCCCTAAATTTTTCCAAGTAAAGGACTGCCCACCTGTCCGACTGGACGCTGATGAATAAATTGTTGAGCTCTCCTGTTCCTAGCATCAGACTAGCTGCCCGTGCTCCAAGCTAGCGTTACTTGCCTGGAGCTGCTCACCCTACATTGAAATTGCCATTGACTCCTAACTATTACTAATATTACTAATAATAATAAAAAATAATGGTATCGTCATCATCATTGCTTACAATATGATTAAATGAGTACACATGAGCATAACAGCACACCTATGTTGGTCCTTTTATTTTTATCAAATATTTGTAGGTAGATTGACCAGAGGATGATAGCTTGCCCCCAACCAAATACAATAAATCCAAACACACAATATGGAGAAAATTCTGGCTTACATTCACACAAAACATTTTTGGTTTATTTTATTTGGACATGCTACTAAATACTCTAGTGATACAAATTTGGTACATATCCACTTATTTCTGAAGACAATGTTTTCAAACAATCAAATTTGCCAATAATGTTGGCCACAACCGTATTACCCATATCTGCACCATAACTTTTAAGTCTATTTTCACTTTAAAGTGTGTGGGCCATATATGAACTACAGCTACATTTCTTACACATTTTACAGAGACTTATCTGAATATATGATTAAACCTTTCTTTCTGATCTCTTTTTCTTGATCTAAGACCTGGTAGTCATATAGACCCACATGCATCATTCATTAATTCATTATCTATAACCACTTATCCAATTCAGGGTCATGGTGGGTCCAGAGCCTACCTGGAATCATTGGGCGCAAGACAGGAATACACCCTGGAAGGGGCGCCAGTCCTTCACAGGGCAACACACACAGTCACACATTCACACCTACGGACACTTTTGAGTCGCCAATCCACCTAACAACATGTGTATTTGGACTGTGGGAGGAAACCCACACGAACACGGGGAGAACACACCAACTCCTCACAGACAGTCACCCGGACCAGGAATCGAACCCACAACCTCCAGGTTCCTGGAGCTGTGTGACTGCGACACTACCTGCTGCGCCACCTTGCTAGTCAGCTCTGCAAAAGTATTTAGTAAAACCATAAGCTGCAGGTCAGCCAAAAATCAAGAAAAGCATGTAGACAATTTTGTTTTCCAATTATTTTAAACCAGGTTAAACTGAATCTGGCTACAACAGCAGATCACTCTTAAAATACTGCTATATCACATTCCTAAGCCATAAAATCTATTTTCTTATTTGTGTGAACACAACCAAAAACCAACAAACCTTGATGACATTCCTTTGCTTATAAGAATCTTCTGAAATCTTCTTTAATCTTTCTGTAGATTGACCTAGCAGTAGATTGACCAGAGGAGGAAAGGTCACCCCTTGTGAGCCTTGGTTTCTCCCAAGGTTTCTTTATCAGCTGAGGGAGGTTTTTCTTGCCACTGTCGCCCTTGGCTTTCTCACCTGGGGATTTTTAAATTTTTACATTCTTTACATTTTTACTTTTCGTGTCAAAACTTTGTCTTACTGGAATTCTGTGAAGCTGCTTTGTGACGACATCAGCTGTAAAAATAAGATAAAAAAAATAATATTATAAAAATAAATTTTATTTTGATTTGAAAGCATGGGAACAAGGTGAAGTGTATTTCTGATGGCTAGGTTTAACTGAGTTTTTCCTGACAAACCATGGACAGAAATGACAAAAAAGGAGGGAGGGGTGGTGTTAAAATTGTATTTAAGTATGGTTACCAAAATTTTGAGCAGCTCTCTGTAGGGTAAGCCGTTATAATATTAAATAGCTACCGTCTGACTATCTTTAATTAAATACTGGATAGTAATAGAGTTTTGACAAGTAACAATTACATTTTGACTAGTCAGGATCACAAAGTAAGATACCTGCATTTACAATCTGACTAGTAAGAACAGTAATTTAAGATATCTACCGTTATATTTTGACTAGTCCAAATATCTTTTAAGATATCTCTAATGATGTCAGCTAAGACATAAATCCTGAATTAATTTTAAAACATAGTATTAAAGGTATCTCAAATTCGACTAGTTAAAATGACATTTTCAGATATCTGAATTGTAGTCATTGCGAGTATTAATCCCCTCATGTGCCTCAACTCAACTACAAACAACTAAAAAACACCAACAGTTAAAACAAAGTGCTGTACAAAAGATGTTAATAAAACAAACTAAAACAAAATAAAATAACCAATAAGGAAAAATAAATAACTTAAATAAAAACACTAATAAAATTAATAAAACAAAACAAACGTCTCATGCTGAGTTGAAAGCCAAGGAATAAAAATGGGTTTTAAGATAAGTTTTAAAAATCGAAAGTGAAGAAGCCTGCCTAATCTGTAATGGTAGGCTATTCCACAGTTTCGGCGCAGCAATTGAAAAAGCTCTATCTCCTCTGAGCTTACGTTTTGACCTCGGCACCTCCAGGAGCAGCTGATCAGCTGACCTGAGGCACCGAGCAGAGACGTGGGGGTGTAGCAGCTCAGTGAGGTAAGGTGGGGCGATTCCATTTAAAGATTTAAAAACAAATAAGAGAATCTTAAAATGTACTCTAAAATGCACAGTCAACCTGTGGAGAGAGGCCAGAATGGGAGTTATATGTTCCCTCTTATGTGATCCCGTTAAGAGTCGAGCAGCAGCATTTTTTCACCAATTGGAGACGTCTGAGGGAGGACTGGCTGACTCCAAAATACAGTGCATTGCAGTAATCCAACCGGGATGTGATGAAGGCATGGATTACTGTTTGAAAGTGCTCGTATGAGAGAATTGGCTTCACCTTTGCCAGCTGCCTCAGGTGGAAAAAGCTGGACTTAACGACTGTGCCTATTTGGCGGTCCAATTTAAAATCACTGTCCATCTTAAAACCCAAATTTAAGATAGTTGGCTTCACATACAAAGTCAAGGGGCCCAAATCAACTGGAGGGGCTTCACAGGGACCACTGGGACCAAACACCATCACTTCTGTTTTGTTTTCATTAAAATGTAAAAAATTTAAAGCCATCCAGTCTTTAATGTCATTGAGACATAACAACAGTGGCATCTTTCTTCTTCAAAGGGACATATATCTGGCTGTCGTCAGCGTAACAGTGAAATGCAATGCCATGTTTTCTCAAGATAGAGCCCAATGGGAGCAGATAAAGTGAGAAAAGGAGGGGTCCTAAGATTGAGCCCTGTGGAACTCCATATGATAGGGGAGCTGAGGAGGATTCTGAGCCAGCAAAACTAACACACAGTTCTGTCCGTCAGATAGGACCTAAACCAGTCCAAAGCACTACCACAAATGCCGACTAGATGCTGCAAGCGGGAAACTAAAATGTTGTGATCCACTGTGTCAAAAGCAGCAGTTAGATCCAGCAGGACAAGAATTGCATGGTCCCCAGAATCATTGGCCAGGAGAATGTCATTAAAAACCCTGAGCAACGCTGACTCTGTACTATGCAAGGTTTTAAAACCAGACTGAAAAACCTCCAGAATATTATGCTCATCCAAAAATAATTTCAGTTGAGCATAAACAACTTTCTCCAAGATCTTTGAAATAAAAGGCAGCTTGGAAATAGGCCTATAATTAGCCAATACTGTATGGTCGAGGCCAGGTTTCTTGAGCAGGGGTTGTACTACAGCATGTTTAAAACTCACAGGAACAACACCAGAAGACAGGCTGCTGTTAATAATGGCCAGAACCTGCTGCCCTATAGTATGAAAACTCTCTTTTAGAAAGTGAGGAGGCAAAACATCACAAGGAGAACCTGAGGGCTTTAAATGGCCCACCACATCCTCCAAGTGCGACAGAGTCACCGGCTCAAACCTATCAAACACAGCCAAGCAAGGGGCAGAGTCAGAGGGGTCAACAGCAGGAGCTGTGATAAGAGCTCTTCCAGTAACAATCTTATCAATAAAAAAGTGCAGAAAGTCATTACACATGTCAGGAGATGCTTCCAAACAGACAGGCTGAGGGGCCTTAAGAACAGAGTCAAAGGTTTTAAATAACACACGTGGCTTATGACAATTTGCCATAATAATATTTGACAAGTGTTCTCTCTTAACCTCTTCGATGGTGCTGTGGTAAGAACGCCAGCAGTCTTTTTAACATTTGAAATGAAACCAGCAGCTTATCCTTTTTCCATCGGCGTTCAGCTCTGCGACACTTCTGCTTTGCTGCACGCGCTCGGTCATTGAACCAGGGCTCAGGTTTAACTTTGGGCTGTTTAGTTCTTAATGGAGCCACTGAGTCCAGTATGATTCGGCAGGAGGAGTGAAACCAGGAGCTGAGCTCCTCCGTATTAACAGAGGCTGAGTCAGGAGGAGGAGGACAAAGCTGGTCGAAAGCGCAGGTGAACTGTCCGGCAGTGAAAGAGTTAAAACTCCGACCAAGTCGAGCAGGAGCGCAAGGTTTAACAGCAGCACAGGATAAAACAACATCAAATAAAACAGGCATGTGATCAGAAAACCCACTATCATGGATCTCTAAATTTAACACAGACAGCCCATAAGAAAGAACAAGGTCTAAGGTATGTCCATGTTCATGTGTGGGCCCGGACACATACTCCACTAAATTAAAAGAGTCAATGATGTTAACAAAGTCCTTCACCAGCGGTTTATCTGGACAGCACACGTGAATGTTAAAGTCCCCGACGATAAGGATGCGATCATAGTTCCGCATATGTTCCGCCAAAAAATCAGAAAAGTCATTTATGAAATCCTTATTGTATTTAGGGGGTCGATAGATGACAGCACACAGCACCGGGTCAGAGCGGCCCACCTTAAATAAAGTGACTTCAAAACTGGAAAATGAGGGTGATACAGTGCGCTGTTTACATTTAAAATTATTTTTAAAAACAGTCGCCTTTCCTCCTCCCCGACCTGACGTCCGCGGGGTATTGAAATAACCACAGACAGCCGGCAGAAGTTCAACGAGAGCACTGTACTCACCAGCACCAATCCAAGTCTCTGTCACAAAAAGAAAATCCAGGCTTTGAGAAGAGAAGAAGTCCCTCAGGATAAAAGTTTTATTTGCCAGTGATCTGGCGTTCACAAGGCCCATCCTGGCAGGAGCTGAGGCCTGTGCTTTAGACAGATTAGGAGCACGAAGCGGCGTCCTCAGGTTGCGGAGATTCACCCCACGCTCGCGGAGCCGGGAAAAGCAGGGGCGGCGGGGACGGGATCCCTCATCCAGGCCGATGACAGGTACCAGGGAGATGCCGATGGGCTCCAGGAAACGCCAGGACACAACGAATTGGGGGGATAATCCACGTCGTGGCCGGGAACTGGATGACGATTGTGAGAGGCAGACTTTTAGTTTCACTAGCCGACCGCCACGTTTACCGCGGCGGCGGCGACGCTTTCGCTGAATTGTTTGGGCCGAGGCCCGGCGCAGGTGATTCGGAATACCCGATAGGTGCGGGGGCACAGGATTCTGTCCACTGTGATTAAAAACACCTACATCACAGGTATTATATCTAAGATCCAAGAGAAACTGGCGATCATACACCAGTAGAGACATCACATGTGAAGTGCCAAAGCTTAGCAACACCAACAACACAAGGCAAAGTGAGAGCAGCAGACGGCCAGCCACACACACCGGCGCCATCTTGTTTGGCAAAAATTGTTGACCACCAACCTGAGTGCCGCCACATTTGCCAGGTTTTTGCTCATTTTAACCTATTTTGGGCTTATTTTTTCTGTAAAGTCGCTTCCATCTTAATAACACCAGCCGATGCCCCATCAATAAGAAATGTTCATATTGATGAATGCAATGGATTAGTTTTTCTAAGTTGTGACACATACCCTTTGAAATTTGACATGCTCTTGAGGTGATAAAAGGCAGAATTTGTTATTGCCTTTATTTGGCCATAAAAGTTCAGATCTGAGTCCAGGATTACACCAAGATTTCTGACCTGACCTTTAGGCTTTAGAGATCTGTTGTTAAGCTGAGAAGTGATCTTTGCTCCTTACTGCCAAATACAATCACCTCTGTCTTTGTTTAGTTGAATGAAGCTGTGTCTTCCAGTTTTCCATTTACTGATTCTAGGCAATTGCAGAGTGTCAAAGGGATTATAACCTGGTCACAGAGCTAAATAAACCATCATCTGCAAAACTATGAGAGGCTATTTTATTATTTTTAAGGATTTGTCCAAGTGGTAACATGTAAAGGTTAAACAGGTGAGGCCCAAGAATGGATCTTTGTGGAACACCACAGGTCAACATTGTTTTGATTCATAGTTACAGATAAAATAATTTCTATCCACTAGATAGAATCTTAACCAGCTGAGAACTGTTCCTGACAGCCCCAGGATGTTGTGAGGAGTTTGGTGTGTTCTCCCCGTGTCTGCGTGGGTTTCCTCCAGGTGCTCCGGTTTCCTCCCACGGCCCAAAAACACACATTGGTAGGTGGATTGGAGACTCAAAAATGTCCGTAGGTGTGACTGTGTGAGTGAATGTGTGGAGGTGTGTTGCCCTGTGAAGGACTGGCGCCCCCTCCAGGGTGTGTTTCTGCCTTGCGCCCAATGATTCCAGGTAGGCTCCAGACCCACCTGAATAAGGAGTTACAGATAATGAATGAATGAATGAATGAATGAGCTGAATAAAAACTACATTCTCAATAATTTTGCCTGTGAATGGAAGATTAGAGATTGGTCTAGAGATTGGATAGTGCTGTCTAAATTGCTCTTTTTTAAGAGGTTTAATTACTGCAGTTTTTAATGCTTGACGGAAGATCCCTGAAAGTAGAGACCCACTTACTATTTGCAGTATGTCCTCAGATAAACAACAGAAGACTTCCTTCATAAAGTTCACAGGCAACACATATGCATGTGAATGGTTTTAGATGCTGGACATTTTCCTCTAGAGTTTTCTGTTCAATAGCAGTGAATTCTGACAGGATACATTTCAGATTTTGAGGCTGTATCAGACCAGCTGTGCTGTCAAGAGGCGTATTGAAGATCGCTTGTTGAATGTCTAGAATTTTATTGCTGAAGAAAGCTGCAAATTCATAAAAGTTTTCCACAGAAGAGAGTTCTGGGTTAAACCTATGGCAGTGAATTTCTCAGCTGATCAAATATTATGAATAATGAGTGGGTGTTGTTAGAGATTTTACTGATGTTCTAAGAGAAGTAGGCTTGTCTGGCCTTTCTAACGTCCAAGTTGTACTTATTGAGTTTCTCTATATAAATTTCCAAGTCAATGTGAAGTTCAGTGTGCCTCCATTTACACTCAGCCTTTTTACACTTGTTTTTCTTGGATTTTACTGCCATGGTGCTTTCAGCTTACCAGATACAGTTTTTGTTTTCCGAGTTGCTAAACAGATTTGGAGTTAAAGTTCACAGGAGCACTTTTCTATACTGACCCCTTGAGGCTGACGACATGCTCAAGATGCTGAATAAGAAGGTTGTGGTTAGTAGTGTCAAAGGCAGCTATAAGGTCCAACAAAACAGGTCATTGGTCACATTTAGGAGGGTAGACTCTGTACTATGGAAGGTTTAAAACCTGAATGAAAAAGTTAAAAAATGCAGTTTTTGTCAAATGAGCCCACAGTTGCGAAAGCATGACCTTCTCCAACACCTTAGAAAGAAAAGGTAGTTTTGAGATCAGACGAACATTATTGAGTATAGTAGCATTAAGATTGTGCTGGACAGCGGCATGATTAAAACAGGTAGGTGCAATGCCAGAGGATAGACAGGAATTAATTATAAATAGTAGATTTGGTCCTATTATATTGAACACTTATTTTAAAAGAGCAGTGGGCATAGCATCACCAAGAGTCATAGGCTTCATAAGAAAAAACACTGATCTAATAAAGGAGAGGGAGATAGGCTCAAAATAATGTAAATGTCCACACACCCTGAATGTAAAAGGGAGTGGTATCATCTAACCAGGGCTGAGATTTAACCCTAGCATGTCTAGATTTAAGAGGAGCAATGGAGTCAAGAATGGAAGAACAGGTGGCATTAAAGGTAGTGAATAGGTCCTCAGTGCTCAGAGGAAATGAAAGTACACTTTAACGGGGGCATATCAAGATAAGCTTTAGAAAAGAGACTGGCAGTACCAGTGGCTTCCCCAGGCAATGACATAATAAAAATGATTGATTTATGATCTGAGAACCCGAAGTCATCAATTTGTAGATTACTAATGGTAAAACCATAAGATAAAGCAATATCAAGGATATGACCATGGTTATGAGTGGCACAGTACTAGATTAAAAAAATACAGAAGATGCATAAATTCGCTGACCAAAGGCTTACCATTATGTTTAAATGTTAACATCTCCCAAGATAAGTAATCTATCTTTAGTGGGAGAAATCCAGGCTAAAAAATGTGAAAAATCGTGAATAAAATAATTGTTCGATTTAGGTGGTCTGTATATAAGTGCACAATCAACTGGAGTCAAGCTATCCGCACTTTGGAAACTGACGGTCAAGCCATCCGCGCTTCAAATCCGAATGCACGTATAGGCGCGTCATTACGGTTTTTCATTGCGGAGAACACCACATCCGCTTTGGGACAGATAGAGAGTCTGAAACCCGCGTTTGAGCAGCGATGTCTCTGTTACTAAATAAATGCACGCGTTTGAGCAGCGATGTCTCTGTTACTAAATAAATGCACGCAATGCTAAAATGGACTAAATGGGCTAAAATTAACAAGCCATTAGGAATATATTTCGTTTTAAATCTCTTTAAAGAGGCAAAACACGCTTTGATTATTTCATACATTTACGTATTTTTTTTTACTTTTCTATAAACACTTAACTGGCTTTGAATAGTAATCCTGGTGGACATGTAGAAATACAGATTACATTTTACTGTCATTAAACAGAGGTAGCTCGCTGTATAATATTCTCATGGATTTATACTGAATACCTACCAATATGGATTTCTCAAAAACTACCCATAATGCCTAAACCATTCCACTGTCATTAAACAGAGGGACCTCGAGGCTATTACCTGTATGATTTTGGTAGAATTTCACTGTGTACTTTTCTCATAAACTCATACTGAATATTACCAATATGGATTTCTCAAAAATTACCCATAATGCCTAAACCATTCCACTGCCATTAAACAGAGGGACCTCTTGGCTATTACCTGTATGATTTTGGCAAAATTTCACTGTGTACTTTTCTCATAAAATCATACTGAATATATTCCAATATGGATTTCTCAAAAATTACCCATAATGCCTAAACCATTCCACTGCCATTAAACAGAGGGGCCTCTTGGCTATCAGCTGTATGATTTTGGCAAAATTTCACTGTATACTTTTCTCATAAACTCATACTGAATACATTCCAATATGGATTTCTCAAAAATTACCCATAATGCCTAAACCATTGTACTGTCATTAAACAGAGGGACCTCTTGGCTATCAGCTGTATGATTTTGGTAGAATTTCACTGTGTACTTTTCTCATAAACACATATTACATACGTACTGATATGTATTTCTCAAAGATTACCCATAATGCCTAAACCATTGTACTGTCATTAAACAGAGGGACCTCTTGGTTATTACCTGTATGATTTTGGTAGAATTTCACTGTGTACTTTTCTCATAAACACATACTGAATATTACCAATATGGATTTCTCAAAAATTACCCATAATGCCTAAACCATTCCACTGTCATTAAACAGAGGGGCCCCTTGGCTATCAGCTGTATGATTTTGGTAGAATTTCACTGTGTATTTTTCTCACAAAGTCATATTACATATTTACTGATATGGATTTCTCAGAAATTACCCATAATGCCTAAACCATTCCACTGTCATTAAACAGAGGGGCCCCTTGGCTATCAGCTGTATGATTTTGGTAGAATTTCACTGTGTGCTTTTTTCATAAACACATACTGAATATTACCAATATGGATTTCTCAAAAATTACCCATAATGCCTAAACCATTCTACTCTTATTAAACAGAGGGACCTCTTGGCTATCAGCTGTATGATTTTTACAGAATTTCACTGTATATGCTTCGCATAGATAAGAAAGATATTTTCTGAAGCCCATGGGAAAGGACCTTGTGCATTTTCATATCATATGGCAAAAGCATTTGAGTTACAGTTGTTTTTCTGTGATGCTTGGAAGGCAGACTGCACAGCTGTTTTTAAACAGAATATGGAAATACACAGTAATTCAAGTTCTTCATAATTTTGATAATTATTAACATTCAAATTGTTAGGATGTTGGAGTTTGGGGCGTTAGAGGTGGTTTGGTATTGGTTGGAAACTAACCCTAGCTGTCTATGTTTTTGAACATAACCTACATGACAACCAATCAAATGAGAGCATCTATCCGCTACAGAGCAACCCAGAGTACAGCATGCCATACTTATGTAACTGTAGGGAAGAGACCACTGATGCAACAGCAGAATATATAGTGCCTTGCGAAAGTATTTGGCCCCCTTGAACTTTTCAAACTTTTGCCACATTTCAGGATTCAAACATAAATATATGAAATTTTAATTTTTCTGTGAAGAATCAACAACAAGTGGGACACAATCGTGAATAAAATAAAATATGCAATATTATTAAGAGGGCCGAATAATATTGCATGCCCCACTTTTCAGTTTTTTATTTGATATTTTATTTTATTCACGATTGTGTCCCACTTGTTGTTGATTCTTCACAGAAAAATTAAAATTTCATATATTTATGTTTGAATCCTGAAATGTGGCAAAAGTTTGAAAAGTTCAAGGGGGCCAAATACTTTCGCAAGGCACTATATATTCTGCTGTTGCATCAGTGGTCTCTTCCCTACAGTTACATAAGTATGGCATGCTGTACTCTGGTTTGCTCTGTAGCGGATGGATGCTCTCATTTGATTGGTTGTCATGTAGGTTATGTTCAAAAACATAGACAGCTAGGGTTAGTTTCCAACCAATACCAAACCACCTCTAACGCCCCCAACTCCAACATCCTAACAACTTGAACGTTAATAATTATCAAAATTATGAAGAACTTGAATTACTGTGTATTTCCAGATTCTGTTTAAAAACAGCTGTGCAGTCTGCCTTCCAAGCATCACAGAAAAACAACTGTAACTCAAATGCTTTTGCCATATGATATGAAAATGCACAAGGTCCTTTCCCATGGGCTTCAGAAAATATCTTTCTTTTCTATGCGAAGCATATACAGTGAAATTCTGTAAAAATCATACAGCTGATAGCCAAAAGGTCACTCTGTTTAATAAGAGTAGAATGGTTTAGGCATTATGGGTAATTCTTGAGAAATCCATATCGGTATATATTGAGTATGACTTTATGAGAAAAGTATAGAGTGAAATTTTAACAAAATCATACAGTTGGTAGACAAGATGCCCCTCTGTTTAATGACAGTAGAATGGTTTAGGCATTATGGGTAAATTTGGAGAAATCCATATTGGTAAATGTTCAGTATGAGTTTATGAGAAAAGTACACAGTGAAATTACACCAAAATCATACAGCCGATAGCCAGGAGGCCCCTCTGTTTAATGGCAGTGGAATGGTTTAGGCATTATGGGTAAATTTGGAGAAATCCATATTGGTAAATGTTCAGTATGAGTTTTTGAGAAAAGTGCACAGTGAAATTACACCAAAATCATACAGCTGATAGCCAGGAGGCCCCTCTGTTTAATGGCAGTGGAATGGTTTAGGCATTATGGGTAAATTTGGAGAAATCCATATCAGTACATATGTAATATGTGTTTATGAGAAAAGTACACAGTGAAATTCTACCAAAATCATACAGCTGATAGCCAAGAGGTCCCTCTGTTTAATGGCAGTGGAATGGTTTAGGCATTATGGGTAATTTTTGAGAAATCCACATTGGTAATATTCAGTATGTGTTTATGAGAAAAGTACACAGTGAAATTCTACCAAAATCATACAGTTAATAGCCAAGAGGTCCCTCTGTTTAATGGCAGTGGAATGGTTTAGGCATTATGGGTAATTTTTGAGAAATCCACATTGGTAATATTCAGTATGTGTTTATGAGAAAAGTACACAGTGAAATTCTACCAAAATCATACAGTTAATAGCCAAGAGGCCCCTCTGTTTAATGACAGTGGAATGGTTTAGGCATTATGGGTAATTTTTCAGAAATCCATATTGGTAAATGTTCAGTATGAGTTTATGAGAAAAGTACACAGTGAAATTACACCAAAATCATACAGCCGATAGCCAGGAGGCCCCTCTGTTTAATGGCAGTGGAATGGTTTAGGCATTATGGGTAAATTTGGAGAAATCCATATCAGTACGTATGTAATATGTGTTTATGAGAAAAGTACACAGTGAAATTCTACCAAAATCATACAGCTGATAGCCAAGAGGTCCCTCTGTTTAATGACAGTACAATGGTTTAGGCATTATGGGAAATTTTTGAGAAATCCATATCAGTACGTATGTAATATGTGTTTATGAGAAAAGTACACAGTGAAATTCTACCAAAATCAAACAGGTAATAGCCTCGAGGTCCCTCTGTTTAATGACAGTACAATGGTTTAGGCATTATGGGTAATTTTTGAGAAATCCACATTGGTAATATTCAGTATGTGTTTATGAGAAAAGTACACAGTGAAATTCTACCAAAATCATACAGCTGATAGCCAAGAGGTCCCTCTGTTTAATGACAGTGGAATGGTTTAGGCATTATGGGTAATTTTTGAGAAATCCATGTTAGTAATATTCAGTATGAGTTTATGAGAAAAGTACACAGTGAAATTCTACCAAAATCATACAGCTGATAGCCAAGAGGTCCCTCTGTTTAATGACAGTGGAATGGTTTAGGCATTATGGGTAATTTTTGAGAAATCCATGTTAGTAATATTCAGTATGAGTTTATGACAAAAGTACACAGTGAAATTCTACCAAAATCATACAGGTAATAACCAAGAGGTCCCTCTGTTTAATGACAGTGGAATGGTTTAGGCATTATGGGTAAATTTTGAGAAATCCATGTTAGTAATATTCAGTATGAGTTTATGAGAAAAGTACACAGTGAAATTCTACCAAAATCATACAGGTAATAACCAAGAGGTCCCTCTGTTTAATGACAGTGGAATGGTTTAGGCATTGTGGGTAATTTTTGAGAAATCCATGTTAGTAATATTCAGTATGAGTTTATGAGAAAAGTACACAGTGAAATTCTACCAAAATCATACAGGTAATAACCAAGAGGTCCCTCTGTTTAATGACAGTGGAATGGTTTAGGCATTATGGGTAAATTTTGAGAAATCCATATCAGTACGTATGTAATACGTGTTTATGAGAAAAGCACACAGTGAAATTCTACCAAAATCATACAGCTGATAGCCAAGAGGTCCCTCTGTTTAATGACAGTGGAATGGTTTAGGCATTGTGGGTAATTTTTGAGAAATCCATGTTAGAAATATTCAGTATGAGTTTATGAGAAAAGTACACAGTGAAATTCTACCAAAATCAAACAGGTAATAGCCTCGAGGTCCCTCTTTTTAATGACAGTAGAATGGTTTAGGCATTATGGGCAGTTTTTGAGAAATCCATATTGCTAAGTATTCAGTATAAATCCATGAGAATATTATAGTGAGCTCCCTCTGTTTAATGACAGTAAAATGTAATCTGTATTTCTACATGTCCACCAGGATTACTATTCAAAGCCAGTTAAGTGTTTATAGAAAAGTAAAAAATACGTAAATATATGAAATAATCAAAGCATATTTTGCCTTTTTAAAGTGATTTAAAACGAAATATATTCCTAATGGCTTGTTAATTTTAGTCCATTTTAGCATTGCGTGCATTTATTTATTAACAGAGACATCGCTACTCAAACGCGGGTTTCAGACTCTCTATCTGTCCCAAAGCGGACGTGGTGTTCTCCGCAATGAAAAACCGTAATGACGCGCCTATACGTGCATTCGGATTTGAAGTGCGGATGGCTTGACCGTCAGTTTCCAAAGTGCGGATAGCTTGACTCCAGTAAAGCGGATGTGGTGTTCTCCGCAATGAAAAACCGTAATGACGCGCCTATACGTGCATTCAGATTTGAAGCGCGGATGGCTTGACCGTCAGTTTACAAAGTGCGGATAGCTTGACTCCAGTAATACACTGGTGCTGTATTGCTCCAAGGCGCAGCAGGTAGCGTCGCAGTCACACAGCTCCAGGAGCCTGGAGGTTGTGGGTTCGATTCCCGCTCCGGGTGACTGTCTGTGAGGAGTTGGTGTGTTCTCCCCGTGTCCGCGTGGGTTTCCTCCGGGTTCTCCACAGTCCAAAATCACACGTTGCAGGTGGATTGGCGACTCGAAAGTGTCCGTAGGTGTGAGTGAATGTGTGTGTGTCTGTGTTGCCCTGTGAAGGACTGGCGTCCCCTCCAGGGTGTATTCCCGCCTTGCGCCCAATGATTCCAGGTAGGCTCTGGACCCCCCGCGACCCTAGAATTGGATAAGCGGCTACAGATAATGGATGGATGGATGTATTGCTCCACCCTGTACCCAACAAACACGGTTACGTTGTGACGTCCCATTTTTTGGGCGCCCACAACGTTGTCTTCTTGGTTGTCCCTACGTTGTCACAACATGGGTGCTACAGTAGAACTGTGCCTTTTTCTTGCTTACATCAAGAACGTTTTGTGTACATTTAATTTTATCAGTGCACTTAAGGTCGACTTACCTAAAATTCACCAGAAAGATCCGGATGCATCTGTCTCTCCTGTGACTAGACATTTTGCTTAATATTTATAATAGTTAATTGATTATAAATATTATGATTGTGCTCTTATGATTTTTAGAATGACTCTGACGACTCACTTCTGCTTGTTCAGGTGTTGTGCTCTCATTATCCCTCCATCTCAGTCCAGCCTCGCTGAAGATTGTCATTGAAGGATTAATTGTTATGGACAATATCCAAAACACCCCTAAAGCAGTGTGCATTCTGTTTGGACTTACTTATGCACTTCATCTCAATTATCCCAAGTCTACGAGGAAAATATTTCAGTTCATCCAAAAGGTTTCTCTAACATTGTGCCATGGTGAACTGAAACCCTGATTACAAACACTGAAAATCCAGTGAAGAAATGCTGTTATTTTTACTGAAAAAAAATGTGCCGCCTCCAGTTTTTTTGTTGTTTGTTTGTTTGTTTTTTATGCCTGCCCACACAAAAAAAATTAACTTCTATGTTTTCATCATATTATTGCCTCTCCTTTGACCCTGAATAGCCATTCCAAATTTTTCCTTGTTTTATACTTACTATACAAATGGCTTATTTTGTATTATGTAAGACAATATTCAAATAGAAATGACTGTCTAGCCATGTATTCTACAGATGTTTCTTCAAGGGTTCTTAAAAGAAAATGGTTCTTTAATATTTTTATATTACATCTTTATTATAAGCTGCTATTATAACAGCAGAACAATTTTTGGTTCAATATAACCATTTTCAAAAAAAGTTTATATAACTACATCACATTTGCCATCAAGCTGAAGAATCATTTCATGAGTCTATATAGTGGTAGAATAGTTCTATATAGATCCATTTCCTAAGGAATCCCTTGAAGAACCATCTTTTTGTAGATGTAGAAGTGTATTCTCATGACTGTGCTCAGTACTTAGTACATCAGTCACGTTGGAAGTTTTAAAAATTTGTGTCAAGTTTTAAAGCATGTCTTTGTGTTTACAAGTATAAAGCACAATTGTTTGATTAATTGTTGAATGCTGTGGATAAATATTCATTCTCCAAACAAGTTAGCATTGTCACAAAAGCAGTTTGAATGCCTGTTTTTTACTTGTCATTAGGTTAACAGGTTTGTTATTGCTGCAGTAACACTTGAAATGATATGTTGAAGGGTGTTTACATTAAAATACAATATTGAAATGTATAGTTTAATTTCTTCCCTATAAGTGTTGATATACCAGTGTGTAATTCATCTAATCTCTTGTAAAATAAGTCATTAAATTACAAGAAACAATAATAATTTTTTGTTTATTTAACTTAAAAATAACCCCCTCCAGGGTGTGTTCCTGCCTTGCGCCCAGTGATTCCGTGTAGGCTCCGGACCCACAGCGACCCTGAACTGGATAAGCAGTTACAGAAAATAAATGAATGAATGAACTTAAAAGTAATTATTTTACACAATGTAGAATGAATATGTGAACTAAAGAACTAATGAACTTTGTTTATGTGCTTCATCAAATTAATTAATAGAATGTTATTTTATTAATTAACTAAAACTTGACATTTTTAGTTTCACCTTGCGTAAAAATTTAATTAATTTAAGGCAACGGGTTTCCATGCAACTTTGCAGTAAACTCAACTAACTCAGGATTAGAATGCACTGGGGAGATATTGAAACAATATATACATTTGAAAGTTTCCAAAATGCAGGGTGAACTCTGATGTTTATAATAAAGTTTGGTCATTATCTGTCAGTGAATGTGGATAAGGGATGATGTAATACCCAATAGTCACAAGAGCTTTCAACAGGAATTCGATAGCACTGTCTATTTAGTCTCAGACACAGATTCTACACCCACAATTTGATGGTCTGATGATACGGTGTGAAAATCTGATTCTTTCTGTGCGTAAAGTTAGACTCCAGTCCTATATATATCTTTTGCAGGTAAAGTTGAAATCATGTCTCTAAGAAGATATTTTTAAAGTGCAATTTGAATGTCATTGTACTTGCTTTTCTGTCTTAAAACCTTTTAAGTAATTTTTTTCAACACCTCTCGTTAAATGTTGTGCTATGAAAAGTAAAAGGAGTTTAAGAACATACCTAAAAGCATTTTTGTGTATGGAAGTATTTTAGTGACCAAAGCTTTTGAAGTAAAAGGACAAGTGGAATGTATACATTTTTTTTATTATTTTCAAAAATATACATTTTTATAATTTTCCCAAAATATTTTTTAATTTTCTAAATTTGTATTTAGAGATACAACCCCAATTCCAATGAAGTTGGGATGTTGTGTAAAACATAAATAAAAACAGAATACAATGATTTTCAAATCCTTTTCAACCTATAGTCAACTGAATATGCTATAAAGACAAGATATTTAATGTTCAAACAACAAACTTCATAGTTTTTTACAAATATTCACTAATTTTGAATTTGAGGCCTTCAACACATTCCAAAAGAGTTAAGACAGTGGCATGTTAAGCATTTGGGAACTGAGGACACTAATTGTTGAAGCTTTGTAGGTGGATTTCTTTCCCGTTCTTGCTTGAAGTACAACTTCAGTTGGTCAACAGTCCAGGGTCTCT
This sequence comes from Hoplias malabaricus, assembly GCF_029633855.1. Taxonomy (NCBI): domain Eukaryota; kingdom Metazoa; phylum Chordata; class Actinopteri; order Characiformes; family Erythrinidae; genus Hoplias; species Hoplias malabaricus. The sequence goes on from NC_089813.1 coordinate 18,283,271, forward strand.
GTTGTCATATTTTGCACTTTATAATGCACCACACATTTTCAATGGGAGACAGGTCTGGAATGCAGGCAGGCCAATCTAGTACCCACACTCTTTTATACAAAGCCACGCTGTTGTAAGATGTGAAGAATGTGGTTTGGCATTGTCTTGCTGAAATAAGCAGGGACGCCCCCTGAAAAAGATGTTGCTTGGATGGCAGCATATGTTGCTCCAAAACCTATATGTACCTTTCAGCATTAATGGTGCCTTCACAGATGTGCAAGTTACCCATACCATGGGCAATAACACCCCCGTACCATCAGAGATGCTGGCTTTTGAACTTTGCACTGATAACAGTCCTGACAGTCCTTTTCCTCTTGGGCCCAGAGGACACAACATCCATAATCTCCAAAAACAATTTGAAATATGGACTTGTCAGACCACAGGACACTTTTCCATTTTGCGTCAGTCCATCTCAGATGAGCTCAGGCCCAGAGAAGCTGGCAGTGTTTCTGGTTGTTGTTGATATATAGCTTTCGCTTTGCATGGTAGAGTTTTAACTTGCTCTTGTAGATAGAACAATGAACTGTGTTCACTGGCAATGCTTTTCTGAAGTGTTCCTGAGCCCATGAGTTAATATCTGTTATAGAATAATGTCAGTTTTTAATGCAGTGCTGCCTGGGGGATCGAAGATCACAGGCATTCAATGTTGGTTTTCACCTTGCCAGTTACTTGCAGACATTTCTCCAGATTCTCTGAAACTGTAGATGATATTATGGACTGTAGATGATGAAATCTCTAAATTCCTTGCAATTGTACATTGAGAAATGTTGTTCTTAAACTGTTGGACGATTTGCTCACGCAGTTGTTCACAAAGTGAATGTCATTTCTTGTGAATGATTGAGCCCTTCAGGGATGCTCCCTTTATATCCATTCATGACACTCACATATGTCCAATTAACCTGTTTACCTGTTGAATTTTCCAAACAGGAGTTTTTTGAGCATTCCTCAACTTTCCCAGTCTTTTCTTGCCCCGTACCAACTCTTTTGGGACATGTTGCAGGCCTCAAAATGAGTGAATATTTGCAAAAAAAACAATAAAGTTATTCAACGTGAACATTAAATATCTCGTCTTTGTAGTTTATTCAATTGAATATAGGTTGAATATAGGTTTTATACAATGTCCCAACTTCATTGGAATTGGGGTTGTAGATAACAATGTGTATTGCTTAACAAAACTGTGTTTAAGCTGGAAAAAACAGTTAAATGTAGGTATAATTTTAATTAAGGAGGATTAATACTTATTGAATTACAAATGGCTATAGTGCATTTTTTACCATTTGTAAACATGGACCCTCTGTAAAATAAGCTGCTGGCCTCTTGTACAATGCCTCACCTCACCTTGTGTTGCTGATTTATCACTTAATATTTTTTTAGTGCAATGCCCGCTGAGGCTGCTAATGGCATATGTCATACACATATTTCATGTACGTATATAGACTTTTCTCACTTTGTTTCTTAAGGTTAATAATACTTCTGTAACCCAATGGTAATGGTATCCCATCCAATTTATTTGGATTAATGTCATCTCTTGTTCATTATGTACAGTACTGTGATGCTGCAATTTCCTTCAGAATCAATAAATACATTTATATCAAGTTCATGTATTACAACCTCTACCTGTGGTTGAGTTCCTGTCTGAAAATCAGAAAAATAGCATATAGAATATAGAAATTGGAAATAGAATATTTCCCAAGACCAGTTCCTCGAATTCAAGCCTGAGATGTGGCTTCTAATCTTTTTTCATCTTGTAGGTTTGCTGCATGAAATATCAGCTTTTTAATTGTGTAAGGTCTTGCTGACTTATTTATTTAAAGTTAATTATTAAAATGTTATTTAAAATGTATAAAATACCAAACATAATTTTGCAGTACTGCTGTGCTTGTTGGACAATATATACTTATTATTCACAACCACATTTCATCTAAGCAAACCACATTGTTTATGGTGTTCATCTGAAGAATGCTTCTTTGGTTTGTTTCTCATTGTGTTTAATCTATTGCAACAATCTAGTGCAATTGTTCTCACATTCTTATTACTATCATTTCATTTAAGTAATGTTTTGGGTAGCAGAGAAATATTACAGTTCTCTTCTTCTCTGTGCAGTGTTTTTCATTTTGCTATTGTGTGGATTGTCTACATAATTACATGAGATTCTGTGAAATTGCATGTGATTGAATGCAGGGAGGGTTTTGTTTAGACAGCACAATAAAGTCATGTTCAGGCACAAGAGATTTCCTTTCATTATGTTTTAACCTAATGTATTTTTAAAGCATTACTTTTATTTACTGATTCATGGTATAGCATCAGTGTTTTTAATGAAATTATCTTTATTTTGAATTTAAAAAAAAAAATACAGACAGCATGGAATTTTCTTTAGGCAGGAGTTTGATAAAATGTGTGTCATATCAGAGAAAATATCTTAATTTAGTTCCTCTGTGTTCTGTGTTATTACCGAGCCTTTACATGGGCCAACAAGTGGGTGGGATAAAACAAAGCCAAGCTATTTAGTCTAAATGTTCTTTTCCTGTTTTGCTTCATGTTGACTCTAAATATGAGTTAGAATTACAGTCACCAGAATTACAGTCTCACCACTGTAGGCAATTCATTTTTTGGCATTCATACATTATTCTAAATAAAGAAAGAGAAAATGAAGTGTTAATGTTAGCAGATCTTACTTTCCCCGATATTAGTTATGACTAAGACCTTATTTGTGTGGATGGGTAGCTGTCAGGGAAAGTGGAATGTCTAGTTCTGTTCTACTAAATGCATAGTTGAATAATATTTACTAAATGACACTCTTAAAACCATTTAGGTATGCCCATAGAAACAATTTTGACTTCTTAAAAGGCCTTTTTGCAATGAGATACCTAAGATTTTGGCTGAGGTCAGGTTTACACAAAACCCACAAACTAATGTGATGGAACCAAACTTATTGGAATGTAAGGGAACAATAAACTACATCATATCATATTTTTGACTGCAGTAAAAATACTTTAAATAACAATAGGAATTATTTTTTGTTAGTATGATACATAAAATATATATATTAACCACTGCTTTAACAACTACAGGTAACCACAGTTATCTAATATCATGACCAAGGCTGACTTGTTATCTATAATAATTTTTAATGAATTCTATAATAATAATAATTATTATTATTATTATTATTAATTCATTATCTGTAACCGCTTATCCAGTTCAGGGTCGCGGTGGGTCCAGAGCCTACCTGGAATCATTGGGCGCAAGGCAGGGGATACACCCTGGAGGGGGTGCCAGTCCTTCACAGGGCAACACAGACACACACACATATTCACTCACACCTACGGACACTTTGGAGTCACCAAGCAGTGTTACCAACGTGTGTTTTTGGACCGTGGGAGGAAACCGGAGCACCCGGAGGACACGGAGAGAACACACCAACTCCTCACAGACAATCACCCTGAGCGGGAATCGAACCCACAACCTCCAGGTCCCTGGAGCTGTGTGACTGCGACACTACCTGCTGCGCCACCATGCTGCCCCTATTATTATTATTATTATTATTATTATTATTAATATTAATAATAATAATAATAATAAAAGCACAAATTTTCAATCAGCAATTTTCAGTCAAAATCCTAGAGTATTTATATAATATTTTGATCTTATTAATGTACTATGGGCAGCACAGTGGTGCAGCAGGTAATGTCACAGTCACACAGCTCCAGGGGCCTGGAGGTTGTGGGTTTGAGTCCCGCTCCGGGTGACTGTCTGTGAGGAGTGTCGTGTGTTCTCTCTGTGTCTGCATGGGTTTCCTCCAGGTGACTATCTGTGAGGAGTGTGGTGTGTTCTCTCTGTGTCTGCATGGGTTTCCTCCAGGTGACTGTCTGTGAGGAGTGTGGTGTGTTCTCCCTGTGTCTGCGTGGGTTTCCTCCGGGTGACTGTCTGTGAGGAGTGTGGTGTGTTCTCTCTGTGTCTGCGTGGTTTTCCTCCAGGTGACTGTCTGTAAGGAGTGTGGTGTGTTCTCCCTGTGTCTGCGTGGGTTTCCTCCGGGTGATTGTCTGTGAGGAGTATGGTGTGTTCTCCCTGTGTTTGGGTTTGGTTTCCTCCGGGTGACTGTCTGTGAGGAGTGTGGTGTGCGGGTTTCCTCTGGGTGCTCTGGTTTCTTCCCACGCTCCAAAACACACGTTTGTAGGTGGATTGGCGACTCAAATGTGTCCGTAGGTGTGAGTGTGTGTGTGTGTGTTGCATTGTATTCCTGCCTTGCACCCAATGATTCCAGGTAGGCTCTGGACCCACCACGACCCTGAACTGGATAAGCAGTTACAGATAAAGAATGAATGAATAATGTACTATAAGCTATGACAAATAATGAGCTACAAATTATAAACAGGTAAGTGTTCATATTTAATATTCTAGTAATAATAATAATAATAAATTTTATTTGTAATGCACTTTACATTTCAAGGAAATCTTATCAAGAAGTATTATCTAATCAAGGAGTATTATCATCCAGTTAATGGAACATTGGAGCTTTTTTGACAAGGGGGCAACTATGATGACATTCTGAACATTAAAAACTTGTGTCCCCCACTCATTTCTTGAGACAGAGAAGGCAAAAGTCTTCTGAAATGTACACCTTTTGAATTTATGCTGAATGTGCTTTTTCCATGCTCAGGACAAAGTAACTAATAAGTAATGACTACACAAAGAAAGACCAGGATGTCAGCAATTCTGTGTTCATCTTCTCGTATAAACTTGATGACTAACAAGGACATACCTCAAAAATTACATCCTGTTCCATTTCTGAATCTGTTTTCCACTGACTACAAAAATATAATGAAAACTGTCTGTGTTGGTTTGATTTTTTCTTTCTAATTAGGGTTTAGGTGAGGGGAATGGGACTCTGAGGACCTTGATCCTGTGTTTAATCTATTTATTTATTTATTTGTATCTTTGATTATTTTATTATCATTGGATAAATTTGTATTGAATCATTGATTTTGTGTTTTTTTTAATTACAGGGAAACATGCATTCCTTAAAGCATAGATTTTGTAACATATGCACAAGCATAGTCGTGCCCCAGAGATCATGAGTTTGAAGGAATTATGGCATCTATGGAGGGCAGTCTAACTTGCAGGTGTGAATAGGACCATATTTGGCAGGAAAATATAGCAGGCTAAATTGAGGTGTAAAGTACAATTAAAAAAATAACAACAAATATGTTAATCTCATAAGGAGGCAACCACATTACTTTTTAAAGTAACACTTAAAATGACCTTAAAATCGGAACTGTGGTTTACCTTCCAAAACAGACCTTTTTTTTATTCTTGGGCAAACAAAAAAATTAAAAGCTGACTTATCTAAAGCTGTGCTTTATGTTTCCCCACAGATTTGCACGGTGGCTTGGTGGTGAGCACGTTGACCTCTTAGCGCTGGGATCTTGGGTTCACGTCCCATTTGGGGGAGTTTCCATGTTCTCCCCGTGTCTGCGTGGGTTTCCTTCGGGTGCTCCGGTTTCCTCCCACGGTCCAAAAACACACGTTGGTAGGTGGCTTGGTGACTCCAAAGTGTCCGTAGGTGTGAGTGAATATGTGTGTGTGTCTGTGTTGCCCTGTGAAGGACTGGCGTCCCCTCCAGGGTGTATTCCCGCCTTGCGCCCGATGATTCCAGGTAGGCTCTGGACCCCCGCGACCCTAAAAAATTGGATAAGCGGTTACAGATAATGGATGGATAATTTATATATATGAAATGAATAGTCAACCGTAGAATAACTCTGTGTGTGTGTGTCTGTGCGTGCACCGGGTTTGGGTGGGTACATGTTCAATGTGAGTTGCCCAGATCTGATTTAACAAAACACACGCCCCTCAAAATATTACTACATAAACATACATTAAATATTTTCACATAAACGTCCCTTTACAAAAAAAAGCACTGTTGCGTAATTAACCTTTACATAATCCTGCAAACTCCAGCAGGTTTAAATGTAAGCAGTGTGTAACACGTGAAACAAACGCGCGCGCACACGCACACACACACACAAGCACACGCACACACACACACACACAGGACGTATACCCGCTGTGTCGGGCTAAATATTAAGCAGTTTCCTATGTGAATCTCAACGCAAGTCGATTTGCTCAGGGGGTGGGTCGTAATTTGCCAACTGCCCTCCTCCCCTGAAGAAATAAATATAATCGGCTTCGGCTGCTTAGGGTAGACAGAAGGAGAAATGGCTTTTTGAAATAGATAACAAGCAGAATTTGAATACTTTAGCTTTGCTAAAACTGACAAAGCCTGCTGATGTTTTTCTAGGTCGTGGCCAAAGGACACTGTCAGAATCATTTTGGTAAGTAGTTAGAAAATTAATATTTGTTGAGTTTTATCCATAAGCTCACTGTTTAGTAGCAAACTTACTGCATCTCTGTGACAAATGTGCAGTTATTTCTGCAGAGCATTGTTTTTATTTGCTATTAGTCTTTTTTACACACTGTTTTGAATTACACTTCTTAATATGGATCTGAAATATTTGCTCCAGCTTAAAATCAAATTGCATGTTTAATTAAACATTATGTATTTACTTTTGATAAGGAATTGCCATTCTTCACATGTAAAATGTAATAATGGGGAAAATAGCCAACTGTAATTCATGCTTATGTTCACAAGCATTAAATTTGATGCATTCCAGAGCCTAAATGCCATAGATGTGTTATGGTCTGTAAACCAAAACAAAATGCTTAAACAAGGCTAAAGTAAAAAAAAAAAAAAAAAAAGAGGGGGGTGGTTATTGGAAAGGTCATTGTGCATTGATCACATGATAATTGTTCCTGGTTTTAAGTCAAATATGTTATAATTTACCAGCTCTGTTTTTGGATGGCCACTGTCCTGCATATTTAGCTGGTTTCTTTTATTTCTTTCTCAAGCACATCTACTTAACCTGGTCACTTCTTCTGCACTTTGGGTCTTTTAATAATTTCAAGTTTTTTATTGTGCTAACTTGTAATGAAGTATTAAATGATTCTTTGTAATGATTCTTTTTCAGAATGTGCCAGTCACCATCATTAAGGTCTGCTCTACAATGGCTTTCTGTTTTTGTGTAGCCTCCTATAGCGAAACAGAACCAAAACCTTTATTAAGCATAAGTATTTAGTAATTCCACTTGTGTCACATCTTTGTGCTGCTGACACATTGAGGATAGGGCATCACAGATTTTCTTTAATTTTTATTACTTTTTAGTAGGCCTAGTTTGGCGATCTTATCTAAAAATTATATTCTGTGTTTATGTCCTATATGATATTTTAAGGCATAATATTTAACCTTTAGAGCTTAGTAAATTGATCTAAAATAATTTGACCCAAATATCAGTGATGGAATCCACTACTTTAGTATCCCTAGTGACTTTTACCACAGAGACCTTAACCACAGAAGCCAAGCTATCTCCTTATTTATGGCTGTTGGTTTTGGGATTTATCATTGGTTTCATCCTGGCTTTCTCTGTTGGAGCCAATGATGTAGCTAACTCATTTGGCACAGCAGTGGGTTCTGGAGTGGTGACTCTGCGTCAGGCCTGTATCTTGGCAACCATCTTTGAGACAATAGGTGCTATGCTTCTGGGGGCCAAAGTCAGTGAAACAATTCGGTCAGGCATCATTGATATTAACATGTACAACGGATCTGAACCACTGCTGATGGCTGGCTCTATCAGTGCCATGTTTGGTGAGAAAGTTTTTTTTCCTTCAATCACACTCTTTGCCCCATTTCTCTCAAATAAACCAAAGAAATGGATAATTAATTAATTCAATAAATTAAATGAATTATTTATTCCTGTTACAAACTTGTAGAAAATGCCAGAACATGCTTCACCCTATACATATACTTCTTGAACCTTAATTCAACTTAGATTTGCTTCACTTCAAGTTTAGAGTTAAGCTCATTCAGACAGTCAAATAACAACATTATGTCAGTGGTGTGGTGTTTTTTTTTTTTTTTTTTTTAACAACCATATGCATATAGCACAGATGTATAATTTGCATGTACATGGAGTTAGAAATATACTGGAGTCAATGTTAAAAATGTCTGCATTTAAAAATTCCTTGTACAGCATATGAAATTGAAAAGTAGATGTTTAGATTTATTCATTTATTCATTCACTGTCTATAACTACTTATCCAGTTTAGGGTCGTGGCTGGTCCAAATTATTATTAATTTGGATTAATTATTGTTATATATATATATATATATATATATATATATATATATATATATATATATATATATATATATATATATATATATATAAAACCCAGCCCAGCAAGTTTCCCTTCAAAAATTGCACTTAAATGCTTACTACAAATATTCTGTTTTAGTGATAATACTAAAATTTGCATGACCGCATAATGTAAGCCTGTCAGCCTGTCACCTTGCACAGCATTATCCTGTGCTCAGGCTTGATGCTGCATAAACAAACCATTCCTGCTCCTATTTTAAAATGTTGTGATAAATTCTGTAAATTGAAATTATTGTGGATTCATGATATATATTGTTCATATATATATTTGTATCTTTCTTTTGTCTTCCTCTCTACTGTTACAGGTTCTGCTGTTTGGCAGTTGGCCGCTTCCTTCTTTAAACTCCCTATATCTGGTACACACTGCATTGTTGGAGCCACTATTGGCTTTTCTATGGTAGCTAGGGGTCACCAGGGGGTCAGATGGTTGGAACTGCTTCGAATAGGTAAGGCCTGATTTCCTGATATATGGCTAAATTACTTTAATATATAATTTCATATCTACATTTTCCAAATCTCTTAATTTATTCTGTTTAAAGAAAAGGACAGTTTGTACAGACTGGAAACAGTCAAATGTAGAACACTGGTGATTTAGACTGTTTAAGGATACACAGCTTGGTGATCTAAAAATGTCTAGTCACATGATCCTAAGATAACTGCACTCTCAGTATACTCTGTGTGACATTTTTGCAAGTAGATGCATAATCAAGTATGATGTCTATAATGCATTTTAAAACTGACCCATTTGCTTATCTTGCTCCAGTTGCTTCTTGGTTCCTCTCCCCTCTGCTCTCAGGCATCATGTCTGCTATTCTATTTTACTTTGTCCGCAAGTATATACTAAATAAGGTAAAATATATATGTTTACTCTTAACTATGTTCCTGAGCTTGTTCCTAAGTATATTTGTAGGTCAAATATTTTTCATTTTTTCTAGGATAATTCATTGGTCAATGGTTTAAGAGCCCTTCCAATCTTCTATGCTGTTACTATGGGAATTAATCTTTTCTCCATTATGTTCACAGGAACCCCAAGTAAGTCTTGAGCATACTTTTATACATACAAACACACACTCACACATGCACATGTGTACATATCAGTGCACACACTCACATATTCCCACATATGAGAGGCATTTTCAGATATATTATATCTAACAATGGAATATGACTTTGTTGTGGGCATATTTTGTTTAGATTTTGTCCCTCGGGAATGCAGCATGAATCCCACTTTTATAATAAATTGTCAAAATGTCTTGAGCTAATTCAACATCAAGATTTCATTGATATTTCTTAAAAAGAACATCATAGCATAGTCTCTATCTGTTAAAAAGATCCCTTGTGTAAATATGTATTTTGTGTGTGTGTGTTTTTCTTTCTTAGATATGTATGTAGGGAGCAGAGGGAGAAAAAGGAATTCCCTTATAAGGATTACTTAGGCGGTGTTGTGGATTAGGTCCTGGCTCTTAGGCTTTAGCCTTGGATCCTCTTTAATAGTCTTTTGTTTTTTTTTATTAACCCTCAGTGTAACAGGTTAAATTGTAACACGTTAAACTGCCTCAGATCTGATGATAGATTTAAACTATCCTCTGTTTCTAATGTTTAAATTGCACAGTACAAATATGCATATGCCCCCTCCATGGTGTATTCACGCCTTGTGCCCAATGATTCCAGGTAGGCTCTGGACTCACCATGACCTTGAACTGGATAAGGGTTACAGACAATGAAGGAAAAAATATGCATATGACTAGAGACCAATAATATTGACACAAACATAAAAATGAATACTATTTTGTTTCTGTGGCATGAATTGACAAAACATTCTCATCTCTGTAGACTAAAACCTACATAGGCATATGAAAGGTTTTAAGTAAAAAAATCAGGTGGGTGAATAAATAATTCATTCATTTTACGTAAAGGTTTCACATTGATCAGGGTCATGGTGGACCCAGAGGCTACCAGTTATAATTGATGCAAGGCAGGAATACCTATGTTATGTTATCTAATTTAAGCAATGTTCCAAATGATTTACGGATATTTTCCCTTTTTTGTTATTACAGTCCTTAAATGCTTATAATCGCCTCCTCTGGTTTTCAAAAATATGTGTGCTTTGTTTTTTTTAACAGTGCTGGGATTAAACAGGATGCCACTGTGGGGTATGATTCTTATTGCACTGGGTTGTGCCCTAATCACTGCCATAGTGGTGTGGTTTATTGTGTGTCCTCATCTTAAAAAGAAGATGAAAAGTAGGTACTTTTTAATTCTCATGGATATGTGTGTGTGGGCACTGTGGCTAAGTAAAATAAATTGTGAATCTATCCCATTTAGGTGTAATTACATTAAACCACTGTGAGGCTCCATTGGCTGAGCATGTTACTCCCACAAATGTATCAGTAAAAAGTCACATGACATCCCAGTCCTACTCCCCCATTCCCCAGTCACCTCCTGCAGACAACACAAAAGTGACTTTTGACTTTGGGGGCTCTGAAGAAGCTGACCTTGATAACAAAGACTTTGAAACCAAAGACCTGGATTGCAATGGTCAGTATATTGAAATTACCTTGGTCAGTACCTATGTTGTATTTTCTTAAACACTGAACTATTAAGAGGTAATTGTTCTTAAAATCAGACTAGCAACAGCTTCTTCATAGATTTATCGGTCTTTAATTATGGAGACTACTGCTTTTTGGTTATTTTAAGGAATACATTAAAGATAAATATACAGAAAATACATCAGAGTACATTTGATTGCTTATTGATACTGAATGCCTTAAAATTCAGTTTAATTTGTATGGACATTGTAGGGCTAAATGGTAATACAGGGATGGCAATGTCACAACTGCATGGTGGCCAGTTCCATACAGTGCACAAAGACAGTGGCATCTACAAGGACTTGTTGCACAAGTTGCATCTAGCCAAGGTAGGTGACTGCATGGGGGAGACTGCTGACAAGCCCATTAGACGAAACAACAGCTACACTTCCTACACTATGGCCATCTATGGAATCCATGGGTCTCCCAAAGAGGAAGAGGGAGGTCACTCTGTAGAGGACGGTGAGAAACGACGTTCACGCATAGATAGCCACAACAGTTACTGTACAGCTGTATCTGATGGAGATGCTGGTAGTGTCAGTGACACACAGGCTATAGATCTGGGTGATAATGTGAGTGCAGAAGACCCCTTTCAGGAGGAAGATATTGATGAGCTGGAGATTGACAAACCGGAGGTATCCATGCTCTTCCAGTTTCTCCAAATTCTCACAGCCTGTTTTGGATCCTTTGCTCATGGAGGGAATGATGTCAGGTACAGAGTCAGTTTTGGCATGCCTTGTTCAAATGTATTATAAGTCAAGGATATTGTTTTCATTAAAGAAATGTAAAATAATAATTTAGAACTTTATATTAAATCATAGGATTAAATAAAAATATGGGTTACTTTATTGCTTATCCTGCTGTGTTGTTTAATTTTTTTTTTTATCTGTCACTTCCTTGTTAACAGCAATGCAATAGGTCCACTAATAGCTCTCTGGCTAGTGTACCAAAGTGCCTCTGTTGCATCTCATTCCCCAATACCAATATGGATGCTTCTCTATGGAGGAATAGGCATCTGTGCTGGGTTATGGGTTTGGGGCCGGAGGGTCATACAAACTTTGGGCAAAGATCTTACTCCAATTACTCCATCCAGGTAAGAAGCAGTTATGTTTCTTATACATACAGTCATAATCATAGCAAATTATTTTTAAAATCTGCTAAAAAGCCCATAAATTTTATTTGTTGAAGCCATATTGATTATTTTATATCTATTACAAAGCAGCTTGTATCACTAAGAGGGTCCACAATGTTCAAAGTACCAAGTGTGAATTAGTAAAGGCTCTGTACAATCAGTGTAATACAAATGTATGTTCTATGCATTCGTTTGTTCATGCGTTCATTTAATTTTTCATCCTTTCCATAGTGGATTTAGCATTGAGCTGGCCTCTGCTGTAACTGTAGTTGTTGCTTCCAACATCGGACTCCCTGTCAGCACCACTCATTGCAAGGTGATTCTGACACGAGGATTTTGTTTATCCTAAATAATATATTTTTAGTGAATAGATTCATGTGATAATTTGGTGATAATTTTCATGTTTTTAAATTATCAGGTGGGATCTGTGGTCGCCGTGGGCTGGCTTCGCTCCAGGAAAGCTGTTGACTGGCGTCTGTTTCGAAATATTTTCATTGCCTGGTTTGTAACTGTGCCAATTTCCAGTCTTATTAGTGCTGCCATTATGGCACTGTTCTGTTATGTCATCTTGCCTGTAAGTTAAAATGCTCCTTAGTTGTGTTTTTTTTTTTTTCAAATTCTGAATGTTCTGAAGATATGAACATTTGACAGTAGAAACACCTGTATTCAAGTTAACTATCTGTGCAATGTGTGCTTAGATATTTTTATTTTTTCTGTGATCCTATATATTGTGTTGTCTCGTGTGAAAACTGAAAGCGACGTCAAATCTCATTATTGCTGTTTTTTGTATGTCCAGCTATATTGATATAAAGTTACATTTTTTGTTTAAGGTATAGTAAATTTCAAGTGTTCAAGTGTCATTGTCAAAAATGATTGTTTGTCATAAAGCAGTGTTTTATTTATGAAACTGTATTTACATGTCAATAAAAATAAATCAAAGTGTTCTGAATGTTCTTGCCTCTGTATTAGCCTATGTTACACAAGTATACATATAAATATTTAATTGTTGGTTTCCACTCTTTGCCATCAGAAGCCTATGATGAGTGGATTACACTACTCAAACCCTGCCAAAATTGTCCAGCAAATTACAGATATTATGCCCTAGAAACAGGGACTGATTACCAACCTGACCTACTGGGCACATGCCCATTGGGCTCTGGCCACCAGGGAACCCTCGACCAGCACTAATTTATACTACATAATTTGTACTGATTGCCACTGTGCTAGATTAAGCTATCAAGACACTGTTAGAGACAAAGAGCCAATGGATGCGCAGTCACAGGCTTTGAAATCAATTCTAAAATAGTATTGGTGCATTAGTCTGCATTGAGGGGAGCACCAGTCCTTCACAGGGCAACACAGACACACATACACTCACACTTTTGAGTCGCCAATCCACCTACCAACATGTGTTTTTGGACTGTGGGAAGAAACCGGAGCACCCGGAGGAAACCCGCGCGGACATGGGGAGAACGCACCAACTCCTCACAGACAGTCACCCGGAGTGGGAATCGAACCCACAACCTCCAGGCCCTGGAGCTGTGTGACTGCGACACTACCTGCTGCGCCACCGTGCTGCCCTGCGTTAAAATCTTAAAATAAAATTTAAAAAGTACAGATTAAGTAAAGCCACAAAGTTAGATACAGTAGCAGGTCCCAAATACACTCAAATACTGAGAATATAGACTGGTACAATCAATGTGCATTTGTTTTATAGTTGTAGTTCTGTTTAAAAACCTAGATATCTTAATATGACATTTGACAACAGAAATCTCTCAATTAAATGTTCTTTTTCATTCTTGCTAAACTGATTTTTGAATTTTTAAGACAAGGAAAAAGTATCATGAAAGAAATTGAATGGAACACTATGAGTAACAGGCCTTATATAATCAAATGGTTTATTACTATTATTATTATTACTAACCTAAATCAAGCCTGCTTCTTCGTTCTAAATCAAGGTTAGTCTCCTCCATATTTTTTCTCCCTCTGCTTAAGGCCTTGAGTAAACAATATTTTTTTATCAAGAGCCAATTAAATCTAATTTTAATGTTTTCTTTAAACTGTAAAAATAAATCCTCTCACCTGACTGGCCTTTGGAAAAGCTACTGCCTTTACAATATATATATGTACAATTATTAACATCACTTCAGTCCGCCTTAAATACTGCAGTGTTTAATGGATGAACATATTAACGGGCTTTTTCAGCAGGCTTACATCAGGTTCATCAGGTTTCCTCTGCTAGCATAATGAATTTCAACTACCGCATCAGTAGCTTTTCAATTTGCTTGAATAAAGATTGTAACAGGCATTCAATTAACCTTTCTTCTGATTTTTGTCTTGAAATGTCACTCGCGGTCAGGAAACTCACTACAACTCCTCCCAAAGCCCCAATAAGCAGCTTCCCCAGGTCCTAGTGAGCCAAAGTTTCATTCAATAAATACATGCTAAAAAAGGAATTAAAGAAAGAAATAAAATAAGTGAGGAAATAAAATCATACATTCATTCATTATCTGTAACTGCTTATCCAATTCAGGGTCGCGGTAAATAAAATCATAACAAAATAAATAAATTATTTAATAAGGGACATAAAACAAAAAATAAATGTGCATATATATATATATATATATATATATATATATATATACATTCATTATCTGTAACCGCTTATCCAATTCAGGGTCGCGGTGGGTCCAGAGCCTACCTGGAATCATTGGGCGCAAGGCAGGAATACATCCTGGAGGGGGCGCCAGTCCTTCACAGGGCAACACACACTCACATATTCACTCACACCTACGGACACTTGATTCACCAATCAATCTACCAACGTGTGTTTTTGGACTGTGTAGGAAACCTGAGCACCCGGAGGAAACCCACGCGGACACGGGGAGAACACACCAACTCCTCACAGACAGTCACCCGGAGTGGGAATCGACCCACAACCTCCAGGTCCCTGGAGCTGTGTGACTGCGACACTAACTGCTGCGCCACCGTGCCACCCATATATATATATATATATATATATATATATATATATAATTATTATTATTATTATTATTTTTCTGTATTTATTATTTTTCTAGTTTTGTGTTATTTACTTATTCAGTCAAGTCCAGAAGTTGATTCTAATACAGATATCTGAGAGCAAAAAATGTCAGGCCTAAGGTTGGTGTCGGATCTACTCGGAGAGGCAGCTGCTCGCCTCAATGAAATGGAGTAATGTATGTTTCTGGAATCAGATTTGTTAGTAGATACTAATCTGAGGTAAATGTACAGTGATGTCTGTGTTTACTCAGGATAAAACAGAATAAATGATCATTTATTTATTTTTATTTGTAAAATATGAGTGCGCTCCTTGCGCTCCTGTTCAGAAACCTGTGTACTAATGTAATGAACCTATTCCACAACGGCTGTTATGATTTAAATGCTCAAATTTAATTTTGATGATCAGAGTTAATCTGTTTTTAACAAATTTCATATGTGCATTTTATTACATGAGGTCAGAGAAAAGAGAAACATGACAATAATGAGTGTGGGTGTAAATATTTTTTATTTCAGCCAAAATACAATTTTTTTACATCTCTTTACTGTAAAAAAATACATTATTTCACACTTAAAGGCACAAACCATTAGGGGCGGTACAAGTGTCCAAGGACTGGGAGAAGCTGAGACTCTTTAGGGAGCTCCCAGCACGCCTTGCTTCTCCATATTTTCTGTGATTTTCAGAGTTTCTTTGTTTTTTTCTGTCTTTGAGACTCTTTGATTTTGGGTTGCTTTGGGGTGATTATTTTGTGTATTTATGTGTGCATTTGTGTTTCTGTGCATGTTATGTGTGTTGGTCAGGAAAGTTCAACCATCACCCAAATCCCACACATCTCTTTTGACCTTTCAGGAATACCTCATTTTTAGGACTGAATATAGAATGCGATCTGGCTATATCTAAATATGGATATATCTCCATTCCCTCATTTGTCACACAATTTACATGTTAATTTTATGGCAAAACAATGTTTCTTTGTTATTTTTATGTAAATGCTATGGTTTTACACTAATACTTTTACAGTGAATATGTGTTTTTTTAATTACTGTAGTTTTTAAATGTAAAATTTATTATTGCCAAAAATGTATGATTGCCATGACAGTATATTTTACGGTGAAATTCTTGCAACCACAGCTGCCAGTTTTTTTGCTGTAAATTTTACGGATTTTTATTTTTTTACATTGAGATTCAATTTCATGGATCCAATCGGTGTGTGGGGCGCGCTCCCCTAGTGGAGCGTGAGGTATTGCAGGTGGGGCCCAAGGAATATGAAGAAATTAGCATTTTTTATATTAATGCCTATTGCTTATAAACCATACTCAGTAAAAAGCACCCACTCACAATGGATTCATTAATAGCCCTTAAACATACTAAAAGAACATTAGCTAGGAGACCAGAAAAATGCAGCTTGCCTGGAACCAAAATGTTTTTATTCCCAAACATTTATTTTGAAAATGCGCCACAGAAATTAACGTGTTTTGGCTGCGAGTCAGACAAAATGTGGGTCTTCTTTCAACCTTCGTTAAGGGACTTGTTCAAATATAGAGCTGCTCTAATCATCAGTTTCACAGTCCTCCGATTCACCATTAGTCTGGTTTATAAAGTTAGTTTCTACCAGCTCTGGGCTTGAGGTCATTAACGAGAGCACAACAGATAACATACATACATACATTTTCTTTTCCGCTTCTCCATTTCAGGGTCGCGGTACAACAGATAACAGTGACAGCTAATTACAGTTAAGAAAGCGGCTTGTATATAGCTAGTGATAACTAAGTGAAACAGGAGGACCTGAGATAGTGATGTGTCGGTCGCGAACGAACCGGTTCAAAGAGCCGGCTCTTGTAAGTGAACGATGAGAGCCGGTTCCCGTCTAAGACCGAGCCATTTTTCAACCAATCAAAGAACAACAAGCAAAGCTGAGACACTTGGTTTTCCTGAATGCCAATCTGCCTTCCAAAAAATAGTTTATGTAAAAATGCATGTAGCGTTACTAAAAATAAAAAAGAAATACAGTAGTAAGAGTAATAAACGACTGGCTGGAGGAGTAACACAGGCACTGGCTGTATAACGGGAGGTGGGGGTGGGTGGAATAACGGAGAGTAGGCGAGTGAATGTGGGGAGACGACGCGTAGATACGGCTTAACTTAGCACGAATTTCTGCCATTTGCACTAATGCTAAATTGCTAAAACTACAATTTTCTTATCTTAAAAGCTCGAGGGTCAAGAAAACGAGAGAAAACGGGTCAATGACTCAAGTCTGGGTGCGCTGGGAGACTCGCCTATGGGGGTCAGTGGCCATTTCCAGCCGCCGGCTTGGCAGAGGCTCGGGTTCGTTTCTAGAGTCATGGTTCGTTGGTGGAGGCAAAAAATATTCAAATGCCTGGTTCGTATCTTGGAAAGTTCGTTAGTATAGGTGTTCGTAAGTAGAGGTTCCACTGTATTTGTTTATTTTATTAATCAGTAATGGATGATTATTTAATTTAATAAGTTATTTTGTAATACCTACCTTTTGGGTTCCATTGACTATATTTCAGAGTTTACAAGTGATTTCTATTAAGTTATTTCCAGTTATATAAAATCCAGTTATTTATACAATTGAATGTGTGAGTGCAATCAGTGAATTATTACAAGACAGCTATAAAAACAATTGGCCATTGCAACACTATTTATTATTTTTAATATTGAACAATAATATTTTGTCCATATAGTCATGTAAGATGTAGGTAAGATTGTTCTGTACCAGTGGAAATAAGAGCCATTTAGGAGCCGAAAGAGCCAGCTCTTTATGAAGAGCCGAGCCAAAAGAGCCGAAATTCCCATCACTAACCTGAGAGTTAGTTAATGTTAATATTAGCTGTGTTCAGGTTGTGAAAAAGTGTGCCTTTGCTCATTTTTGCAGATTGAAAAGTGAGAAACTGAAGCATAGTATATTAGGCCAATTTTCTGTATTTTTGAACCTTGATGTTAATGTTGTATCTGGTGTTATAACATTAAGCTACTGATTTGAGAGAGAAGTTGATGCGATAAATAAATTAGAAAAATGTAAACTTGCATGTGTATGTTATTTATTTTAATTGTGTGTGTGTGTGTGTGTGTGGGGGGGGTTATGGTACATGTGGGGCACGGGGAAATTCCCCTTCTTCTGAGATGATAGAACGTTTGAGAACCACTGCTCTAGATTTAATTTTTCTGGGTTTAGGAGTATTTCGCTGGGTTTGGGTTCGGTTTGTTTTTCTTGTTTCCATTTTGCCCTTTTGCAATAAAGTCCGAATTACGCCTGTCTTTATCATTTGCTTACGTTCAGTAAGAAGCTTAAACTAGGCTTTCTTTACATGGATTTTGCAAAATACTGGGAGCGTTTTCTCTTCGCCCGGTCCATTTTTTTTCCCTGTTGCTATGGCGTTTTTTCTCTAAAACGGCGGAAACTACCCACAATGCAATGCGCTGTTACGTATGCTGCCCATTCTCCACAGACCTGGAAGTTGGAGCTCATAAAACGCCGCTTTAACGAATGCTGTAAGTGTGGTTTTCTAACGGCGTGAGAATCGGACGTAAAATGCGCCGTTTTTAGACGTTTAATAACGTAGAGCCTATGTCATCCTTAAACGATTTTGTGAATGTGTGCCTGAAGCTCTGCGCATGTGCAATGAAAATAGGGCAAAGAGTCTCCGGTCCACATGGAGGCGATGAACCGCTCTAAGAATCGTAAGTGTCTGGGACCGGAAATTCATCAACGTTTGTGTGAGCGTTGTGCTTGCGTTCAGTGTGTTTGAAACGCACGCGAGCTTTTCCAAAAAGCGCGCAGAATAGGTTTAATTTTAGTTAATAATAGTTGAGCACAAATTCAACAGGATCATCAAAACGTCGTGACGTTTTTAGTACAGTAAACGCTTTGCTAGATCGTCGTACCATAGGTATGCCAGACATGTACGTTAGATAGCTAAATGGTTAATCTCAGGGCTGCATAAATTTGTTTTTTCATTTTATGTATTTTTTTTAAAGAAAAGTATGGCGGACGTTACAGCGCGAAGCTTACAGTATGAATACAAAGCGGTAAGTGTAATTAATGGTGTTCCCTCCTTTTTGAAAGTTGCTAGTTAATGAAGTCGATAGGCTCTGATAAAGTAAGCTGAACGGTAGAATGAAATGTAAGGAACATTTAGCTGGGTTTGTGTGTTATCATAACGTTTCATTTGTATGTTACTTTTATATTTGTGTAATTCTTTGTTGGTACTGTAGAATTCGAACTTGGTTTTGCAAGCTGACCGCTCTCTCATTGACCGTACTCGGCGAGATGAACCCACAGGCGAGGTTCTGTCACTTGTTGGAAAGCTGGAGGGGACTAAAATGGGAGACAAGAGTCAAAGAACAAGGCCACAGATGCTGGAAGAGAGGAGGGCAAAGTAAGTCTTTTCCTGTTTAGCATGTTAATAATTGGATTTCTGCGTTTATTATTATATTAGAAAAACTGTCTGCTTTTTGATATTGTGCAGGAGACGAAAGAGGGACGAGGACAGACATGATATCAACAAAATGAAAGGATTTACTCTGTTGTCTGAAGGCATTGATGAGATGGTGGGCATTGTATACAAGCCCAAGACAAAAGAGACAAGAGAAACATATGAAATCCTCCTCAGCTTCATTCAGGCTGCCCTTGGAGACCAGGCAAGTTCCAGGTTTCTTGATTTATCTTTTCCAGGTTTTGAGACTCCCAAGTAACTTATTCCTGTTCTAGTGATCATTGATGTTCAGTGGTTTGCATACAGTCTGTGTAATTGTGCTGATTTTGAAAGCGGTTTTATTTATTTATTTTACTTTTTTGGATAATTGAAATGTAATCTTATGTAGAAGAGTAGAAAAAAATGACATGGTTACAGATTTGTGATATCTCTTAATCATTCGTCCTTCTTCCACTGTATCCTAAGCCAAGAGACATTCTGTGTGGTGCTGCCGATGAGGTTTTGGCTGTCCTCAAGAATGATAAAATGAGGGATAAGGAAAGGAGGCGGGAGGTTGAGCAGTTGCTTGGACCAACTGATGAAACACGCTACCACGTCTTGGTTAACCTGGGCAAGAAGATCACAGACTACGGCGGAGACAAGGACCTCCAAAATATGGGTAAAATTGTAGATATGAAAAACATTTTTGTAATGAAATTAAGTAAATAATTCTAGTATTCATTAAAACACATTCAAAATCAATACTTGGAAACAGTTTTCTTTACATTTTGGTATGTAATTTGTATTGCAAGTTTGGTTTTCTGATTATTTATTTATATAGTATTTTACCTAATACTGATTGTTTAGTTTTTTAATAAATATATTTTCTAATATGGGAAAATGTTTAAATAATGTATAATTTTGACTTGTTACAAATAACTTTTAGAGGAATAAAAAGTAATTCAGTCATTAAAGTGCAGCACATCTCAAGCATATCTCTTTGGCATTCAAAATATAAAAAATGTGTAAAATATAACACTAAAGAGGTTTTAAAATTTGTACTTCATAAACATAATTTTATGTAATTTCAATTGTCAAGGTAAACAAACAGTTTTATTATGCACTGCAAAATTGCAAATATTCATGTGTAAGACTATACTTATTGAAATCTGGTTTATTTAAAATACTTAGAACAGCATAAATCTTCAGTGAGATTAATAATTTATACTGAAAAATCCATAAAAATCAGGCCAGTACTAATGTAATGTTTTTTTTTTTGTTTTTTTTCCAAAACAGATGACAACATAGATGAAACATATGGAGTAAATGTGCAGTTCGAGTCAGATGAAGAGGTAGATCTGACTATATAAGCTTAACTAAAAGGAGAGAAGAAGAAGGGGACACAGATGCGGGAGCATCCTGAAACATTCATCCACTCCAATATTTTAATTAATCTGCATAATTTTTTACTGAGTTTTACTTTTTGAATTGAATAACTGAAATAAATTAACTTTTGGATGATATTTAAATTTAGAGATGCGCACACACACTTATGTAGTTGTGTGTTTGAGATTATATCATTTTATATTTTATTACTATTGCAATTCTACTTGATGTCGATGGTACCAGTGTAGCACATATTCTAAAAGTGATATATCATCTGTGAAGATCAAAAGAATAATAAAATTAAATGAGAAACTTTATCATTTTCACCATTTAAAATCGATACAATATTAGCTAAATTTGTTCTTAAAATGTCAAAAAAATAATTCTGAAATATTTTAAACCAATTGAATGTAGAATTTGCTAATAAAATATTTGCTGTGTCAACATTCATATAACACATTTGTTTAGGAAGGGGATGAGGACCAGTATGGCGAGGTGCGAGAAGAAGGCTCTGACGACAGTGAGGGAGAGGAAGCAGATGTGGGTTGCACACTATCTGCAAATGTAAGTAATCAAGTACCTTTTTTATATTACACGATTTTAAAAAAGGAATTATGGTGCATTGTATTATTCTGATTCAATCAGCTGAAGTTGGAGGTCGTACATTGTATTTGGCAAGAAAGAGATATTTGCCAGATTAAGTGATTGAAGTGCAATTCAAGACCAACTGTAGCTTTTGTGAAAAGCATGCCTCTCTTATTAGCAAGGATGCTGTAGTATATTAAATTTTAAATTGGGAGTACAGTCAGTGAGAGCTGAAATTCAGTGCTGGATTACAGGTGTACATCACAATTCAGTGCTGGATTACCAGTGTACATCACCAGGCCGTAGATGCACACCTCAGGATTTGTCCACTTGCATCTGTACATTTTTTAAATCTGGTTGAAGAAACACTAGAAAACACTTAGGTATTCAGGATGCTGCCATTTAATGTCAGAGTTATGTATCGGATGAAATGCACCTGTGCAACTCCAAGGCTTTAGATTGTATTTTTTTGTGAGATGTGTGTTTTTGTTACTCTGTCTGAGCCTACATGGAGAAAGCATTGATAATTGTGGTGTAAATATGGTGACATAAAGCAGGTTTTTTAATTATTTATTTTTGTTAGAATTACGAAATACAGCACATGCTGCTGTTTTCTCTCCCATATTTGGCGAAAACCCACTGACCGGGGCTTTAATAGTGACTTATTTTGGTTAAAGTGTAAATCAGGGAAAATAAACATTGTGCAAGTCTGAGTTGTTTTATCTCATGTATCCCTTCCAAATTATTTGTTAAACTTGCCTACATGTTTGGAGGGTTAGCATTAGATTCACCATATTGTGTCTGTGTAGAAGAACTATTTTGTTATCTTCAATTGCATGCTCATCAGTAATAGGTTTTGCATCTATTACTTTTTCCATTCATGCCAACATGCCTGTTCAAGTATGGTTAGGGACCTTAGATATAGCACATATTAGTAAAACTGTTCTTTTCTTAGTTGGGAACTGCTGGCGATGTGATGACAACCAAAAAGAAAGACCTTCACCCAAGAGACATTGATGCATTTTGGCTTCAAAGACAGCTCAGCCGTTTCTATGATGATGCTATTGTGTCTCAAAAAAAAGCAGATGAAGTTCTGGAGATTCTTAAGGTAAAGAAACTGTTCTAATATTCCTTTCAGAACTGAAATTTGTGTAATTCGAAGGAGTTTCTAAGAGTTTTGTTGAAACCTTTGTATCTTACAGTATTAAATTTGTAGTTTTCTTTGTGTATGAGTTGACTGACTCATCTGTTCCTGTTTGCAGACTGCTAGTGATGACAGAGAATGTGAGAATCAGTTGGTACTCCTACTGGGTTTTAATACTTTTGACTTCATCAAAATCTTACGCCAACACAGACGCATGAGTGAGTGTACAGCAGAAGTTGTTTGCTTTTTTTTTTTTAAATATACTAAAATAATGATTGTATTCATTTGTAGATTGGTGAGGCTAATATTTTCCCATAATAGTACAACTGGTCCTGTAACTCATGGGTCTTTTCTCACTTTATCTGCTGCAGTTCTTTACTGTACAATGTTAGCCAGTGCTCAGAGTGAAGGAGAAAAAGAGAGAATAATCAGCAAAATGGAAGCTGATCAGGACTTGTCCAAAGTTCTTTACCAGCTGCAAGAGACTGAGAAAGAAGACATTATTCGAGTAAGCACTTTATTATATATTAATGATTGTTAATTTTTTTTCTTCTTGGTATAAACCTTTTGTTGCCAGGAAATGTACTGCTTCATAATAGTATATTTTTAATGTCTGCGTTGTAGGAGGAGAGGTCTCGTAGGGAAAGGCTGAGGAAGTCTCGGGTTGACAACGATCTGGAGTCTATGGACATTGATCATGCAGAGGTAAAATGAAGTATTTCAAAACACATTGACTAGGGCACTATGTTTATTGCTTATTTATATAACAATATTTCCCAAATGTAGACTCAGCAGAACTATTGTCATTCTTTTCCAACCTCTAGGCAATGACAGCAAGACAACTGCTAGATCTTGAGGACCTTGCCTTCACGCAGGGTAGTCATTTTATGGCCAATAAGCGTTGCCAGTTACCTGATGGATCATTCCGCAAACAAAGAAAAGGCTATGAGGAGGTGCATGTACCTGCACTTAAACCAAAACCCTTTGCAGAGGATGAGGTATGTTTTGAGATTTTTTTTCTCACCATTTTATCTTTTACTAAGGCTTTATCTCCATCTCCCCATTTATAGTTAGCATCTCAGTATTTGTTTGTAAATGTCTTTTGCTCTACTGTAGATAGTGCCATTAGTGTCTTTCATTTCTTTCTAATCTGATCACTGCCTAGTGTTCAAAGTTTAGAAAGATTTTCTTGCAATAGAGTTGTAATCATGATCATTCTTTCTCTTGGGTGTCAACATTCTCATGCAAAAGAGCAGCTTTCTTGTAGCCCAATAAAGTAAACATTGTTTACTTGTTTCTAAAGTGATGGAACACTCCATAACTTTATTACACTCCATAACTCTCAGAGCCGGCTGAGAGATGTTCCAGGAGTGCCAATATTACACCATAATGACACTGACCGAAGTTCTGGATCTGAGTACCTTTTAACAAGGGCCAAGTTGTGATGGCTGGATCAGAGCATTTCCATAAATGTCAGGGGCATTTTTGCAGTACTTAGTAGAGATGGAAGGATCGATCGGCTATGTATCGGTATCGGCCGATTTTTAATCAAAATATGAGATCGCGATCGGCCGATATTTCTCAAATTTAGCCAATCCCGAGCTAGCGTTTCATCCAGGAGGAGCCTCCTTAAAACCTCCCCGGTAAAGTCCCTGCAATTCCTATCTGAACTGTTAGAAAACATGTCATCAGTCTGGCAGTTTTTTCACCTTATGTGACACAGACTCATCCAGGGTGTTTTGTAAAATTTGTAAAACCAACGTGTCTCGTGGGGGAACCAAAACATAGTCATTTAACACTACTAATCTGATACGGCACTTAAGAGTACACCACGCGGCTGCATACAGTGAGTATCAGAAAACAGCAGAGCTAGCACAAAACAAATAACGCAGAAAACCGTGCAGACCACATTTGACCGGTACGAAAAGTACAGCAGCAACAGCCAAAAGGCTAAAGGAATCACAGCCAAATTGATGGAATTTATAGCGCTAGATAATCAGCCCTTTTCGGTTGTAGAAGACGAGGGATTCTGCCGCTTAATATCCCACCTAAGGGTTTTGCGCAAACAAAACGGGAGCCGTGTTCCGGTGAAGAAATGCCAGGACCAAGTCAGATGAACACAGCCAAGCCAACAGAAAAATCACGAATAGATTCCTTGTCTGCCATGTACAGTGAAATACTGGAGGTCCAGGAGAGCAACAGTCCGATCGCATCCCAAGTGCGCTGATATTTTTCGGAGCCCACCATCTCCCGGAGCGCGCAAGCACTAGCGTATTGGAAAAGCAATACGGCTCCGCTCTTGCCGAAATCGCTCGAGCCTATCTCACTGCAACTTGCACAAGCGTGGATAGTGAAAGATTGTTTAGCGTCACTTCAAATATACTGACTGAAAAGAGGAACAGACTGTCATCCCAGAAAGCTGAAATTTTACTCTTTGTGAAAAGAAATATGCCTTTAAAACTCAACATTAAGAACCAGTAGTTCGGCAGATGGGCCTTTTTCCCATTAAAACAGGCCCGGTTGTTTAATTTCAAACTTTCCATATTTTATACCTGCTGTTTTATTAAATCTATAATTCATCCAAGACCTAACTGCACAATTTCAGTGACGCTATGCAGACATTTTTTTAAAATTTATTGTATAACAATAATTCAATATCTACATTTAATGGTTGCAATTTTTCGTTTTTATAATAACCCAGGCTCTGAGTTTAATACCTGCAATTTTGACTGTATTTATGTAATATACTGTTTTTTCGTGTTAAAATAATTAATGGTCTAAATTTAATGATTGCAGTATCTTATTTTTTGGTGTACTCTTTTAAAACAATTCAAGTTCTTTTTAAAACAATTGTAAAAAGAAATATAAATCAAAACTAACGGTTGCAGTTTTTCATTTAAAATAACCCAGAGTCTAATGACTGCAGTTTTGACTGCATTTAATTACATTTTGTTTTTTAATTAATGAATGGTCTAAAAGTAATCATTGTTTGAACTTATTTTCGTATTTATTGCTAATTTTCTGTATTATGCTGTTTCACATGAGTTCGTTAAAAATGGTAATAAATAATTTTAGACCAAGTTTCGTGTCTTGCGTGCTAAAAATTGCATGTTGCCCTGCCGTGGCATATAGCCCCGCCCTCGATCTGTATCGGCTATCGGCCGATAGTGCTGAAATATGATCAGGGATCGGAATCAGCCTCAGAAACTTTGATCGTTCCATCTCTAGTACTTAGTACCTACCAGAAATGTGTAGTTGAACATAAGGTTGTGTGCCCCCAAGGCTTGTGTGGATAGGGAACGAAGATCAGCCTCTCTGGTCTAGAGATGCTCTATTACAAAATTGCTGCAAATGTTGGCTGATTTTGCATTAACTTTTTAAATTGTGTTTAATGAGTAAGGGGGCTTTCACATTCTTCAAGTCACTTGTCACGAGGCTGAGGGAAGCTTTCACAAGACAAGTGTTCTGCGCGTTGCTGCTTTACGCGACATAATTTACTTTTAAAGTGGTGTTATAGAGCTCTGGGTACTGGGAAACTGTGAGAATTAGTTTCTCTTCCACATCTACAGTATCTGTCAACCTGTGGAGCTGCTTGTGTTACATTATACACTTCAGTCTCATTGGCTTCGCTTCAGAAAGGTCAGCATAAAGTAGGTCAGAGTTCAGTTTGGTTTGAAATTTGAGTACGACGACAAAACGGTGTGGTGCACACTGCTCATGGTAGCGTGGCGGCGAAGTGAAAATCACCAGCGCAACACGGTTTTGCAGCATATCATGTGAAAGTGCGCTAAGATATGTAGTAGCCTGTAAGTTTGAACGTGCACACAGTGAGTTCTTAGTTCTCTTTCAGTGTGTATTGCTCTTCATGTATCTGTGTGCTTTTTGTTCTCATGTGAGCACACCTATTTTGTGTGTTGGTCTGTGTGTGCCTTTTACATTTACAGGCCACCATAGATAGATGGCTCTAGGTGATGTGTAAACATGGAAGCTCGATACATGCATCTTGGACACAGGAAATGGATTCACCTGAATGCAAATAATTATTAGATTCTAGTAAATAGATCAAGAGGAGATTATTTTATATTAAAATCCATGTTTAGGCATATGTGCTTATTCCTTGTGGATGTTAAATTTCATGACCTGGGATGTTCACACTTTTGCATATAACTATAAAATTTTATGCTTTATATTTACCTCAAAGTTGCCCCCCCCCCTTATTGTGTGCAATGACTATTGTATTCAATGGTGTTTTGATTTGCAGTGCTTCACATTTACATTACATCTTTCAGACCTTGGTGGCAATTGAGAAAATGCCAAAGTATGCCCAGGCAGCCTTTGAGGGGTTTAAAACTTTGAACCGCATCCAGAGCAAATTATTCAAGACTACAATGGAAACAGATGAGAATCTGTTGGTTTGTGCACCTACTGTAAGTGTTTTGAAGAAAGTTTAAGTCATGTGTTCTTCAAAACCAATGTTTTCTCTCCTTTCTTGACTCTTAATACCTTTCTGTCTGTTATGCTTAGGGTGCTGGTAAAACTAATGTTGCTCTGATGGCCATGCTCAGAGAGATTGGCAAGCATATAAATATGGATGGCACCATCAATGTAGACGACTTCAAAATTATCTATATTGCTCCTATGCGTTCATTGGTGCAGGAAATGGTGGGCAGTTTTGGAAAGGTATGACTTGCCTTGTGTCACAAATTTTCTTTTACTCTTAATAGTTTTTAACAAGTTTTATTGTTTTTCATATCATTAACATACTTTTTTTAAATAGCGTTTGGCCAGTTATGGCATCACAGTCTCTGAGTTGACTGGAGACCACCAGTTGTGTAAAGAGGAGATCAATGCCACTCAGATAATTGTGTGCACACCTGAGAAATGGGACATCATCACCCGCAAGGGAGGGGAGCGCACATATACCCAGCTAGTGCGCCTTATCATTATTGTAAGTAGACTATAAAGAAGATATTAAAAAGCTAAAAATTCATTAAGGATTTCACCTCTTACTTTTTCTATGCCAATTTTTTTTAATGCCTTTTCAGGATGAGATCCACTTGCTACACGATGATCGTGGCCCTGTATTAGAATCTCTGATCGCTAGAACTATCCGAAATGTGGAGCTGACGCAGGAAGATGTACGCCTAATTGGTCTCAGTGCTACTCTGCCGAACTATGAGGATGTTGCCACATGCTTGCGTGTGGACCCTGCCAAAGGTCTTTTCTACTTTGACAACAGGTTTGGCAAATTCTACAGCCTTTATTTATAATTTATTTATAATTATATGTAGGAGAATCAGACAAACATATCCATGGGTTGCAGTCACGTTTCTTTTTTCTTTACTTCCCCTTTCCATGGGCACCATATCTAGAACGCAACACTAATGTAAGCGGATGAGAAAATTGGATACATTTCTCATATACAGCTCTTCTGCCTGTGCTGAGTTATTTATACTCAGATCATCAAGCTTAGTAGCCTTATTTCAGTCATGTTTTGTTTTTATGTGTAATAGACTAGAGAATCAAGCCACATTTTTGTCTCATTATTTTCACCCTGTTCAGTGTAAATAAACTGATCCCATTGTGCCTTTGCCCCGAAAACGTAACAGATGTTTGGAAGATAACATTTTGACTCTCCTAAATTATTTCTTGCGTTTGGCTTAAAGTTTCATTATATTCTCCTTGTCTGGAAGTTTGAGTGTCTGTGTGTGTACGTATATGTATATATAGACCCATTCCAAATATGGAAAAGTTGACTTCTATAATTCCATTCAAAAAGTTAAACTTTCGTAGATTATAGATTCAGGGCCCACAATTTAAATGATTTCAAGTATTTATTTGTTTATTTTCACATAATTTGGGTGTCCAACTGTGGAGGAATCAGCCCAAACTACTACTTATTGCAGAAAAAGAATCAAATCAAATTTATTTATATAGCGCTTTTCACAACTGATGTTGTCACAAAGCAGCTTCACAGAATTCCAGTAAGACAAAGATTTGACATGAAATGTAAAAACAAATGTAAAACCCTCAAGTGAGCAAGCCAGGGGCGACAGTGGCAAGGAAAAACTCCCCCAGCTGAAGAAGAAACCTTGGGAGGAACCAAGGCTCACAAGGAGTGACCCATCCTCCTCTGGTCAATCTACTGGTGATGATAGTTAGTAGTCCATGAGAACTTCAGTTTAGGGACAGCTTCAAGGCACTTCGTGGTTGCTGGAGCGTGGGCAGCTGGTCTGAAGCGTGGAGGAGGGTCTCGACTGTCATCCATCAGTGTCCAGACAGACAGGTGGACAGTTGTTTACTCGGAAAGATGTAAAGGGATGGAATTAGTTTTGAACTGTTTTGTGTTTGTAAAGTAGAAAATATGAAAATTTCCAGAGTGTGGCTAATGACTCCGGCAGATCTGACTATGACAGCTTTAACTAAAAGGAGAGAACCAGGAGGGGACACAGACACGGGAGCATCCTGAAACACTGGCATCCCTCCGCTGCACCGTCAACAAACCTGAGTGATCGCGAGAAGAGGCGGGATGACAGCACCAGCGTCTCAGTTTACTATAATCCCTGTGTCCATGGACCCCCCGGATCTGCCGCCTTTATCTATGGGGGAGCATTAGCTACCAAATGATAAACTAAACAAATGTGTTTTTAGCCTAGATTTGAAGATTGCAACTGTGTCTGAGTCCCGAACATTTTCTGGAAGATCATTCCAGAGTCTGGGGGCTTTATAAGAAAAGGCTCTTCCCCCAGCTGAGGCCTTCTGAATTCTGGGAACAATTAAAAATCCAGTATTCTGTGATCTGAGTGAACGTAGAGGCTCATAATAGGAAATTGTATCTTGAAGATATTCAGGAGCAAGCCCATGTAGAGCTTTATATGTTAATAACAAAATTTTGTAGTCAATGCGGAATTTAACAGGCAGCCAATGAAGTGATGATAAAACTGGGCTGATATGTTCAAATTTTCTAGTTTTAGTGAGGACCCTAGCTGCAGCATTTTGAACTAGTTGAAGTTTTCTTAAATTGCTGCTGGTGCATCCTGAGAGTAAGGCGTTACAGTAGTCAAGCCTTGAAGTAATAAAGGCATGTACTAATGTTTCTGCGTCCTGAAGGGATAAGGCATTTCTAATCTTAGCAATATTGCGAAGATGTAAAAAAGCTGTCCTAGTGATACTACCTATGTGTTGATCAAATGATAAATCCGGGTCAATTATGACACCAAGATTTTTTGCTGCTGAACCAGGTTTAACTGGAAAGTCAGCTAGATTTAAAATTAAATCTGATAATTTATTTCTTGCCACTTTTGGACCCAAAAGCAGGACCTCTGTTTTGTTGCTGTTTAGAAGGAGGAAGTTACGCAACATCCAGCCTTTCACGTCTTTTACACAGTCCTCTATTTTCTTTAATCTGTGTTTGTCATCAGGCTTGGCTGAAATATACAATTGCGTGTCATCTGCGTAACAGTGAATTTTAATGTCATGGTTTCTTATAACTGTGCCTAGCGGTAACATGTATAATGTAAATAATAATGGTCCTAAAATAGAGCCTTGTGGAATTCCAAATCTTACTTTAGAATAATTTGAATTTAGATTGTTTACTTTTACGAATTGATAACGTTCCGTTAAGTAAGATTTGAACCATAATAGGGCTGTCCCTGTGATTCCAACCATGTTTTCTAACCTTTCTATGAGAATATTGTGGTCTATTGTATCGAAGGCTGCGCTTAGGTCAAGAAGCACCAACAGGGATACATGGCCTTGATCAGAGGCAAGAAGAAGATCATTTGTTATCTTGACTAGAGCTGTCTCTGTACTATGATGTTGCCTGAATCCAGATTGGAATTTTTCATATATATTATTCTTATGTAGATATGAACTAAGTTGTTGGGCCACAGCTCTTTCTAAGATCTTGGACAGAAATGGCAAATTAGAAATAGGCCTGTAATTAGACAGTGTACTAGCATCAAGATTTGATTTCTTGATCATAGGTTTAATAACTGCTAGTTTAAAAGCTCTGGGTACATGGCCCAGACTAAGGGATGAGTTTACTATAGTTAAAAGAGGATCGATAAAAGCTGGTAGTACTTCTTTGAGCAACTTTGTGGGAATTGCATCAAGTGTGCAAGTTGTACAGTTTGCGGAGGTGATAATCTTCTCTAGTTCGAATTGTGGGAGTGGGTAAAAGGTTTCAAGTCTTTCTTTTACAGTTATATTATGTTTTATATCATTCACATCGGGTGGCAGCCAGGATGGATTTGATCCTGTGGCTTGAGTTTGTTGTCTAATATTCTCAATTTTATTATTAAAAAAGTCCATAAAATCTTTACTGGTGAGAGTTGCTGGAATTAGTTGTTCAGAACCTGCTTCATTTTTTTGTAATTCTAGAAAACACACTAAACAGTGCTCTCAGATTATTTTTATTATTGGAGATCAGCGAGGCCAGATATGCTGAGCGAGCTTTAGTGAGGGCATTTCTATACTCTATAAGGCTGTCCTTCCAGGCAGAATGGAACACTTCAAGCTTGGTTGATCGCCATTTCCGCTCTAGTTTTCGTAATGTTTGTTTTAAAGTACGGGTCTTATCATTATACCATGGTGCGAGCTTTTTCTGTCTTATACTTTTATGTTTAAGTGGTGCTACCTTTTCTAAAGTAGATCGACAGGTATTTTCTAGGTAATCAGTTAGTACATCTAGGTCCATTGGGTCTGATGGAGTTGGAACTGGGGTCGATAGTTCTGGTAGGTTTTCTATAAATTGTAGGGCGGTAGATGGTTTTATTATACGCCTTGTAGAATAGTGAGGGTTCTTACATATATTATGGCTAAAACGTAGCTCATATGAAATTAAGTAATGATCGGAGATTGCTGAGGATTGCGGTAAGATATTAATTTTGTCAATGTTAAGACCTAGTGTCAGAACTAAGTCTAAAGTGTGGCTGCAGTAGTGTGTAGGCCCTGTTACATTTTGAGTAATACCAATAGAGTCTAAGATTGAGGTAAATGCCTTTTTTAGTGGGTCACAAAAAGAAATTTGGATCAAATCAATCAAAATATGGTACTTTCAAAACAATATGTCAATCTTCAATACCTGGTTGGGAATCCCTTTGCTTTAATCACTGCCTCGATACGACGTGGCATTGTCTGGGAGTTATGGAAGACCAGATTTCCTTGATGCATGTTGTCAGCTCTTCTTTGTTGTTGGGTCTGGTGGCCTTCATTTTCCTCTTGAGAATACTCCATAGATTCTCAGTGGAGTTTAGGTCTGGCGAGTTGGCTGGGCCGTCAAGCACTGTGATGGCATGGGCATCAAACCAGGCTTTGGCGCTTCTGGCGGCATGGGCAGGAGCCAGGTCCTGCTGGAAGATGAAATCTGCATCTCCACACAGATCCTCAGCAGAAGTAAGCATGAAGACCTCTAAAACATTCTGGTAGACTGTTGCAGTGACCTTGGATTTAAGAAAGCAGAGCTTATGAACACCTGCACCAGACATTGCACCACCAATCATGACTGACTGTGGATATTTCATTCTGGACCTCAAGCACTTTGGGATCTGTTCCTCATCCGTCTTTCTCCAAACCCTTGGACCTTGATTCCCGAATGATAGGCACACTTTACTTTCATCTGAAAAGAGGACCTTGGACCATTGGCCAGTGGTCCAGCCCTTCTTGGCCCAGTTGAGACGCTTCCTACGATGGCTCAGGTTCAGAAGTGGCATGACCCAAGGAACCCGACAGTTGTAGCCCCTCTTCCGGATGCGTCTGAATGTAGTGGTTTTTGAAGCTGAGAATCCTGCTTCATTCCACTCTTTCTGGATCTCTGCTGGAGCATTTTCTCCTGCCACATTTTGTCCTTCCGCTAGACTTGCCATTTATACGCTTGGACACAGCAATCTATGAACTCTTTAGTTATGAACTTTTGTGGGCTTACCCATCAATGATGGTCTTCTGGACAGTTATGTCTGCAGTCTTCCCCGTATTGAACTGGACTGAGACAATTGATCCAAACTGAAGTAATTTAATGACACCTGGGGAAACCTGCGCAGGTGCTTTTGGGTTGATTTCTCCACAGTATTATATATTTTTTCTGTTTTCGTGAGATTTATGAGTTTTTTGTTTTATGAGCACAAACAAATACTTGAAATTGTTTAAATTGTGGGCCCTGAATCTTTTTGAATGGAATTATGGAAATGAATCAACTTTTTCATTATATTTTTTGAATGGGTCCTTTTTTGCTTTTCATGACTGAATTAACAACAAAAACAAAAATAAATTTTTAAACAGCTAATAGATTTTTATTTTGTCACCAACGCAAACCACGCCCCTCTTATGCAGTTTCAGACCTGTTCCACTAGAGCAGACGTATGTAGGAATCACAGAGAAAAAAGCAATCAAGCGTTTTCAGATCATGAATGAGATTGTCTATGAGAAGATCATGGAACATGCTGGAAAGAACCAGGTACAATGAGTATTTGAATTATTATTTTTTAGTTTTTTTTTTTTTCTCCTCCACAATTTTTTGCATAAACATTCTGTGCTATTTTTCTGTTTGGGGCTTAGGTTTTGGTGTTTGTACACTCACGAAAGGAGACTGGGAAGACTGCTAGAGCAATCAGAGACATGTGTCTAGAGAAAGACACTCTTGGGCTCTTCCTTCGAGAGGGTTCTGCATCTACTGAGGTCCTAAGGACAGAGGCAGAGCAGTGCAAGGTCAGGCTTGGTTCTTGGATCACACTTTTCATGCTTTAATTTCTTACCAGCCTTAGACTGTGGTTAAAAGGTCATAATGTGTGCTTGTGGCGGTAGATATTTCACTAGTGGGGATAACCCTTTTTTATTATTATTATTTTATTTTACTTATTTATTCATTTATTTTTTTAATTATTTATTTTTTTTTGTGTGCTTGACAAGCAAAAATGCTTTTTTTATAATCTCGGTTTTTCTGTTTTTTATTTAAATTAAAAATAATTCATAAGAACTTGGAGCTGAAGGATCTTTTGCCATATGGCTTTGCCATCCATCATGCTGGCATGACCAGAGTAGACAGGACTCTGGTGGAAGATCTGTTTGCTGATCGACATATACAGGTAAATATAGTGACTGTGGTTTCAAAATACTTTGTATAAAACTCAATTCACATTGTGTGTAATGTGGTATAAGTGCAACCATAAATATTAATAATATTATATTAATATTATTTATACATAATATTAATTAAACCATAAATAAAAATAAATTATTACAGGTACTGGTGTCAACTGCCACTCTTGCATGGGGGGTTAACTTGCCAGCGCACACTGTCATCATCAAAGGCACACAAGTTTACAGCCCAGAGAAAGGCAGGTGGACTGAGCTGGGTGCTCTGGACATTCTTCAGGTAGGCTTAGGACTGTTATAAAGCTTGATGATGGAAATTATGTATTCTTTTTTTTAAACTTGATTAATTGATAGATGTTATCTTACTGGACCTCAGATGCTGGGACGTGCAGGCCGCCCACAGTATGATACTAAAGGGGAGGGCATTCTGATCACGTCCCATGGAGAGCTGCAGTATTACCTGTCTCTGCTCAACCAGCAGCTACCTATAGAAAGCCAGATGGTCAGCAAACTACCTGACATGCTTAATGCAGAGATTGTGCTGGGCAATGTCCAGAATGCTAAGGTATGGTTTACACACATGATTATGAAATTATTGGCTCCTGACAGTTGTTTTGGTTCTAATTGGCTGTCTCTTGAATGTGCAGCACATTCTGTAACTCCCCCTGATCACTCTTGGGACACTGTTTGTTGGTAATGTAATTTTAGCATATTTTGGCCATCCAAGCAGATGTTAATATTAAAACCCATGAGATTTATCTGCTCTTTGCTGAGTTTTGTCTCTCCTCTCAGACATTGCTATCTATTTTCCTCAAGTATTTAGGTGTTCACTGTTCTCATTGTGTATCCAATAGGGATGCTCCGATACCACTTTTTCCCTTTTGATACAGATATTTCATGTTCAAGGATCTGCTGAAACAGAGTACTGATAGCAACTATATCCATCTTAACTACTAGATTGGTGCCTGTAAATCCAGATGTTTATAATGCTATACGTACACATTTTATTTTGGTGAAACAGTGTTCTGTATTGCTAATTAGAAAGTTTCAGAGACATGAAAAACTAAATATTTCCACAATGGAATAACAAGTACAAATAAGGAGACATAGTCTAGCCTGACTGAACAGCTTTTTACACTGTCACGATGTTTATCACGACTGTTAAATGCACATTCTAAAGGCCTGCTGCTGACCTGTGTTAGCGTGCTTCTTTGTGGTTGCTTAAATGAAGTCAATGTTCTTCGGCATGCCTTAAGCTGGGGTTACACTACATGACTTTTAGCCCGATTAAAAAATTTGTCTCAAAATCGCGTTTCGGACCAGTCGTGGCATATCACATTTGATTTTTTTATTTTATTTTTTTTTTTTTTTTCCTACCCAACTTTGGACATAGTCACATATTGTAAAGTCTCCACCAACTCAATGCTTGCACGAGTCCTTTCAACAGCCAATGAGAACACAGCACAGAAAACGAGGTAGCACAGAAAAAGGCAGGTACGTCGGAGCTCTAGATTGGAGGATGGATTAAACATTAAAAGGTTGAATAACGCACTATATATTGCTGGATGCACATGAAACCAGATAACTAGTTTTGCTCGTATGAGAACATCATGGGCAACAAAACATGCTGTTACAGCATTTATTCCAATTTTCCATTCCACCTTAATTGACATAACACTGTGGCACATGCTATGGCTACCGCTGTTTCTGAACCATGTAAGTGGATCATAGTTGCAGCTATGTGTTATTTCAGAGTTGTTTTAATCCATGTATATGTATTTATAGAATTTTTGGTCTAGAGACCCTTAGTTTTTCTGTTGTTCACTACACCTTCAGTGTAAACCCAGATAAGAAACCTTGACTACCTAAGAGTGCAATGCTTTTATTTAAACAGTTGTCAGTCTAGCCACAGATTATAATTTGACATAACACTTTTTTTTTTTTTTTTTTTTTAAGGACGCAGTGAACTGGTTAGGTTACACGTACTTGTATGTGAGGATGCTACGAAACCCAACACTCTATGGGATTTCTAATGACGAGCGTAATATGGACCCTTTTCTGGAGCGCCGCAGGATGGATCTGGTGCACACTGCTGCTACTGTACTGGAGAAGAACAACTTGATCAAATATGACAAGAGGACTGGTAGCTTCCAGGTTAAAATTAAGCTCAAATATTTCCAATTTGCTCAAACTATAAATAATATCTACAGGTGCTGGTCATACAATATTAGAATATCATGAAAAAGATTCAGTAATTCCATTCAAAGTGATACATATGAGTATTTTACTCATTCATTTCACACAGACCAATATATTTTGTGTTTATTTCTTTTTATTGGATTATTAGGAAAATGCAAAAGCTCCTTTCCCATGGTCTTTGGAATATATCTGCCTCATCTTGCTGGTACTGCATCTCTAGTTGGCAGTGTAATGAATTACGAACCTATGCAACCAGTTGTTGTCTAATTGTAGCGCCCCCTTTCTGTGCAATGCGGGCGTATTTAGCAGAGTACTTCAGAGTAATGACATACATATGTGCACCAAGTTGTGTTTGATTTAGGTGAAGTTTGTTATAGTTATAGCTCAAAGAGTGCATGGAGCTCCGCCCATGCATATTTGTTAAATTACTGCCGCAACAGCATGTCAAAAGTTCCAACTTTTTAAAAAATATATTGACCTATAGTCTATACAGATGGCAAAAATACCAGTTGTTTATTGATAAGACAAATTTCCAGGGAGGAGTTTGAAAAGCTCCATTTTCACATACCTGACTATTATGTATAATCTAAGCATTTTTTGACAATAGTTGCAATTACAAAGTTGTAAGACACTATGCAGAGTATGCATTAAAGCAAACTACTTGTCAATATGTTTATATTTCGCTGAGATATTCCATATTTTCATGTGGAAAAAATTAATTGCGCCCCCTACTGGCTATCGTAATGAAAATTATGTGCTTAGGAAGTGCTGCCATGGACATACCATGCAAGTGTCATGATGATAGGACCTTGTTAAGGTCATGAAACAGCTGCTGAAATTTGATTGGTCGATGGCGGCCATGTTTTTTCGAATATGACATCATCATCATAGAATCTAAGTCAGCTCATCACCCACTACATGCATGTCAATCGGACAATCCTGTGAAGCATAATTTTATGTTATAGCGCCCCCTAGGCTTGCAGTTGCACAACTGAAAAAAGAAGAAGAAAAACCGGAACAAAAACAATAGGGCTCCAGCACTTGCAGTGCTTGGACCCCTAATTACATATTCTGAGGGAATGACAAACAAATGATTCTTGCATAATTTGTGTTTAGGATTCGGTCTGTTTGTAATATTTAAAGATAAAAGACAAAATGAGACCTCAGGCTTGCAATTTGTGCTCTTCAGTGATCAATGTTTAATTTCTATGAAGCCACAAGACTGATTATACAACAATTAGTTCCATGCCTGGATTTGATTTACTGCGAGATAATCTAGGAGTGCCAGTATTGCTCAATAATGCACAATAGGTAGTATTTTCACCTTAAAATTGAAACATTAAATTCATTGTGATCGTCCAGTGACATGTAATGGGTATAATAGAGCCTCTGCTGTGAACACTCTGGGCCCAGCAGTGCAGAAACTAAGTAGAAAACTCCTCTATCCCATTTTCAGAGCCGTACTATAAAAATGAAACTGTAGGGGAGCAAAAATACCAGATCTTATCTAGTGTTCCTTTAAGCAATAATACAGTCAAATTTAACACTCCAGTTATACCACTCCTTTTTTATGTATTTATGCTTAAATATTCTGATCAGCCTATTTACCTTGTTTAATTGTCAAAATACCTAGCTACCTAATTGCTAATT
Organism: Hoplias malabaricus; assembly: GCF_029633855.1. Lineage (NCBI taxonomy): Eukaryota > Metazoa > Chordata > Actinopteri > Characiformes > Erythrinidae > Hoplias > Hoplias malabaricus. The sequence continues at coordinate 18,320,831 of NC_089813.1, forward strand.
CTGTATGAACAAAATCATACATATAGGTGTGGTTTCCCAGACAAGGATTTCACTAAGGATTATATTTTCCTTTATATAGGTAATTACAAATCAAAATGCTGTTTATTCTTGGACTGGCCTTAATCCCCATGTGGGAAACCACTGCATAGTGTATTGTATACTTGTTTACAGATTGTGACACCTCCATCTTATTCCTTAGGTGACTGACCTTGGACGCATTGCCAGTCACTTCTACATCACCCATGAGTCTATAATGACCTACAACCAGCTGCTAAAGCCTACACTAAGTGAAATTGAACTCTTCAGGGTGTTCTCCCTCTCATCAGAATTTAGGAACATCGCCGTCAGAGAGGTAAAATTTCATCTTTTTGTGCTCTGTTCCATATAATTAAGATTAATTTCAGCTTGTATTAATATATAATTAGTTTAGTTCAGAATGACATTTACTGCTACCCTTACTGTATTAAGCTACTATTTGAAGTTCAGTAATAAACACTTATAAAGTCACATTCATAGTTAAGTTTATAATTACTGGGGTAATCATGGCAAAACATTGATTCTGCATTTACTGAACCATTTTTTGTTTATTGATTTTGAGATGTGCTTTGGATCATTGTCTAGCTCGAAGAACTATAATGTAGATGGAATCGGGGTAGTCTGGGTAATTTCCTCCACTGTGACCAACAGAAGAATTTTTATCAGTGTTTGGGGTCAATATAGACATAAGTGTTTCTTTTGGGACATTCTCCATGTCTGATAGTTTTAAATGGAGTATTATAAAGATGGTAATTTCAAACTGTTTAGCTTTTTTAAAATTTACCAGATGTAAAATAAAATAATGCATGCAAATAAAATGGTATTCTTATATTTAAAACACAGTAAAACAAAATTATTGTGCTTATCACCCATGAACTTCAAACTAAATTTCATATACTTCAGTTAAGATTTCTAATTGTGGCCCACACATTTTGATATTTTTTTTTTCATGGTTATTAATAAAGTTAATTTTGGATAAAACATTTTTCATAGAACTGTAAAATCAAACATAGTTAGCCAGATTTAAATAGTTAAATCAATCAGCCATAAAATATGATCTCCTTGCACTTCAATTACAGATTGTAGTCGATATCTTGTTCTGCGTGCATTTGTAGGTTTTTTTTTTTTTTCGTCCCAATAAATGGGAAACCTACAGAACCACCACAAAGCTAGTGTCAATCAGCCACAGCAATACCCCTGTGTTTTTTTCATTACTTCAGTGTTTGTACTGGGCTGGGAATACACTTATCAACCAAAAGCAACCAAACTGAAGTGTTATGTGTCCACTTATAAAGGACAATAGAATCACAAAACGCAGGGAATGTTGAGATATTGTCTCTGACCTTACAACTGCAAAGTGTGTCAACAGTGTAAGTGTTGATAATAGTGAAGAGGGAATAATAGTAATATTTGTAGTCATAATAGTAGTCATAATAAAGACAATAATAATAATATTTATATAGTGCTTTATAAGAAGTCAAACGCTCATAATTGTTGATACCTAGAAAAATTAAAAGACATGCAAATACAGTATAAAATACGTGCACAATGCAACAAACCACCACCATGAGAGAACAGTATTCCAGAAAGTACAAACCTTTATATGGCTGTCATCTTTCAACAGGAGGAGAAACTGGAGCTTCAGAAGCTTCTGGAGAGGGTGCCAATTCCAGTAAAGGAAAGTATTGAGGAACCTAGTGCTAAGGTGTGTATTTATATAAAAAAAAATGAGTTTTTTGATAGTCATTGTTGATCAAAACTCTGTTCATTAAGCTGAGGATAATGTAATTTTGTTGTTTTTCTTAGATAAATGTGCTGCTGCAGGCTTACATTTCTCAGCTCAAACTGGAGGGTTTTGCCCTAATGGCTGACATGGTCTATGTTACCCAGGTTAGTCTGCAGTGATAACTCTTTACAAAAACTGTTCCTAACTAATAAAATCAGATCAGACTGGAATATTACAAATGTCTACAGAAAGTCTGCAGTGAAGCCTAGTCCTGTTTGAATATATAGGTTGTTTGTTTCAATTACTGTACAGAGAATTAGAATTTTAGATGAGGAACAAATTTTTTGTTTGTTTATTTTTGTTTCCAGAGTGCAGGTCGATTGATGAGGGCCATTTTTGAGATTGTTCTTGGCCGAGGCTGGGCCCAGCTCACAGACAAAACAATGAACCTTTGCAAGATGATCGACAAAAGGATGTATGTTGTCTGGAGTTTGAGTTTGTATTTTAGGCACAATCAGTATTTTGAAAAGGTCTCCCCTGTACCTGTTTGTAGCAGATAACCATGACATTAACTTACATATTTTTATAAACAACATAAAAAAATTACCTAGTTTTTAACATTGCTTGTTTTAACCTTTTTTTTCTTTTTTTAAATATATAAACATGATAAAAAGATAGAATAAATGAATTTCATAAGATATAACATAATATTCTTGTTTAGTTTATCATATCATGAAAAGCTCAATATACATTGTGATCAGATTGTTAAGCTCATTTTAAGTTCATAGGTGGCCAAACCAGTGTTTTTTAATTAAGCCAGTGGCCAGGGTTTTCACAGATTAACTTGAATGTCTGTCTTCATACACAAAGAAATGTCAGGAATTATCTCTGTAAAACTGGACTCAAGTGTTGCCCACTAATTTTGACTTCTCTGGCTAATCAAAATATTCTTTGATATGCATAGACAGCCTTTTTCTTCGGCCAATGCAGATGATCCACTGACTGATTTAAATATTTATTCTTTAGTGTTTGAGAACATATACACTTATACCAGTATGTGAGAACCTATGTTTACAGTCAGTCAGAGAAAGTAAAATGGAAATTATGCATGTGTGTTAGTGCGCCGAGTGTAAACAGAGTGTAAACAGAATCCGGTCAATATTTATCGACACTATCCTGATACCAAATGCATGTTAATGGTGTAAGACCCAAAGTGCCTCGAATGCACTGAATAACATCCATCCCCTTATAGAGTAGTTGCTGATATTAATTGCTGATGTTATTGACTGATTAATATTGGCCAACAACTAAGAGCAGTTTCCAAACATCTAAACAAATTTAAACCAATTGTATGCATATGTATGCATATTTCATAAATGAATGATGTCCAGAATTTAGAAATTAAGCTTTTTTAGACATATATTCATACATTCAGCAATGCAATCCTTTGCATTATCCAAACACATCAATTTATTTATTTATTATTATTATTTTAAATACTTCATTATGTTTGTAGCATTTGCTCTGTCCACTCTGTCATAGGTGGCAGTCTATGTCCCCTCTTCGCCAATTCCGCAAGCTTCCAGAAGAAGTCATCAAAAAGATTGAGAAGAAGAGCTTTCCCTTTGAGCGTCTGTATGATCTTAACCACAATGAAATTGGTATTTTTCTATTATTTTGAGTACTTCCTTTCAGTTTCATATAAGGCAGTTTGTTTTTCTTAAAATTGTTTTCAATTATTGGGTTTTTCTTGTTTGCTTAAATATAATAAGTGATTTCTCTTAGGTGAGTTAATACGCATGCCAAAGATGGGTAAAACCATTCATAAATATGTGCACCAGTTCCCAAAACTGGACCTGGCAGTACATCTTCAGCCCATCACCCGATCCACACTTAAGGTGGAGCTCACCATCACGCCAGACTTCCAGTGGGACGATAAGGTCAGTCTGCTAAATTGTATTTTATAATCTGGTATATTGAAATATTTGTTTTGTTACATTAAAATGAAACAAATTAAAGAAAACATGGAGGTACAATAAATATTGTTCTGCATCAGGTGCATGGCTCCTCTGAGGCATTTTGGATCTTGGTGGAGGACGTTGATAGTGAGGTGATCCTACACCATGAATACTTCCTTCTCAAGGCCAAGTATGCTCAGGACGAACACCTGGTCACTTTCTTTGTGCCGGTGTTTGAACCATTGCCTCCACAGTACTTTATCAGAGTGGTCTCAGACCGCTGGCTATGTAAGTGAGAGAATCCTTTTTAAGTCTGACTTGTCTAGATTTCCATTCATGCTTTGTGTCTTATTCAAGTATGCTCATTAACTTTTTTTACATTAATTTTTTATTATTTATATTTCTCACTTACTGGTAGCATGCGAGACCCAGCTGCCTGTATCTTTTCGTCACCTCATTCTCCCAGAGAAATATCCTCCTCCGACTGAGCTCCTGGATCTGCAACCACTGCCAGTATCTGCCCTGAGAAATGCTGCTTTTGAGAGCCTGTATCAGAACAAATTTCCATTTTTCAATCCCATTCAGACCCAGGGTAGGCTTGCACGTGCACCAGTAACAATTTAGACATACACCACTGAATCTGTATTTTCACTATGAAAAAATATTGAATAAATACTATATATACAATATAAAATATGTATAAATATACTAAGTTGCTTGTACTTGGCTACTTCAGAGATTAATCTTACTTGCTTCGACCACTCCTTGCCTTCAAATTGGTTAGTCAAACAGCCATCGGAACTGTCTGATAATTTGTAGTTGCAAAAGAATACATTCTCAAAACACAAGACTAACTTTGTTTAAAGACAAAAATCATTTTAATCCTTTACTGATTCCAAAATATGCCAATTATTTTTCATAGTAAGCTACTACATATTCTCAGATTTTAGGACCATTGTTATTTCATGAAGGCTGACCTTCTTTTAAAATTTTGCAAATGAAAGGGCACATCTCTGCTATTGTTTAGACAATTGTGAAGAATCTTGCAAGTTAATATGTAGCTGTAATTGCCATCCGATACCCCTCGTTTCACAATACTATTATGCTAAATGTGGATGTAAAGCCTTGTTGCAAATTGGCACCTTAGGTATGTGAGATGTTAAAATCTGGCTGTCCTGATAACCTGCTTTGTATACATTGAAATGCTTCGCGATAGGTTGTCTGCTAATGTTGCTCATGGACATGTTAGCAAGGTTAAAACCGGGATTTCTTTCTGCGTCTGGTGGCCGGGCTCAGCCTGAAAAGGCAACTATAATCAATCAATAAACAATAGTCAAACCTAGTATTTTGGAGGAACAATGCGAATTTTGTCCTGGCCGTGGAACTATGGACCAACTCTTTACTTTTTCACAGATGATTGAGGAGGCATGGGAGTTTGCTACTCCACTCTACACATGCTTTGTGGATTTGGAAAAGGCGTATGACCGCATTCCCTGAGAGATTCTGTGGGAGGTGTTTTGAGAGTATGGGATGCCAGGGTTAGTCCGGCAAGCTGTACGGTCCTTGTACTCAGAGTTTGAATTGTGTTTGCATCTTTGGCAGTAAGTCAATCTTGTTAAATATGGGCATTGGACTCTGTCAGGGCTGTGCCTTGTCTCCACTCCTGGTCTAGATGTTCATGGGCTCAGGAGGTGGCATCTCTGCTGTTTGTGTATTGACGATATTCTTCTGGCTTCTTTGTACGGAGGCCTCCAGCTCTCACTTGAGCAGTTGGCAGCTGAGTGTAAAGCGGTCGGTATGCGGATCAGCACCTACAGATCTGAGGCCATGGTTAACTCCTGGAAACAGATGGCATTCTCCCTTCAGGTAGTGGGTGAGAACCTACCCCAAGCGAAGGAGCTCAAGTATCTAGGGGTTCATGAATGATGGGAAGAGGTATAGTGAGATTGACCGTAGATTAGGTGCAGCGTCTGCAGTGATGTGGTCACTGTACCAAACCGTCGTGGTGAAGAGAGATGAGCCATAAAGCAAAGCTCTCAATTTACCGGTCAGTCTACGTACCCACTCTCACCTATGGTCATGAGCTCTAGGTAATGTCCCGAAAGAACAAGATAGCAGATACATGCATCCGCTGGAGGGATTATATCTCTTGGCTGGCCTAGGAATACCTCCCCCAGGAGGAGCTGGTGGAAGCTGCTGGGGACACAGACGTCTGGACTTCTTTATTCATCCTGCTGCCACCACAACCCTGAAATAGATAAGCGGAAAAGATGATGATGATGCGATACAGTGCTGAACAGTATAACACCATTCCAGTTCCGTTTCTTTCTTGTTAGGGCCTAAAGCAACATCCTTTTGCGCATGTGGGTCAGATATTGGTCACATTACATAGACAGTGTTTACAGCAGATCACACAAAAATCAGATTGGGACAATATCTGATGTGTGAATGTAGCCTCAAGGTATTTTAAGGGAACTTTAGTGCATTCAAACAAATGTTGGCTGCTTGCAGCAGTGTACTAAACTTTTTTTTCTTTTTTTGGTGTTGCATTCTAGTGTTCAATGCGGTGTACAACAGTGATGATAATGTGTTTGTGGGAGCGCCAACTGGCAGTGGGAAGACTATTTGTGCCGAGTTTGCCATTCTCAGGATGCTGCTGCATAATGCAGAAGGGCGCTGTGTCTACATCACACCAATGGAGGCTCTGGCTGAACAGGTAGGTAGATTTGGCTTTCCTATATATATTAACATATTATACAATAAAAAATACAATATACATATTTTTTAAGACTGTGTGTGGCGATATCACTTTGCCCATGTGTAACGTGCAGCAGTTTACATAACTGTACAGTCCCCATAGTCAGAATGTTTATGCTTGTAATTTATGCTCATTTTCCCTGTCACCGATTTATTCAGCGCATAAAATCATTATATTTTCACATAGACTTAATTTAAACTTTACATGGTAGAGAAAGGTTCCCCTTTTTAACGCCAGTACGTTTGAAATGGTTTCACATTGTTTTTCAAATTACAAGCATTGGTTTGGCACTACAGAGCGTCTCTGCTGCCATAGAGTTCAATGTAAATTCTGAGCAGGCTTTTTCACTGTGTTTAACTTGTGATAACATGACCAATTTATGCCCAATCTGCATAATATTTGCAACAAATTGATCATCAGGGTCTTTTGTCAAGTGTTTTTGCAAAGAATTTCCAAAAGAATTTTTCTACAAGTGTTTGTTCTGAGTGTGTACACTCCCATAAGGCATTGAAATGAACAGCTGTCAAAGCCAGAGCTGTGTGCATGCCTGCGAGGAGGGGGAGGGGAGAGAGTGAGGTGGAAAGGGAGAGATGGTGTCCTGCCCCATTTGTGTCACACAAAGAAAGATGGGTATAGGGACGATGTGTTCAAAGTAGGGTGGGAGAACGATCCAAGCTGCACAAACATTTTCGCATTTCCTTTAGGAAAGGCAAGTGTATAGATTTATCTTTTTTTTTTATCTTTTTATCTATTTTATTGTGCGTATTTGAGACTGTAAGTAATCACTTGTTTTAGTTCTTAAAACTGTTATGAATTAACAAAATAATTTGTACCATTTTAGAGTTAGCAGTTTTGGTGGAAAAATCATGACAGAAAATAAGACAGCTCTTTGAGTCTCTGAGTCGGCATCAAGTAAGACAGCATTTATTAATTAACGTGAGAGAGAGACGTGCGCGCAACGCTGTTTTTCACCTCTCTGCTGACCATTTTTGATCAGCGTCTTTTTATACATGGAAAACCCTTTGAAGTACACCATCTGTTCGCTCTTTTACATTTCAGTCATCTTTCGCTGTATCCTGTTCCCAAAACTCAGTTTCCCACCAATTTTTTCCCTGACTCCTGTATTTCTAACACCTTTCCAGACGTGGCCTGTGCCTCCCCCTCTACCTCCTTGGTCTGGAGACAAAGGGAGGTGTCGATATGTTATTTGAAACACACACATACACACAAGTCTGCGGTCTCACACAGAGAATTAGGAATAAAACAATTTCAGTTTACACAAACATGCGTGGCCATTGCTGATTAAATGTCTCTATTGATAATGAATCATTTATGTAAACAAATTTCCATCACACAGTGAATACTATTCATTCATAGTACATGGTTTACGGATCTGTAGCTGTCATTAATCACTCCAAACCAAGGGTGAGAATCAGTTGCAGGTTTATTTAAGAGTGTTTATCAATTTACAGTAAATTAACACAATACTTGAGGCAGGGTCAAAACAAGAAATATTTCAAAACTTTAATTCAGTTTGATCCATTTTGACCTGACTGCAGACCAATCAGTCATTGCATTTTGTGTTGATTCAAAGTGTTATATTTCTGGAGAGGTGCGAGTCAGGCTACAGCATAGGGTTCGCTTCAAAATCTGTAAAATGGTAATAGGACATTAGAACCTTAATAAATCATGTTACTTTTACATTTGATAATTTAGTACATTTGAAGGTAAATACTTTTGTAATTTTATCCAAGTGGCGAACTAAATTGAGGACTTCTGCTTTTACTGGAGTATTATTTTACATTGATTAGCTGTATTTTAATTGTAAATGGTTTGTATACTTTGTCCACAATTGGGTTTTATACATATGACACTGTCTTGTCAGCTGGTTTATAATACTTCCTGGCTGTGCATAGGTATTTGTGGATTGGCACCAGAAGTTCCAGGATGCTCTGAACAAGAAAGTAGTCATACTCACTGGAGAGACCAGCACTGACTTAAAGCTTTTGGGAAAAGGAGACATCATCATCAGCACTCCTGACAAGTGGGACATACTTTCTCGTCGATGGAAACAGAGGAAGAATGTCCAGAATGTCAGCCTATTTATAGTGGATGAGACGCATCTTATTGGAGGAGAAAATGGGGTAAGACTTGTTGAAAGTAGTAGAAATTCAAAAGGTGAAACTATGAATTAGTCTTATTGTGAGAGCTTCCCTCTTTTCTCCTTGAGGCTTTGTAAAATTGACTCTCTTCTGTGTGCTTGTTTTTATTAATGTGTCAGCCTGTGCTGGAAGTGATCTGCTCCAGAATGAGGTACATCTCATCTCAGATTGAGAGACCGATCCGTATTGTGGCATTGAGTTCTTCTTTGTCCAATGCTAAAGATGTAGCCCACTGGCTTGGTTGCAGCACCACAGCCACCTTTAATTTCCACCCCAATGTCAGGCCTGTGCCATTGGAGCTCCACATTCAGGTAAAAATTCTCAGACATATGCTGTTTTAAATTTGTCCTGAAATAGTTTTAAATAGGGCTGGGCAATTAATCAAAAACTAATTGAAATTGACATTCAGAACTTAAAATCGATACAGACAAGATTATGTCCCCACTGTGTGTTCATGTACTGTCCTTTTAAAACCACACTACCAAGCTGTTGTCATGAGATTCTGCCCCTATCCTGCCACATGGAAGCAACCTAAACTCAGAGGCTGACCAGTCAACTCGAGCAGCTCATACAAAAGAAAAACACAGCTGCTGCTTTGTCTGTAATTAAGACAACACTGAACAAAAAGCCAAATGCTGAGGAAACCATAGCAGTGACCAAAGCACAGTCACACACCAAATATAAACAGTACTCAAAAAAAAAAAGAGGAACAAGCTCCCTGCATTATTAGAAAACATCCCAGCTTTAATACTATAGCATATTTACAGTATGAGCCTCATCACTGAATTGATGAGGAGACAAAAATACAAAAACAAAATAATAGGTTATTAATCATAATTGTGTAAAATGTACAATTAATTGTGATGTTGTGCTGGGCAATATGAGCACACTAGCTTTAGCTATAATAATAATGCCATGCAATACAAGCTATAAAAGACGTGTCACTTTTAATGTTGTCCTCATGGTGACCTTTTTAATAAATGTTTCTCCTTGCTTTCCCATTTCTGTCTACTCCCCTTTTCCTTGTCTGCCATATTTTTAGGGTTTCAATGTGAGCCATACACAGACCCGTCTTTTGTCTATGGCTAAACCTGTGTATCATGCTATAATGAAGCATTCTCCATCGAAACCAGTCTTGGTGTTTGTGCCTTCCAGGCGCCAAACCCGCCTTACAGCCATTGATATCCTCACATTTTGTGCTGCTGATGTGGTTCCTCAAAGGTACACTTTGTCCTTGTCAGTTGCTTTCATCCTGCCTTTAGTAATCAAGACAATCAAAAATAACTACCGTAATATTCAGATGGTCAGTTATGATAAAGTAATTTGAGTAATTTGAACACTCAGAACATTTGTGTGCTGACCAGTCATTGCCTTATTTTATCACTGAACCTTTAGGTTCCTGCACTGCTCTGAGAAAGAGCTGGCCCCATTCCTGGAAAAACTCTCTGATGTAACATTAAAGGAGACACTCTCTAATGGTGTGGGCTACCTGCATGAGGGACTATCAACCACAGAACTCAAAATTGTTGAGCAGCTCTTTAGCTCTGGTAAAAATATATCATGTTTTCCCACATACTCATACTACCTTGTGGTCTTTATTTTGTACATTGCAAAACATTTACTTGCCTGTTAATAATGTTCTCTCTGTCTTTGTTGTATTTAAGGAGCCATTCAGGTTGTTGTGGCATCTCGTTCCCTTTGCTGGGGAACAAACATCTCTGCCCACTTGGTGATCGTCATGGACACACAGTATTACAACGGAAAAATCCATGCGTGTGTATTTTGACATTCTTGATCTTTATTCAGTAACTGTGATAAATCTTCTTTATTATTGGTTTAGCTAATTTAATATTATATCGCAATTTTTTTAGGTATGTGGACTACCCCATTTATGATGTGCTTCAGATGGTGGGGAAGGCTAATCGCCCTCTACAGGATGACGAAGGGCGCTGTGTCATTATGTGCCAAGGATCCAAAAAGGTATACCAAAATTCTTTTTTCCAGTTTCTATTTTTTGTTGTTTTTTTTTTGTTTTGTTTTTTTAACACATTTTCTTTCCATTTCACAAGGACTTTTTTAAGAAATTCCTTTATGAACCCTTGCCTGTTGAATCTCACCTGGACCACTGTCTTCATGACCACTTTAATGCTGAGATTGTCACCAAGACAGTGGAAAATAAGCAGGATGCCGTGGATTACTTGACATGGACTTTTCTTTATCGCCGCATGACACAGAACCCCAATTATTACAACCTACAAGGTGAGACGATACTGGTATAACTGATGAGTTGAGTACAGAATAAATTTGTTTTTCTTCAAATTACTAACTGAGGAAAACAATCTCCAATATGTATGACGTCTATGATTTATTCATTTATTTAATCAATTAAGCTGACATTGGCTAGCTAATAAATTATAAAAATTATGACAAATTATATTTGGATACTGGTGAGTTGTGCGCTGCACACTGAATGCTTTGTAAGGAGTGTATAACTAGTGTGGTTGGCAGCAGTAGAGTGATATTTCTGGACCTTGTTTAGCTTATGAGTTAACCTGTTTGAAGCTAGTGAACATATTAATAATAATACCATGATAAAATGGTCATGGTAGGTAAATATATTCCAAACTAAGAAATCAAATTTGTGTATTTTAATTATGTAATTAAATGTAAATCAGCATAGTGGAGTGACTGAGAAGATGTTGAGTAAATTTATTCTACTGTTGCACTGAATCCATTTAAAGGGGGGGGGGTGACATTTAAAGGAACACTAGGGTTGTTTGCTCCTTTTAGTGTGATTCATATTTACAGCACTGTACTGAAATCAATGAAGGAGGGAGAAGGAGTGGGATGTCTTTCCTATTCAATTTTAAGTTACATAGTGCATTTTCTGCAGTGCTGAGCCTAGAGTAGCAGTTACAGAGGGAAAAAAAGGTGTGGGGGGGGTACAAATTCTCTTAATTTATCAGAGATTTCTGCCTGGTGTCCAGGGATTTCAGGTAGGCTGTTGACCCACTGCAACCCTGAACTATATAAGCTTTTACATAAAATGAATTAATTAATGTATGTCAGAGGTTTATGAAACAAAATGTCATATTAATATGTTCAATTAATTTATTTTAATATGAATATTTTGTCACAACACATCTGGGGTATTTATTTGCATTATTGCTGTTTTGCAACTAAATACAATTGTATTTTAAAATTTGTATTTAAATATTTTACCAATAGAATCATACAATTTCAGTGGTATTGGTACAGACTACAAAATGTCTGGTATCAGGACCTCCTAATCATAGCATGATGGATCAAGCCAAGATTGTAAAAGCTTTAAAGCTGTAAATGACCAGAATTTTATTTGTTGCATCTGCCATAGTATTTTCTCATGTCTTGCAACATTTTTTGACTATTTATATGGCAGGCATGTCTCATCGGCACCTGTCCGACCACTTGTCAGAATTGGTGGAGAACACACTTCAAGACCTGGAGCAATCCAAGTGCATCAGCATAGAGGATGAGATGGATGTTGCTCCTCTTAACCTGGGCATGATTGCAGCATACTACTACATTAACTATACCACCATTGGTAAGAAAATTAATATTTCAATTAAGCAGGTGTTGAGATTTATTGACACCAGATTACCCACCCTCTCTGCCAATGATATATTTGTCAACAAGGACATATTCTCATAGGTGTGTACCACACATCTAAACATAAGTGGCAACCCACTAATATTTTACCCTAATAAACATGATTGAATGGCAGTTCAGTTCCCTGAGATGTGCACATCTTAAACAAGGAAAGGAACATTTTTGTCCAGTAAACCAAGTATTTAATATTTGACATATGTTCATGTGAATGTCAAAATGTGAAACACTCAGACACCTAATTTACATTAATGTAACATCTTTCAAACCTATAGAGCGAGGCCAGCTTAAGCAAAAATCTGCATCATACAGTTTGAACGGTTAGCATCCTGCTATGGTTTGTGGCATGCATATACATGCTGTGCCGATTCAGCAGATGTGATTTGTTTGTTAGTTTTAACACCAAGATGGTAAAGATGGAAACACACTGTTCTTATTATTAAAAAGCGTTGACTCCTGGTTGTAGACTCTTACTGTTGGCTCAATCTGTGCACAGGCTTTTCTTGGGTTGATTAGCTCCCCCCTCAAGTGAGGAGCCTGTGCGCCGATTGGACCCTGGGGTTTGGGCAGATTGGTCCACATCGTTTCAGTCACAGTTTAGTCCTGAGGCTCCGCCTTCTCGATTTGGCAGGAACTAAAACAAAGGAATCTTTTACACCAAGTCAATTTATTATTTGTCTGGTCGTCACGGAGTATATTAGTGATAAAATGTTTCTTAGCAACTTAGTGTTTCTCCTGGTGAGTTATTCTGAAGAGTTTTACATAGAATATACAGGTGCTGGTCATAAAATTAGAATATCATGAAAAAGTTTGTTTACGTCCGTAATTCCATTCAAAAAGTGAAACTTGTATATTATACTCATTCGTTACACACAGACCGATTTCAAGAGTTTCTCTTATGATTTTTTTGATGATTATAACTGACAACTAATGAAAACCCCAAATTCAGTGTCTCAGATCATTTGAATATTGTGAAAAGGATCAATATTGAAGACACCTGGTGCCACACTCTAATCAGCTAATTAACTCAAAACACCTGCAAAGGCTTTTAAATGGTTGCTCAGTCTAGTTCTGTAGGCTACACAATCATGGGGAAGACTGCTGACTTGACAGTTGTCCAAAAGTCGAGCATTGACATCTTACACAAGCAGAGCAAGACACAAAAGTTCATTGTAAAGAGGCTGTTCACAAAGCTCTGTGTCCAACCACATTGAGAGAGGCGAAGGGAAGAAAAAGAGGTGGTAGAGAAGTGTACAAGCAATAGGGATATCCACACCCTGGAGAGGATTGTGAAACAAAACCCATTCAGAAATGTGGGGGAGATTCACAAAGACTGGACTGCAACAAGACATGGGTTTCAGCTGTCGCATTCCTTGTGTCATGCCACTCTTGAACAAGAGACAGCTTCAGAAGCTGCTGAGTGGTCCAAAGTTATGTTCTCTGATGAAAACAAATTTTGCATTTCTTTGGAAATCACGGTCTCAGAGTTTGGAGGAAGCGAGTAGAGGCACAGAATCTCATTGCTTGAGGTCCAATGTAAAGTTTCCACAGTCAGTGATGGTTTGGAGCACAATCTCATCTGCTGGTGTTGGTCCACTGAGTTTTCTGGGGTCCAAGGTCAAAGTGCCCAAGGATGTCTGTTTGATCATTAAGAGGTAGATTCCCCATAATGAAATACCTCGAGACGCACAGGGTTAGATGTGTATTTTTCCTTTTTTTTTTTTTTTTTTTGCAGAGTTGTTTAGCATGTCCTTGAATGCCAAGACTAAGATCCGTGGCTTAATCGAGATAATCTCAAATGCAGCTGAGTACAAGAACATTCCCATCAGACACCATGAAGACACCCTGCTTCGCCAGGTATGTTGTGTAAATTCACAAATTTAATGAAAAGTTTGAACTGGCTTGGGTATGTAACATATTGATTTTGTAGCTGGCTCAGAAAGTGCCTCACAAGCTGAACAGCCCAAAGTTCAACGACCCCCATGTGAAGACAAACCTGCTGTTGCAGTCCCATCTTTCCCGTATGCAGCTCAGTGCTGAGCTTCAGTCTGACACTGAAGAAATCCTTAGCAAGGTGAGCAAAGCCTGGAATCATAGATACATACAGTAATTTATGCATGTGGTCCAGTGTATTGTAAGTCTGGGATAAACGCTGTTGTTACCTCTCCTTTACTACTTTTGTTCATGTTTGTGTGGATACAGGCTGTACGTCTCATTCAAGCATGCGTGGATGTACTCTCTAGTAATGGCTGGCTTAGTCCTGCTCTTGCAGCTATGGAGCTAGCTCAGATGGTAACCCAGGCCATGTGGTCTAAAGACTCGTATCTTAAACAGCTACCACACTTCACTTCAGAGCACATCAAACGCTGCACTGAGAAGGTGAGAAGCAGCTGCGTGTTTAGGAGTAAGGGGCTTTTGTAAAAGATTTTTTTTCGACTTACATTGCTTTATTATGTGTATAGGGTGTTGAGAGTATCTTTGACATTATGGAAATGGAGGATGAAGACCGCACCACTCTTCTGCAGTTGTCAGATGTTCAGATGGCTGATGTGGCACGTTTCTGTAACCGCTACCCTAACATTGAGCTGTCCTACGAAGTAGCTGACAAAGACAATATAAAGAGGTATACACTACAGAACATACAAAGTTGTAGGGACATGTGCCCTTTTGTAGTCTACAAGACAGCGGACTGGAATACCATTCAGTTATATTATCCAAATTAGAGAGCTTTGATATAGAGCTAGTGGAAATGGATCAAACCAGAAGGTTGTCAATAAATCTACAAACTGTTGAGGATAAGATTCTTGCCATTGTTGAGAATTTTTTTTTGAGTCAGTCAACAAATTTACTTCATGTGAAATGAGTTTATAAACTTCCATTCTCTGTGGGGGAATAGATATACAATATTATCTCTATTGACACCCATTTTCCATGGTCAGATGGCAGTAATCATTTTATGCATTGTATTGTTGTGCTTAGTTTGTTTTTTTAAAGGAAACTGTTTTGGCTATTGTGCAGCACTTTGGTCAAAACAAAATTTTAAATGTGCTATATAAAGCAAAGGTTATTTGACTTGAGCACTGGAACAGCAGAGGTGAACAAGCATATTACCCACCACTATTCTATGGAGTCAAAAAAGGGTCAAAAGAGTTTGAGTTTGTAAAACAATACTCACAAATGTAACAGACTTTGAATCAGTACCTTCTCAAACGGCTTAAAATGTGCAAGAGCAAACCTTTTTAAGGTTCCAAATGTGACAGTGGGAGATTCTGAATGTGGTGGAAAAAATCCACACATTCGCCTTCTCTGTTGCGTGTGCGAATCTTTTTGCAGTTGCGGATTTAAAACCCTGTTTTGACAGCCCATTGATGGACCAATAGGAAAGCTCTAGCTGAACCAATCAGAACACTGATTTGTTGCTGTCAACCATAGTGCTTTTACACCAGATGAACTCCGGTTCTTGAACTGGTTCTGTTCCTGATTCGTGGGACCTTGGTTCTTTTCAGTGAATTGCTGCATTTAAGCAAGAATAATGCTTATTACTGTCTCATTAGTGTGTGTATGTGTGTATATATATATATATATATAAACGGAATGCAATGATGTGGAGATGGCAAATGTCAATATTTTCGTAATAGAACATAGATGACAGATCAAAAGTTTAATGTGAGTAAATTTTTAAACATTTTAAAGGAAAAATATGTTGATTCAAAATTTCAGTGTCAACAAACCCCAAAACAGTTGGGACAAGTAGCAATAAGTGGCTGGAAAAAGAAATTGAGCATATAACGAACAGCTGGAAGACCAATTAACACTAATTAGGTCAATTGACAACATGATTGGGTACAAAAAGAGCTTCTCAGTGTCAGTGTCTCTCTGAAGCCAAGATGGTAAGAGGATCACCAATTCCGCCATTGTTGCACAGAAAAATAGTGCAGAAATACCAGAATGGTGTTACCCAGCGTAAAATAGCAAAGACTTTATCATCAGCAAAGAAGTTATCATCATCAACCGTGCGTAACATAATCAAAAGATTCAGAGAATCTGGAACAATTGCTGTGCGTAAGGGTCAAGGCCGTAAACATCACTGCACCTCAAACAAGAATGCCACTGTCAAGGAAATAACAGAATGGGCTCAGGAATACTTCCAGAAAGCATTGTCAGTGAACACAATCCACCGTGCCATCCGCCGTTGCCAGCTGAAACTCTACAGTGCAAAGAGGAAGCCATTTCTAAGCAAGCTCCACAAGCTCAGACTTTTGCACTGGGCCAGGGGTCTTTTAAAATGGAGTGTGGCAAAATGGAAGACTGTTCTGTGGTCAGATGAGTCACGATTTGAAGTTCTTTATGGAACACTGGAACGCCATGTCATCTGGACCAGAGAGGACAAGGATAACCCAAGTTGTTATCTACGCTCCATTCAGAAGCCTGCATCACTGATGGTATGAGGTTGCATGAGTGCTTGTGGCATGGGCAGCTTGCATGTCTGGAAAGGCACCATTATTTCAGAGAACTATGTTCAGGTTCTAGAACAACAAATGCTCCCATCTAGATGTCATCTCTTTCAGGGAAGACCCTGCATTTTTCAACAAGATAATGCCAGACCACATTCTGCAGCAATCACAACATCATGACTACGTAGGAGAAGATCCGGGTACTGCAATGGCCAGCCTGCAGTCCAGATCTTTCACCTATAGAGAACATTTGGCGCATCATAAAGAGGAAGGTGCGACAAAGAAGGCCCAAGACGATTGAACAGTTAGAGGCCTGTATTAGACATGAATGGGAGAGCATTGCTATTTCTAAAATTGAGAAACTGGTCTCCTCTGTCGCCAGACGTCTGAGTGTTGTGAGAAGGGTGGATGCCACACAGTGGTAAAAAATGGCCTTGTCCCAACTTTTTGGGGATTTGTTGACGCCATAAAATTTTGAAACAACATATTTTTCCCTTAAAATAATACATTTTCTCAGTTTAAACTTTTGATCGGTGATTTGTGTTCTATTCTGAATAAAATATTAGTTGTTGGCACCTCCACATCATTGCATTGAGTTTTTATTCACAATTTGTTTAGTGTCCCAACTTTTTTGGAATCCGGTTTATATAATATATAAATAAAATCTTACCCCTGGCAAATTTTGACTTAAATTTACTTTTATTCAACCAGCAATTTTATTTTTGACCGGAAATGACACAGGCATCTCCCAGGAGGTAATACGATGATGTACAAGAGGCATCATCATTGTGGAAAAAAAATATTTCTCAGCTTTTATTCACATTTGAACCAAAATGGCATGTCTCCACTTGTATTTTTGCCCATTGATCTTTAGCAATGAGCTCCAACTCTTTGAGGTTGGAAGGTCTCCTTACCATCACCCTGATCTTTAGCTTCCTCCACAGATTCTCAATGTTGTTGTTGAGAATCTTGATGTATTGCTCTTGCGATCAAGTTCCCTGGTCCATTGGCTGAAAAACACCCCCAAAGCATTAGGTTCCCACCACCTTTGACAGTGGGGATGGTGTTCTTAGGGTTGAAGGCTTCTTTTTTATGCCAAATGAAGGACACATCATTGTGGCCAAACAATTCAATTTTTGTTTCATCTGACCATAAAACAGAAGACCAGAAGTCGTCGTCTTTGTCCAGATGAGCATTTGCGGGCTTTTGTGTGCTTTTTCTGGAGAAGTGGCATCCTCCTTGGTCTGCGTCCGTGGAACCCAGCAGTGTGCAGTGTCCGTTGGCACTGTAGCCACTGGAACTTGAAAACATTTTGATATGGCCTTATAGCCCTTTCCTGACTTGTAAGCGGCCAAAATGCACAGCCGCAGGTCCTTAGTGAGCTCCTTTGTCTTAGCCATGACTGTTCACAAACCAACTGCAGAGAGCTGCTGTTTTTCACCTGTTGAGTTGATTAAAACAGCTGTTCCCAATGAATCTGGGTAATTAGGATGCTTTAAAACAGCTTGGACTATTTGGAATGGTATAGAACTTTGGATTTTCCCAGAGATTGACAGTTTGCAAAGGGTATGAATAATTTTGGACATGCCTTTTTTGTTCAAATGTGAATAAAAGCTGAGAAATATTTTTTTTCCACAATGATGCCTCTTGTACATCATCGTATTATCTCCTGGGAGATACCTGTGTTGTTTCCAGTCAAAAATAAAATTACTGGTGAATAAAAGTAAATTTAAGTCAAAATTTGCCAGGGGTATGGATCATTTTGGGCTTGAGTGTGGGTGTGGGTGGGTGGATGGATGGATTGACATGAGGAAAGTTCATACTCACGCAAGTTCCACTATCTGAGGGGACAGCACTAGCAATTCTGAACCTCATATATCATAGTATATTTTAATTGCAATTATCTGCATGAAAATTGGTCATCTAAAATTTGACACCCTTGTGCTTATTTTCTCCCTGTGCTTATTTTTGTTTGGTGAAACATCATTTATATGATCTGTTCTACCATATACATTTTGGCACCAAAATGTGTGGACACTTTCTAATAATTAAATCTAAGTGTTTAAGCCACACTCATTGCCAAATGTATAAAATCAGATGCACAGTAATGCAGTGTCCCCACACAATGTATACTGAACAATCACTTGTTTAGGAACACCTACCTTGTCCGTTTTATCAGCTGCACTGACCATTCAGGAGCACCTACAAACTGTAGTCCACCTTTATTCTACATACCTTCTTATCCCCATTTCATCCTGCTCCTCAATCGTCAGGACCACCAACAGTTGGTGGTGGATTATTCTTGGGGCATGATTTGTTTCTGCTGCTTAATGTATGAAACTGTCATTCTTGTACAATATGGAAAAACAGAGGCAAAAATATTATTCAAATAAACAGCTGTTTAATTTGCAAATTTTAATTGATTGCATGTTAAAATAAAATGACTGAGAGGTCAGTCAGCTGCGTACTTAGCTTTATGAAGTATTTGTTTAATGATGTAATGACTACATTGATCTGTCTGATCTTTCGGCAGTGGCAGTCCAGTTCTGGTTCAGGTTCAGTTAGAGAGAGAAGAAGAAGTTACAGGACCTGTCATTGCTCCACTCTTTCCACAGGTCAGTAATATGTTCATAGAAGTATGCTGCTTAAAACCCTAATGCTATTTTTTCTGTTTCAAATAATTGTAGGATTTTAAGTTTGTTGTGATTTTTGTTTCTGCAGAAACGTGAAGAGGGTTGGTGGGTTGTTATTGGGGACCCCAAGTCTAACAGTCTCATCTCCATTAAAAGGTTGACATTACAGCAGAAAGCCAAGGTTAGTTTTCTCTTAGTTTACATTTGATTCACACGTATCCTTTCTAAATATTGCATATTTTCATAATCTTAGAATTAACTATTTTAATACACTGAGATAACCAAAATGTTTGAGTGTTTAAACTACATTTTCTGGGTGTAGCTTTGAAATAATTTCCATTCTTTGTCTTGTTCAGGTGAAACTGGACTTTGTTGCCCCTGTTGTTGGAGTCCATAACTATACATTGTATTTCATGAGTGATGCTTACATGGGCTGTGACCAAGAGTACAAATTCAGTGTAGATGTGAAGGAGGCTGACAGTGACAGAGACAGCGACTCTGATTAATCAGATCTTAGTCCAAAATATAGTGGGTAAAAAATCTTTTGAAATTGAGACCGCAATGAATTATACCTACTAATCAGGATTTTTTTTTTCTAATGTTTTTTATTAAATATTTTCAACATCATTCTTGTTATAGTTGATAGGACATTAATTTACATATTTGCCCTTTTTACTTTTAATGTTGAAAAACTTGGCAGTGATCAGCCTTGCTAAATTTTCTTTGTGATTTCTCAACTTGTATTGCAAGAGAAATAAGCTGTTTTAAAGTGTGTATTTTCATGTTGACCACCATATTCTTATTTGTTTTCAAAACGCCTCTAAATTGTCATGTTACCTTGAAATAAAAAGAAACTGGAAAGGTGTCTGAAGATTGGTGTACACGTTCTTTTCAAATAAGGGATTTATTCTCATCATTTTATTACTTGGCTGTGGGGCACCAAACCTGCCAAAATGAAAAATAAATAAATTAAAGTGGAATGAAAAAATGAGGAATGTTATATATATATATATATATATACTTTGAATCTCCATTGGTAACTCATTTGGTGCTCTCAAACTGCCTATGGGACCTAGCCACGCCTACCCCACCAGTTTCCATGCATTTTCAAATATGTTGGGACGAATTTTTCCACAGGGATTTAAGTTTTCCATTGCTTTGGCGGATTTCCTTCACAGCCGCTACTCAGTTTTCAGACTGATGGTTGATGAGTTTCTGTTTCAGAGTGTTTAAAATTTTGCACATATCTGAATGACGGAGGATTAGAATGAGATGACATTTGCAAAAAATAGAATTACATCTTTAAAATGCAGGAGAAATCACACAGATGAGTTCATAATTGATGAAAATGATTTCAATAATTTAATTTAAAAAAATGACAGTTCTGGGGGAAAGTCATAAAGGGAGGGTTTGAAGAATTCTATCCATCACAAACATAGCTGTTTTCTTTGGATTACTTCATGACTGGTGCTTGGGACTGCCAGTGAGACATCAGTGCCTCTACCCATTCTACTTGTCTGATTTTATAATAAGATTAAATAAAAACATGCACTGAAAATGTATCTATGCAGTTGATTGTCAAGCCATGTATTTCACTGATTAAAACATCAAAATGTCCTAGAAAAACTGTTCAAAAGCATATTTCCATAAAACACTATTGACACAAGTATTTTAAGTGTATGTTAAGGACTTTTACTTTTTGAGTGTGCTTTGGAAAAATAAATTTTAGCATTAAAAAGTTGCTACAAACATGATTGCTAAATAGTTGCATTGCTAAGTAGATATAGCAGATGTTCATATTCCTTCCCTACTTCAGTGTTTTCTCTCCATTCAGTTGACTAGAAGTTTAAAAATCTCATGTTAGTGAAGTGTGCTAATTATTCATTGTCGTGCTTAATGTAGTTATACCATGTAGGTAAAGGATTACACAATTTCTTGTTGTCAAATCCATAAGGACACATTTAATAACACAATATATAGCAGCAAGTTTGTCCAGAATATTTTATCTAGCCAAGTGTTCATTTACTGAGGACAAAACATACATCAATAAAGAAAAGCACAAATAAGTCATGAAAGAAACAAATACATATTACTCTACACACACACTTTCCCCTCCACATTTACATCATACACATGGAAACTAATTCAAATATTTTTACAGCATTTTACATGACCATACCAGTGAACTGAATGCAGAGAAATCACTGATTTAACAAAATTTTGCTCGGAAGCAAAAATACGAGGCAGAATTAAAAGACCTTGATAAAAAAAATGAAAGCAAAGACTGGCAAAATGCAAACAAAAATCAGTACCAAATAACTGCCAAGAATAAAAAGGTAGTGTGACCCAGACATGTCCTCTTTTTTTAGACTTTAAAAAAATGTCCGGGCGGAATTTCACAAACGTCTGGGATTTTGTTTTTCTAGAGCTTACATAGATTTCGAGAAGCGTTTCGTTCACAAACTAGTCCCGCCGTCCCTACTCCGTTTGGTTCGCTTGAGTGAGAAGGGGGCGTGGTGAAGTAGCCTAGAATATTCGGATTGTACGGTCTGACTGTAGTGCTACCGTTATTGGTCGAAAACCTTCTCTGTAAACATTTAATTGGTCATTCGTCAGTAGTCCTTGTTTACGTCAGGCAAAGCTCGTGTACCTACCCTCATCTCGAGCAGCTGTGCCGAAACGTAAATGTAAGTTCTCAGATGAATTAAAAAAAGAAATTCCGATGTTTTGTGTAGCAAATAAAGGTGTAAAGGACCTAAAAGATTTATTTGTGCTTTTGTAAAACGTTTGACACAGAATACACTTCACACAAAGGTTGGTGTCGGATCTGCTCAGAGAGGCAGCTGTTCGCCTCAATGAAGTGGATTAATGTATGTGTCCACTTTAAATGTGATGCCACGCCATTTCATGGGTTCAGTCGCACTTTCGGTCGCGTGTCATACATTCATAGACACGTGTTTACTTTTTGAATGATGCTGAACGTCTCAATCATGTGATCTCAGTTCTGGAGTTAAAAAAAACCCTGAATAAATTCAACGTGAAAGGAAGCAAACATGTCTTTTGCAGCACTTTTTGCACATTCTCACTCATTCTGATTTGTGAGAGCTGCTGGTGTTCTTGTGCCGCTTTGTCGAAAAATGCTACCGTAGTGTGAATCGATAGCAGAGTATTGATTTGTGCTACCCCATCGGAAGTAATAATAAGGGAGCACAGTTTTATACTCTATCTATATTAATAGAGATTACGGGGTAGCATATCTTGATAGATTAATATCCCCTACCAAACAATGCTCCCAGTAGACTGTCCTATTATGCTACAGAATTACTTACTTCATACATACCACCAGAATAATACATACCACTCTTTTACAACCATTTTAATAGATATTTCTGGGGAAGCATATCTTGACAGACTAATAACTTGAACAAAAAGTTACATTATACAATGTATATCTGAATCAGTATCAGCCTGGGAGTGAAGTCATTTTTCTGGATATTTTTAATTTAATAGCAACAGATGCATATAGTACTCTTATTGGTGCAAGGGATTTGTTACATACAACAAGTCCGCAATATTTACTACATGTTCACAGCAAGAACAAGACAAGTATGTCTTGATGGTATAATATATGTATTAAAATATCTGATTCTTATTACCAATGAATGCTACCAGAACAGAATTGCTATATAGAAGACTTACTTTGGGGATGAAAGAAGACTATTCTGAAGTTGTTTATATATATATATATATAAAAGTATGGAGGGCAAGTTTGTTTGTCATATTGGGCAAATTCAAAATGTGGCCACCTACTGCCCATATAAATTGTAAACAAACAGCACAAGAGAAAATATATTATTTAAAACATTTTTGCATAAATATGAAGGACATTTCTGTTTATCATATGCGCATCTACTGCACAATTCACACTGCACCTACACAAAAAGGAAAATTCTGTAACCACACAATGAGGTAAGTTATAAGGCAATATGCCTGCACATTCATAAAACACAAAGCAGGTTTATTTACCATTTCAATCATGCTTCATTTTCAATCAAACCACACAGTAATCGTATGCATTCCCTAGAAACAATGGTCTTAATATAGATTTAAACTGTAGCAACTTTACTCTGTCAGTATGAATAAATAAAAAAAATGTTACACTAGAAATGTTTCATTTTTTAATAAGAAAGCATATATGACTCATTCTTTCAGTCACTACCCAAAGCTCATGACCATAAGTGAGGGTTGGGATGTATATTGAACTGTAAATCGAGAGCTATGCTTTTCTGCTCAGCTCTCTCTTCACCACAACGGACCGGCACAGAGTCCGCATTACTGCAGATGCTGCACCAATCCACCTGTCAATCATAAAAAATTATGCACAGAACCAGTGACAACGGGCAGCACTGATGGAGTCCAACTTAAGAAATGAAGTTGTAAAGTGTATATTAAAGTGTACATTAACTTGTAAAGTGTATATTAAGAATCAACTTCAAGGGAAGCGGTACCTCTTTTGTTATTCTCTTCATCTGGGTCTTTATGGATCACTCTTTGTCTGGCCCATCACCTAGGACCAATTTGCCTTGGGAGACCCTACCAGGGGCTATTTCCCCCGACAACATACCTCCTAGGCCCACACAGGCACACAGACCCCTCCACCACTTTAAGGTGGTGATCCAGGGAGGGGATCCACTATAATAAAAAACTTTCATCTTCTACTGTAATAAATTGAGAAAAACAATTAAATGAAAGTTTCTGGCTCCACCTTTAAGGCGCAGAAGTGAACAGGGATGGCATTTATTGATGATAACAGCAGTCAAACAGAAAATCTGCTGTAGACTAGACTGTCCGTTTCGGTTTAGCATTCCAAGGACACTCAGCAGTCTTCAAAGGATAGACCTTCCTAAACTGTGTCCTTGGAAGGATGTAGCCCCTGAACTGAGATGCAGCTTGTGTCAAATAGCACTCTTCCAAGAGTAATAATGTACAATATATAAACAGACTATTGATTGAAGGTGTTGAATAAATACTGTATTTACTGTATTTAATTAATAATTACACTATTTTCTACAAATATATGTGTAGTCTCTATCAGGAATTACTTAGCCTGTACCACAACTTAAAACTGTATTTGATGAGGTAACATCATAAGATTTTCCTGTAGTTGAATTAGCTATTATGCCGTTATTTGGTGAATATAATGCATTATCAGTTACTGTAATAAATGTATATTGTGCAACAATAAATAGTGTATCTGGCTCTGCCAGTAACCTCTTTAACCACAAGTGTCTTTATAAATTGTTTCTGAGTTTGTGAAATGATGTGTGAAGTTTTCACACTGTCCATAACAAAAATTATTTTCTTGTCTGTAACCCGCTTATCCAATCCACATACCAACATGTGTTTTTGGACTGTGGGAGCAAACAGGAGCATTTGCAAAAACAGACATCTATAGTTTTAATAATTTGTTTTATTTTATTTTTCATTTTACCTGGAGTGCACAAACGAAAAAAATGTTATGAAGATAAAAAAAATTGGGTGACTGACTGACTGAGGCGTGTTCTCCACGTGTCTGTATGGGTTTACTCCAGGTGCTCCAGTTTCCTCCCACAGTCCAAAAACACATTTTGGTAATTGGTAATGGAACTGGATAAGCGGTTACAGACAACAAATGCATTAATGATTTGGCGAAAAAAGAAAAAAAAAACACTTCATATGCTTAATCGTCATAAATACTGTGAATACAAAAATATAAAATAAAATGCCCATGTGGTTTCCAATAGAAACGCCTGTAGCAGCATCCCCACCAAATTGCGCTGCAACATTTCCTCTGTTCTGTGTCTGTCACTCTCTCTGTCGGCGGTAGTGGGGTGGGTGCTAAAAGGTGGATTTGCCCTGGACGTCACACAAGCTGGAACCGCCACTGCTGCAAAGCAACCATTGTGGCCAACCACACATACCACCCACACACTGAACTTATCATGGAAAAATGGCACATTTGCACTTATTATATGTAGTCTTGTGTGACTTGTTTTTGTAGCACCTTGGCCTTGGAGGAACAATGATTCATTTCACTTTCTACTGTACACACTGTGTTCTCCCTGTGTCCATTTGGGTTTCCTCTGAGTGCTCAGGTTTCCTCCCACGGTCCAAAAAACACACGTTGGTAGGTGGATTGACGCTTCAAAGTGTCCCTAGGTGTGAGTTTGTGAATGAATGTGAGTGTCTCCCTGTCAAGGACTGGCGCCCCCTCCAGGGTGTGTTCCCACTTTGAACCCAGTGATTCCGGGTAGGCTCCAGACGGACCATGACCTGAACTGTATAAGCGGTTATAGACAATGAATGTACACGCTGTATATGGTTAAAAGGAAATTAAATCTACTCAAATATGACTTGCCAATACTGTAACATAAAAACAATCATTTTAATTTATTACATGTAATTGAAAAGATTACACTCCTAGTCAAAATTAGCTTTGATAAAAAATAAATTAAAATACAAACATTTAGCTGTTTTAATTTAAACTAATACAACATTGTTTCTACAAATTTAACATAAAAAGCCCCTTTTAATTACAAATGCCATATTAGAATTACTCGAGCCCTTCATGACAGGCATCTTTAGTACATTGTAGAGCACTCTGCTACTATGTTCTCATAATATGCTATTATGACCTGCAAAACCTATGCCGCATAGCCAGGCACCAGCTTCTGGTAGCATTCCTCAGAAAAATATTAGCCTATATTGCAAAGGAAAATTGCCTTTACCTTTAATGTACATACCTTTATGTGCTTTTACCAGTCATGTTCAATTTGTCTGAAATTCAGCTGCTTGAATTTAAGTCCAAATAAAGCCATTTACACTGGCTAAATGTCTTACAATCTATTCGTTTTAAACACCCGTCAACACCAACAAATTTAGCCAAATTCCTACTATCTGCTTGAATACTTCTCCAACATGGAGAGAGATTAGTCTCAAAATACCTTACAAATGCATAAAAGTTAATCCACAAATTAAACACAAGTCACAAATATGTTTCACTATTCACAAATGAATACATCCAAATCTGTGTCTCACAGACTGCAATTTGTACAGTTACATTCATAAATACATGTTTTTGTTTTTCATATATATATCATACTTTTATGCGAAAATAAATACTTTTGTTTAAATTGACATTGCAAATATTTGTAAAGTCGAAGTCTTGAATTTAAAATTTATTTGTAAATTGTTGAATCTGCATTTGTGAATTGAGTCACTCACGAGTTTTCCGTGACGTGCATTTGTTCATTTCCTCTCGCGGGTTTTTGGATATTGAGACTTTCCTTTCGCATTTCACCCGATCCAAATACAAATGCAGCATGATCCACAAATGTGGCCAGCAGGCGAACAAGCCATCGCTAGGTGGCACTGTTGTGTTAGGACGTGTGGGGACAACTTAAATGGAGACGCATGTGCGCAATATTTAAAGTGGAAGTTCGAACAACAGCCGCTGAATTCAGATTCATATCACAGACAGTTAGGAGCTGGGGATCACTGGGGAACACTTGAAGGTGTCCTAAATTTAACGGTGTTAACGTCCAGCGGAACTTCCCTAATTTCGCTGCAGGATAGGGTTGTTAAATAAAATACTTTAAAATCATTCCTTATTTGGACACTAAAAGCGGTGTTTCGTATTTTTGCGATTGGACTGTTAAAACGGGTGATTTGTTTCAGACAGACACCCTCACCCGGAGGGCGGGTACCCCACCGCTCCTAAACAGAATATGCGCTTCT
Source organism: Hoplias malabaricus (assembly GCF_029633855.1). Classification (NCBI taxonomy): domain Eukaryota; kingdom Metazoa; phylum Chordata; class Actinopteri; order Characiformes; family Erythrinidae; genus Hoplias; species Hoplias malabaricus. The sequence goes on from NC_089813.1 coordinate 18,347,979, forward strand.
CATTAGTCACCACTTTTATTTAGCCAAACCACAGCCAGAGTTTTTTGTCTATCGTTTACTGCGGCAGCCAATTGAGTCATAGTCCCGCCTACCGGGGGTTGTTTTGCTGGCCCTCACAGGAACATGTCAGTCCTGAAACACTGGGGGGGTTGGCTTTTTCGCCTGCTCACCACATTTGTGGATCAGGCTGCATTTGTATTTGGATCGGGTGAAATGCGAAAGGAAAGTCTCGAAATCCAAAAACCCGTGAGAGGAAGTGAACAAATGCACGTCACGGAAAAGTCGACACTTCGACTTTACGGGCGGCACGGTGGCGCAGCAGGTAGTGTCGCAGTCGCACAGCTCCAGGGAGTTGGGGGTTCGATTCCAGCTCCGGGTGTCCGGCTGTCTGTGAGGAGTTGGTGTGTTCTCTCCGTGTCCGCGTGGGTTTCCTCCCACAGTCCAAAAACACATGTTGCAGGTGGATTGGCGACTCGAAAGTCTCCGTAGGTGTGAGTGAATGTGTGTGTGTCTGTGTTGCCCTGTGAAGGACTAGCGTCCCCTCCAGGGTGTATTCCCGCCTTGCGCCCGATGATTCCAGGTAGGCTCTGGACCCCCGTGACCCTAAATTGGATAAGCGGTTACAGATTATGGATGGACTTCGACTTTACAAATATTTGCAATGTCAATTTAAATAAAAGTATTTATTTTTGCACAAAAGTATGATATATCTATGAAAAACTAAACATGTATTTATAAATGTAACTGTATTTGTACAAATTGCAGTCTGTGAGACACATACTGGTGTGTTCATTTGTGAATAGTGAAACATATGTGACTTGTGTTTAATTTGTGAATTAACATTTACGCATTCGTAAAGTATTTTGAGGCTAATCTCTCTCCATACTCCAATGCCGTGCTTCTCCATAACTCAAAATACAGACTAATCTCCTCCAGCGCAGATGCTTTAGTGTCATGGCTCCCAAAATATGGAACGTATTGTCAAAGACTTTTTGCCCATATTCATCATTTGCCTCCTTTAAATCTTAGGTTTCCTTTTAAACAATATATTCATCTGTCTCCTCATACCAGTTAATAATGTCTTTTTTTGGTCTTTCTCCTTGAATTGTAAAGCAAACTTTTGTATGAAAAGGGTGTTATTTTAATTATTTATTATTATTAGTCTGCCTAAACAGATTAATTAGTGACACAGACGTATTGCTTGAATGTTTTATATGATCATTCAGTTTGTAAATATAAATGCTATTAAATCTGTACATACATATGTAGAGACTTTTAGCTCTAAATGCAGCAATCTGTGGGTCAACATAGTATTTTTATTTTTTTTTTTGTATTAGTGGGTAGAGTTACTTAGGCACACTAAAAGGTATCTGTTTCATTTTACACCAAAAAAAATTAATAAGGAATATAGTTTGCACCTTCAAAGTGGCAGGCATGCTGTATAAAGGAAAAGATCCAATCCACGCCCCCAAAAATACATTTTAATTCCAGCTTGTAATGAGAAAAATAAAATAGGAAAAGTTATAAAGGGGCAAAAACACAAAAACCATAATGAAAAACACCACAGACTTTACTTTTAACTTAGGAGGAAACCTTTCAGTTAACTTAAAGTAAGATTTTAGATTGCATCTTTGACTTCCAGCTACCCTTTTAGCAAACAGCTTCAAAAAGAAAATAAATATTTATTTAGCATGGCTATGATTATTGTTTATGATTCTCCATACGCCTATACCAGTTCTTAACTTTGGTGTTCTCCATCATGTCGTTGAAAGCCTGAAGTCCCTCCATAACCCTTAGAACACCAAACACAGCCTGTGAAGAAAAAAAAATGCACTAAATAAGAGTTGTACAAAAAAGCCTGTTTATAACATATCCTGCCACACATTTAATTAAATATATTTATTGTGTTTAGTATAGACTCAAGCTGAAGGCAGTACACGTGGGAATCTTCTGCCCTCTGATGATTGATTGGTTAGTGAGTGGACAGCGTGCTGATTGGCTAGTCAGCTCCACTGTCAACACTAGTTAGTGAAATATTTTTATGTTAGTATATTTGGAGGAGCAGGTGGTTTGAGCAGCATGCCTGGTTTTCAACCAGCCTAAAAAAGCACATGTCGCACCCCTATTAGTTGAGCTGCATTGGCTACTTAGATTTACTTAAATTTAAATCACTAATAATGGCCTTCAGAGTATTCACTGGCTCTGCTCCCATCTACCTCAATAGACCCTTAAAACCATATGTTAGCGCCCGCCCTCTCCATTCCTCAAAGGAGCGCCAACTAACATGGCCAACCCCCTGTACATGTCAGTCAAGGCTATTCTCATCTCTGGTACCACACTGGTGGAACAAGTTTCCAAGCACTATCAGAGCAACAGAAACCCTCTCCGCATTCAAGAAATCCTTGAAGACCCAGCTCTTCCGAGAGTATCTCTTGCACTGAAAGTCTTTCTTTAATGCACTTATTACTTCCTGGCATATTGCACTCAATGTAAGGTAATTTGTATAAATTGTGCTGTAGTTTGAATGTTAGATCCTCTTTTTTAAGTCGCTTTGGATAAAAGTGTCTGCCAAATGCATAAATGTAAATGTAAAGGTAAATATGAACTTCCCATACAAAACATACTGTGACTTAGAACCACAGCTATATATATATAATGAGTGCACTTAAAGGCAACATTCACAACATATAATCAAAAACACAGCTTTACCATAATTTTATTCCCAGTCCTAACATTTTTTGAACATGTTGCTGGCATCAAATAAAAATGCATGAAGCCTAATGTCTTAGACTTAAGGCTGTGCCATATAGTATTGCTCATGATAGTATCACTATAATTTTTAACAATCTAAAAAATCATGACCCTAATACAAGAGACCATATTTGTTTGTATATTTGTTTTATACGTTTGCTGTTAATATGCACACACTAATTTTTTGCAATTTGGTTGTGTTTTGATTTGTATGCTACATTGTGTATTTCATACAAAATCTGGATCTTGGTGCATTACTGTTGTTCAAAATTAATCATTCCTTAATAAATATCAAATCATACCAGATCTGCAAGGTTGGGACTATCTCCTCCCATGAATTTCCTCTTCCTTCCAATAGCTGCCACCCAGTCATTGACAGCCTTGTAGAGGTCCTGTCTCACATCCTTTTGCAGGTTATATCTATGTTATTGGGGGGTTATTAGAAATTAGTACCATAAAAACAGTAAACCCAAAATTAATTTATTATTTGTAACTTTGGAGAAGGCACAGTCAAGGAGGCACAACAGAGGACACTTAATAATGCACCCTTATCTATTGAAAGGCAACAACATAAGGGCATTTCTTAAGAAAATTTTTCTTGCTCTAGAGGGCACATCATCATTTTATTGCACATACCCAAAACACCCCCCCCCCAGTGTTAATAATAAGAAACAAGCCCACAATGAGGGCTGACCGCATCTTCTGAAAATGTATCTTCCTTTTCCTTCAAGCTGTGGTCCAAACACTTAGCCTCTGACCAGCACACAATTGTTAAACTAATAACAATAATAATAAAAAAATCTTTAATACTGATTATTGTAAAACACAGAAAAATGTAAATCTGTTTATTACATGGTTATTAATTCAGATGTAAGCACATTAAAAGTCATTAATCATTTTTAAAATAGAATGGGTGACAGTAACCTCTTTTTTGTCTAATACTGACTGTGGATTATTTCGTAACAAGGAAGAAATTCCACATCCTGACTTGCACAGGCATCCTATCATGGTAACACTCTGGAATTCGCTGAGCTCCTGAGAGTGACCCATTCTTTCACAAATGTTTGTTGAGCAGTCTGCATGCTTAGGTGCTTGGTTTCATACACTTGTGGCCATGGAAGTGATTGGGACTCCTGAATTCAATTTTTTGAATGGGTAAGTTCTTTTGGAAATATAGTGTATGTTAAGGTGTACCACATTATCCTTAATGTCTAAAAACACATTGTATTTGTGATGAATTGATTCATCTTAGTGATTACATGGTTAAACTTCATAACAAATATATGCTGGAGCTGAGAAGCTGAATGTAGACTGATGTAAAAGCAGAGGTGTACACTAACGAAGCAAATGTAATTAATTCTTTTTCGTATATCTGTACTTAAAACCCATTTTTAAACTTTGTGTTTTTTTTGCATAATTGCATATAATCAAGACAATAAATATGTTTTCAAAGCTTAGATTTTTCACTAGCTACCTTTTTTAGACCATTTTAATACAAGAGAGGTCTGAGGGAGGTTGCCTAGCTCTACAGCCAATCAGGGGGAACCTCCCACCTTCTAACAACTCTGACATTTAAAAGGTGTAGAGCACTGGGTTAGAAACGAAACAAAACAAAAAAAAAGAAAGACTTTTAAATAAAAGCATTTATGTTGACATGCCTTCGTTTCATTGGTTTAATTTTTGTTGTGGTATCGAAATTGGTATTAAGAATTGTGGAATTTTAGTGATAATGGAACAGACATACATTTCTGGTATCGTGATAGCCCTAGTTACAGCCTACTAAATGCCCATTAATAAACATATTGTAAACCATTTATAAGCATAAGCATAGTCTTTTTCTAATGTTTTACAAAATGGAATTTAATTTTAAATAAGAGAATATTATGAACACAAATTATCAGTACTTTGCTAACAATTTTACTTACCTATCTCTGAGCCTTTTTGAGATGATCCACATTGCAGCTGCTCCAACATATTTGGCAAAAAATCCCTCAAACCTGCCAAATTTCCCTTCACGCACTATGTAGTCAAATGAAGCCAAAGCCTCATGTGGTGTGCGGTAGACATTAGGAGAAATGAGGTGAACAAGCCAATCATCTGCCCATTTACGCCACTGAATTTCCTCTCTGAAAAGTAGACAGCATTTAGATTATAAATTGCAAATTAAACATATGTAAGCATTATTGTGATCAATATAATTTATCACTTACTTTCTGGAATCCTTTTCTTGATATAGGCGCCCACTTTCTGCATCATTCACCATTACCCAGTATTTATTACAAAACTCCGTGACCTCTTTTCCACTTTCATTTTTTGCCTTCATTTCAGGATAACAGGCAAGAATCTGAGGAATTGTCTTCTCTCTGATGGGGGGGTTTGAAAGGTATACATTAATCTAATAATCCATATTACTTCAAACATTTAACAGCAGTATATAAATCTCCTAAAATAATAACTTATAGGTAAAGGAAAAACCTTTAAATGGAAATCAATGTAACAAAGTTTAATTCCAAATATATTTTGAGCATTTTTATTGGTTTATTCATCACAAAATTTTCACAGTTCGAAGGATAGTTACTGTGTTCAACTAAACAGTCCCAAAAATGGAGATATGTGATTTTAATTAGTCAGTGACACTATTTTCAATGCCAATACTAAACATACTCACTTGCTAATTAGATAGGTCATCAAAGCACTAATAATGACAGATGAGTCATTAAGTTGCTGTATAAAAGAAACAAATGGTAGAGGAAGAGAATGACGTACTTGTTTTATAATTTGAAGCCCAAAACATTTATTAAAAAAAAGGATGCTTACTACAGTTCCATCCACCATAAGAATGGGAACTTTTCTGTAAGTAGACCACTTGATTTCTTGTCGCATAACAGGATTAACCTCCACAATTTCATATGGGATCCCATGGTAGTCTAAGAAAACTCGCACTTTACTGCAGAATGGACATGTCTTGTACTGGTACAATGTCAGCCGAAGATCTTTTCCCAGGTCTGGTGCCTACAAAAAAAATTGTAATAGATAAAATTGTAAGTGTTGCACAACTGAAAATGTGGCATTTGTTAAGTAAAAACAGATATTGACATGCACAATGACAGTTTTTTAACAAGTCACTGCTATTTCAGCTGAATATTTTGAGTGAAGCATAAAGAATTATAAATCATGACACTATGTAGGCAAAATTCTTGATGAAGAAATATGCAACCTGCAAATTTTGTTTTATACGAAGTTCACGTAGACTTCAGAATAAACAAAGTGTGTATAGATTACTTTGGATATTTTACTAACAAATGACCGTAGTTTTAAAACATTTTTGTACGTTGTGTACATATTTGAATGAAGACAAAAACAATTAAGACTGTAAGAGAGTATTGTGTCACGATAATAAAACTCACCTTTTCTTCTTCTTCTGCCAGGTGAAACTGAAGAGTGAGTTTCACTGTATGGTATAAACCGAATCCGAAGCCTCCGCCAAGGAATGCAAAACCCCAAAAGCTGCCGCAGCGCATAAGAACAGGTAGCGAAAGTCTCGCTGCGAACCCTAACCGATCGGTTCCATATGTTCTCCCTAGGCTTCGAAATGACTGGACAAGTGCGGTAAGTTTTGAGGCTGGTTTGTCATAAACCATTCGTCCAAACTTATTAATCGTTCTTAGACTGGCCGCAGCCATCTTGATTCGTAAAACGTCCTACGGAAGGCGAGACGTACCGACCAATACCAGATTTGCGCGACCTGCCCGATTTCGACGGCGCATGCGTTGACCTTCACGCATATGTAGCCGCAAAGATTGTTTTCCAAAGTAAAGAATGAGTAACTTTAAACACACATAAACATGTGTTAGCCTTTCATATATTCTTTATAGTTTTAAATAAATGGTTATTTATAACTTGCAATATCAGTGTTGAGGTAATATTCTGCTAAAAAAAAACATTACAAATAACAATGTGGGACACACATAACGTTCAAACAAAGAGTGCGCAGTCAATTACGCCGTAAAAGTACGAATACCACCGTCTTTTAGACCATTAAAATACCAAGGTTCAAAACGCAGTAAAAAAAAAACCAAAAAAAAAAAACCGCCATTTTGAACCCCCAGGGCACCATATTTTATACTGTTCCAAAGCCAAACCAACTGCGTTAAAAGCTGCTTTAAAATAAGATAATGAGCTCCACATGCCGGTCCTGAAAGCCAATCCATTTAAACTCCATTCGTCCAGTCACTGACTGAGAAGATCAGTCACTACACTGATCACTACAGAGCTCATTCATCTGCTCATAAACATTGTCTGGATGGAGTTTATTATTCCAAAATGTAAAAATATACATTTACGATTTCTCTCATCATTAACTAAAATAACAAACATTTTAGTATTTTAGATCAAAGTTTTTTGTATTTCTTGAGCTTTAAGTAGTAAAGTCAAATGCCTTTTCCATTTGCAGAAAAAAGCAAATGTGTGTGTGATCTCTTTCAACAAAGTTGCTTAAGAACAAATACACTTTTTAAAAGTGTACACACTACTACAGATTTGAGTAATTGTATAAACCCCATTGGAATACTTCTAATCAACATCAGTAACATTTTTTAAGTCCAAATTATCTTATATTTTTCAAAAGCTCTGTGCAGCTAAGAAAGTTTCCTTTACTATCTGTTGAATTCCTATTTCTGTCCAATCCCTAAAAAATAAAGTTGTTTTTATCTGTTATTCCACCATATAATTGTGTGAAGAAAAAAATATTCGCTAATGAACTTCCAGTAAGACCTGACTATGGATTGAGGATAGAAGGAATAGGATTGGAGAAGTAATCCAAAGAAGTAATTCCAAAATAATATTTGGAAGACTAAACTAGGCACACTTTCCATCTCTTAGAAAAGACCACTTCAATTTAATGCTACCAATCATAACATCATAGTCAATCATATTTAAACCTCCCAAGGAAAAAAATAAAGGGTTTGACTTTATTTGCATTTTTAATATAGTGCTGCTTGTTTTTCCAAATTAATTCATACAGGTTTTTATTGATTTTAAATTGAGACTTGCTATTATTCTGGATATATCAATCAAAATGTTATTTTTGCTTCATGCAAAATATTTATTTCAGGGGACTGCTTGACTGTTCTTTATGTTAGTATCATTCATGTTAGGATATTCATTCTTAACTCTAAATACTTATTTATTTTGATTCCAAAATACTTGGTATATTTTTTAACAGGAACACTTCAGAAAACCATTTTCAGTGAACACAGTTCATCGTTCCATCTACAAGTGCAAGTTAAAACTCTACCATGCAAAGCGAAATCAATATATCAACAACATCCAGAAACGCTGCCAGCTTGTCTGCGCCCAAGCTTATCTGAGATGGACTGACGCAAAGTGGAAAACTGTCCTGTGGTCTGACAAGTCCACATTTCAAATTGTTTTTGGAGATTATGGACGTGTCCTCCGGGCCAAAGAGGAATGGACGGTCCGGACTGTTATCAGCACAAAGTTCAAAAGCCAGCATCTCTGATGGTATGGTGGTGTTTTAGTGCCCGAGGCATGCTTAACTTGCACATCTGTGAAAGCACCATTAATGCTGAAAGATTAACATATGCTGCCATCTAAGCAACGTCTTTTTCAGGGACGTCCCTGCTTATTTCAGCAAGACAATACCAAGCCACATTCTGCATGTCTTACAACAGCATGGCTTCTTAGTAAAAGAGTGCAGGTACTAGACTGGTCTGCCTGCTGTCCAGACCTGTCTCTCATTGAAAATGTGTGGAGAATTATGAAGCGTAAAACACGACAAAGAAGACCTCGGACTGTTCAGCAACTGAAGTTGTACATCAAGCAAGAATAAGAAAAAATTCTACCTCCAAAAATAAATCTGCAATTATTTGTCATTGTACAACATAATTTGTGTCTTACACATTTAACCCATCTACTGCAGTGAACTGTTTCAGCAAGCTAATCAATATTAAATCATACACATATGATACCAGCAACACCTCAGAACTAAACTTTGGGTTACTCAACATAAGATCACTAAACTCAAAAGCAGTCATCGTAAATGATATCATAAGTGATCATAAATTCAACGTTTTCTGTCTCACGGAAACGTGGGTTAGACCAGATGAATATTCAGCACTAAATGAAGCCACCCCCCCTAGACTATAATTATGTAGATTATCAGGCAAAGAAGGTGGAGTATGTGTAATTTACCAACATACCCTAGAAATTAGTCTTAAACAATGTGACACCTTCACTTCTTTTGAGGTTCTCTCCACCATTATTACAAATCCAGTCACAAAAAAGGATGCATTTTTATTATGTAACATTTACAGACCACCAGGGCCTTACTCAGAATTTCTGAAAGAATCTAGTGATTTTGCTGCAAACCTAGCTGTGTGTAATCACAAAGTTATAATTGTAGGAGATTTCAATATCCATTTTGAAAAGGAAAATGACCCACTAAAAAAGGCATTTACCTCAATCTTAGACTCTATTGGTATTACTCAAAATGTAACAGGGCCTACACACTTCTGCAGTCACACTTTAGAGTTAGTTTTGACACTAGGTCTTAACATAGACAAAATAAATATCTTACCGCAATCCTCAGCAATCTCCGACCATTACCTAATTTCATATGAGCAATGTCTTAGCCATAATATATGTAAGTCCCCTCGCTATTCTACAAAGCATATAATAAAACCATCTACCGCCCTACAATTTATACAAAACCTCCCAGAAATATCAACACCAGTTCCCACTCCATCAGGCCCAATGGAGCTAGATGTACTAACTGACTACTTAGAAAATACCTGTCGATCTACTTTAGAAAATGTGTCACCACTTAAAAGAAAAAGTATAAGACAGAATAAGCTCGCCCCATGGTATAAATATAAAACCCGTACCTTAAAACAAACATCACCAAAACTAGAGTGGAAATGGCGATCAACCAAGCTGGAAGTGTTCCACTCTGCCTGGAAGGAAAGGCTTTTAGAGTATAGAAATGCCCTCACTAAAGCTCGCTCAGCATATCTGGCCTCGCTGATCTCCAATAATAAAAATAATCCTAGAGTACTGTTTTCCAGAACTACAAAAAATCAAGCAGGTTCTGAACAACTAATTCCAGCAACTCTCATCAGTAAAGATTTTTAACTAATAAAATTGAGAATATTAGACAACAATCTCAAGCCACAGTATTAAATCCAACCTGGCTGCCACCCAATGTGACTGATATAAAACATAATGTAATTGTAAAAGAAAGACTTGAAACCTTTTACCCAATCCCACAGTTAGAACTAGAGAAGATTATCACCTCCGCAAACTGTACAACTTGCACACTTGATGCAATTCCCACAAAATTACTCAAAGAAGTACTACCAGCTATTATCAATTCTCTTTTAACTATAGTAAACTCATCCCTTATCCTGGGCCATGTACCCAAAGCTTTTAAACTAGCAGTTATTAAACCTATGATCAAGAAACCAAATCCAGGCCTATTTCTCATCTGCCATTTCTATCCAAGATCCAAGATAGAAAAAGCTGTGGCCCAACAACTTAGTTCATATCTACATAAGAATCATATATATGAAAAATTCCAATCTGGATTCAGGCCACATCATAGTACAGAGACAGCTCTAGTCAAGATAACAAATGATCTTCTTCTTTCCTCTGATCAAGGCCATGTTTGTGCTTCTTGACCTCGGCACAGCTTTCGATACGATAGACCACAATATTCTCCTAGAAAGGTTAGAAAACATGGAATTAGAGGGACAGCCCTATTATGGTTCAAATCTTATTTAACGGAACGTTATCAATTCGTAAAAGTAAAGTCGTAAAACAATTTAAATTCAAATTTTTCTAAAGTAAGATTTGGAATTCCACAAGGCTCTATTTTAGGACCATTATTATTTACATTATACATGTTACCGCTAGGCACAGTTATAAGAAACCATGACATTAAAATTCACTGTTACGCAGATGACACGCAATTGTATATTCAGCCAAGCCTGATGACAAACACAGATTAAAGAAAATAGAGGACTGTGTAAAAGGCATGAAAGGCTGGATGTTGCGTAACTTGCTCCTTCTAAACAGCAACAAAACAGAGGTCCTGCTTCTGGGTCCAAAAGTGGCAAAAAGTAAATCATCAGATTTAATTTTAAATCTCACTGACTTTCCAGTTAAACCTGGTTCAGCAGCAAAAAATCTTGGTGTCATAATTGACCCGGATTTATCATTTGATCAACACATAGGCAGTATCACTAGGACAGCTTTTTTACATCTTCGGAACATTGCTAAGATTAGAAATGCCTTATCCCTGCAGGACGTAGAAACATTAGTACATGCCTATATTACTTCAAGGCTTGACTACTGTAACGCACTACTGTCAGGATGCGCCAGCAGAAATTTAAGAAAACTTCAACTAGTTCAAAATGCTGCAGCCAGTGTCCTCACTAAAACTAGAAAATTTGAACATATCAGCCCTGTTCTATCATCACTTCATTGGCTGCCTGTAAAATTCCGCATCCATTACAAAATTCTGTTACTAACATATAAAGCTCTATATGGGCTTGCTTCAAGATACTATTTCCTATTATGAGCCTCCACGTTTTCTCAGATCACAGAATACTGGATTTTTAATAGTTCCTAGAATTCAGATGGCCTCAGCTGGGGGAAGAGTTTTTTTTTATAACGCCCCCACAACTCTGGAATGATCTTCCAGAAAATGTTCGGGACACAGTCGCAATCTTCAAATCTAGGCTTAAAAACTCATTTGTTTAGTTTATCTTTTGGTAGTTAATGCTCCCCCATAGATAAAGGCGGCAGATCCGGGGGGTCCATGGACACAGGGAATTATAATAAACTGAGACGCTGGTACGACACTACACCCTACACTTCACGCGATCACTCAGGTTTGTTGACGGTGGACCAGAGGGATGCCAGTGTTTCAGGATGCTCGCATGTCTGTGTGTCCTTCTTTTTCTCTTCTTTTAGGTAAAGCTGTCATAGTCAGATCTGCCAGAGTCATCTGCCACACTCTGTAAATATTCACATTTTCTGCTTTACAAACACCAAACAGTTCAAAACAGCTGCCCTTACACTGAAGTTCTCATGGACTCCTAACTATTATTACCAGTAGATTGACCAGAGGAGGATAGGTCACCCCTTGTGAGCCTTGGTTCCTCCCAAGGTTTCTTCCTCAGCTGAGGGAGTTTTTCCTTGCCACTGTCTCCCCTGGCTTACTCACCTGGGGATTTTTACATTTCATGTCAAATCTTTGTCTTACTGGAATTCTGTGAAGCTGCTTTGTGACAACATCAGTTGTAAAAAGCGTTATACAAATAAATTTGATTTGATTTGAATATAAACTGAACTGCTTTGGCATTACGTTTACATCAGTACAAATGTACGTTGAAGATTAAAATTTCTTTTGGACCGTTCTCAAAGTAATTAAAATTTAGCAAAATATCCAAAAGGTCCAAAATACACCCTCCCTCTTCGGGGAGACGTGTTCGTTCCGGAAGAGTCGCAGAAACCAGTCGAGTGAAGTTCAAAGCAAATCAAAGTATTTATTTAACAATACTGGATCCAGGAGAACTAATACATGGAAAAAAAAAAAACAGTGTAACACCCCTTCCACGTAAAGCTCTGACCTCTCCAAGATCTGACTCCACAGTTATACCCCATATGACGTATCCCCCTGCTGGTGAGGCGTTTCTGTCTGATTAGCATATATTAATATGCATAATTTCACATGTTAGTACTTCGCATGCAAGTTTCACATGCATCCCTTGACCCCAAAACATTCATCACATCCAGTCTTGAAAATGGACCTTTTCTTCCCATGCCTCCTTCTCCTGTGAGCAAAATTTAGGGAGTTCCTAATGGACTTCAAGGTCATCAGCCTGCCCCTACACTTCAGCCGTGCTGACCAACGCTTGTGATTAATGTGAGCATGCTAAAAGCCTATAGTGCACATCTGTTCAAGGTTAGACGTTTAAGAATTAAGAAGGTGAGTCATCATGCCAGTTAGTCGTTCATATAAATGCATATAAGGTACAAGATTTCACACAATTATAAATGCTTAATTTTAACTAATCATCATTTAAGAATATTTGTCCACAAACATAAAGTAATACAATTGTTTCCTACAACAATTCCCCCTTACGACGTGTCCCAAGACATGTCATCACACTCTAGGTCCTCCAAACATATTTTTGACATGTGTTTAACCTGTGAGAGCGAAAACCTGTCGGGCAGCCAACCAACCAATTTTTTGACAGGAAAAATTCTTCCACTTGCCCCTTCTGCCCCCAGGCGGCCAAAATTTTAACCATGTCAACAGGAGGAAGTAACATTATTTCCCTGTTTGTTATCTCCCAGACTACTTGTTCTACAACAGTAATTGTGTCTGTATTTTATCCTGTCGCACCCCCTTTTACCATACCAGCCATTATTAAACAATCAATGTGTTTCCCCACTAAGTTTCCTTATACTTAATAAAATACTATCTATACTCTTATATGTATAAGTGTTAAAGTTACAGGGTGCGTTTTTTTTTTTTTTTTTACAATTTGTTCAGAAAGTTCAACCTGCAAGGAAGGAAAAAGGAAAAAAAAATTAAGAGTCCAAGCAACCTGTAAAGAAGAAGAGTCCACGTCAACCTGTAAAGAAAATAATAATAATGTGTTCTGGACCTTCAAGAGCTTCAGACAGCTCTCCGGTGACACCTGTCGTTCGCAGAGTGTCCAGCTGGCACTTGTTACTAATTAGATGCTTGCTTCTGCGTCTGGTGCTCCTCTGGTGACAGTGCTGGCTTGCACTGAGACAGGTGGTACCATGAGCTGCCTTTACCCTTGAGTCGTACCGCATGGCTGGTTCTCTCTGTCACCCGGAATGGGCCTGTCCAGCGAGGCTCTGACCACTTTCACTTAATGGCTCTCAGATACACCCATGGAGCCACGGCCACCTCGGGAGGTATCTCATGCTCCTCGTCTCCTCCTCTGTTTCTCCGTACCTGCAGAGATAGTTCCTCACACACTGATTTTAGTTTCAAAAACAGTTGACGATACTCATCTGTGTTCGTCCCAGGCGAGCCCACATCAGGATTCAGTCTTGTTTTTGGGCCTGGAAATGCTACGCCTCTGACCAGTTCAAATGGGGAGAAGCCTGTGCTGCTATTAATAGAACTCCGAATACTGATCAGGGCAATTGGTAGGGCATCTAGCCAATTCATGCCCGTGGTCAGTGTAATCTTAGCTAATTTGGATTTCAAATTTTGATTCATCCTCTCCACCTGACCTTGTGAGGCAGGATGATACACACAACCATAGCTATGGTGCAGCCCCAACGACTGCTCCACCCACTGCTGTGTTTTGCTCATGAAATGACTCCCATTATCTGAAAAAATTTTCCTAGGAAACCCATGGTTCGGAATCCAACAATTAATCAGAAACTTACAGACTGATTTTGCATCTTCCCTCAGAGTGGGGAGTGCCTCTACCCACCCCGAGAATTGATCTACAACGACCAGGAGATATCTATATCTCCTAATGGGGTCAATCATATCTGTGTAATCCATTTGAATCTCATGTCCATGAGAATCTGGCAATGTAAACCTTCCTGGAGCTAGTTTAAATGCTTTTGCTACGTTCTGTGTGTTACAAATCTGACATTTAGTGATGTAATCAACCACTAATGCTGACATGTATGGGTGCCACCATTGTTTTAGATTTTCCAGTGTCTGTCGTCTTCCTTCGTGCGCCACTGTGTGTGCTTCTTCTAAAACTGCTTCTGCTAATGACATTGGTAAAACTACTTGTCCTTCTTGTGACGTCCACACCTGACTGTTTGGGCTAGCCCCCTTTGCTAGCCATACTGACTTTTCTTCTGGACTTGCCTGATCCTGTATGTGTCTACGGTCTTGTCCTGTGGGAATCGGTTCCCAGGGTACACTGGAGTCCAACACAAGCATGTTGTTGGGTTCCGTGTATCCTGCTGCTCTTTATGCTGCCTCATCTGCAGCTTCATTCCCTCTGTTTATTATTGTGTCTCCCTTTTGATGTCCTTTACACTTCACAATTGCTACCTTATTTGGTTTGTGTATAGCTGCTTCTAATCGCATCAGTTCTGTCTTGTGTTTGACTGGTTTCCCTGTGCTTGTGACATATCCAACCTGCTTCCAATGTGGAATGTCTACGTGTGCAGCTGTGACTACGTACGCTGAGTCACTATAAATAGTGACGTCCCTTCCTTCTGCCATAGTCAGGTCTGGCTAAGTCAACTGCAACGGATAATGCTTGTTTAACATCTATAAACGCCTGTTCTGACTCCACCGTCCAAGTGAGCTTAGCAGACAAATTTCTCATCCCTAGAGATTTCACCATGTCTCTAAGAGGTTGTGTACGTCCGACAAAGTCAGGAATGTATTGTCTGCTGTAGCCAGTCAGTGATAATGGTACATATTTATATGTTCCTGTACTAGTGGCCACTAAAGGAAGCATAGTGCCGACGTTAGTGTCAGTCCTATACCTGTCAGGCGGGTGTCGGGGTCTGGTGCTTCGTCTCAAAATGTCCGTTTTGTCTGAGGTGTGCATGTCGCATTCTAAAGTCTGTTGTTGTAATTCCAATTGTCTCTTTTCTTCTAGTATGAGGTTTTCCATGGCACGCAATGTATGGTTCAAATCAGTCATCCGTCTACCACCACGTCGTCCGTTCGCACTGCCCTCATCATCTGCTATATGTCCCTCATCATGGTCAGATTCGTCAGTTGTGACATGTCCTTCAAAATCTGCTTTACTCCTGATGTTTTGTTTAGTTTTATGTGGCATCGGGTTCTTAAATGGTGTTGTCAGTGTTTGTTTATTGGCAAGGCGCGGCTTATCCTGTTCTACATAATTTCCCGTGGTATCTATAAGGTCAGAACAGTCGGTGTTAATATTTGTGTGTGGAATTGAAATTGACTCATTCGCAATTGAAATGGATCTTCTGTGTGTGCGTTTGTGTGTGTGACTCTGTGGGCTGCCTGCTGACAAGCAGAGCCCCTCCCTTCTGTGTCTGTCTGTAAACTCACTGTGCCTGAGTCTACACTAAAGACAGGTAGGATAGTATCAGGTGGTGGGACGTGGCCTAAGTTGTATGGCGGAGGCGGAGCTGTAAGCTCCTTCCCCTTGTGTTTTGTATAGTCACTTTCCACTTCCGCCTTCTCGGCAGTAAGTGAAACAGCCTTCGACTGTGACGGACCTGATGTTTTCATTGTAACAAGCTGCGCGGTCATACTGAGGAATGCCATTTTAATAGCTATTAGCCCTGCAATGTCCGTTTTAGCTATTTTCAAACTTTTCTTTGCCTTAGCTCTTTTGAAAAGGCTAGCCCTACTTACCTCTGCTTCAGCCTGACGTAATATTTGCTCCTTTTCTCTCTTCAACTGATTAACGCAGGTTATCAAAGATACAGTATCCCCTGTGTGTGTTTTAACCCAGTTATCAAATCTCTTGAGCACACTTTTGTGCACAATATCCCACTTTTTCAAATTTATCACTCCATTTTTCACTCCCTCAGCTATCATTTCAATTTGCTTAACTAACGGTTTCCATTCCCAATTCCCCACGCCGTAAATGGCGTTTAATTCATTATGCAAATCTCTAGTAGTAGCCATGTTGTCTGTAAGGAGCTGATTAAAAAAAATTGGATCTCACCTGAATGGGTCTTCGTTCTAGTTCACTCTTTAATTGCAAATCAATTAACACCGCAAAGTTTCATCACAATTCAGAGTGAATAAAACAGCTTCCCAAGGTCACCCCCACACAGCGCCCAGGCAACTGCACTTAGCGCTCTCCGCCTCAGTTTATAAAAAAAAGGAAAAAGTCCAAGGTTTAGAGTCAAGTTTTCAAACTCAGCCAAGAAAAGAAAAGAAAAAAAAAGTACCACCTCAGCCCTGTGAAGAATTTCACAGGTGGATAAAAAACATAAGCGTGTCTTCAAACACAGTATTGAATTTAAAAGCAAGCAAAGTCTAATTTACATTAATTATCAAACCGGCCCACAGACTGAAAAAGCTCTTTAGTCAGAAACATATAACACACCAATATATGAAATAGAGTTTGTAGTAAATAGAAAAAACTATAAGGACAGGACAATTATCTCACAATACAGAATTAAACCAAAGACTATATTTTAGGAACGAAAACTAGTTACCGGACACACTTAACAGTCAACAAGACACAAAAGTGTCTAATATGTGGAGGAAGAGTTCCAACCAAACAGAACGAACATCATCAGCACACCGTTAAAAGGCAGTCAAATTACAAGATATATTATAACAATTGAAAGCAAAATTTTGAGAACTACTGAAATAGCAAGCAAGTTACAAAATATATTATGATGAACGAAAAACTAAACCGAGGCAGAAAATAAATTGTTAACACAAACTATTACAGTCAAAAAATGCAAACAGAACCGGAAAAATAAGATTATTTGTACAATAAGTAGTAAGCGAAGTACAAAATATATTTTATCTACAAAAATCCAAATCACCCCAAAAACAAAGGAAAATGATTAGGAATTAGAACAGGTGGTCTTATACAAATAAATGGACCAGTTTATGCAATCCTCTATCGCCCTCTAGCGAGCAGAAACATACTCAACAGTCATGTAAAGAAACCCTAAGAAATAACACAGCCTCTTAGAACATAGAAAACATGAATACACAATCAAGTTTCATTAAAATACACAACAAACCCAGGTGGGAACAGCATCCACCAATATCAAATTTGCGGGAACAGCATCCGACAATATAAAATTTGTGGGAACAGCATCCGACAATATAAAATTTGCGGGAACAGCATCCGCATGTGATTATACTTAAGAGGAGATAAAATCTCACGTACGGACCCTCCGACTGGGCAATTAACTCGATACCTCATCAGGTTCCGAGTGGAGCACGCCAAGTCTCAGTCTCAAAATGGGAACAGCATCCATCTATTATATTTTTTAATTTATTTTGTTATTCTTATTTTTATTTTTATTTTTTTTTCAAACAAACAACCCCAAATATATAAACAAATTGATTTGCTCTATGCCCCACTCCGGACCGCTGTCGGACCTCCGCACCACTCCAACTTAGAGAATTCAATATGCAGAATTTGAATATAACAGGGTCTGCGCACCCACCTTATTATATTGCGGCCGCGAGTGGAACGGAGTCCGAAGTCGTCCGCCGTCTGGACCTTGCGCACGTCGGGGTCACCAATGGAAGATTAAAATGTTCTTTTGGACCGTTCTCAAAGTAATTAAAATTTAGAAAAATATCCAAAAGGTCCAAAATACACCCTCCCTCTTCGGGGAGACGTGTTCGTTCCGGAAGAGTCGCAGAAACCAGTCGAGTGAAGTTCAAAGCAAATCAAAGTATTTATTTAACAATACTGGACCTGACCTCTCCAAGATCTGACTCCACAGTTATACCCCATATGACGTATCCCCCTGCTGGTGAGGCGTTTCTGGCTGATTAGCATATATTAATAATATGCATAATTTCACATGTTAGTACTTCGCGTGCAAGTTTCACATGCATCCCTTGACCCCAAAAACATTCATCACATCCAGTCTTGACAATGGACCTTTTCTTTTCTTCCCCTCCTTCTCCTGTGAGCAAAATTTAGGGAGTTCCTAATGGACTTCAAGGTCATCAGCCTGCCCCTACACTTCAGCCGTGCTGACCAACGCTTGTGATTAACGTGAGCATGCTAAAAGCCTATAGTGCACATCAGTTCAAGGTTAGACGTTTAAGAATTAAGAAGGTGAGTCATCATGCCAGTTAGTCGTTCATATAAATGCATATAAGATACAAGATTTCACACAATTATAAATGCTTAATTTTAACTAATCATCATTTAACAGGTTAAGGATATTTGTCCACAAACATAAAGTAATACAATTGTTTCCTACAACAACGTTTACATCAGTAAAGGGAGCTTTTCCCTTAACTTTTTCAAAACATGACTCAAATCACATTGGTTTTGATGCTTCTGCGAGGAATGTCACAGGCTTGTAGTAGAACATGGGTAATTCCCATCATGAAAATGTCACCTTTGTTGAGGAAAATAAAATTATTGGGACACTTGTACATTTAGTTAGGCAGGCACAATACAAGGGCTGTGAGGGTGCAAGTTCAAGTATCGGGACAGTGGTTTTAGAATTTTGTTTTTCTTTTTTTAAATGTTAACTGGTAACAGGTCAGCTCAGAGATGTAGATGAATTACAAGTTTTGAAAAGTGAAATTTCCAGAGGGTATTTTCAAGCCGAATTTAACCATCTGAAATCCTGGACAGAAATCCTAAAGTGACGTTAAGAGAAAGTGAAAACAATATGCACTGAATAATAAATGTGATTTTTTAACAATGCTTTGGAAATTAATATGGGTTATTGAATATATTTTAAATGAATTTCTCCACAGTGATGACATTATTTTGGGTAGAGAGCTCAAATTTTCCCTGTTAAAAAATACAAACTGCGCACACAGAAAATATAAGCCATTTGTAATTCAGTAAGTATTCATTCAGTTATTTTTATTCAACCAGTAATTTTTATTCAACCTGTTTTTTACTTCAATAAATATTGTCACTGAAATACTTGCATACAAGTGTTGTCTGTAATTTTTGCATGTTAAAGTAGATAAAATATTTTAAATGCCTGTATGTTCTGTAAGTACCAGGGTGTGTGTGTGTGTAGTGTTGGAAGTGATCATTTTAAGATTGTGGTCTAAACTTCTCCCCTCAATGGTTTTGTTATAAAATGTGCATAGGAAGTGACCCATGTAAAATGAACCAGAAAGTACTGTAGCACTGAAATTTTTTTTACATGTTTACTCTTAACATGTACTCTAACATTTTTTAGAAAGAATGTAATTAAAATTGTGTGAGCATTTGTTCTTTACTTAGGATAACAATCAAGAGGAGAAAAAATGATCATCATTGATGTGACACCACAGACATGAACATGGCCACTGTCATCATGCTTTTTGAAATGTTGTATTCACTGAACTTGGCATATCCAAAGAGACTACATTACACATTTGGGGCAGTGCAAAACATTTGTTGGACATTTGTTTAAATTTTATAATTGATTACTTAAAGTGTACATGATTTGACTCAGTACTGTTCATCATCCAGCCACCTAACGGTACACAAAAGGACTTGGACTGAAATGTATACTTATATTAAACATATACTATAGTGTATTGTGTAGTAAGGTGTACCATAACAGGGTAAAATATTTTTAATAATATATTATTGAAATATTTGTTTAAAAATACTTTTATGCATATATTTGCATAACACACACATATATGAGAAGAAGAGTCAGTCACATTTTTGGGAGAGTCAGTTATATTTTGTAAATATAACTTAACATAATTTTAAAATATTTTACATATGGGAATTATTAGGAAGTATTTTTTACGCCTAAGTGTATTGAAAAATGAAATATTCAGTTTTAATACTACATGGATTTTTTTTAAACCCTTTGAGGTTCTGATTTTTCTGCATTATCACAATTAAACTGACTTCTGTATGAAAGTTTGTATAGCATTCTCTTTTATGAGTAGTGCAATCATGGCTTCTGATATTTTTAAGTATGTTATTAGATTAAAATTCTTGTTTAAATTTACAGTTCTTGATAATAACCACAGCCTATGATGGATTAAATGTTGTATTAATAGAAGTCACTTGGCACTGATTCAATGTTCATTAAGGAACCATAAATCAGTCGAAAGCAATGGTTGATTTTTTGTTGGTTTTGTGTTGTGGATGCATCACAACATAAAGTTGGACCAATATTTATTCATTCATTCATTCATTATCTGTAACCGCTTATCCAATTCAGGGTCGCGGTGGGTCCAGAGCCTACCTGGAATCATTGGGTGCAAGGCAGGAATACACCCTGGAGGGGGCGCCAGTCCTTCACAGGGCAAACAATATTTAATCAACATAATATCTATGTTCACAAATATTCTTACGTCGGAGATCACCGCTGGTTCAACCATTAAGACGATAAAAAATGAACGTTGAATCAACGTACTTTTGCTATCTGGGTAATTACAGAATATAAATGAATTAATGTTTGTTAGAACTGTTACTGGCTTTCAGTCGACTTGCCATTAGATAATAGCACCGCAGTTCCCACCTTATTTTGGCTGCGTTAAAAAATAAAACAAAATAACGGACTGTTAAATCTGGCTACTGATTGGCTTAGTAAAAATGATTGACAAATAAGTCTAGTATCTGATTAGTTGCGGTCAAAAAATATTTAACATATGCCCCGTCCATTTGTCCCGCCCATTTGTCAAGCCTGCAGCATTACGTACATTGAGACGTAGAGCCGGATGTAGGTGCTGCTAAAGGCAAAACATGAAAACAAATAACTGAGTGTTATATGCACGAATTATCATGATGATCCCCGGAGAAAGCAAATAGATGGATTATTTCATTCGTATTCATACAAAGAAAACACATCGAATCGTTGAACTGAAAGCAGACAGTACTATTTACTTGCGAGTTCACCAGTCAGCTAGCTAGCTAATGCTATTAGACGGTAGATTTCATGAAATTGCAAAGCTATGGTTAAGTACCGAACGAAGGACTAAGCTTAAATTCGTGGAAAATATACTCGCTATTTACATAATGACAGGTAAGTTAAAACCATCAAATGTTAAGGTTAAGCTAGCTAGCTTCAAAGAACCTTAAGTTATTTAAAGGAAATTAGAAATGAGTTTCAGGGTGCTAATTATTTCAATAGCTGTTAGGAATCCAGCTGGCGAATATCATATAACGAATAGCATCAGTTTTATTTTCTCAGCTCTAGCTTCAGAAAAATAAAGCCTCACTGAATTAAATTCATTTTGTTCAGAGTTACATCTATGTGATATATAATTTGCTCGTTAAGCCAGTGGATATATATTGTGTTTTAGCGGTTGATATAAATTAAAGATATTGCGTCCAAGCTAAAACAATACATTTTTTTTTTGTAGATGATGTCGTTCTATTAAGTGTACCGATTGTCAGACAGCTTTACCACTGGGACTGTGGTTTGGCATGTTCCCGAATGGTTTTAAAGTAAGTTCAAACCCGTACGACTTAAAATAATTCAGCTTGCTTCGTCTTGCAACTTTATGCTTTAATATGTTGTTCCAAACGGACTAGATATCTGCATCCGGTGAGTGAGGAGGAGTTCCAAGGAGCCTGCTGGGATCTGAAGTTGACTGAGAGTGTGTGGACTATCGACCTTGCATATCTCATGTGTCAACTAGGTGTGAGGCACTGCTTCTGCACTCAGACATTAGGTGTTGACAAGGGCTTCCGAAATCAGGTCAGTCAGAAACCTGGACATTTGTAACTCCTGACAAAAATAGTGGAATCCTAAAACCTAAGAGGTTCATATAGCTTTTTTTATTATTATTTATTTAATTTTTAAGCAGTTAAACTCCACTAATGAAATACACAATAATTATCGTTTACTAATCACATTTTCTGGCTGTGTTAAACATAGTGCTACATCCACCATTAAATGCAAAAAATAAATATAATTATTTAATGACATTTTAAATACATTGTTGTCCTCTTGCTTGTAGTGATTGAAGTATGAATTTTATTAATGAAAACCAATCAAGGTCCATTCCTGTTTCCCAAATAGCAGTTGACAAGAACTTGTCATTGACCATCTCTCTCTCTCTCTCTCGCCCCACAAGTATGCTTTAATATGCCATTTCTAACACTCCTTGCCCTGTGGTTAGATGCGTTAATTAGAGCTAAATCAAACTCATAATAATCAATTAATCTTTTTTTTTTGTTAATTTAAAAAAAGAATCAGTATTTAAATAAAATCAATTGCATCATTTTAATGAAATGCATAGGACAGTGCAATTTAAAATTAATTATTTAAACAATAAATATATAGAGTTCTCTTTCTGAAATAAGAAACCCAACAGAAGTAGCATTACTCACAAGTAACACAATATTAAATATATACTGTTGATGGCAAAAAGGGTAAACAAAGACAAGGTCATTGCAATCGAATTACAATATTTAGTATTTGGATAATGCCCTGTGATATGTGAGATGGACTGGTGCCCTGCTCAAGGTGTGTTTTTGCTTTGTGCCCAGTCATTCAATAGGCTAAAAACTCACTTTGACCATGAACAGGATAAAGTGGTTACACAATATGAATGAATGAATTGGATACTGAGAACACAAAAACACAGAGAAAAAGTACATTTTGTATGCTCACTTTGCAGAGCAAAAGAGTAAACAGAATGTTTTAGAACAAAAGTTTTAAATGAGTGTATACTCTGTCTCAGAATTATGTATTTAAGTTTAGTGAAAATTTTTAATATTATGTTTACTATGATTCTTGTGGCAATAGTATTTGAGCTTGAATTAGGCAGATCTGTGTGGGTTTTGTTTCTTCATCTAACTTTAATATTGGAAGTTGTACATTTGTATTCTATAATATGAATATATTTAAGTCAGTTTTAAATGTGGAAAATTAAGATTTAGACTGAAAAACATAAAATTCAGACTCAACTTCTCCAACTCAACAACCAGGGATTGTGGGAAATCGCAGATTCAATCATCCACATCCATTAAACCCAGAATCCCTTCTCACCTTTTCTTCTCAGCTTTATAACTATAGAGAGAAAAAACATACACATACACAGCGCAGCGTAACGTAACTCAGGAATAAGCGTTGGCCGATCCTATCGTTTCTAAAAATAGTACCCTCATTGCAGTGTGGTGAAACCTCTGGGAGAAAGCTAGTGTGAAAGAACACCTGTCCTTCAAGTAGGCTGTCCTTCAAATGTTTATTTAGCTATTATAACTAATTTGTTCGCTCAAACACATGAATTACAGTGTTTATATTCAGCTTCATTTTTAGTAAACCTGACATTAACACTCGCAAATTTCAGGGCTGAAAAATCTCATTCAGAAAAAAAACCCATGAAATTCTCTTTATTTGCATTTTTATTTATTTATAGTGTTTCTAAAATATTTGTATGAGGTTTTACAAATATTTGTTTAGCTAACCAAATAAAACCTGAAAAGCATGAATAATTTTTTTAGTGTGTACTCTAAATAAGTAAGTATTTATTTAATCATATTTTAGAAAGATTCTTTTAATAATAGTTACAATTATAATTGGCTGGTTAACTGTCAAAACAGTTTTTATTAGTGGGGGGATTAGCCTTATTGGCCATGGATAAAACGCTCAAAGTTTTATCAGTCAGATTCTAGAGCTGAGAATATCAAGAAAAACATGTCCATCTGATGCTACTCATTTATTTGGTCACAGTAATGTCACAGTAATTTAATAAATTATCATTAAAATGCTTATATTTTTAACTTACTGTCATGGCTGGGCAGGAAGACAAGGAGGTGGACATACATGCAAGGAATTTTTATTAAAAGAACAAAGCTATAACAAAACAAACACGAGTAATGGAGAAATGTGGACTGGACAGGGCCAGAGACAGGAGCGGAGCTAGGTGACTGGACAGGGGACAGGATAGGAACAGAAACATTAGACTGGACTGAGGACAAGGCAGGAACGGAGACAGGAGACGAGTACTGGGACTGGACGGGTGACAGGACAGAACCAGAAACACCAGATGGGAATCGGGACAGATACTGAGACTGAACGGGGACTGTACACTGGACTGGAAAGTGGACTAGACTAGGCAGGGGAACAGGGACAAACACAGTGACAGGGACTATCCAGGGGAAGACGATTCCACAGTTTAGGTGCACATACAGCAAATGCAGAGTTTTCATTTTGCTGTAGTTTAGTTATTGGAATAACAAACAAACCTTTATTTGTGGGTCTCTGCAACCTGGTACTTAAGTGGGGGAACTAACAGTTTACATATTCATGTGCCTCACCATGTGCATCCAGTGAAGAGAGGCCAGAACTGGGGGGGGATGTAATGTGCATTAATTTGTCGTTGACAACTTAAAAAGAAATGTGTCTTCTGCATCACCTCAGCCCTAGGATTGAGGGAGGGGGACATTACTGTTCCTTCAGTCCCATTGCCCCCAATTTTCCTGCCGGTCATGCTAATTGAACCAACAGTCTTTCAGTCCTAAGCCCTCTTCTCTGAACATTAGGCCATGGCTGCCTATTGCCATTTTGTTTTTTGGTATAATTCTTAACTCTCCTCAAAAATGACCAATACTGCTCTCAATGTAGAATGGGCAGTCCTAAAAGTGGGTAATGCTTATGTCACTATTACTCTGACCAATCACAAGGCTACCTTAGCCATGCCTCCTGTTCAAGAGACTTGTGAGCTAAAGCTTAGAAGCCGTTAGTAAACGAGCTAGCTATCCAGCTATTCACCAAGCTAATGGGGTGGAAATGAAAGAGCAAAAACAGAGCAAGCAGAACACAAAACAATACTGAATGAGACTGAATGGATTATGTCTGAGTACAGTAGAGATAGCAGAAACATCTGGTCAGCGTGTTTAACGGCATATCTGCGGGGATGTCAGCCGCAATTGGCCGGCTCACATTTTCCTCAAGCACCCTCTGATACAGTGAAGAATTCATAGGAGATTCTATGATGGAGAGCTTGCCACGCCCTGCTGCAGCAAAGCAGCCCCCCCAAAAAAATTTCTACCTCCCTGCTTCACGGTTGGTATGGGGTTCTTGTGCTGTTAGTCTTCTGTTGCTGTGGCCAGATAATTCAGCTTTTGGATTCATTTGTCCAAAGCACATTGTTCCAAAAATCCTGGTCTTTGTCCATATGCTTTCTGGCAAACTTTAGTCTTGCCCTGATGTCTTTTTGACAGCAAGGGTTTCCTCCATGTGCAGTCGTTCCTTGGTGCTATATGCATATACCTTGACATCAACAAGAGCCACTTATAGGTCCCGTGATGACATTTTAGGATAGTTGGAGACTTTTTAATGCACCTTGCGGTCTGCTCTTGGACTGAACTTGTTAGGATGGCCTAACTTGGCCATGTTGGCAGGTGGTTTAAATGTTCTCTCAATACTGTTCAAATGAAGCTCATATGTCCATATGTTTAAAAATGTTCAAAAAGACCAAGGTTTTCATGAGGTGTCCTAACTTTTTCACATAACTGTATGTTAACATATATATAATACTATAAAAAATTACACGAAACCACACATGACAACTGCAGTTCATAGTAAATATGTGACTGCTCTTTCTTGAGGCTGTATGTTGCCATGGTAATGTAAACAGCATTCTGTTCTCAAGTGAAAGAGAGCTGAGAGTCATGCACAGTCATTTGTATATTGGACCATGCCCTCACCGTTCTCAGAGAGTTCCAAAGAGCATATTTTGGTCATATTTGAGGAGGGATTGATAGTATTTCTGTTTTTTTTTTTTTTTTTTAAACTTTGTTCAGCTTTAGATTGAAAAACGGGTGCCACAGTAAGGTAGTGTTGCAGTCACACAGCTCCTGGATCCTGGGTTTAAGTCCCACTCTGGGTGACTGTCTGTCAGGAGTTTTGTGTATTCTCCCCATGTCCGCATGTGTTTCCTCCAGGTGCTTCAGTTTCCTCCCATGGTCCACGAACACACGTTGGTAGGTGGATTGACTTCTCAAAAGTGTCAGTTGGTACGAGTGTGTCACTAAATTTTTGAGTTATGTCGCCCTGCGCAGAACTGGCGCCCCTATAGAGAT
The DNA here is from genome assembly GCF_029633855.1 of Hoplias malabaricus. Taxonomy (NCBI): domain Eukaryota; kingdom Metazoa; phylum Chordata; class Actinopteri; order Characiformes; family Erythrinidae; genus Hoplias; species Hoplias malabaricus. Next base: position 18,374,426 of record NC_089813.1, read on the forward strand.
ATAGTTGTGCAAAACCCCTGTGTACGTGGGATAGGCTTTGGACCCACCACAATCCTGAAAAGGACAAGTGGGTACAGACAATGAATGAAACACAGAGGCAAATATAATGCCTTTATGGTCAGAAGCACACGTCTTCAAACTGACATGTCTCTGTCCTAGAGAAAAAACTATATCCAAATATGCCCATGGTTTTGTAAGGAATTGCTCACTGGTATGTGTTTGTGTTTTCACTAACATGGATGGGTCAAATGCAGAGAAGCAATTTCAATTTTAGGATCAACAAAGGTCCTCCTCCTCCTCCTTTAAAGTCACCCACTAGCTGAACTTTGTCATAATCAATCACAATAGAAGACAATAAATCTGAAAACACTGATGAATAAACAGTCAAGTGACATAATAATTGGTAAAATACAGAAAATGAACCAGCATAAACTATAAAAGACAACTGCTCAAACAATGAAAAAGGTTTTTGAAAACAACAGAAAGGCCCCAACCTGGCCCACTTAATCTAGGACAGTTAAAATATCTGTAGTCAGATGGGCACAGTTCAGTGGGTGGCAGCCTCCAGTGAATGCAGAATAATAGAGTGGCCGAACTGCTTGAACACACCAGCAGAAAGAGCAAACTGTCCTGGTTCACAGAAAACCTGTGCACAGCCCATAAACAGCTACTTAAACCAAAACAAAAAGCCTAATTTTCCCCCATCGTTTTTCCGCCTTTGTTTTCACTGGTTAGACTGTCGCCCACAGCAAAGATGACAACAAATCTCAGGAGGAACTGTCAACTTCAGTAAAGGTGTGGGAAATCATTTTGTGAATTAATCCTAGTTGCTGCACCAGATAAAACCTCTACACGCTCTTAAATATGATGCAAAGTTTCACGATCATAGACAACAAAATAACAATGCCAATAATAAAAACAAACACAGGACAGAGAAGCATATTTGAGGAGATGCTGCCAAGGACCAGCACCATCATTGGAACTCATATGTACTTGTCTGACTACAGAACATGTTTCTGCTGCATTTAGAAATGCTAAATGCTTAAACTACTATGCAAAGAGGAATCCATATATTTATTTGGACCCAAAGTCATCTGAGGTGTACCAAAAACAGTAGAAACATGTTCTGTAGTCAGACAAGTACATATTTGAGCCGGCACAGGAACAGAGGCAGCCTGGTTGGCCGTCTTCACAGGAACAGCTGCGGTGACGTCCTCGGAGGCAGGGGGCCCTGCAGAGACGTCCTCGGAGGCGGGGGGCCCTGCAGAGACGTCCTCGGAGGCGGGGGGCCTTGAATCCTCTGGATCACCCAGGGGCTCTGGATCCTCTTGAGTGACTGAAGGCTCTGGATTGAGGCTCCAGTCTCTTCGGGGTCGTGGACATTCGGGCTTAGTAGTTGGGAGCTCCTCAAACAAATTCACTAAAATAGTTAACTTAAATATAAAGTCAGCGAGTTCTCCATTGCTGTTGGCCCTGAACTCTGGTAATGATTGTTTGATGGACCCAACTTGTTCAGTTAATTTTGCCCTTAAAGATCGGGCATATACCTGTATTACAGTGTCCACGTACCCAAAATCACGGCTGGCTTTGAAGGAGTGGTACTGGAGACAGGAGCAGGACTGGAAGCTGGAACAGGAATGGAGACAGGAGCAGGACTGGAAGCTGGAACGGGAATGGAGACAGGAGCAGGACTGGAGACAGGAGCGGGACTCTTGGACTTCTTTTTGATCTTTTTCTGAACTCTAGAACAGTCCACTAGAGTCTCCCTGCACTGATCCCCAGCCATAGTCAGTTCCATAAGTCCCACAGACAATCCAAGTTCTTCTGCTACCTCTATGATTTGGTGGGACATTCTGTCATGTGGTGGTATGTAGGGGAGGTCAAAGAGCAATGAACAGGGAGGAGGTAATCACAGGAGACTTTTAATTAACACAAAAAGGGAACTAAACAGAGAGACAAGGGATCTAAACAAAGACTACTAAACTCACTTAGCAAGACTAATATAACTCATAGAACAAAAACAATACAAAATCTTGAAACAAAAACAAAGAGCACTAAACAAGGCTAGACACTAAACAGAAACTAAACACAAAAGGGACTAATACTAAACAAGACTAAAACTGAGAAAGTAAACAAGAACAAAACAGAACAGGCTTAACACTTAACAGATGATGAACACAAAACAGAGGTTAACTATACACAACAAAGCTAAACACAAGAGCTAAACACTGAACACTGGAGTAAACACGAACAGATCTAATGGGGCAAGACACTAAACCATAAGATAAACATTACACAAGGCTAAACAAGAAGGCTAAACAGCAGAACACCAAAACATAGCATCTTAGAATCTTACACACAGCCATGGGCCATGAACCACAAACATACATGCAATCACAATGTCCCACAACCAGGAACCACTGACATGGACTATAAAAAGACTACACAAACAAGAAACACCTGGGACAGATAACGAGGGGGCAGGAACACAAAGGAGACACAAGAGGGAGGAGCAAAGGCGGAGATAAATGAGACAGACAGCAGGAACACACTAGACTGGGCTATACATGACAATTACTCACCTCAAAGTACAAGCTATGTCGTTAAGCCAACATTATTTTAAATGGGATGATTTATTTAATATATTTTGACAAACTTAACATGTTCCTACATCTCCATCCAAGGGTTTGACATGCTTTAATTTACATGCTCAGCATCATAGTTTTGCTTCTGTGCTATCTAAGTCAGCTTAATACATTTTGCAGATAACAGCCTTTATTTGAAGAGGCTAAAGTAAAATGTTTCTGTATTTTGGAGGACTTTGGTTTTACAATTTCTCACTAATTTCATCCACCATTTTCATAAAATTTGTTTATATCTCCTGTGTTTGAACTGCAGTGTTAAAGCAGGTCTGGAGATGAGTTACAAGAATTAAGGAAAGCATGAAATCTTCATTTACACAATATATTTTTTCTCTATCTTTGTAGTCGTTCTACAAAAAACACTTTGACACAGAAGAAGACAGAGTGAATGAACTCTTCCTGAAAGCAGAGAGCAAAGGAGTTGTGGTAAAAAAATGGTAATGATTTTATTCTTCTTTTAATGAAATTATTCTTCAGCTTGTATATACATTTAGTGTGTTACATGATCATATCAATTCCAGTTTACACCATAGCCTATGTTATCTCTTGATTATTAATGTATTTCTATATTTAAAATATATATAATCCTTGTTTTTATTTAGCTCTGTGACTGTTCAGGAAATCCAGGCTCATCTGATCCAAGGTCATGTAGCCATTGTGCTAGTCAATGCTGTAGTGCTGGTCTGTGAACACTGCTCCAATTCCGTCAAATACTGCTGCTTCCTCCCTGTGGGTCAAAAGTGTTTCTGTCGGAAGCCTGACTATCAGGGCCATTTTGTGGTAGTATGTGGATTTAATCGTACGACTGGCTGCATTTTTTATAACAACCCTGCATACTCTGACCGTAAGTACTATACACATTTAAAGGTGAATACGTGTGTCTAGCTGTGAAGTGTTCTTATTTGAAAATTGGCCAGAACGGACTAGGCATTATTTGATTATTTAATAAAAATACACCAGGTAGCTTTTACATATCACCCATTCTAATATATTTTGCATACATAAAAGAGTGTAAACAGTATTACATATTACATAAGCATATTACAACAGTATTGCAAATAAGTCTGTGGCACAGTGACACAGCAGGTAGTGTCGCTGTAATACAGCTCCAGGGACCTGGAGGTTATGGGTTCAAGTCCCACTCTGGGTGACTGTCTGTGAGGAGTTGGTGTGTTCTCCCTGTGTCCTCGTGGATTTCCTCCGGGTGTTCCGGTTTCCTCCCACAGTCCAAAAACACACATTGGTAGGTGGATTGGCTACTCAAAAAGTGTCTGTAGGTGTGAGTTAATATATGTGTATGTGTTGCCTTGTGAATGCCTGGCGCCCCCTCCAGGGTGTATTTCTGATGATTCTGGGTAGGCTTCGGACACACCGCAACTCTGAACTGGATAAGTGGTTACTGATAATGAATGCATGAACTCAAAAACGTGAATTAACACGATTGAACCCTTGAGTGAAGTGACTGACTGAAGTGCAAAGTATATTTCTTATTTTGTCACTGAAAATATTGATTGTATTATGTAAACATAAACAAATTTTAAATCTTCAGATTCTTTAGATACCTGTGACACATTATTCTGTCTCACAAAAACAGTAGTGGTGTTGGATTGGATCACAAGTTTTGAGTCATAAATCGGATTGTTTTTTGGATCACCAAAAAGAAAAGGTAACAGAGACAAACGCGAAACAGGAATTTTTGTTTCCAATTTAATAGCATTGTAGGAAGTATCAAAAAAGTGGTCAGAATAGGCATAACCCAATGCTGAGAAGTGGGGAACCTCATTCACAATTACAGACATCATGCATACACATGCAAGTAGTGACAAGTTAAGCTAACATAGGGGCTTTGCTAAGCGACCTCACATTCCCAACATTACAGTGGACATGCACCCCAAACAAATCTGAACAGTGAAAAGGGTAATATAGGGGTTAAATTGGTAAAATATAGCAGCTTCCACAAGTCACCCCCCATTATGGATGCTACAGTAATTATTACTGAGTTGTTTGTATTACATACTTTTACATTGAAGTGTTGTTTGTGAAATAGCAGCTGAGTGGGGTGATTGCTCTGTTTAATTTTCTTTTGTTGATTTCTCAATTTTACACTCAGCCCTTGTCCATAAGACACTCTCTTGCATTAAACAAATATAACTGTGCTTTCCATTGACATGCCACACACTCCATATATCAAAGTGATGTCAATGCAGATTTGCAGGTTTCATCATAGCCACCCTGGCTCCCATATTACATTGTTTACAACAGTAACTGTTTATTCACCTACTTTGTTCAGATGAATTATCTCTAATCCATTACATTACTAAACAGAGACATGTGTACCATCGTGTTACATCACATTTCCGTATAATTCAACCCTATTTCCAAAAAAGATTTGACGGTGAGCCGAATATAAACACAAACAATATAATAATGTGCAACTCCTTTGAATCATACATTTAATTTAAAAAAAAAATCATTAAATGTATCATTTTCATTCTCCAGAGCAGAGCCTGCATACTGAACTATGGAGATGTTTATGTTTTAAGAATGTATTTTTGACACGTTATTTTTTGTTCCCTATCAGTCGATTCACTCGGTACAACACAAGCTGTATGGGATATTATGCCTCTTCCATATCTGGCTGAAGACACCTCTAATCACGCCTGTAAGGCAGATGACGCATAGTGACGAGGGTAGGTGGGCCCGCCCCTCACCTATAACCTCTGGACACTAGCGTTTCTCCTCAGTTCTTATGCTCTTCACCTCGCTAAGAACACCTTACACTTCTCTGCTAATCTAGCTAGCTAGTTAGCTCTTTTCCTTAGCAAAGACACTACAAATCGCTTACTGTTCCAATAGGAAAGAACGGCAACAACCTCACGTTGGTGAGTCGTCTTTCCGCGGAGCGCTGTTTTGGAACGTCTTTTGCATTCTTCTCTTGAGCTTGCTTTGCCTAGTCTCGGTGCTAGCCCGTTTAGTTTTGCTAACGGCTATCTAAATGAGCTCGCAAGCAGCTACCCGCCATGGCAGGAAAGTCCCCCGCCCTTGTCCTCAAGGGTGTGGGTTCGCTATTCATGAGAAGGACCTACATGATGCGTGCCCAGTTTGCCTGGGAATCGTTCATGCTAGAAGGGCCTTACTGCAGCCTGAGGCGTGCGAGTTCTGTCACCGGCTCAGACGTTCTACCCTGGAGCGCAGGGTGTCGTTTGTTGAAAAAATTCTCGGACAAGCAGCGTTGGACCGTGAGGATCCCCTGTTTTCCGAACAAGTTGAGCCTTCTCACTCGGACGCTGAAGAGGCTGAATCAGTGGGTGAGCCGTGTATTAATTGGGCTGAGCACATGGAGAGTCTGGGGGACGTGTGTGAAATGGGTTCGCAGTCACCTGCTCTCCTAATGAAGCCCCGGATCCCCGAGCCCGCAGCTGAACTAGAGGACGACGACCCTTTCGATCTCGGGTTAGATGAGCACGGTCTCTCCGAGGACGAGCAGGAGGACCTACCGGCTCCTCTCGTTGCAGCGGCTTCAGGGGGGAAACAGGACGAGGCGGACACGTCCTTTATCTCCCTTTATCGCCGTGCTGCTCAGAAACTGGATGTCCAGTGGCCCGCTCCTCACACAACCAAAGCGGCTACGAGATTCTCTGGGTTTTTCCTTCCCCCGGTCCCGACAGCGGTGAAACACCGTCTCCCGCTGTTTCCGGACTTCATCGCCGAGCTAAAGTCCTTATGGGCTAAACCACTGTCGACCCGTACGGCGGAGGAGACAGGTCTGCTGAACCCCCCTCCCATGGAGCCGTCATTAGCAGCTTATCTCGCCCCATCACACAACCTAGGAGTAGCAGGACCAGCCGTGCTTCCCTCTAAGCCCTGCCGTTTTTCCTCCTCGCAGCTGGATAAAGTTTACCGCGCTCAGGCAGGCACAGCTAGGGCTATGAATTCGGTCTCTCTTCTCCAAACATATCAGGCGATGTGTCTGGCCGAGCTCAGAGAGCAACTGCCGGCGGAGAGCCCGTTAACCGCCTTGCTTAACGAGGTCAGAATTGCCTCGGATTACATCCTGCGCATGTCCCGCTGTGCTGCACTTGGAGCTACTGGCGGTTCATCTAGCCTTAAAGCACTTTCTCCCCGTTCTGTGTGGGCAGCATGTCCTGGTCAGGACAGACAACACCACTGTGGTGTCTTATATAAACAGGCAAGGGGGGGACACGTTCCCTTCCTCTGTTGAAGCTGTCCCTTTTGTTGTGGAGCAGTCTCCACCTTCTGTCACTCAGGGCGACGCATATACCAGGTCACCTGAACCTGGGGGCAGACCTCCTCTCCAGAGGGGGCCCTTCAGCACGGGAATGGAGAATCAGTCCTCTGGTGGCAATGCAGATATGGGATCGGTTTGGCAGGGCCAACGTAGATCTCTTCGCATCCAGAGAAAACGCGCATTGTCCTCTGTTTTTCTCTCTAACGGACCACAGCGCGCCCCTGGGAGTGGATGCGCTGGCACACCCGTGGCCCAACACTCTTCTCTATGCGTTTCCTCCAGTAGCTCTTATATTGCCAACACTGGAGAGGGTGCGCCAGGGAAACCTTTCCCTAATTCTGGTAGCCCCCTGCTGGCCATCGAAACCATGGTACGCAGAGATAATCAGTCTTCTTGCAGGGGACCCTTGGCCTCTCCCTCTTCACAAGAACCTCCTGTCTCAGGCAGGTGGAGAAATAGTTCACCCTCGACCGGAGTTGTGGTGTCTCCACGCTTACCCGCTGAAAGGTCAATGTTAATGGCTCGTGGCTTACCCTCCAATGTAGTTGCCACTATTCAGAGTGCAAGAGCAGCCTCTACAAGAAGTCTGTATGCATTTAAATGGCATGCATTTGAGCTTTGGTGTCAGGAGAGGGAATTGGTCCCTTTCCAATGTTCCATTGTTGATATTTTAACTTTCCTTCAGGAGTTATTTGAACGAGGGCTCTCTTTTTCAACAATAAAAGTCTATCTGGCAGCTATATCAGCCTGTCATGAGGGCTTTGGTGGGTTGTCACCAGGAGCACACCCCCTAACCCCACGTTTCATGAAGGGGGTGAGGCGCCTAAAGCCTGTATTTAGGCCCACTGTTCCTCCCTGGGACCTGTGTATGGTACTTGGTGCACTATGTGCACCTCCCTTTGAGCCACTGGAGTCTGTGGACATCAAGTTCGTTTCATATAAGACTGCTCTACTCCTAGCTTTAGCATCTGCAAAACGGGTGGGTGACCTCCACGCACTGTCAGTGCACCCTTCTTGTACCCAGTTTGCACCAGGGGACACTAAGGTGACTCTGTGTCCTAATGCAACATATGTGCCAAAGGTGTTGCCTATGTCTTATAGCTCACTGGCTTTTGAGTTAAATTCTTTCTCTCCTCCTCCATTTACATCTGAGGTGCAGCAAAGGCTACACATGCTCTGCCCCGTGCGGGCACTGCGCACATACATTAATCGTACTCAGGATTTCCGTAGGTGTGACCAGCTTTTCGTCTGTTTTGCTAACCCAGTTCGTGGCAGGGCTTTGTCTAAACAACGTCTCTCTCACTGGGTTTTAGAAGCTATTTCTATAGCTTACAGCAGCAAAGGTATGGATTTACCAGAGGGGGTGAGGGCTCATTCCACAAGAGGAATAGCTACATCCTGGGCTCTTTTTAAGGGTGTCCCAGTTGGAGACATCTGTGCCGCTGCTAGCTGGGCATCACCTCATACATTTGTTCATTTTTATCGCCTGGATGTGCTGGCCCCTTCGGTAGCTCATGCTGTCCTTTCTATAGGGTCTAACATGCACTAGGCTGCTTTCTTGGTTCGGTGTCTGTTTCTCGGGGCGTGAATTTAGATCCCATACAGCTTGTGTTGTACCGAGTGAATCGACTGATAGGGAACGTTAGGTTATGTATATAACCACTGTTCCCTGAAGAAGAGGAACGAGGTGCAACACGGGCTGCCCCGTTTCACTATTAGCTCGGTGAAGATCAGCATCTTGAACTGAGGAGAGACGCTAGTGTCCAGAGGTTATAGGTGAGGGGCGGGCCCACCTACCCTCGTCACTATGCGTCATCTGCTTTACAGGCGTGATTAGAGGTGTCTTCAGCCAGATATGGAAGAGGCATAATATCCCATACAGCTTGTGTTGTACCTCGTTCCTCTTCTTCAGGGAACAGTGGTTATATACATAACCTAACGTTTTTTAGTGTTTGTTCATTACCTTGGCAGGCTAATAAGAATTTATATTAAATTCACACGTAAAATCTTTGCTTATGGATTTGTATACTGTACATGCATATTATTTTCTGATAAATATTTTCATATTTTAAATAATAATATTAAAAGTACTAATATTAAAAACATTTTGGTGTATCCAACAAAAGATTTAATTATCAGTCAACATAGAAAAATGTATTGCGATATCGTTTTTTTTCATATGGCCCGAGCCTACATCTGCATGAATGTTGAATGAATACATGAATGTTAAAACTGAAAAGAGTATTATATTGGAAAATAACAAAATAGAATATAAGACATTTAATGCAGCATACAGTACTGTGCAAAGGTTTTAGGCACCAGAGATTGAGATTTAAAAAGCTATTTACCTGAGCAGTAAGTATTTATTTGATTTTTAAAAAACAACAACAAACTGATTGATTGATTTACAAACAAACAACAAATAACATCAACATTAGATACGAGATGTGCAGAACCTGAAACTACGGATACTGGAAGCCTGTGCTAGCATTTCTCCTGCGGTGTTGCTATCAGTGTGTGAAGAATGGGAGAAGAGGGTTGCATTGACAATCAAACACAATGGGCAGCAATTGAACACATTTTATAAGTGGTCAGACACTTGTAAATAACTCATGAAAGAATAAAGTTACGTTAAAACCAAGCACACCATTGTTTTTCTTGTGAAATTCACAATAATTTCAAACAAAGTGTCTCATGACCCTCTTCCCATTGAAAAAAACAAAAGTTTGATCCAAAATGGCCACCATGGTCACTACCTATAATGAAAAGTTTCCCCCCTCCTATATACTAATGTGCCACAAATAGGAAGTTAATATCACCAACCATTCCCATTTTATTAAGGTGTATCCATATAAATGGCCCACCCTGTATATAATTTTATACAAGCACCACACTTACAGAGAAGGCATTAGTTTAAATATATATATACCTCTGGTGCCTAAGACGTCTGAACAGTGCTGTAAATTGCTCTAATATCTCAGTCAGGGCTAGACAACAATTCAGTGTCAATATATACCGCAATATAAACTGTTTCAATAACAATTATATTATTTTTATACACATTTTTAATATTTCAATATATATTATTTACAGCATATTTCACTGACTTACCAGATGCTGCCATCAGTTAATTGCACTCAGTTTTAATATTGACAAAGTCAAGAGGTTGTTGCTTGATGGTAATATTATGTTGCTTTCAGTTCTTGTCAAATTTTTTGTGGCATTTTTATTGTTCATATCTGTGTCTGTGTTATATTTTAGTGTGTTATATTGTGTTGCGCTGTATCGGCACCGATACTGGCACTTAAACACAGTATCCGTATCGGTTACAGAAAGCACCAATACCATAGGTGTGTTTGAAATGGTCCACTACTCACTGTTCACTACATGTAGTACACAGGGCACATTTCGGGACACACCCCATGAAACAGATGCTTGCTGCTAAATGCAGTTCGAATTTAAAGATGGGGCAGATTATAAACAGACTGGGTATTTCACACTGCATGACTGTTTTGTCCATTTTTAAGGAGACGAAAAATGTCACATATACTAGACGACCGGGGATAACACGCTACACAACCCCAAACTCCCCAACCAAACACGTTTCCTTGGAGACACAGATATATATGGATGTACAATTTGCTGCGGTTATTGTTTGCGCTGCTATTTGTGTAGATCCACGAAGGAAAAAAAAACACATAAAAATGTCTTTGGGTCGTGGATAAAAAGTTTACACTACACCAATATATCCATAGTTGGGTCAAAAAACTCAAATGTTTGATATGCTGCGACTGGTCTGAAATGAGATTTCAAGGCAAAATTATTTAAAATCAGGCTAAAAGTGGTGTAGTGTAACCCCAGCTTAAGGCATGCCAAAGAACACTGACTTCATTCAAGAAACCACAAAGACTTCCTACTTGTACTTTTTACAGCATTTTGGAAATATTAATTATTTCATGGCTCTGAAAAGTAAAATTTTTTAGTGTGCAGTTAATAAAGACGTAAATATGGTTCATTCAAGCTTATATCTTATTAGCGATACAGAACACTGCTTTAACAAAATAAAATCTCTGTGTATAGCAATATAGAGTTTAGGCATCTATCTAGTAGTTAAGATAGATAGAGTTGATATCGGCAGATACTTGAACATGAAATATCAGTATCGGAAGGGAAAAAGTGGTATCAGTGCATCCCTAATATTGACAGATTAACTTCTTCACAGAAGTGTAAATGACCTTTTCCAGGGTCATTGACAAACCCTGGTTTTCTGACCTTTTACTGACAAGTCTGGATGGTCCTTTTTTGTCAGGAGCACACCAAATCCATTTATTCAGATTATTCAAAATATTTCATCATGCATTTTTTGACAAACTGGAGATCCTATGCCCATCTTTAAATAAATAAGCTTTGCTAATCAAACACCCAGCCTTTCATGGGTACAGCATTTTGCACCAATTTATGATAAAAATCAATATCATTATTTAGTTTATCTCACTAATGTCCATAAATTACCCCATCCCATATTTTGGACTGTGTTTTTGGCCTAAAATGCAGGAATTGCAGGTATATTAACAAATGTAATGAAGTTGCCCAGACGAAACCAGAAAAACCTGGGTTCATACTGCAAGATTTTCTGCTTTTGTCTGGGCAACTTTATTTCATTTGTTAATATACTTGCAATTAATTAAAATGTAATAGAAAAGTAAGTGTAATGTAACACTTATTTACAACCTCAATTATAAAAAAGTTGGGATACTATGTACAATTTAAATGCATGTAAATAAAACAGTGCAATGATTTGTAAATCTTATAGAACCACATTTTATTCACACTAGTACATGGGAAACTTATCAGATGCTGAAAGTGAGGCATTTATCCATCTCTTGAAAAATATTCACTCATTTAAAAATTGATGGCCACATTACATCCAAGTAGGGGAACTACATCTCTCTCAAGCTAAAAAAAAGTTCAAATTAAATAGTCACCACTAGAATGATTCAACTGACAGTAATGAAACTTGTGCCTAGGTTTGACATCATGATGTTAATAATTCAGGTTTCATGCTCAGCCTCACATGTGACCTAAATAAGGACAGGCCTCATTGCTGTACTTGACTGGTCGTCCCATCGCGCTTGATTCCATTCTGACTTGTGATGTTGTGTTGATAGCATCATTTGCAGGCGAAGTATGCCTTGGAGAAGAGTTCGAAGGCAATTTGAGCAGTTGGATTGAGAAGTTTCACAACGTAGGGCTCTGGGAGGCATTGTGGTCTTATTGATGTGTTTTGTGCCATGCTAGTTGTGTGAATATTACCATGGTATGCTGTTGGCAGCAGTGACTAGAAGAAGACATGAATCAGTGACATAAAGGATCTGGGAGACCTACACAGACCATGGAGAGGGAGAACCGATGGGTTGTCCAACGTGGTGTGACAACAGCCATACCTGCAGGCATTTAGCGAGTGTATACACACTCGCTAAATTACATTTAGCTGGATTACATTTAACAAGCCTCTATTAAATTGCCTCCTTATAATTCAATTAAAATATTAGTTTCAGTATAGACGAAATGTAGATATCTGGATATATTATTTATTCAGTTAAGAATGTTTATTCTTTATATTTTTTATTATGAATTATAGAAAGTTAACTGCAGTGTTTGTACTATTGGTTACCAAAATCAATATTGTGTAACAATTTGAGAGGAAAGTTACCATGATGATGTGAAACACAATCAAACACAAGTAATCATGCTATAAAGCATGAACCTCCAAGAAGACCCCTGCAAATGGCTTTTATATTCTCATGTATCTGCTTATAGTCTAATGTTTAAGAACATTGTATTGGAATATTATATAAAATATGCCCTGTAACAGCTTTTTTGTGTAACAGGTATCAAATTTATTTTTGTTTATATTTACAAAATACAGTCAAACTGATCAGGCAAAATATGACTATTTTCTTGGTCAGTTATAGGTTGAAGAGAATTTAAAATTCTTAATTATTATTGCATTTTGCACACACATTTTTATAAAAATGTAACATAAATAACTGATCTTTTGATCTTTTTGGACAGGTGTGTGCTGCACTAGCATAAGTAATTTTGAAGAGGCAAGAATGAGCTATGGAACAGATGAGGACATTCTTTTTATCTTCAAGGACAGCTGAGGACATTCATAGATGACTCTTAACTGTGAGGCTGGAATGATTGAATATTTGGGCTGTATAATTTTAAACAGGTGCTTGTGCTGCTTACAAACAAGAAGTAAATTATCTTTGGCTTTTATTTAAAAAAATATAAAGGGACAGCACAAAGATATCTACCACTACAAAGGAACTTCAGTCAATGGTGCTAAAAAAGCCAAATGAGATCAAAAGAGTTTATTGTTAAGATATAAGAAAAAATTAGAGAATATATAGTCATTTGTAAGGAAAATGAAGTATTATTTAAAGCTTTTATGAACAAATAAATTCATAGAGCTGTAAAGAGATTTTAATGTTTTTTCCTTGTTAGTACTTTATTCTTTCATGTGGTATGTATATTTTAATTGCAATAAAATACAGAGATGTACAGAAACTCAGGTTTAGTAAAGTTTATTAAAACCCAGTGCACCAAGATCACCTTAATGTCACATAAGTGGATTCATCCTGCAATTACTTAATAAATAATCATGAAAAAAAGAAAAATCTATCACATTTCTGGTGTAATAAAAGGGTGTGTGACTATGTCATGTCAGCATTTGTTCACAGTTGTGCCCAAAATGAGTCCTTTTTGTTATTTAATTAGCTCTAGGACTGTTATAGTCTTTATTTGCTGTCCAATTAAAATGTTTTCATTTTTGTTGATTTTTAGTTTGCTACATCATTTATAAACAGAAGCTCTCCTTCAAATCGTAAAAATTTCATAATAAATGAACAGATTGGTGTGTCTAATACACAGTGGACAGTGGTTGGATAGGGATACACAAATTGGGGGAAAAGGATGTGCAAATTTTTTTTTTTTAATATAGAATAAAGCAAATATTATATAACTCCTCAGTAATATATTGGTGTACAATTTAAAACATATTTAAAATATATGTCTGATGTGTGAGCATGGGTTTATGCCCATTCTGACATCTTTGATGTTTGCTACCAAATTTTCAAACTGAAAATGAAAATTATTCTTCTATGTTTGTTTTCCTTTTTTTTTTTTTTGATCTGTAAAATAATCAAACTCATGACTCAAAACCTGTGATCTGACGTGAAATGTGAGTTTTGTGATCCATTAATTACTATTAAATATTTATGTTGACTCCTGCTCAAAACAATATGGTGCTTCACACATCATTAGAGGATTTTCCATTAAAAAGATTTTGGAAGGGTGGGACCCAAGAAGTTTTCTGTGGTCTTGAAGTTTATTCTTTGACAACATTAGGCTTGAAATCATGCTGGATAGCACTGGTGAGTTCCTCTGCATACATTTCATGTCTCCCTGTCATCTGCAAAAAGATTCATAGTTCACAGAATTGGGCATTTGTGAATATGCATATTTATGGAATATGAACTGCAGGCTTTAAGATTTGTGAATATTTTGGATTTATGCATTTGATTTTGTGAATTGCATTTATGAGTGTCAAGTACAACGATGCAATCCAATAACTATTTGTTAATTCCTAACCTAAAAGATTTAAGCAGGATTTAGAGATCCATACCTATATTTAACAGCATCACAGAAGAAGGACAAAGCCATACAGTGTGTATATTTTGCCAAAAGACTAAACTGATTCTGCTGGTCAGAATTTATTTCTTTTTTCAGAGTTTAAATACATAGTATAGCTGAAAATATATATAAGTAATGAACATTGAGTATATACAAAACTTCACTTTTGTCTTATTTTGGACCACCACAATACTAATATTGTAAAAAAGCTAATATATTTGGGAAAATCACAAATTAAATTTTGTTTGTTAACACTTTAAACCAATTATATCTAGTATAATTAATTATATATCATATATAACATTTTTATCTCACCTTGAAATTCCACTTGTCTGCCACTTGGCGGTTCAGGTTCAAGTCTAGTTCTGTAATTAATAACCCATCACGTACTCTGGATAGTCCTGGGGTCCGACTTCCATCGGGGGCAGACACATAACTGGAGCCATAAAAGTGGCCAAAATCGTGATGAGCTTTAAGGGGTAAAAAAAAGTAAAATAATGTGTAAGTAATTAATTATAACCCTATGCCAATCTACTAGAGCTTCACATAGGTCCCAGCAAACTCTCTTCCTACCTGCAGCCACCTAAATTCCTGTTGAATCCTACACCTCAACCTACACTTTGCTGTGGCCGTTTACGATCTGATCAGCAACCAGCTATCCTTAACAACTATGGTTACTCACTGAGTCCAGCCCATGAGTACACAAACCACTCACTGTATCACAAGCTCTTTACAGGAGTCATCAGGCAGTCACTTACCTTACCCTTTACCATCAACAACTGTAAATCCACACGGGCCTCCCTGGTGACTAAGTATGTACCTAGCCCCACTTGCACCGTTGATGCATGCTCAGTGCAACCAATTTCATGTGAACTTTACATGCTACATCAACAACAATACCAATAGCATCTCTACAGTGCATTTCCCAAGTAATTTGTGCTCTCCTTATCCACAACCACTGACTACACCTTCCAGCTATTTCTGATAACTCCTTCACAGCTGCCCATAGTTTCCAGCCCCTGATGCCGAACTGCACAAGCAGGTATGTGGCCGATTTGGCTACAAATCTTCTAACCATTATCTCCAACGGTCTTACATGTGCCTGCCACCTGCTAAGTCCACATACTTCAACTTCTTCATTTCTAAAGCTTCATCTACTGCATCCTCAAATGGAACAGTATATTTCATAGAGTTAACCATCTGTTTAGTTACAGAGTACAGCACCATATCTGACCTCAGTGTAATTAACACAATGCACTCTGGGGCCTGCAGCTTTTTTCCCACGTCCACCAGCAATGTCCAAACTTGTGCTTCACCCCATCTACCAATATTCCCTCTCACGTACAATGCTAAATATTTTATTACTACAGCCACTCATGAATGCATTAACTTCTAGCCTTTAGCTGTCCAACACTCATAAAATATTCTTTAGAAAGTTTTATGAAATCTCTTTTCCAAGCTACAGGGCAAGCAATTTCTGATACCACTCGTAAGAAACATTCAGATGTGTTTGGCAAATATTTATACTCAAGTTCGTTTCACACTGGTAATGTCTATCCAGAAGGATTGTCTGGGAGCTAATAAAATATTAATAGAAACTGAAAGCAGGTTTCGTGGCTAAATTTGACCAGCCTGGTGGCCAATCTTGCACTCTCGCCCCTCGCTGCCGTTGTATGCTTAGCTGAACCTATGTGTGCTTTTAGGTCCTTTACACCTTTATTTGCTACACAAAACATGCAAATTTCTTTATTAATTCATCCGAGAACTTACATTTATGTTTTGGCATAGCAGCTCGAGATGAGGGTGGGTACAAGAGATTTGCCTGACGTAAACAAGGACTACTGATGTGCAGACTGACCAATTAAATGTTTACAGAGAAGGTTATCGACCAATAATGGTAACTCTACAGTCAGACCGTCCAATCCGAAGATTTTAGGCTACTTCACCACTCCCTCTTCTCACTCAAGCGAACCAAACGGAGTAGGGGAGGGCGGGACTAGTTTGTGAACGAAACAATTCTCGAAATTCTATGTAAGCTCTAGAAAAACAAAATCCCGGACATTTGTGAAATTCCACCCGGACATTTTTTTTTAAGTCTAAAAAAGAGGACATGTCCGGGGAAAAGATGACGTCTGGTCACCCTAGACATACCAGAGTTCAAAAGAGGACAAATTGTTTGTGCACGTCTTGCTGGTGCATTTGTGACCAAGACAGTCTTTGTGATGTATCAAGAGCGGCGGTATCCAGGGTAATGTCAGCATACCACCAAGAAGGATGAAACACATCCAACAGGATTAACTGTGGACGCAAGAGGAAGCTGTTTGAAAAGGATGTTTGGGTTCTAACCCAGATTGTATCCAAAAAACATAAAACCACAGCTGCCCAAATCACGGCAGAATTAAATGTGCACCTCAACTCTCCTGTTTCCACCAGAACTGTCTGTTGTGAGCTCTACAGGGTCAATATACACGGCCGGGCTGCTATAGCCAAACCTTTGGTCACTCATGTCAATGCCAAAGGTTGGTTTCAATGGTGCAAGGAGCGCAAATCTTGGGCTGTGGACAATGTGAAACATGTATTGTTCTCTGATGAGTCCACCTTTACTGTTTTCCCCACATCCGGGAGAGTTCCAGTGTGGAGAAGCCCCAAAGAAGCGTGCCACCCAGACTGTTGCATGCCCAGAGTGAAGCATGGGGGTGTATTAGTGATGGTTTGGGCTGCCATATCATGGCATTCCCTTGGCCAAATACTTGTGCTAGATGTGCACTGCCAAGGACTACCGAACCATTCTGGAGGACAATGTGCATCCAATGGTTCAAACATTGTATGCTGAAGGCGGTGCCATGTATCAGGATGACAATGCACCAATACACACAGCAAGACTGGTGAAAGATTGGTTTGATGAACATGAAAGTGAAGTTGAACATCTCCCATGGCCTGCACAGTCACCAGGTCTAAAAATTATTGAGCCACTTTGGGGTGTTTTGGAGGACCAAGTCAGGAAACGTTTTCCTCCACCAGCATTACGTAGTGACCTGGCCACTATCCTGCAAGAAGAATGGCTTAAAATCCCTCTGACCACTATGCAAGACAAATTGATGCTGTATTGGCCGCAAAAGGAGGCCCTACACCATACTAATAAATTATTGTGGTCTAAAACCAGGTGTTTCAGTTTCATTGTCCACACACACACACACATACATACATACACATACATACACACACATTATATATATATATATATATATATATATATATATATATATATATATATATATGTGTGTGCTGTAGTGGTGGAAGAATTTCCTGTGTGGTGCTTACCATGGCTCAGCACTGAGATATGCAGCATTACTACCCCAGATTACTTAATTTATCCTTATTCTAAGTGCTACAATTCTGTCCCCTGGGACCAGCTTGAACTGTTCCTTTTGAGAATGCTCCATGACTTTCGTGCTAGTGGAGGCAGTTGGGTTTTGGTGTCTGGATGCTGGTAGCTAGATGGGATCTCAAATGCACATTACCCCACTTCACAGTTTCCTTTCTGGGACAGATTTTGCATACTGCCCCATTTAAATTGCCTGGCTCTATTTTCATTTGGTTGAAAGCCAAAATGCTCCCAAACTGTCAAAGTTGCATTTGGATTTGCTGCTAGGTTTGCTGCCATTGTGTCCATTTTATAAAACAAATACTGGCACTCAACAGACCATGCAAAAATAAAATGGTAAACATACAGTGGTGAGGGTTCTTGCCATTCCCTGCAGTTGGCTGGTAAATAGTGAGGTATTAGCTCTTGTTTCTAGCAGCAAGTGGCTGTATATTTACATATATACTAGCATTACTAGACATGACAAAAAGCAGCCTACTAGTTTTCAAAAGGAAACTTTTACCTTTTGATGCATCTCCAGACGTGAACTCATTCTTGAAATATTCCTTGGTGTTATGTAATAACATGTAACAAAAAACATTTTCATTGTCAGTTCCTCTTGTTAGCTAGGGCCACGCCAAATACAAACAATACTTTCAGGCTGTGCTTTTATTAAGGCACAGAAATCACATTAAGGAAAAACTTTATGAAATCACTCATGTTAAGGAAGAAGTTCAAAAGCAGAGTCTAACAATTCATGAGTAGGCTACTGCTGTATCTGTAAAATGCTAAAGTAAATAAGAGACAGGTCTTCCTAAATTGGCTCAAATTTTTCACAAATATTTTTGTCTTCTTCTACATACCGTTCCAACTCTGTTGATAGCACAAGTGAAACAGTGGTTGGCAATGGCTGCATTTCTTGCTTCAATGGGCCACATTGGTTCACTGTAATACAAGGCTAAACCATAAGTACCAAAGAAAAATAATCTGTTTTCCTGAAAGAGGGACAACAGTGCATGTCTCCTACCTCAGAGCTCCCACAGTTGCTGAAGGGTTAAAGATAATCTCAGCTCCATGCATGCTGTACATGAACCAGTTAAGAGGGTGGTGGCGGCCATAGCAGATATTCACACCTATTTTTCCAAAATGTGTCTGAAAGACACGGTGCTTTGTGTTGCCCTCTAAATAATATGATGACTAAGGAGGGGAAAAAAAAAAAGAACACAGAGCATTGGATTAAAAACTTTCTAATGGAAAAGTGACCAGTTAAATGCCAATGCGTGAAAATAAAGAAACATACTGTTGATCTATTAAAAGTGATTGAATGTGATTAATTTTTTTCCATCTTAAAGGCAACATTCACAGTTTTAATTTAAAAATGTTTAAATAAAATTCTGATGAGTTTTCCTCAAAATGTGCTTGCCCTCCAGTCTGTTTACAAAGCCCCAGTGTAAATGGCTTAAAAAAGGTGCAACTGGAAATGTGTGAGAGCACTAACTGCATAAAAGTAAACAGAGCGAAAGTGCTACAAAACTAAACAACTTGAGTTACAAATGAGTTTCTGTGGTAATTCAAACAGTGGATCAAAACCTAAAGGCTAGTTAAACTTCAGCCACATATAAACAATAATTTTCTTCCTCAAACATACCATTCTACCTTAAAATATTCAGAGCTTCTGAACCTTATTCTGAACTTCTCACCAGATGTCGGTAACAATCCATCCAATCCGCACTTGCAAAGAAATTTTGTGTCAAAATCCGCAAATGTGAATTTTGTGTTTTACCAAAGGAAAAATAAATCTGCAAACAAAATTCTTAGAATCAAGAGTAGTAAGTATATGTTGTGCAAAACAGGAGAAAAATATTTAATATATTAAGAAATTGGTTACTTTATTAATTTTTGCAGCTATTTGACACTTATATGGGTTATTGTTTTTTGTCTTTTTTTTTTTTTTTTTTTTTTGGAGTTTGCCAGTAACGTCTTCTGCTTCTGACTTTTGGAGCACTTTTCATGGGTGGGTGGGTCTTAGAAGAAGGCGTTCACTTTGAATGCATAAAGAACTTGTACAAAGAAATGCCAATTTACAAACTCAAGACAAAACAGACCAGTGAAGCAAAATTAATAAAACACAATATTGAGGCGATAATAAAACAATGGGAGCCCATGGAAACAGGTCTGCATTCCCAGATCTTGCACAGGGAGGGAAAGAATAATAAGTTAAAACAGATTACATTTCCTGTCATAAAAAATTGGGTCTTATTACAGACACATATAGACGCCAAGGTAACCAATTATCATTAAAGACATCAATTTGCATCCTCTGCATAAAAGTAATTCTCTCCGTAATATATATCCATCTGTAAAATCTATCCATTTGTTTACTGTTGGTGAATCCTTTTTAAGCCATTTTCTGGTCAAGCCCTTTTTACATGCCACTAAAAGCACTCTAAGCAGGTATTTATATAGGATTATATTATATAGGATTTTATATCACTTAATGCACTCAAGTTCTTCCAAATCACAAAGGTACATTCCTTTGAAGTCCTAATTCATTTTCATCTTAAAAACTTCTTCCACGATGTTATGAAATTTTTTTCAAAATGAAGCCACAGAGGGACAGTTCCAGAAGATGTGGAAATTATTTGCTACAGTTTCTCCACAAACTCTCCAGCAATCAGACCGACCGGAATAATGCAGCTTTTGAGCTGTAGTACAGAAAAAACTAATCAGATTATTCCAGCTAGAGATTCTCCAGGAAAGAGAGCTTGTTGTTAACCATTGCTGTCTACAAATCCTATCCCATTCCTCATGTATTATTAGAAGCTAAACCTTTGATTCCCATCTTGCTTTAATTTTCAAGGTATTGTCTCTTTTTGATTCTGTAAAGCTAAGTATTTTTGGTGAGTTGTACCTTCATAAGCTTTTAGAAAAATGTTGATAATTTCTAGGATTGTGAATTTAATGATGTTTTAATCTATGAAAAAAAAGTGGCTTGACTAAGAATCAACTATGGACATAAATTTAAATGAATGTTTTTATTTAATCTTATTATAAAACCAGAGAGTGCCTCTAAAGTACTTAACCAACAGCAGCATTATTAAATTAAATTTTTCCTATAATTGTAAAAGTTATTTTTGTTGGTAGTAAAACCTTGAGCTTGATATTTTGCTACACCTGAAACTTTTCAGGGTTGTTGACCCAAAGAAAATCTTCTAGAAACCCCTCCCCATATGACTTTTACCAGAATTGTCCTTTTTATAAATTAGGATCCCTAATTTCAATTTAAATTCATGAAATAAATTATGTGAAGGTTTCTTTAAATGAATTTAGTTGCTGTGATTTCTCCTGAATTTTAAAGTAATTATTTTTTTCAGCTTGTTCTAATCCTCTGTTAATAAACCATCCATCCATCCATCCATTATCTGTAACCGCTTATCCAATTCAAGGTCACAGTGGGGGCACCAGTCCTTCACAGGGCAACACACACTTTTGAGTCACTAATCCACCTACCAACTTGTATTTTTGGACTGTCGGAGGAAACCAGAGCACCCTGAGGAAACCCACACATACACAGGGAGAACACACCACACTCCTCACAGACAGTCACCCAGAGGAAACCCATGCAGACACAGGGTGAACACACCAAACTCCTCGCAGACAGTAACCCAGAGGAAACCCACACAGACACAGAACACACCAAACTCCTCACAGAGAGACACCCAGAGGAATTTAAAAGGAATTTTTTCCGCTTGTTCTAATCCTCTTAATAATCCATCCATCCATCCATTATCTGTAACCGCTTATCCAATTCAGGGTCACAGTGGGTCCAGAGCCTACCTGGAATCATTGGGCGCAAGGTGGGAATACACCCTGGAACTCCAGTGAACACACCAAACTCCTCACAGACAGTCACCCGGAGGAAACCCACGCAGACACAGGGAGAACACACCACAGTCCTCACAGACAGTCACCCAGAGGAAACCCACAGGGACACGGGGAGAACACACCACAGTCCTCACAGACAGTCACCCGGAGGAAACCACACGGACACGGGGAGAACACACCAAACTCCTCACAGACAGTCACCTGGAGTGGAAATCGGTCCCTGGAGCTGTGTGACTGTGACACTACCTGCTGTGCCACTGTGTCACTCTGTTAATAATAATAAGTTATGCTTATATAGCACCTTTCCTAAAACCAAAGATGCTTAAAGGACACTTGTTATTCAGATGTGCCTTTAAGATATTAAAAACACATCACAAAAATTTAATCAACCAGCCAAAATAAAAGTCCAAGACTTATCATCGACAATAGAACACTTCAAACACAAACAACAATGATGAGCAAAGGAGAGAAACTCAGAGGAACACATTTGGCATCAGTGACCAGTTCCTTTGCAAAATAGTGGGCAAATGCAAAAAACTCTTAACTACTAGGAATGACTAGTAGTTCACTATAGTGCTCACTATATGTCAAAAAAAAGCGGTGTAGCCATTCTAAAAAAAAATTAATAATAATAATAATAATTATTTATTCATATATCAATATCACAGACCCTGAAGGCAAATTTATTACCAAACCAATGTTCTTTCAAAATGCTTTTAAATAAATCTCCAACATTCCCGACTCCCCAGTTATAATTGGTGGTGATTTAACACAGTCAGCAATCCATTGATGGATCAAAAATAAAACACAAAATAAACGTGAACAATCAAATTACAAGCTGATCCAATTTGAGTGGAAATTCCTGAAGAAAAGTTAAAATGTGGCTCAGTAGTGTGTGGCACCACGTGCCTGTATGACCTCACTACAAAGCCTGGGCATGCTCCTGATGAGGCAGCGAATGTTCTCCTGAGGGATCTCCTTTCAGACCTGGATTAAGACATCAGTCAAGTCCTGGACAGTCTGTGGTGCCACATGCCGTTGGTGGATGGAATGAGACATGATGTCCCAAATGTGCTCAGTTGGATTCAGGTCTGGGGAACGGGCAGGCCAGTCCATAGCATCAATGCCTTCATCATGCAGGAATTGCTGACACACATCTGAAGGAACCCTGGGCCAATTACACATATGGTCTCACAATGGGTCTGAGGATCTCATCCTGATACCTAATGGCAGTCAGAGTACCTCTGGCTAGCACATGGAGGGCTGTGCAGCCCTCCAAATAAATGCCTCCCCCCACCATTACTGACCCACTGTCATGCTGGATTATGTTACAGGCAGCAGAACATTCTCCACGGCGTCTCCAGACTCTGTCACGTCTGTCATATGTGTTCAGTGTGAACCTGCTTACATCTGTGAAGAACACAGGGCACCAGTGGTGAATCTGCCAATCTCTGGTAAATGCCAATTGCCCTGCACGGTGTTGGGCTGTAAGCACAAGCCCCACTTGTGGATGTCGAGCCCTCATACCTCCGTCTTGGAGTTTATTTCTGACAGTTTGATCAGAAACATGGATATTAGTGGCCTGCTGGAGGTCATGTGGCAGGGCTCTGGCACTGCTCCTCCTGTTCCTCCTTGCACAAAGGAGGAGGTAGCGGCCCTGCTACTGGGTTGTTGCCCTCCTACGGCCCCCTCCACATCTCCTGGTGTACTGGCCTGCCTCCTGTTATCTCCTTCATGCTCTGGACACTGTGCTGACAGACACAGCAAATCTTCTTGCCACAGCTTGCATTGATATGCCATCCTGCATGAGCTGCACTACCTGAGCAACTTCTGTGGGTTGTAGACTGCAAAAAAAAACTGCAAAAGTGACCAAAACATCAGCCAGAAAGGATGAGAACAGAGAAATGGTCTGTGGTCACCACATGCAGAACCACTTCTTTATAGGAGTTGTCTTGCTATAATTGCCTCTCATTTCTACCTGTTGCCTGTTCCATTTGCACAATAGCAGGTGAAACTGATTCACAATCAGTGTTGCTTCCTAACTGGACAGGTTGATTTCACAGAAGTATGATTGACTTGGAGTTACATTGTGTTGTTTAAGTGTTCCCTTTATTTATTTATTTTTCTTTTTTGAGCAGTGTATATTATACAGGGTGAGTCAAAAGTTGCATGACACCCTTTTGTTTCTTTGGTATGCTACATGACCACCTTCCCACTGGAAAAAGTTCCCCTTGATCCAATAAGGCAGCTTTCAAGTTGGTGGCCATATTCCAGACATTGCTTAAAAAAAATAGGTCCCCCCTCACCCATTATTTGCTGGGGCATTCAGATAAAACTGTGTCCTGTGATTTTTGACTCACCCCATATATAATAGGGTTGGTATATTAACCCTCTCCCCTCTGTCCATCCCCACTCTCCCCAAGATACACACTGACCTCATTGAAATCTCCCACGCGTGGAATATGATTTTTTCTGCTTTTTCCCAGGACATTCCCAGTATTAGACACCACAACTGCAGTGTTCCAAAGTGTTGATCCATGGATCTCATCCCTCTCCAAAATAGGAGATACTATTACTATGTTGTACTTTTCTGCCAACTACAAACAAGAAACAAAAAACAATATTAGTGCTTTAGAAATTTGCAGTTTCAGTTGATTTTATAAGCAGTTTAGTCTGGACTGTAGAGGCTTATGCTAGTTTTTGTTGACATAAACAACATCTATATACTTATTAACCCTCTGGGGTAGAAGAATGCGACAGCGCGTCAATGACCATTCGTGATGTTTCTATTAATATCTTAGCGATAGCACAGCACAGAAATGCAGTTCAAACACTGTGAATGTGCAGAAACTACTCTTTCGATTGCATGTTATTGCGACTGTACGCGATATTATACATCGCAAGTTACGAGTCTATGAATAAGATGGAAACAAGTCTCCTCTGCCTCTCGCTGTGGATTTGCTAGTTTTTAAGAGTCTGATAAATCTATTTAATCCACATGAGTAAATGGATGTTTAGCTAGCTAGAAATGCTAGAAATGCTAGCATTTCTCCTGCGGTGTTGCTATCAGTGTGTGAAGAGTGGGAGAAGAGGATTGCATTGACAATCAAACACAATGGGCAGCACTTTGAACACATTTTATAAGTGGTCAGAAACTTGTAAATAACTCATGAAAGAATAAAGTTATGTTAAAACACCATTGTTTTTCTTGTGAAATTCCCAATAAGTTTAATGTATCACATGACCCTCTTCCCATTGAAAAAACAAAAGTTGGATTCAAAATGGCCACCATGATCGCCACCCATCTTGAAAAGTTTCCCCCCTCCCATATACTAATGTGTCACAAACAGGAAGTTAATATCACCAACCATTCCCATTTTATTAAGGTGTATCCATATAAAACGACCCACCCTGTAATTAGGCATGTGCAATGTTTCTTATGTCCCGCAAACCTATCTCCAGTAACTTATTAAAGTGTGCCCTATGTCTCAAATGTACATTGCACAAGATCACACTGAACACTAAATTAACATTTTCCCCACACTCAAATCTGGCAAGCCTGTGTACTATGGATTTATTTGTTACATTCATTGTTTAGTGCTGTTTTGCAGAACTCAGAACATCTTGTCTTACTGGTTACATTTAATTTGATTATTAGATTCATTTGATTAAAATTCATACATTTGAATTTTTGCTAAGGTATTACTTTAATCTTGAATAATGTTATAGACACAAATTTAACTTTTCACCTCTCTGCAGTAGTGTGTCGTGAAACCTTCTTCGGCAGACTCAGCAAATTCTGTCCATGGTGCTCTCTCTCTTGTGCAGAAAGCAAAAGGCATTGCTGTGGGGGTGGACACATACCAAAGCATTTACATTACCCTTGAAAATTATTGGTAATGTGCACAGGGTGGGTGGAGGCACTAATCAGTTTTATCCAGATGCATGACAGGGCCTATGCTATGGACATTGTTAGACCTGTTTTAGGTGGGCTGTAGAGCACTATGACCTGGGGGAGCTGCAGCTGTTATGCCCATATTTTTTGACAGAATACGCAGACGAAATGGTGCTAACCATCCCGTAATATACGGGATCATCCAGTGTTTCCACACTAAAAATACGTTCCGATTTTAACTGTATTTTTGAGGTCACACAGTTATGAAACATGCAGCTCTCTCTCAGGCAGAGTGAGTGGCAGATTTTCTATGGTTCCTAAATGGAAAACACACTTTTCAATGGCACTAAAAACAGCACAGCTCTATTTTCAGATAGAACTAATGTTAGCATCATGTCCTGAAGAAACTACATTTAATTCTCCCTCAACATACCACAGATAAATCTTTGAATCAAAGTAATTATCTATCCATCCATCCATCCATCCATCCATCCATCATCCACCGCATATTCGAGTCTGGGTCGTGGGGGAAGCAGTCTGAGTAAAGAAACCCAGACGTCCCACTCCCCAGCTGTTTCCAGCTCCTCCAGAAGTATACTGAGGCATTTCCAGACATGTAGTCTCTCCAGCGTGTTCTTGGTCTTCCCCGGGGCCTCCTCCCCATTGGACATGCCCGGAACACCTCACCAGGAAGGCGTCCAGGAGGCATCCGAACCAGATGCCTGAACCACCTCAACTGGCTCCTCTCGACGTGGAGGAGCAGCAGCTCCACTTCGAGTCTATTTCAGATGCTCTGAGAATTGCTCCTCAAAGTCGTTCATGTTTGTGTTGTGACATGCCTCTTTTGTACTGACCAACAAAAAGCTTTGTCGCGTGGCATTTATGCAATGGAGTGTACGGCGTAATTAATGGCGCCACGCCAGGAGAAACACCGTATTTTTTGCCATTTTATAAAGTAAATACGTCTTTTTTTTTACCCTCTTGGCGTTCCATATCTTCTTGCCAGATCAAAATATCACAAAAAGTAATGCCATATTTGGGGATCTGCTCTGGGAAAATGTGGTGTGGCCTGTGCTCAGGCCTGTCACTAAAGATGAATGATTAGGGGGGCTAAGTGTTAACCAGACATGTCTGGGGTAATAGCAGAATTGTGGCACAAAAAGTGCAGAATTGTGGCACAAAAATAACGCCTTACCCAAGCCAGCAGAACAGCAGCTGTCCATATTAGCACAATGCTAATATGTGTGATGCTACTACTGATGGTGCCTCTGCTCCACCCCTAATGCATTTTTCAAACATTCAGTGATGGCAGGGTTTACATACACTTTAACAAACTATTTAAAGACACAACCCAGTTTTGAAATCAATTTTTACCATTTTTCTGCTTTATTAATTTATCTATGATCTACATAATATGACACACTTGGTCACTAATATACCCATTTTTTTTAAACCCAAAGAATTTGACATCCATTTAAAATGAGAAGTTCTGACTTACTGGACCACACCAAATGATTATCTAATTAATCCATTTAGGATGAGCTAGAGTCTTGAGCTTCTGAATTCAGCTGTATTTCTATTATAAGAACTAGGGCTTGTTATGTATTCAAAATAAATAGACCTTTTATTTACTGTCCAAAACCACTAGTGTCTTTTGAGTTTATACTGTGTTTTAGGTATATGGAAAATTGTATTTCAAAATAAATGCACTATGCATCTAAATAACTTGTTTCAAACTACTCTTGCAACAGGGACAATATTCCAGATTTCAGTAGCATAAACCACCTTTGGAGGCATGGTGCCACCGCTTTCTGTTACAAAGGTATTTCAGGGAAGTTTCTGGCATGCTGAGTGTCTGCCACCCTGTGAATTCCCAGTGCTGATGATCCACATCTTTGTCCAGCGAGGCATAAAGCATTTGGATCCCTCACCGAAGTGGAGAAACATATCCAACAGCATTTAAAACAATATGAGCCAAAAACAACTTAGACTATTTCGGGCTAAGCTAAATATATGCATGCTCATGCTGACATGCCTCACGGCATGCAGCATGCACTTAATCTTTTTGAAGCTGAGTGTCTAGAGTCCAACATGCAAATCACAACGAGTCTTTGAATTTCTCAGTGGAAAAATGTTGGCATTCTTCCACCAGTTAAATTGTGAGGGCTAACCCCAGTGGAGTGGAATAATCTTTCAAACATCAATCAGTAATTTTTTATTTATATTATCTGTGTATTATTACAGATGACTCTCATTTAAGGCCAAGCTAATATTAAAATCAATAATTAAATCCAACAGTATAAACTCTAATTTAAACAAAGCATTACACAGAGTAGTCTAGTGCCAAAAAGTAAGAAAATAAATAAATGTATGAACAGAAATATAAATCTTTAGAAAGATGGAACTCTTTCAGATGGAAATTTGGTCTCACTCTTCATGATAAGTTTAAATGTACTGGAATTTGGAAGGAGCATGAATTAGAGCCACTATCCCTTTACAATGAGAAGTGCCAGGCTGACAAGAATGCCCCTTGGTCTCCTCCGACTAAGGAGAATATTGCCACCTCTGTCCTGAATCTGGACTAAACAGAAAAGGCTATATTGTGAGAGACTTATTATTCCAATAGTATAAATATAATTATGAAACTTCTTACTCCAGGCTTCCTGGAAGCAAACTATATTGACTCCACAAAGAGCAGCTACCTCCACTATCTCACCCACTCGCTTGTGAAGAGCAGTAATCTATAAGAACAAGACATCAATTAGCCAATAATCATGGTATCAGAATGACTGAATGAACATTCACTGAAAATTAAATGAGCTTAGAGGTAAGGCTATGCCACTTTAAATGGATAAGTGTACATTGTCTGAATCTTACCTGATCAAGCACAGGGGCATCAGTGGGAAGAACTATCTTGTTCTGAATGAGCCCCACACGGACAATCCTGGGAGCCCTGAGCTGCTCTGGTGCAGCCTCAAACACATAACCTTGCAGGTCAAAATCCCTGTTCAGCGCAGCATCCAATGCACTCTGGGGCAAGATTAGTTTCCTGAAATTATATTTTAATTAATGCTAAATGTTGTATACATGTATGCATGTATAAATATCGCAGTCACACAGCTCCAGGGTAGCATGTGGATTTAATCGTACCTGACTGCATTTTTTATACAGACCCGTAAGTACTATAGGCATTTAAGGGTGAATACGTGTTTTTGTTGTGATGTGTTCTTATTTGAAAACGGGCCAGAAAGGACTATGCATTATTTGATAATAAAAATACACCAGGTAGCTTTTACATATCACCCATTCTAATATATTTTGCATACATTTCTGAGAGTGTTAAACAGTATTGCATATTACATAAATATGTTCACTCTATAACTCAAACAGTGGGCAGCACGGTGGCGCAGCAGGTTGTGTCACTGTCACACAGCTCCAGGGAGGTTGTGGGTTCAAGTCCCACTCCGGGTGACTGTCTGTGAGGAGTTTGGTGTGTTCTCCTCGTGTCCACATAGGTTTCCTCCCACGGTCCAAAAACACACGTTGGTAGGTGGATTGGCAAGTGTCAGTAGGTGTGACAGTGTGAGTGAATGTGTGTGTGTGTTGCCCTGTGCTTGCACCCATTGGGCCTTGTGCCCAATGATTCTTTGTAGGTTCTGGACCCACGGCAGCCCTGAACAGGATAAGCAGTTACAGATAATGAATGACTATATGAATTTTCTTTAAATATTCATTCATTCATTGTCTGAAACCGCTTATCTAGTTCAGGGTCACGGTGAGTCTGGAGCCTACCCTGAACACATTTACCCCACATTCACTCACACCTCTGGACACTTTTGAGTCGCCAATCCACCTAGCAACTTGTGTTTTTGGACCATGGGAGGAAATCTGAGCACCTGGTGGAAACCCACATACATGGGAGAACTCGCCAAACTCTTCACAGACAGTCACCCAGAGTGGGGCTCGAACCCACAACCCCAGGACCCTATAGCTGTGTGACAGCAACACTACCTGCTGCGCCACTGTGCTGCCCCAACAATTTGATGAGTTCTGTTTAGTCACTGAAAACTAAAACATATTGCACAGCTGCTAGATACTACAAATTATACAGGTGTAATGAATATGTAAAAATTCTTCTAATTTCTTGGAAATGAACTAACAAAATGAACTTACCAATTTTACAAACACTATAACTTGATGCTCAGCTATGTGCTCACAGATATGAGGCTCAAGCAGTGGATATCGCTCATCCCTACTTGGTGATATATTCAGTTTTCCACTTCTACATTTATCAGCTCTGTCCTACATTTTTCTGTACAATCACAGAATTAAAACCACATATAGGCCTTTGACATGTCTATTAATGAGATGGGGGTGTATTTTGGACAGTACCTTACCATTGTTGAAATGCCAGAACACACCTGTATGACAAAACACAAAGCAGCTAATGGCGGTCTGGATAATCTAGGCTTGCTAGTATATGACTTTTTCCAAGGTATATAAAGAAATCATCAGATCATTAGTATTGCTGCAACTGCTACAAATATTAAAACATTATGAGTAATACAAGTATGTTTCAAAAACATGTAAACATTGTTGTCAGGCGGACTGACGGAGGCGGACGCACGTGCTAGAACACAGCTTTTATTAAACTATAAATAACAAAACAGAGACAGACTTGGGTAACATGACAGAATACCTACCAAAGAAAGACCTAGACTGAGAGACTTGGACAGGATGGCCTGGACAGAGGGGCTTAGACAAATAGAGAGGGAACTGGACTGACAGGGAACTGGACAGACAAACCTAGACAGATAGAGCTAAACAGAGAGAGCTTAAACAGAATAAACTTAGACAGGGGGAACTAAACAGACAGAGAACGCTAAACAGACTAACCTGAAGAAGTACACAAAGCACAAGGAAGGAACAAACATACCAGACTAACAAATAAAGAAGCAAATCAAAAGAAGTAATGTGAGAACCAACGATAGACAGATTAGAGAGAGTGAAACAAATGTCCAACAACCAGGAAATGACACAAAGGAACTTAAATATGCAACACAGACAAGGGACAACGAGGATGCAGGATTACAAATGAGACACCACGAGAGGGCGGAGCTAAGGCAGGACAAGGGCAGTGACAACAACAACAGCAACAAATAGCCATGTGCTATGTGAGCACATGATGGAAACAGATAAGACGGGGCCAGGGCGTGACAATTGTGTGCATATCTGTGGATCCCAGAAATGTATTAATCCTACTTTTTTAATACATGAATTTAGCATTGAGTGATTTTCACCTGTTCACAAATTTTTGAATTAAATTATTAAATTATTTTTTAGTAATATGAATAATGATCAT
This sequence comes from Hoplias malabaricus, assembly GCF_029633855.1. Classification (NCBI taxonomy): domain Eukaryota; kingdom Metazoa; phylum Chordata; class Actinopteri; order Characiformes; family Erythrinidae; genus Hoplias; species Hoplias malabaricus. The sequence goes on from NC_089813.1 coordinate 18,405,524, forward strand.
TGTGCTGTGAACTCTGTTTTTGCTAAAACATGGATTGTTATCGGCATTATTTTAGGAGAATATGCTGCAGGCTCTGGTTACACAGAGTTGGACGTGGCTTGTTGGAATCCACTAAAAGTAATCCACGTTTGTCAATATTTGCTATCTACAATTCACGCCAGTCCATTTTGGGTGATTCTTCAACTTTGGGAAATTTTATGTCCCCAGGTTGTAAATTCATGTTAGAAATACTTTATTACATAAAAAGTAGCTTAAGTATTAAATATATCATTTATTGTATCACCAAACAAACATATCAGACAAAATTATTATAATTTCTATATTTTGAAAAGTTATAAAATCAATATTTAAGACATTCAGACTTTAAAAGTTCTCAGCTCCAGTAAAATGATAAAGAGTGATCATCCATCCATCCATCCATTATCTGTAACCGCTTATCCAATTTAGGGTCGCGGGGGGTCCAGTGCCTACCTGGAGTCATTGGGCGCAAGGCGGGAATACACCCTGGAGGGGACGCCAGTCCTTCACAGGGCAACACAGACACACACACATTCACTCACACACTCACGCCTACGGACACTTTTGAGTCGCCAATCCACCTGCAACGTGTGTTTTTGGACTGTGGGAGGAAACCGGAGCACCCGGAGGAAACCCACGCGGACACGGGGAGAACACTAAAGAGTGATCAATTCATAAAAAAAAATCACAATGTGTGTATTATTATTTAAAAAAAAGATAGAATGTGTTACTTCAAAAGTTAAAATCTATACAACATTTGCATATTTTAAACAATTAATTATTGTCTTCAACATACCCATCATTAACACAATACTCTATGATTTCTGTAAGGAATTATTTGAAGGTAACACTTTGTCACGACTGAGCAGGGAGGACGAAGACATGGACGTACACACAAGGAATCACTTTTATTATGACAAAGAACAAAACAAAAGCACATGCAGGAAATAAACATAGCAAGAAAACTAGAAACAAACTAGAACAGAAACAAAACAGAAAACAAAACCCGTGAACTGGTGTAGATGCACATGAAACACTGAGATACTGAAACACAAACATCTGCACACAACAACAGACAAACAAGCATTGAGAACAAGATTGTATATATACACTGATTACAAACAAATACCACCCGTGAAGGATAACAAGAGGGCAAAACAATGGCGGGGCTAGGGTGGAGACTAGAGACAAAACAGAAACAGAGCCATGTGCTCCTAAGCACATAGCAAACAAGGAAACTCAAAACACAAACAAATGTGTAACAATTCCTGCTCTGTTTCTATGTCATAAACATGGAAACAGATACTGACAGAGGAGCACATGTTAGCCATGAGATAAAGTGACATGTTAATGTATGGAAATGTGAGTAATTAAATCATGTATTCCTCCTGATCATTGAGTGGGTTTATTCTGCATCATTACTGTTTATGCCGTTAAAGCAATATTTTATATATATAAAAAAAAGATAATCTTAGCATTATTTAAATGTATTTAAAGTGCATATTTTAATAGCCGTTGGCTAGCATTAGCAAATCCATGACCTAGGATCTTTTTTCCTGAAAATTGTCATTACTGCAACATGTCATTACCAACACATTACTTGCTGTGATGGTAAACACTCCATGATAGTAATGACAGATTTTCTGTTTCACCATCAAAATCTTTTTATCTGTTTTGAGATTACACATTATTAAGCATAGTAATGCCATTTTATAATGAAATTCAAGTAAAATGCCTTAATTTCTAAAACTAATTTTCTAGTTTTTTAGTCAATATTGCCCACAAGACATCAGCAGAGAGGTCTAAGGAAGACATCAAAAATAAAGAGAAATCCAGTGAAATATCAGGAATATCTTGATAGTGAAAAAGAAAGATACAAACAAAAAAAAAGAAAAAGAGACAGGAACACTTAAAGCAATATCCCAACTTTCAAAATGGGAACAAAGACAAACCCAGACAATGGAAAGTTAATCAAATAAATAACAGTGATAGGATAAGACAGGAAATACAGCAACATTCAATGACAAACACCCCTCCTAGGTCTCCATGCACTCTTGCTCCCAATTTTTTAATTCTTTTTAATCTTTTGCTCTTTAGACATACCATCTCTCTTCATATCTCAATTGCACCTCTCATTCACATTTTTTTGTGTCATGTTTGAAAGCTATCATATTTTGCTAAGCATTGTTTATTGCGTTTATTGTGCTATGTTTTGATATGTTTCTGTTGTCTAATATTGTCATTGTTACATTTATTTCTCTTGAAAACAAAGGGTATGTATTTTTCCCCTCTTTTGGACTGTATAACATGCATTTTTCTTCATTGATGTCATCAACAATACATTATGTCATGACCAGAACACCATTGTCATTACCACCATGATACTTTACTTATAGAAAAAATAGTTTTTAAATGCTCCATCTACAATTTTGTGCTGTTAAATGAAAAACCTAAAAATTCATTCAACCATCCAAAATAATATCTATGAAATGAAAAAATTCATTCAATTCATTCATTCATCAAACCATACAAAATAGTGTATGGTTTGATGAATGGTTTTCATCAAAGCTTCAAAAGCTATTGAAATTTATTCTCAAAAAGCCATCACCACAGGTCAGCAATGGTTAAATTTACCAAAATAAGAGGTGTAGTATGTCATGTGGGTGGCACTTGCTCAAATAAAACTTGTTTAGAAACAATATCATAAAAGGTTCAAAAGCTATTGAAATTTGTAATGAAAAATGTATCACCACGGGTCAGTAATGGTTAAATTTGCCAAAATAAGAGGTGTAGTATGTCATGTGGGTGGCACTTTATCAAATACAATTTGTATTGAAACAACATCATAAAAGGTTCAAATACTATTTAAATTTATTCTCAAAAACACATCACTACGGGCCAATAAGGGTTAAATTTACCAACGTAAGAGATGTAGTGTATGTCACGTGCGTGGTTCGTCAGCTTCGTTTTTACTGTGTAGTGTAGTTTGTGACCGGTCCCTTAGCTTAAATGGCAAACATTGTAGCTGCTTGTCTTGTATCCCAAAAACAATACTTTGCAAGTATTAAGTCATTTGCATGCACCGTTTGAGAGCTATTGAAGAAAGAAATCTGAATATGCGAATATGAAACCAACTTTACCTTTACTTTTGCACTTACTTGAGTTCTTTCCCGTACAAAATTCGTTTAACCTCCTTGAGTTCCGTATCAGGGATATGAGCTTCCAAAATTGTTTCGATAGATTCAAATAGATCTTCAGACATTCTGAGAAATACTGCAAATACTAAACGCCTGTTTTTAAGTTGTTTCTTTAAAGACCAGGAATACTTATCTTCCGTTATCGACTTTTGCTAATTATTCCCTGCATGCACTCTTACCTAAAACCACAAGGAAGTCTGTCCCTGAACTTACTTGCTGCATCCCACCCCTTCAAGCTCAGCCTATAGGATTCACGAAAAAAGCACCGCCTTCGGAACAACAAAAAAAATGTTCTATTTATCACGACGCCTCACATGGACTTCTATAGATAGACCCCTAGTGCAGGGGTCAGCAACCCGTGGCTCCAGAGACGCATACGGCTCTTTGATCCCTCTGATGCGGCTCAGCTTTTGAAAATAATTAATGACTATTTAATTAAAATGTATTTTATTTTAGTTCGTTCATTTTCAAAATGTAATTCTATGAAGATTATGGCAATCTTGTAACATCTAAAATATTTTAATATTTAAAATATTTTTGTCGCTCTTAATACACGTCACAACTTCCAATGTGCGACACCAGCCAGTGTGCGGTTTCTTGAACTTTTTGACAGCTGACTGCACAAGCGCCAGTAAAATAATGACGGCACGCAGAAAGAGGACAGCATTTTTGTTTGCTGCCAGTAGATCATTTAAGTTCGGCGTATTTTTCCATTACTACAAGGACTCAAATAGACATTGAGTATTTTACTTAACCGTCAACCCAACGTCTTTTTTTCGGAGTTAAAAATGTTTTTTGTTCATTACTACAAGGACTCAAATAGACATTGAGTAATTTACTTAACCGTCAACACAACGTCTTTTCGCGGAGTTAAATTTTTTTTCCATTACTACAAGGACTCAAATAGACATTGAGTATTTTACTTAACCGTCAACACAACGTCTTTATTTCAGAGTTAAAAATGTTTTGTTGCATGCATAAATATTATTTAATTTTCTCTGCAGTCGTTCATTGATTTCATAAATGTAACACAGTATAGTTTGTTTATACATAGCACAAAGGCAAAAAAAAAACCCTGTTATGCGCATAGTTATTTCATTTAAAAATTTTAAAAGGGTTTTGTGGTGTATTCTGCCCTAGTGGTACTCAAGCACCTGCCCTTTTGCCCTGGATGAGAAAACTGCCCTTTCTGCTAGAGCCTTTTTTTTTTTTCATTCATCAACATTTCTGCCCCGATTTGATCCACAGCGCGCACAAGCACCCGCCTTGCTCCTCCTTCCTCCTGTTAGTACTCATGCCGTGCTGAGTGCTACTGGAGCCAGGCTAACCCATAGGGCAAATAAAAAACGGGTGCCGTCTTAGGTTCCGTTTCTTGTAATAAATTATGATGATGTGCCCTCTAGAGCATTCATTCATTCATTATCTGTAAGCGCTTATCCAGTTCAGGGTCGCGGTAGGTCCTGAGCCTACCTGGAATCATTGGGCGCAAGGCGGGAATACACACTGGAGCGGGCGCCAGTCCTTCACAGGGCAACACACACTTTAGAGTGCCAATCAACCTACCAACGTGTGTTTTTGGACTGTGTGCAGTGTATTCAAAATATGAAAAAACACAAATTTACAAACAGTTTATATTTATTAACTACTGATTTTCACGTTCGCCTCGCTCCCTCGCTAGGATCCTGGAGGGTGCATGGGAGTTTGCTCAACCAGTCTACATGTGTTTTGTGGATCTGGAGAAGGCATTCGACCGTGTCCCTCGGGGTGTTCTGTGGGGGGTGCTCAGGGAGTATGGGGTACTGGGCTCTTTGCTACGAGCCATCCAGTCCTTATATAAACAGAGCAGGAGTCTGGTTCATATGGCTGGCAGTAATCCGACTGGTTTCCAGTCGGAGTTGGACTCCGTCAGGGCTGCCTGTTGTCACAGGTTCTGTTCATAATTTTTATGGACAGAATTTCTCGGTGTAGCCAAGTGGTGGAGGGTGTCGGGTTTGGTGGTCTCAGGATTCCATGTCTGCTTTTTGCAGATAATGTGGTCTTGTTGGCTTCATAGATCCGGGACCTCCAGCTCTTGCTGGACCAGTTTGCAGCCGAGTGTGAAGCGGTAGGGATGAGTATCAGCACCTCCAAATCCGAGTCCATGGTACTCAGTCGGAAAAGGGTGGAGTGCTCTCTCCAGGTTGGAAGTGAGATCCTGCCTCAAGTGGAGGAGTTTAAATACCTCGGGGTCTTGTTCACGAGTGAGGGAAAGATGGAGCGGGAGATTGACAGGCGGATCGGTGCAGCGTCAGCAGTAATCCGGGCTCTGTACCGGTCCGTTGTGGTGAAGAGAGAGCTGAGCAGAAAAGCAAAACTCTCGATTTACTGTTCAATCTACGTCCCAACCCTCACCTATGGTCACGAGCTTTGGGTAGTGACCGAAATAACGAGATCGCGGGTACAAGCTGCTGAAATGAGTTTTCTCCGCAGGATGTCTGGACTCTCCCTTAGAGGCAGGGTTAGGAGCTCGGACATCCGGGAGAGACTCGGAGTGGAGCCGCTGCTCCTCCATGTCGAGAGGAGCCAGTTGAGGTGGTTCGGGCATCTGGTTCGGATGCCTCCTGGACGCCTTCTTGGTGAGGTGTTCCGGGCATGTCCAACGGGGAGGAGGCCCCGACTTTGCTCCGACTGCTTCCCCCGCGACCCGATCCGGATAAGTGGTGGATAATGGATGGATGAATGGATTATCCAGCAAGACAATACTACTAAAAAATATGAGTACAGGTCTGTTTGGGACTGATTTATAATCCAGCTTGGTTTGCAACATTTGGTGCAGCACTTCTGGTGGAAATGAAAAGAAAGCTGTGGTTGCTTCGTGTCTCCCATGCTCTGACTCTGAATTTGACGCACAGAACCGTGGAACAATGTAGGAGAGAGTGCTTGGCGCATGAACGCTCACGTGGGGAATTAGCACTAGGCTGAGGGTGGCTTGGACTAGCTTGGGCTATGCCACTGCAAGTGGACATAATTTTATTGTTAAACAGGGTGTTTATTTTAAATAAAAAAAAAGCAAGAATAAAATATAGTACATTTATTTCTGTGTGTTGTGCTTGCTGCAGACAGCACAGTAAAAACCAACGTGTGTTTTTGGATTGTGGGAGGAAACCAACGCAGACACAGGGAGAACACACCAAACTCCTCACAAACAGTCACCCGGAACGGGAATCGAACCCCCTGTGTGACTACGACAATACCTGCTGCGCAGTGTGCTGCCCAGACATAAAACACAATTTTTTATTACTGATATTACATACTAAACACAAAATATAATTTCTGTTCAACTTATTTTAACATTATTAATGTTAATTTAATTATGGAGTTAATCTAAAAATGTGAAAATTAGACTTAATTATTTCATGTTCATTCATGTTAATTGTATGAATTAAGGATGAAAGGATCTTATGTATAAATTATGCCTAAAATTTACATCAAACATCATTATTATTGAAAGATTAATATAATAAATATTAATACTTAAAACTGATTCAATAAAAGATATTTTATGATAAATAACAAGATCTTTATCTGCGAGACATGAAATGTACTCGCAATTCTGGAATGACACACGTATTCATTATCTGTGCCTTCCTCCTTGTCTTTCCCTGATTTGAGCAGGAAACTAGTTTTTGACTGCGCATGCGCTGACATTTCACGCATATAAACTTAGCACAAAAAGTAAGTAAATATGTGTTTGGTACAATATTTCTTTGTTGTAACAGTGCTTCTTGGCAATAAATCTTAAATTAAGTAAATAAATCTGTTTTGTGTTTCGCCTTGCGCCCAATGAATCCAGGTAGGCTCTGGACCCACCGCGACCCTGAAGTGGATAAGTGGTTACAGATAATGAATGAATGAATGTTTTGTGTTTCAATAAATCTGTTAATTTCCCTTTTAAATGGTGCCACATTTGTAAGGAACATGCATTTGTGGGACGAGCTGAGTATGTGGGTTGCGTCCATGAAAAATCTTCCAATGCCACACAGCTTATTCTGCCATTGATTAGTTTGGTGTTTGGTTGATTAGATGATTGACGTTTGAATAAACAAGACATATCGGCAATTTAACAATTTATTCATTTAACAAACAGGAGCCTCATCAGTGTGTGGAAGAACAGTACACAGTCACAAAGCCTGGTATCAACCCGGTAGATGGCGGTAATACACACCATTTGTAAACCGCCAATAAAACTAACAGAAGAAGAAGTATGCGGCTATTTTGCTTCTACAGAGGAAGGGCGGATCTGTAGATGTTGTGTGGGGAAACCAACGGCCGGTCCTGTTGTGTGTACGTTAGCTTCCTTTTGATTGGTCTGTATATTGAAATGCATTAATATATATATATAGATATAGATTATCATATGGCAATATGGCTGTCGTTTTATGAACTGAAACAATACTAAAATCAGGGCACATTGTTTACTTTAACGCATCCCCACAAATGCTTTGAAAGAGGTTAGTCTGATTAGCTAGCTATCTCGCTAGAAGTCTTAAGCGTATATAAGGTTTGGGGATTTTATGTATTATTTTACCTGTTTATGCTAATAAAATATACTAATTATAGCGAATACGGGAAGCTAGCGATTAGCTTTCACATAAAACCAGATTTAACAATTTTAATTTACAACCACAAGCGGTTCAGAGACTGTAGTTATAGAATTATTTAGCATTACGAGTTTTATATGGTTTAATGTTTCAGGGAAAAAAAAATAGGGCAAGACAAGAATATGCCTTTCTTGCACGGATTCCGAAGAATAATTTACGAATATCAGCCGCTTGTGGATGCAGTAATGTGCATTGTAGGAATGGAGGAAGAGGAACAAAACTCTGACAGGTAAACATATGCTTATTTCATAAGCATCCTATATTCAACAAAATTAGATTAGATGTAAACGAAGGCTTGGCTGCTCATAATCAAATTACATGCATTGTTGGAAATATGAACACATTTTGTAACTTTTGCATATTTGGATGTATAATTGCCATTTTTGCTAAACCAATTATATTGAAAAAAAATGCAAAATTACTGTGATTTTAAATTTTAGGTATTTAATTCTAGCAAGAGAGAACTATATTTATTTACTGAGAACTTAAGAAAAATATTATTTGACCAGATGATTCCAAAGCCTAAGTCTATGTAATATATAAGTTAATAAAAAAGAATTTTTGCACATCATTTGACTGGCTGATATATGTACATTATTCAGAACATCAGAGTTTGCTTAAGCTTGTTTTAACCTTGTTCAGGCCAGATGGGAAAGATGATACCTGTAAATCTCTCACGGAGCTTCTTGAAAAAGAATCCCAGTTGGCAGTGTTTACAGAAGGAATTAGCTACTCTTTGTTTAAAATGGCAGAACTTGGGAAAATCAGTGCTGCCAAAGTGCTGTTATGCTACGGAGCTGACATAAATTTTGAAGGTAAGTGTAATTCCAAGAGAATGCATTGGATTTAAATGCAGTACAGAGGTATGCACTTTGTTTGCTGTTGAATGGGGTGTGTTAAATGATGCTAAATTTACAAGCATGCATTGTAATGCTATGATAAAGTGTAAAAGCCTATATATATATATATATATATATATATATATAATGTGTGTGTATGTATGTGTGTGTGTGTGTGTGTGTATATATATATATATATATATATATATATATATATATTTATATATTTATATATATATATATATATATATATATATATATAAACTAAACATGTTTTGTGTTTGTACTTGTATCTCAAGAAACATTTAATGCTTTAAAAGTGTCTCCTTTGTACTTTAAAATTGAATTCACCACGTGTGAGCATAGTCCAGTATATCTCTTCTCAGAGTATTGTTCAGTTTTATATTTGTATTCTTTTCTTACAGACCCAGTGTCGTACTACACTCCATTGCACATTGCAGTGCTTAGGAATAAACCACAAATGGTACAGTTGCTGGTTCAACATGGGGCTAACATTGACAAGAGGGATAGAGTGAGTTTGTTATTTTATGTCAGAAGTTTTTACTCTCTAAAAAATGTATTCTTCTCTTTCTTGCATAAAAGGCATTTTATATTTTATGCCTGCAGATTCACGAGAGCAGCCCCCTGGATCTTGCCAGTGAGGAAGCAGATAGATATTCCTGCCTTTCTATGCTTTTGGATCTGGGAGCAGACATCAATGCTAAAGATAAGAATGGTAATATATGCAGATGCAGAAATATTAACATTAAAATGTTGTAAAATGTGCCAGTGACACAGACATAGTCATTTTTATGAGAATGTAAATATGGTTTTAGAGTCATTTAGAAGCATAAAACAAAATCTTATCAAAAGATCTTGTGATACAAGTAGTACTTTTATGATCCATATACACGACAATGCATATTTGATACTGTAATTAATTTTTATATTTCATATATCAGAAACATATAATGTTGACTGTAGCTCAAATGTTCACATTTGAGAAACAGTGCTTACACATATTTACAGTTAAAATTTCAGAAAAAATTAAAGATATGTAATATAAAAAAACAACAACAACACACACACATACATACAGTGAAGCTCAAAGTTATTCATACCCATGGCAATTTTTTTTGACTGGAAATGACACGGGTGTCTCCCAAAAGATAATAACAAATAGTACAAGAGGCAACATTGTGGAAAAAACTATTTAATATTTGCTGACCAGGTTTTGCAAGTCTACACTGGTATTTTTGCTTTTGTGTGCCTTTTCTGGAGAAGTGGCATCCTCCTTGGTCTATGGAACCGAGCAGTCTGCAGTGTCTGTTGGACAGTCTGCCGTGAGATGTTGCCACCAGCAGAGCCCAGATTCACCAGAATGGCCTTGGTGGTGATCCTTAAATTCTTTTTCACCTCTCTGATTGTCCTCCTGGCCAGCACTGGTGTCTCTTTTGGCTTCCGACCATGTCCTCTGAGATTCTCCACAGGACGAAACATTTTTTATTTTTTATAATAATACTTTGCACGGTAGCCACTGAAACTGGAAAACATTTGGATACGGCCTTCATAGCCCTTTCCTGACTTGTGAGCAACCACAATGCACAGATGTAAGTTCTTAGTGAACTCGTTTGTCTTAGATATGACTGTCCAAAACCAACTGCAACTTTTGCTTATTTGTAGGATATGAATAATTTTGGACATGCCACTTTTTGTTCAAATGTGTTTAAAAAAAAAAAAAAAAGCTGGGAAATATTTTTTTCTCCACAGTGATGCCTCTGTGTTTATATATGCATATATATATATATATATATTAGTAATTCACATTTCCAGTTCACATCACATGCTGAGAAGTGCTGTTTCATTTTCATAAATATGTAAATCATCAACAACACTTTTATGTGTATAATAATACACAATTATGATACATATGTGTGTAATAACTCACACAAATAACCTCTGTAATGGACAACTCTTCTGTGTTTATCTTTATTTTTCAGGCAAGAATGCCTTGCTGCATGCCTTTGCCAGTAGTGATGGCCTGACAATCAATAATGTATGCAACATTCAGCTGCTGCTAGAGAGAGGTACTGAAATGTGAAATGGACAACTTATTTTCATTTAAAATGATTAAACATGTTGAACATGTTTTTCATTCCAAAATGACCCGATTCATATAGTTTAATTGGGTTGGATTGGAGATACAACTTTTCAAACCCCTAAATCGACCAGACATTCATTCAGTTAAAAAAAACTTTGAAAATGGGCTTAAATTATGGTGTGACATCAGTGTCAAAAGTAGAGGGCACATAAAATAGGTGGAAAATATAAACCTGCAAGTTTTAATATTTCATAAGTGTAAATATCCCTCTCATGAGGGCAAATGTAAAACTCGTGAGCACAAAGAGAGGAATTACATGCGTACTGATCATAAAATCCCGCTCAGACGTTTTCATGAAAAATTTTCATTCTCAAAAGGCTTTTAACACTTTCCCTTTGCACACCAATATCTTTTTCCTCTGCCTCTTTTTGTGCTCCAGAGGATTTTCCACACTTAGAGTTTGCAATGAGTGTTTTGAATGAATTGTCTAAGATGCGTTTGGTAGACATGCACACTTAGTAGAGCAATGGTCATGAATAGGTGAAATGCAGTCCGGACCTGGACTTGTAACTGATAAGCTATTAAGAGCTGTTTAATTTTGAACAGAGTGTTTGTTTTAAGTGGTGTGACTCGTTTAGTCATTACGCTTCAGGAAACTCACAGACTAATCGCATGCGTTTCTGCCTATGACACCCAGCCAATCAAACCTGTGCATTATGAAACTTTAATAAGAAGAGAAGGATTACCGGTTGAAATATTCTCATAACCCTGAACATTGATTCTGTTTTTACGGATAAAGCAGAGCCATATAGAAAGAGAGTTGCGTCAAGTCCATTGACTCCAATGGACCAGTTTTTGTTTTTTTAATTTTGTTTTATAGCAATAGCCATAGAGTTACAGCAGAATAGACACGAGTGTAATGCGTGTTTAATGTTTAAGGTGTTTAAGGAAAGAGTGTTTATATTATCAGCATATCTATATCCAATTAACAAATTTGTTGAATTATGCTAGTAGATTTCAGCTGGGGAGGTAATTGTTTGGCTGGGGAAGAATTGGTTAAGTGTAACTGGGCGAGTGCTTCCTGCACCTCAAGTCTCAACACTTTGTTTTGCCTTGTTCCTTTTTAATAAAGCAAATTAGCCTCCCAATGGTGTGTTCTTTGCATGAAATATGCAGGTGTTTGAACATTACACATATTTCATTTGTTATTGTAATATTTAGTTATGTTAATGTGCTTCACTCTGCTGAATATTGAAACAGCCATTTCTGTTAGTGTTTTTTCTTTAGACATTTATTAATTGTGGTAATGGGAGCATTGTAATTTTTTTGTGTGTGCAAACATATGTGATTTAATATCCTTTCTGGATGTGTTATGTTAATGTAGCATTTTTAATGGCAGAAGTCTACACGAAGGCTACACCATCTATCCAATCTGATATCATAGGTTTTATAGTAGTCTTTAAGATTAGGTCCTATAGGATTACTGAAACAACCATGATGTGTTAGAAAGCTAATCTTAATCCCTTCATCTCCCTCTAATTTATCAGAAACCATAGGTTATATTTCATACTGAACACCTTACAAGTTTAAGAAGTAGTAATTATAATTATAAAAATTTATAGGAATATGCCTTTAAGTGAAATATACCTACGAGGCAAGTAACGCCAGATTTTCACACTAATCCTGAAAGCATATATGTAACAACATACACAGGTCAGTATGCTGCAGAAATATTGTAAATCAATGCATTTATTAAAGACTAATGACCAAAAATGCACAGTTTTTTGGACGCCTATAGCTTCCTGGAACTATTTGGGGCCTGCGTGAGTCTCGTGACCACTAAACAGTTTGGACTTTTGTTCGTGCAACTCTCTCTCTCTATCCTCTTGTTAAGTCATGACGTGTCGACCGTGTGAAACGTCACGTCAGGGTCCAAACTGCTGCTCAGTATAGCCAAGTTAGTGATTTTGCTTCTAGATTTAGTGACTTTTCAGATGTTCTAGCGAATTATTATGAAGAAAAAGAAAACCAACCGGCACCAAATCTAGCTCCTTTCTTTACAAACCTTAGCTACTTTTTATTAGATAATTGATAGGGCAACTCGTTACAACACTGGGACTGATATTGAGCGGGAGACGAAATATGGAGAGAGATTAGTCTCAAAATACTTTACAAATGCGTAAATGTTAATCCACAAATTAAACACAAGTCACATATGTTTCACTATTCACAAATGAATACATCCCAGTCCGTCTCTCATGGCCTGGAGTTTGTAAAAATACAGTTACATTCATAAATACATATTTTTGGTTTTCAGAGATACATTATATAATATATATTATATAATAATTTTATGCAGAAATTAATACATTTGTTTTAAAAACTTTAAATTGCATATATTTGTAAAGTCAAAGTCTCAAATTTAAAATTTATTTGTAAATTGTAGAATCTGCATTTGTGGATCAAGTCACTCAAGTGGATCAAGTTTTCTGTGACGTGCATTTGTTCATTTCCTCTCGCGGGTTTTTGGATTTTGAGACTTTCCTTTCGCGTTTCACCCGATCCAAATACAAATGCAGCTTGATCCACAAATGTGGCCAGCAGGTGAACAAGCCACTGCTAGTTGAATTGTGTAACTATATAACTGTATTTGTAAATTGCAGACCGTGAGACACAGATTGGGATGTGTTCATTTGTGAATAGAGAAACATATTTATGACTTGTGTTTAATTTGTGGATTAACATTTACTCATTTGTAAAGTATCTTGAGACTAATCTCTCTCCATACTAAACCAAGATAACATTCATTCATTCATTCTCTGTAAGCGCTTATCCAGTTCAGGGTCACGGTGGGTCCAGAGCCTACCAGGAATCATTGGGCGCAAGGTGGGAATACACCCTGGAGGGGGCGCCAGTCCTTCACAGGGCCCAAGATAACATAATTGAGACATTCAGCTTTATTCAAACCATAAACACATGCCTTATGAACGTAAGAGATGGGACCAAAGGCGCAATTGGACCCGGAAATGGTCAAACGTTATGCGTGGAGTCACACTTAACAAGTGGGTACGGCTCTGGGATATAGTTCCGTCCGTCAACATAAAGAGCCAATCAAATTGCTGTTAACGGATTAAGTATCGCCCTCCGGAAATAAGAGTGCTGGTTATGGAAATTAAATAAATTCAACTGCCACTACAAATGTCATTATGGACTTTTAGCACCCTCAGTAGCCCCCCTATATTCGTGTTTCACATGTCAGGATAAAGATTATGTAGAACACACATAACAGGATGTCAAATGTTACATGCTAACACATATATTATTTTTCTATTGATAGTTTCTTTCTAACTCACCAGTGAAATGTATCAAAATAGACACACAATACTACAAGCAAAGTATCTATTCTGCGTAGGTTCTATGTAGCAATCTATCACATTTAGAATTTTAACAATATTTATTACTTATGGATTTTCTTAAATAATTCAATTAGATTCTTCCTCAATCTTGTCTCAGTAAACCTATAGACACTGCTAGACGTAAAGCCTTTGAAGGTTTTATCTGTATTCTTAACAATTTTGAGATACTGAGTTTATGCATTCCATATAGCAACACTGAAGTTTACTACTTTGTTTCCTAGATAAAGAGCCCAAAAATGCACAGAGAAAAAAACTCTTATGTAATGCTAAGGAAGAATGTAAGGATAAATGAATAACTACATTTTGACAAAAATGTCAGATACATTATTATTCCAAGGAGACAATTTGTCTAAATAACCCTGCTGTCACTGTGGACATATTTCTGAACAACAATAAGCAATAATTTTTTATTCACAAAATTACTCATAAATTACTACCAAAGTTTATGCTCCTAAGTGAAACTATGCATTAAACATTGGCCGGGGCAAATTTAAATTTTTGAGGAGCTTAAACTCATGGCATCATCTCAGATGACTTCATCCTCCCTATGCAGTGAGCTCTGTTGAACATGAAATGGCAAAACCTACACCCAAATTGTGCACAATACACCTGACCTAAAGCCATGTACAGGTGCTGGTCAGAAAATTTGAATATCATGAAAAAGTTTATTTATTTCAGTAATTCCGTTCAAAAAGTGAAACTTGTATATTATACTCATTCATTACACACAGACTGATATATTTCAAGTGTTTGACTTTCTGATTCTTTTAACAAGAGTGGATCCCTACTTTCAGCTGCTCAAAGACTCAATTAGTTTGTGAGTTGAATCATGTTCACCAGCTACAATTACTTTGTGTTCTTCCTCATACTATACAGAGACGCTGTGTTTAAATACAATGTAAGTTGTAGTATATAAAATAGGCTCTGTTATTTTATATGCTAACTCTGTACATTCTCTCTAGGGGCTGATGTGAATGTCGCCACTCGTGATGGTGAAACCTCTTTGTCCTCACTAGCCTTTCTAGTGAAAGAGGCCCTAGATTGCAGCCAAGAAGATGCAGCAGTGATTGGACATTACTGCACTCATGTTGCTGCCCTACTCCTTGACTATGGTGCAGACCCTAGCAGTTGCTTGAGTTCTAGTGATGCAGAAGAGTGGAAGCCTTGTTTAACTTATACCAGTTTGGAAAACTTTGACCACTCCTTCCCTCTGGCTGCTCTTCTTCTCCAGCGTGGGGCCTCTTTTTTTTGCTCACGCCATGGCACTTCATGTTGGATAGGTCATAACTTGATTTTTGCACGGCTAAAAAAAGCCCTGCTTGGAACCCTAGATACTGCTGAGGTGGCTGACCTACTTGCTAAAGCTGAAGGCATACTTGAACTTGCTCAGTTGTGTTCTCCAAACTTTCCCCTTTTTTCAACCCATTCTGTCCAAGAGCAGGATCCCATTCTCCAGCCACTTCAAGAACTACAGAATCGGCTCAGAGAACAAGAATCCCGGCCACTCTCATTACGATGCCTCTGCCGGGCCTTTATCCGCCACAGTCTGCAGCCTTGGCCACTGGAGCACAAAATTAAGGCCTTACCTTTACCAGAAAGACTAAAGAATTATCTGATGCCAGAACACACACTAACACAGAGACCTGGATGGGACAGCTTTAAGCCCCTCTCTTCAGTTTGTTAGGGAAAAAATCTGAATGTGCATTGAATTTTTTCCTATTTTCTATCATTCAGATTTTTTGGCAGGGATTTTTTTTTTTTTTTGTGGGGGTGTTATTGATGTTATTGTTGATATGGGTTTTTTGTTCTTGTATAGTTGTTTGCTTTTTAAAATTAAGATGTAATGTTTAAACCATGTTTTGAGTCCTTTGAATGATTTAACACTAAACAGTATTCACAACTTTTGTGAAATCAGTTGTGTAATGTCAACTCACCTGACAATTCTGAGCAAATGTTAACTGCTGTTTATACTTGCAAACAAATAAATATTTTGTCTAGATCATAAAAACCTGTAGTAGCTCAACAGTTTAACATACACAAAATTGGTGTAGTGAAGGCAGAATCTCCTAAAAATCTAGTATACATTTTCATTTTTGTAAATGAGCAGGAGTTCTCATCTTTCAATATGTTTTTTTTCATTGTGTAATATGTAAACTTGTCAGGATTTCATACCCTTAGAAAAAGTTTAAAATATTAATCAATTTATTTCATTCTTGTATTGTTCACTTGATTATGATGACTTATTCTGTGTCAAATTGTTGAAACAATTAAAGCATAATAGTATAGCCTGAAATTTAACATTTTTATGAATTGCCATGTACTGATTGAAATGTTTAAATCTATGGAAGTAATTTGTTTACAGACATATTTGAAATAAAACAACAGGGTTGAATGAGGAAAATATGAATGAAAGCTTATTACCATGTCTTATATTTTTGTGTGCAATTTTCATGTTAATTTGTTTATTTTTATACTTATAATTCAGTTGACATTATTCCAGTGCTTTTATTCCATTTTAGAATTTCAAGTTAAACATTTTAACATTAAAAAAATATAATTTTTAATCTTCAACTATTAAAATTCGATCTTTAATTGTCAAGCAGGTAGTGTCAGTCACACAGCTCCAGGGGGCTGGAAGTTGTGGGTTCGATTCCCGCTCCGGGTGACTGTCTGTGAGGAGTTGGTGTGTTCTCCCCGTGTCCGCGTGGGTTTCCTCCGGGTGCTCCGGTTTCCGTAGGTGTGAGTGAATTGTGTGTGTGTGTGTCTGTGTTGCCCTGTGAAGTACTGGCGCCCCCTCCGGGGTGTGTTCCCGCCTTTCGCCCAGTGGTTCCAGGTGGGTCTGGAACCACCGCTATTCTACCGCGGTCACGCCATCTGCACTTTGCGAAAACGCAGTCAAGCCATCTACACTAGGATTTCCTGTGCGCGTTTACATCACGGTTTACGGTAGAACGTGTGCGAGCGAGTGGGGGGACTCGCAGAAAAGCGCAGATATTGAAAATTCATAAGAAATGGAATTTAAAACATAATTCAATACAGTTAATATTAAAAACAGGCCTGATTGGCTAAAAGAACGGTTTGCAACCCTTAAAAACTCCATAAAGATCCATAAAATGGTTTCACTGAAATTAAAATGAAAAATCAAATTGTTACCAGGAAATCTCACTCTTCTATTGAAAAACATGTCCTCAGGTACACAAGGTATAATATTTACGTGTATTTACTGTAAGAATTAGAAGTAATAGGCTTGATAAAAACTCAGATATTAAATTCCATAAAATGGTTAAATAAAACTCTTACCAGATCACTCCACTGCATTCTTGAAGAGCATGTTCTCATGTACTCAGGGTATAATTTTCATACATTTTTAGTGTAGGATTCTGAAGTAATATTATTTGATGATGTTTAATTTACATATATGGACAATTTTGAGTTCTATTAAAGGGTTAAATCAAACTGTTACCAAACCACTCCACAGCAGCCTTGAAGAACATGTTCTAGAGTACCCAGAGAATAATAGTCATACATTTTTACTGTAGGAATTTGGAGTAATATCATTTCAAACTCATAAATATGCTGTTGAATTTACAAATATTGCAAAATTGTGAGAGCTATTAAAGGGTTAAATCAAACTTTTACCAAACCATTCCACTGCAACCTTGAAGGACATGTTCTCGGGTACCCAGAGATAATTTTCATACATTTTTACTGTAGGAATTTGGAGTAATATTATTTCAAATCTCATAAAAATTATGTTGAATTTACATATATGGCAAATTTTCCATCCATTATCTGTAACCGCTTATCCAATTTAGGGTCGCGGGGGGTCCAGAGCCTACCTGGAATCATCGGGCGCAAGGCGGGAATACACCCTGGAGGGGACGCCAGTCCTTCACAGGGCAACACAGACACACACACGGACACTTTCGAGTCGCCAATCCACCTGCAACGTGTGTTTTTGGACCTTGGGGAGGAAACTGGAGCACCCGGAGGAAACCCACGCGGACACGGGGAGAACACACCACAGCCCTCACAGACAGTCACCCGGAGTTGGAATCGAACCCACAACCTCCAGGCCCCTGGAGCTGTGTGACTGCGACACTACCTGCTGCGCCACCGTGCCGCCTATGGCAAATTTTGAGTGCTATTAAAGGGTTAAATCAAGCTGTTACCAGACCACTCCACTGCAGTCTTGAAGAGCATGTTCTCAGCTACCCAGAGAATAATTTTTATACATTTGTACTGTAGGAATTTGGAGTAATAGCATTACAAACTTCATAAGAATAACAACACAATTCCACAAATTGCAGAATGCTGAAGGCCATAAAATGGTTAAATCAAACTGTTACCAGACCACTCCACTGCAGTCTTGAAGAGCATGTTCTCAGGTACCAAGAGAATAATTTTTATATATTTTTACTGTAGGAATTTGGAGAAATATCATTTCAAACTTATAAATATGATGTTTAATTTACAAATATTGCAAAATTGTGAGAGCTATTAAAGGGTTAAATCAAATTGTTACCAAACCACTTCACTGAAGCCTTGAAGAATATGTTCCAAGGTACCCAGAGAATAATTGTTGTACATTTTTACTGTAGGAATTTGGAATAATATTATTTCAAATCTCATAAAAATGATGCTTAATTTACATATGTGGCCAATTCTGAGTGCTATTAAAGGGTTAAATCAAACTGTTACTAGACCATTCCAATGCAGCTTTGAAGAACATCTTCTAGAGTACCCAGATTATAATGTTCATACATTTGTACTGTAAGAATGTGGAAGTAATAGCATTACAAACTTCATTAGAATAACAACACAATTCCACAAATTGCAGAATGCTGAAGGCCATAAAATGGTTAAATTAAACTGTTACCAGACCACTCCACTGCAGCCTTGAAGAACATTTTCTCAGGGTACAATCGTCATACATTTTTACTGTAGGAATTTGGAGTAATAGCATTTCAAAATTCAGTAAAAATTGTTTAATTTGCAAATATTGCAAAATTCTGAGAGTTATTAAAGGGTTAAATCAAGCTGTTACCAAACCACTCAACTGCAGCCTTGAAGAACATGTTCTAGAGTACCCAGGGTACAATCGTCATACATTTTTACTGTAGGAATTTGGAGTAATAGCATTTCAAAATTCAGTAAATATTGTTTAATTTGCAAATATTGCAAAATTCTGAGCGCTATTAAAGGGTTAAATCAAACTGTTACCAGACCATTCCACTGCAGCCTTAACGAAAATGTTCTAGAGTACCCAGGGTACAATTGTCATACATTTGTAATAATATGTATGAATAATGAATGATAATGAAATAATGAAATCTTATGCAAATTGTACCTAAGAAAATAGGTTTTAAAGACAGCAATTGGCTCCCTGGTAACACTGCAATTGTATTTAACCATAATTTTTAGGGAAAGCTGAAATATTACTATTCCGAACACACACACACACAAAAAAAACATATACTTTTTACCTGAGACCATGTTTTTCGTAAATGCAGTACATATCCCTGGTAATTAGTACCTAGTACTATAAACTTTTTATGGTCTTAAACATTAGATTCATAAAATTAATTTTCTGAATTTTACCATATTATTCCTCCAAATTCCTAGAGTAAAAAGTTATGAGAATTATACCCAGGGAAACTGAAAATATGTACTTCAAGACTGCAGTGGACAGTTTCTGGTAAATTATCTGGTAACATTTTGATTTAACCCATTATTAGCACTCAATTTTGCAATATGTGCAAATTAAACATAATATTTTAGTGAATTTTGAAATGCTATTACTCCAAATTCCTACAGTAAAAATGTATGACAATTGTACCCTGGGTACTCTAGAACATGTTCTTCAAGGCTGCAGTGGAGTGGTCTGGTAACAGTTTAATTTAACCATTTTATGGCCTTCAGCATTCTGCAATTTGTGGAATTGTGTTGTTATTCTAATGAAGTATGTTATGCTATTACTCCACATTCTTACAGTACAAATGTATGAACATTATAATCTGGGTACTCTAGAACATGTTCTTCAAAGCTCCAGGGTGTATACCTGCCTTGTGCCCAGTGATTCCAGGTAGGCTCTGGACCCACCACGACCCTGAAGTGGATAAGCGGTGACAGATAATGAATGAATGAATTAATTAATTGTCTGTACCTGAAAGGACTGGCGCCCCCTCCAGAGTATGTTCTCACCTTGCACCCAATGATTCCAGGTAGGCTGCAGACCCACCGAGGTCCTGAATTGGATAAGTGGTTACAGACAATGAATGAATGAATTTCTGTACCTGCTTATCCATTTAAGGGTCGCAGTGTGTTGTGAGGCTACCTGGAATCACTGGACACACCCTGGAGGCAGTGCCAATTCTTCATAGGGTACCAGCTTGATTGTGTTTTTTTACATTAAAAAAAAATTAACCTCATGTCTTCAATGCATCACCAAAGAAGGAACCATGAAAGAAAATATTATAGAATATTTAAGTTACAATTCTGAAGTATTCCACTATGTGTAGGAGAAAAATTTAAGGTTCAAAAAAATGATCCAGCTCAGTGATTACAAACAAAATGGGTCATGGCTCCCCACTATCCCTTCAACTTGTGTACATCACTTTGGATTAAAGGAACACTAGGTATAATTTGGTTTTTCTGCTCCAGTGCTGCCCCTACAGTTGCAGAGTATATTTCAATTTTCCAAAAGTTGCATAGTTCATTTTCTGCAGTGCTGAGCCTGAAGTATCAAAGACTGAGGCTTCATCTTCCCTATCACAATGATTTGTCACAATGATGAAGCTGTAAATTTAAGATAAAAATATTACATATTTTTCCTTTAACTGACATATTACAAAAAACAAATATATTCAATGTTTTGACCTACTTTCTTGATTCATTCATGAATATTCATTCATTTTTTTTGCTCATGATCTATAACCTCAATATCTTCATCAGGGTAGTGGTTGGTCCAGAGCCTACCTGGAATCCTTGGGTACAAGGCAAGAACACATTTGGGACAGGACGCCACCATGTCCCAGGACATCATCAGTTACATCATGAACACATGCATTCTTTTCCTGATTCCTGACTACTTTACTTAGTGTAAGGGAAGCATGTAACAATAAAGACATATAATTTCCACAATGGGAAATTAGTGTCCATTCACTGTTAGTTAAATTAACTTTGTATCTTAGAGAAACCTAAATATTTCTCATCTGACCGCCTACATTTGGGGTCAGTTTATACATTTTAAAAATAACTACATATTTTTCCTCATAATTTTATGGTAACAGAAAAAAATATTCCAATCATGTTTGTAGAAACAGCAAGAGATTTTGTATGTTTACAGTGTTAAAAAAGGCACATTCTGTTTATGGCATTTCATGAAATTTACAGCCCATAACACACAAAATAAAAACAAAATACAACGACTTGAACAGATTTTATTTACTTTAGTAGTTTTCAAAGTGCAGCAACTTGACTGATGGATTTGCATCAGTTTCACACAAAAACATTGATTCATCAGTTAACTGTGACATGAGGCAATTGTCAGGATCAGTATCATATAATACATTTCATTTTGGCTTGAATGGCATGTGCAGATTTTGTTAATGAAATAGCACCAAATGACAGTTGAAAAACTACACAACATTCACCCCTATTACCAATTAGCAGTCTTGTCGTTTTCTTCAATTTCTTTAAAGCATTCTATGTTTGTTTTCCGCTTTTCTTTGCTTCTGGTCTCTATTTTCACATGCAAAGATTTCATACAACACACATGCAAGAATTTTAGCAAAACTGCCTCTAGTGACACTCTATTTTTTACATTTGCTTTGCATTTTATTTATTTAAGGGATTATTACTATTTGTGAGGTTGATTGGACTTTTCACCAGTCATCAATCTTTTGTTTTAGTTTCATTCATATTCTGTACTTTTTGAGTTGAAATCTGTCCCCTGAGGCTCCTTTTCTGCTTCAATCTCTTTCTTGATGGCTGATTTGTTGCTTTCTTTGACTCCATTTCTTTTAGACTCTACAGTCCCACTAGAATCTTCTTGGTCCTGGTTCCTTCCTATTCCTTTTCTATTTTTTGTAATGAAGGACCGGTTCCTATTTTAAATGCTCCACTGAATCGCTATTTTTGTTGCCCTCACCTGGCTTTACTGTCACTTCTCCCTCTAAGCCATCTGCCTTTTCTTCTCCCTGGAATTTTACCCCCTCTTCCTCTTTTTTTGTTGTGCACATATTCTTTATCTCATTTGGATCCCTTTTCATCTTTGTCCTGTCTCTTTCCTTCATCATCTTCTTTTTCTTCAACCTCTTCTCCATCTCCTTCATTTTCATTTTCACTCCTTTCCTGTCCTTTGCCTTCATCATCTGGTTCAGCACCTATTAATTTGGCTCCTGTATTACTCAGTTCTGTTTCCTCAATGACCTCAGCTTCCTCTCCCCCCTCCTCTTCTCCTTTGTCATTTTGTTCCTCCCCTTTCTCTTCCTCATCTGGCTCTGCTGTTTCTTCCTTCTCAAGTTCTTCACATTCAGCTCCTTCATTGTTGTCGTCCTTCCCTTTATCAGCACCAAGTTTTGCTTCATTGGACATTACAATCTTCTCTGTTGATTCACCATCATACTCTGGTCTTTTATCATCCTTCACGCCAGCTTCAGCTGAGAGTTCATTTGCTACATCAGCTAAGTCATCATCTATGTCACAGTCCACTTTTATTTCTTCAATGATTTCCACAAATTTTTTCTGAGCTATTGGGGATTTGGACTGCTTGTAGGATAATGCTGTATTTGGGATACTTCCAGATAGGGTTTTGAAATGAGTCTCTTCACCCTCTAAAAGTTTCCTGTAGTAAAAAACAAGAGCTAATTATGCAAGCTTATACATTGTGTGTGGTTTAGAAATATATTCTGTTACAGTACAGATTATAAGGTTTCTCTATAAAATACTTAAGATTCTGAAATACCTGTAGGCTGCAATTTCAGAATCTAGTGCCATTTTAACATTGAGCAGGTCCTGATATTCTTGAAGATGATGAGTCATCTCCCACTTTGTCACCTTTAGATCACTCTCCAGCTGATGGATCATCTCCTAATGCAAGAAAGAGAATTTACTTATAACACAAATAATATGTAAAATTTCAGTAAAGTTTTCAAGAATCCAATTCTGCTTTACAGAGAAATATATAGATACTGCCACCAAAACCACATATGTAAATACAAATAAAATGTATTTGGAGCCTTCGGATAAAGTAAAATAAATTATAAAATACATATTATTCTAGAAACTAAATTGCTTGTGATTACATACCACATGCAAAATGCAGTAACGTCTGTCCTCTACACATTTTATACAAACAAACACAAGAGTGTAAAGTCTGTTCTAAAGAAAATCAATCTTAATTAAGTACAAGGGGTGCATGTTTTGTGTACGAATATTGAAATAAAACAGTTTAACATGCAGGATGAACTGAAGGAATTTGAATGTAGGGACCTGATAACTGCTTATATCGCTGTTGTGCCGGTCCCCAATGTCGCTGAGCCTCCTCTCCAGGGACACCTTCGTGCCACGGATCGTCTCCAGTTCGGTGTTCTTTACTTGAAGCTGGCGGCGATAGTCGTCGATTTCGTTCCGCATTGACTTAATCGCATCTTTGTTGTGCTCAGCCACTTCCGTCAGTTTGGCATAGCGGCACTTGATAACATCTTCAGTTTTCCGCATATTTTTGGTGGAGAAGCCGTCGAGCTGCGCACGGATCTCTCTCAATGCGGAGGTGATATCGGTCCTCTGGAAGTCTCTCCTCTCCGCCGGCGCCTGGGCTTTCTGCAGCTGCGCCTCGAGCTCCTTCATTTCTTCAGCGTGGTTGTCGCGCAGGAAGTCCATCTCATCAAAGAGGGCTTGCACTTTCTTTCCCAGCTCAATTTTCGTCACGATTGAGCAGTCTCTGTCTTTATTCATGCTGCGGACAGCCAACTGAATCTGCTCCCTCGAGCGGGCCTCATCTTCGTAGCGCTCCATCAGCCGCCGAATGTCCTCGTCGGCGTGCTCCGTGTCCAGCAGAATTTGCGCTTTCTCCCCGCTCAGCTGCTCTAGTGTAGTGCGCAGCTCACTGATTTCTTGCTCGTAAGCGTCGCTTAGGCGGGATTGGGACAGCTTTTGCTCCCGCAGAGTCTGAATCTCTCCTTCCAGCTGCTTGTTCTGCTCTTCCAAGTAGCGCACCTTGTCGATGTAGCTAGAGAAGCGGTCGTTAAGCCCTTGCAGTTGCTGTTTCTCGTTGCTGCGCGCGTGTTCATCGTTGAGGATATTGCTGAGCTCCAATGTGCCCGACGGCGAGAGCGCGTTGAAGTTGTAAACCCTGGGTATGGGAGCGTTTGCAGTTCTTTTGAGCAAAGTGGACATAACGGGCTTGGATTTGGACCACGAGTGTGACCTCATGGTAGTAGATGGGGAGGAGCAGACCGTGCGCATTTCCAGCAGTCGTAGGCGGGAGAGAGCTCCAATTATGTCCACTGGGGAGACAGCTCTGGGGCTGGATCAGTGCTCAATGCGGCTAGGCTGTATTTATATTCACGCTTAACTTTGGCAACGAGGCAAACGCAGCCTGCCACTCCCTTCCATGCAGAATATTGATCTGTTTGAAGGAGGTCGAACGAGCCACGGTGGAGATATCTGCACGCCTAAGGCATACGGCATAATGCATACTGTGCAGTCTTGAGCGTTCCAATCATCAATTAAATCCAAAAAACTTATCTCTCTTCACGAACGTTGCATATTTCCATGCAATTTCCAAGAAATAAATGTGATTCACTTAAATTTATTAATAGTGAAACTAATTTTCCTACTTATTTAATAGCAATGCTCAAAATAAAAAAAAAATATTTTCCAATACCACTCATTCTTTTAAGGAGAGAAGCATTCAACAAACAGAAATTTATTTTCTTAAAACAGTGAAGAAATGTAAAAAGTAAAATAGATATAATGAAAAGATTAAAGGAAAATAATTATTTAAATTAATAATAATAAAAAATATCAAACTCTCTAAGTGCATTCCCTGTTTCTACCAGGACTAAGTCCAGCTGGTCATCACACAGAAAAAAAGGCCTCATTGTAATTTTGTTTAGTACTAGAATCCAAAATGCTTTCTTCAAGCAGTTATGGTGAAATAATCCAATTTGTTGAGGTATACATCTATTTTGTTTTCAGTTATTATTTTATTTATACTTTATTCTCTTTTCTTTTCTATCTGTTGTTCTACAGGGTGGGCCATTTATATGGATACACCTTAATAAAATGGGAATGGTTGGTGATATTAACTTCCTGTTTGTGGCACATTAGTATATGGGAAGGGGGAAACTTTTCTAGATGGGTGGGGACCATGGGGTCCATTTTGAAGTCAGCCATTTTGGATCCATCTTTTGTTTTTTCAATGGGAAGAGGGTCATGTGACACATGAAAATTATTGGGATTTTCACAAGAAAAACAATGGTGTACATAACATAATTATGTACATAACATAACGTTATTCCTTCATGAGTTATTTACAAGTTTCGAACCACTTATAAAATGTGTTCAAAGTGTTGCCCATTGTGTTGGATTGTCAATGCAACCCTCTTTTTCCACTCTTCACACACTGATAGCAACACCACAGGAGAAATGCTAGCACAGGCTTCCAGTATCTGTAGTTTCAGGTGCTGCACATCTTGATGGTATGGTGTGGTATATGGGGTACAAAGATAGTGGGGCCATTCTTCATCCAAGGAAACCGCAAGGCCACTGGATATGCGAAACTGCTATATGATGATGTGTTCTCCTCTTTATGAGCTGAAGATGGCACGTTCCCTAAGTTTTTCCAGCAAGATGGTGCACCGCCACATTATGGGTGTCAGGTCCGAGCATTCCTAGATGAACAGTTTCCTGGAAAGTGGATTGGTCATCGTGGGCCAGTTGAATGGCCCCCAAGGTCTCCCGATCTGACCCCCTTAGACTTTTATCTTTGGGGTGATCTGAAGGCAATTGTCTATGCTGTGAAGATACGAGATATGCAGCACCTGAAACTACAGATACTGGAAGCCTGTGCTAGCATTTCTCCAGCGGTGTTGCTATCAGTGTGTGAAGAGTTGGAGAAGAGGGTTGCATTGACTATCCAACACAATGGGCAGCACTTTGAACACATTTTATAAGTGGTAGAATCTTCTGAATAACTCATGAAAGAATAAAGTTACGTTAAAACCATTGTTTTTATTGTGAAATTCCCAATAAGTTTGATGTGTCAGATGACCCTCTTCCAGTTGAAAAAACAAAAGTTGGATCCAAAGTGGCCGAATTCAAAATGGCCACCATGGTCCCCACCCATCTAGAAAAGTTTCCTCCTTCCCATATACTAATGTGCCACAAATAGAAAGTTAATATCACCAACCATTCCCATTTTATTAAAGTGTATCCATATAAATGGTCCACCCTGTATAATCTAACACACCATTCAGAGAAACTATTTTAGCTACATTTTACTCACAGTAAAGCTATAACTCAGGTGAGAAATAATGTAAAACGGTGTCAGAGAAGTTGTCACGGCATGCAACCTCAATCTAGGTTCAGGTTTTGTTGTGGGTTAGTTCCTGGATTTTGTATCTTTTTTAAGTAAAGCCATTTTGTTGTTTCTCTTGTGTTGGACTTAGTGCTGCATTTTTTTTGTCTGATGTTTGTTTGTTTTGCTTTTGGTTTTGTGTATTAGTCCTGCCCTTGTGTGTTTTAGTTTTTCTTGTTCACGGCTTATCACACACACACAGCGATGCAAGTGATGTAGTTCATGACTTTGCTTCTTGCAAGTACACACATGAACACCCACCCAGAAACATATACAAAACAAACACAAAAACAACCCCTCTCCCCAGAATGTACCCAACACATTAACAACAAACAATCCCAAAAATTCCCAAATTAAGTGTCCCCTCCCCCTAGTCAATCTAACTGGACCCATATCATCAAAGAAACAGTTTGCTCTCCTCAACCGGAAAGCCAGCTCTAGCCAAGATTTTACTGTCCCCTTTTGTTCCGGTACACACAGCAGCACAGCGGCTCCTGTGCCGGTACACACAGCAGAAGAACAGTACACACAACAGAACCGTGGCTCCTGTGCACATAGTGGCTTATGGTCAATATTCATTCATTCATTCATTGACTAACCGCTTATCCAATTCAGGGTCGCGATGGGTCAGGAGCCTACCTGGGCACAAGGCGGGATCACACTTTGGAGGGAGCACCAGTCCTTTGCAGGGTGAATGTAAATATTATAAAAGTAATTTTATTTTTTATTGTGTTTTCCTGCTCTGCTCAACTTTTAGCTCAGGATAGGGGATTACTAACTAACAATATACATTTAGATCAGGTGGGAATATGAAACTATGCAGAGCAATACTGGGGTATTTAAAAAGAAGTATTTCTCAGTTTAAACTGATAATTTAAGCCTAACAACATTTGAATGAAAATTACATAACCTGCCTCATGCAACATTTAAATCACTAAATTAACAAAATAATATATTTACATACTTTTTTACAGATGGGTGCATTTACTACAAAATTAATTCCATTTAAAGCCTTAACATTGTTAAAGTAGTTTCTGAAGTGTTTGTTCTGTGTGGAGGACTGATTAGACTTAAGGAGGAAATAAAAAATATTTTTCAGAAACATTGCCTTTTTTAATGTTGACTGATCCAGTGACCTGTGTAGAGCCTCGGGTTGTCGGTGTGACTGTGTTAATCATATAATTTCAAGAGAAATTGCATAAATGATAATTAAGCCATAAATTAAATTAATGCAGTACAGGGTATTTTCCTTAAAATTACACCTCTACTAAAATCATTTCATGGCTAAATTGGACCAGCCTGGTGGCTAATCTTCATTAATTGCACATTGCACCAGTAAGAGTGTGAAGGTTCAATTAGCAGGGTAAGAGCACAGTTTTGCTCAAAATATTGCAATGCACACAACATTATGGGTGGCATACCAGAGGTCAAAAGAGGACAAATTGTTGGTGCACATCTTATTGGCATCTGTGACCAAGACAACAAGTCTTTGTGATGTATCAAGAGCCACGGTATCCAGGATAATGTCAGCATACCACCAAGAAGGACAAGCACATCCAACAGGATAAACTGTGGACGCAAGAGGAAGCTGTCTGAAAGGGATGTTCGGGTGCTAACCCGGATTGTATCCAAAACACGTAAAACCACAGCTGCCCAAATCACGGCAGAATTAAATCTGCACCTCAACTTTCCTGTTTCCACCAGAACTGTCCGTTGTGAGCTCCACAGGGTCAATATACACGGCCGGGCTGCTATAGCCAAACCTTTGGTCACTCATGCCAATGCATGCCAACTCTTGGGCTGTGGACAATGTGAAACATGTATTGTTCTCTGATGAGTCCACCTTTACTGTTTTCCCCAAATCTGGGAGAGTTACGGTGTGGAGAAGCCCCAAAGAAGCGTACCACCCAGACTGTTGCATGCCCAGAGTGAAGCATGCGGGTGGATGAGTGATGGTTTGGGCCATATCATGGAATTCACTTGGCCGAAATACTTGGGCTAGATGGGCTGCCAAGGACTACCAAATCATTCTGGAGGACCATGTGCATCCAATGGTTCAAACATTGTATCATGAATGCGGTGCCATGTATCAGGATGACAATGCACCAATACACACAGCAAGACTGGTGAAAGATTGCTCTGATGAACATGAAAGTGAAGTTGAACATCTCCCATGGCCTGCACAGTCACCAGATCTAAATATTATTGAGCCATTTTGGGGTGTTTTGGAGGAGCGAGTCAGGAAACGTTTTCCTCCACCAGCATCACGTAGTGACCTGGCCACTATCCTGCAAGAAGAATGGCTTAAAATCCCTCTGACCACTGTGCAGGACTTGTATATGTCATTCCCAAGATGAATTGATGCTGTATTGGCTGCAAAAGGAGGCCCTACACCATACTAATAAATTATTGTGGTCTAAAACCAGGTGTTTCAGTTTCATTGTCCAACCCTTGTAGCTTCAAAAAATATTACAGATATTCTCCTTTTGTATTTCTGATATTTTAAGTGCTAATTATTATTATTAGTCAATATAGTGTGATCGTGAGTATTTGAGCTAATTGCTGATAATTTTATATTTAATTTCAAACCCAAAAAACAGAATATCAATTACTTGAATATTTTTTAAACAAATAAGGTGAGACAAATGAGTAAGTAGATTTAGGCTATGCATATCTCTTGCTTATACTAGTGTTGGCAGCATTTTGTTACACTACATTTATCTGAGTATGTGTTTTACTTGAGCAACTATAAGTATAAAAGTACATTTCAACAAGGTAGCACAACTCGTCAGAACAGTCAGATTTGCAATAAAATGGTGGCGGTAAAAGGTGCCAGTACAACAAACATAAGAAATCATCTGCGGATCCACCACCCTAGTTTGCCAAACTTGGGAAGATCATCAACAGGTCTTTCCAGAGGCTCTCGTGTGAGTATCTATGGTTATGTTCACGCAACAGGTAAAAACGGACCAAATCTGATTTTTTTGTTCTGCTGTTCACACTGTCTATATAACGTGACCTATATCTGACATAAGTCTGAACAGACTCCTAAACTAACCCACATGCGCAAAGAACAAAGCTTCAGATGCTGACAAGAAAGAAATGTCCATTTCATACAAAGCACTTTAATTTTTTAAATGAAGGAATTGGACCGGACTGGTGTTTTTACTGCGTTGTATTCCAAATTAGTTCTATTTTAAAAACAGGGTATTACTTAAAGTCTGTAAAGAATACTAAACCATGAACTAATATTTCTTTCAATGTAAGCGCAAATTTCCCGGGTCTCTCATGAATACAATGCCTCAAAAGAGAACTAGTTAAGCATTGACATTAATTTAATATTTCCATGAGCCACATTTATACAGCTTCATACATGAATAATATAAAAATGATACTGCTAAAAAAGAAGCTCCATACTTGTTTGTTTTATATAAAAAAAACCCCATGAGTTTTATTTTCTCCTAAATGGGAGATGGGAACCTGGTGTCAGGATTTTCACAGGTTTCTCGTTTTGAATATATATATATATTTTTTTTTTCACAAATTCTTTGACCTGGTCATTTCCACTTCTTAAACACCTTAAATAAAAAAATGCTTTGGACCATAGTCCAGAGATCATTCTCAGTGGCCAGAATGATGTAAAAATCACATTAATTCAGACCTGGATGTTCAAACAGTCAAATTTCCATGGATCCGATTTCAGTAACATATATGAAAATGGCCCAAATCTGATATGAAAAAGCCAGATTCAATGCGATTTGTGATGCTCACACAGCCGCATGAATAACACATCCATGTCACCTATGATGATCGGATTTGGGCCTCTTTACCTGCTGTGTGAATGTAGCCCTATTATTCCTTGTCCAGAATATGCCAAGTCAATAAATAACAGATGTTTAAGTACATTTGATTTGATTTTTGGGTCTGTCCCGAATACAATTCTTTGGACTCCTGAACTTCAGCTGGGATATTCAGCGAATATTCGAATACTTGGAGAGTGGGGTGGTGTACATTGTTGTCATTAACAAAATCTGCTTCAGACCCCTGCTTTAATATCCCTCTCTCCAGGCTGCACCTGGCTCAAAGTGTGGCTTCGCTTGTTACGCTCTCCAACCTGCGAGCTAGCTCACTAACTAAGGGCACAGAGCATACACAATTTAACTAGTTTGAGTGGAGGTGCTCTAATTTCAGGCACAAAGCTGACAAAATGAACTGTGGCGTTGCCACGCTTCTGTGTAAGTGTGCTGTTTTAGCATGTTAAGGCTGTTTTATATGACTGAGTTTTAGGCCTCATTCGCACAAAGACTTTTATGTTGATAAGCCTGAATACGGGTAGAGTGGGGTTTTTACTGCTGAAGCATGAATGTGGTGGAGGGTTGCCTTTATCAATAATCACATTTATTCAAAAATATTCAAACCTCAAAAAAACAACATTTTAACCGAATACATATACAATTAACAAATATCTGAATACCCTACTGTTCAGAAAATCAGCTTCTTTGAGGTGTAAAGCTGACAAACTGAGCTGTAGCTTCCCAACTAGCAAGGTAGATCTGGGCCGATTCTGGCTCAGTTTCGACACTGTCGGCTGGCTGCCGTCTCTGCGTGAATGCGGCATGCTGCGTCTGGCCCAATTCCGGCTGCACGTTGGCTCTGTCGGCTGGCCGTGATACGGCGTGAATGCGGCACCCTGCATGTGGCCCAGTTCCAGCTGCACGTTGGCACTGTTGGCTAGCTGCCGTCTAGGCGTGAATGAGGCACCCTGTATCTGACCCAAGTCTGGCTGCACGTTGGCACTTTCGGCTGGCTGAAGTTTGGCGTGAATGCGGCACCCTGCATCTGACCCAATTCCGGCTGCACGTTGGCACAGTCGGCTAGCTGAGGCTCGGCGTGAATGTGGCACCCTGCATCTGGCACAATTCCGTTGTATGCTAAACCTATGTGTGCTTTTAGGTCCTTTACACCTTTATTTGCTACACAAAACATGGGAATTTCCGAATGATGCCGAACTGCACAAGCAGGTATGTGGCCGATTTGGCTACAAATCCTCTAACCATTATCTCCAACGGTCTTACATGTGCCTGCCACCTGTTAAGTCCACATACTTCAACTTCTTCATTTCTAAAGATTCAGCTACTGCATCCTCAAATGGAACAGTATATTTCATAGAGTTAACCATCTGTTTAGTTACAGAGTACAGCACCATATCTGGCCGCAATGTAATTAACACAATGCACTCTGGGGCCTGCAGCTTTTTTCCCACGTCCACCAGCAATGTCCAAACTTGTGCTTCACCCCATCTACCAACATTCCCTCTCACGTACAATGCTAAATATTTTATTACTACAGCCACTCATGAATGCATTAACTTCTAGCCTTTAGCTGTCCAACATTCATAAGATATTCTTTAGAAAGTTTTATGAAATCTCTTTTCCAAGCTACAGGGCAAGCAATTTCTGATACTTCTCGTAAGAAACATTCAGATGTGTTTGGCAAATATTTATTATGCTCAAGTTCGTTTCACACTGGCAATGTCTATCCAGAAGGATTGTCTGGGAGCTAATAAAATATTAATAGAAACTGAAAGCAGGTTTCATGGCTAAATTTGACCAGCCTGGTGGCCAATCTTGCACTCTCGCCCTTGGCTGCCGTTGTATGCTTAGCTGAACCTATGTGTGCTTTTAGGTCCTTTACACCTTTATTTGCTACACAAAACATGCAAATTTCTTTATTAATTCATCCGAGAACTTACATTTATGTTTCGGCATAGCTGCTCAAGATGAGGGTAGGTACACGAGCTTTGCCTGACATAAACAAGGACTACTGACGTGCAGACTGACCAATTAAATGTTTACAGAGAAGGTTATCCACCAATAACGGTAGCTCTAGAGTCAGACCGTGCAATCCGAGGATTTTAGGTTACTTCACCCTCTTCTCACTCAAGCGAACCAAACGGAGTAGGGGAGGGTGGGACTAGTTTGTGAACGAAACACTTCTCAAAATTCTATGTAAAGTCTAGAAAAACAAAATCCCAGACGTTTGTGAAATTCCGCCTGGACATTTTTTTAAGTCTTAAAAACACGACATGTCCGGGTAAAAGAGGACGTGTGGTCACCCTAACGTTGGCACGGTCAGCTAGCTGAGGCTCGGCGCAAATGTGGCACCCTGCATCTGGCCCGGCTGCACGTTGGCACTGTTGACTGGCAAAGCGAATGCCATTGCAGTTAGCACACTACACTGATCAGAGCATTTTATTAAATACTGCGTATTAATCATATGTGGCCCACATCTAAAAATAAAAGTCAATACTGGTAACTGTCTGGAAAATGATGTAAAAAATGTTAAATAAATAGTATCATTATTTTAACTTGTTTAAATGCCATACAATTATAGTTAAGCTTTGTTAATATTGTAATATTTTAGAATATTGATGGAATGACTGGGACACAACCCAGCTAGCAAGGTAGATCTGGGCCGATTCTGGAAAATGGAAGACTGTTCTGTGGTCAGATGAGTCACGTTCTTTATGGAACACTGATGGTATGGGGTTGCATGAGTGCTTGTGGCATGGGCAGCTTGCATGTCTAGAAAGGCACCATTAATGCAGAGAACTATGTTCAGGTTCTAGAACAACATATGCTCCCATCTAGACGTCATCTCTTTCAGGGAAGACCCTGCATTTTTCAACAAGATAATGCCAGACCACATTCTGCAGCAATAACCATATCATGGCTACGTAGGAGAAGGATCCGGTCACTGAAAAAGTCAGCCTGCAGTCCAGATCTTTCATATATAGAGAACATTTGGCGCATCATAAAGAGGAAGGTGCGACAAAGAAGGCCCAAGACGATTGAACAGTTTGAGGCCTGTATTAGACATGAATGGGAGAGCATTCCTATTTCTAAATTTGAGAAACTGGTCTCCTCTGTCCCCAGACGTCTGTTGAGTGTTGTAAGAAGAAGGGGGGATGCAGTGGTAAAAAATGGCCTTGTCCCAACTTTTTGGGTATTTGTTGACGCCATGAAATTTTGAAACAATATATTTTTTCCTTAAAATGATACATTCTCTCAGTTTAAACTTTTGATCGGTGATTTGTGTTCTATTCTGAATATAATATTAGATGTTGGTACCTCCACATCATCGCATTCAGTTTTTATTCACAATTTGTTTAGTGTCCCAACTTTTTGGGAATCCGGTTTGTATTCCAGTTGGAAAAATGGGGGTTATACTCCACACTTAAACTTGATCTAAATGTTAACTCCCTTGTGAAACCTCATTCTTCCACTTACGAAACAGCAAAAATCAGATCATCCCTCTCTCAGTCTGCTGCTGAAAAAGTCATCCATGCATTCATCTCAAATAATCCTGATTACTGTAACTCTCTTCTAATACTAATTCTTTTAGTACTAATTCTTCTTCTCTCCTTAAGCTCCAGGTGGGTTCAAAACTCAGCAGCCCGCCTTCTTACCCACATCCACTCGCAAGAACACCTGTCCTTTATAATCTTAACTGGCCCCCTGTTAAATAACATATTCAGTATAAAATCCTGTTGCTCATGTACAAAACCTTAAATAATCTTTCCCCTACCTACCCAGTCTAGAAGAGGCATATGCACTTACTGACTGACACCTAATGTTGAAACGCGCATGTGCGAGTGGGAACTGTTAATTCAGCCCTATTTCAAAGAAAGAACTTAAGGTGGCTCCACTAAACTGTATTTCACATTCCAATTTGTGAACTAAATTTGGAACCTGTAAATCATTCTAACAAATGATTGTTTATGCTGTGTGTACTATAACGGAGGCCATACTTGCTGAAAGTGCGCATGCTCAGTAACTCATTAGTTGGATCTCACGTTCACGTGTCGTTCCTGCCAGCATGTCTATGTTCAGTTCTGATTAAAGCCACTAAACCACAGTATGGTCTCCTCATGCATTTCGACAGAACCATTCGGCAATGACCAGATGTCCTCTTTTCTCTGGACAAGTACCCTTTTTGGTACCTAATAAATGCGTGTTCAAGGGGTCTGAGAGTTGAGAGCTGGATTGGGACACACTCATGCGGCTTCTGCTCTGTAGGTCCACCATTGACCATGGCGAGCAGCTCAGTGTTTTACTGGAGCCTCGAACAGAAATGTGTTGAACGTTGTTGAGGTAATATGCATCATAGTTTCTTCTTTATGTTTGGAGAATATTTCTGTGACCCAGCCTTTTGTATTCTACTATATATTTAACAAAAATAAATTAATCTTGTCTGTCCATATAACACCACGAATACACAGACACATATCACCGCTGCTGACTTTCTCAAGAGTAAATTACATTTGCACAGCTTTTTGTTTAGCTTTACATGAAAATGGACAAAATTTCTGGATTATTAAAGTCAGAATACCAGAGTGAGGTGTTACTCAAAATAAATGAGGCTGTGAATTTGTTACAGCACCGTTTTATCAGTCAGACCCTTATAGACATATAAGTCAATTCATAAATATCTATCACTAGTTCCAAGTGATGCCCTGTTCCTTTATCAAGTATAGATTAATTGGTTGATAAAATGTTAAAAGCTAAGCACCATCTATATGAAAGTGTCAAACAAATAAATACAGTGGAATTTGAGTTCCTATGGAACGCCTTGGTCTCTAAACGTGTTGGATTCTCCGTGTTAACACGTAGCGTATAATTTCGTGTTAACACGCTAAGGTATTTACGTGTTAACACGTTAAGTCTGTGTATTTCGTGTATTTCGTCAATCATGATTCTTTACTGCCACCTATTGGTGTATTGCGTTATTGCTGAAACAAGATAAAGCCTTAACTTACCAAATAACGGAAACATTCCAGTGTTTAACATTCTGAACACTGTTGTTTTATGAGATTTTGTATAAACATTATACATATTTAAATATAATACATTATATTATTGAACGTATATATATATATATATATATATATATATATATATATATATATATATATATATATATATATATATATATATATATATAACAGAGGCGATTGCTCTAAGACTGCAAGGGAAGCTCAGCTTCCCCTAAAATGTCAAAAAATAAGTGATCAAATATATACTGTTGGGTCTACATGTCATTGAATTAATATGCACTACAACGCGCTCAACTTTTGTTCAGAATAAGCTTCTTATCACTGGTAAAATCCATAGAGTTCAATAGCGAAGCAGCGAAGTGCAGGGAATCGAGACGAGCCATTGGATAAATTCTGGGCTTTGTCCCGCCCATCGGACGCTCAGCGTCTCTGGGGTCTATGGGGCAGTGGGCTGGCCTTCTGCATGATGATTGAATGATCTGTCTGAGGCTGAATCCCTTTTTGATTGACAGCGAAATGAGCGATCCTTTGGTGTAAAGATGCGTGGGAGAATTACATTTTAATTCTGTTCTGAGTTGAACCGGAGACTTTCTTAAACCTCTAAGCGGCATTTTCTTTGTTAAAAACGACTAGCGACAAATCGAGCTTCTATATCTGGTGGGGATTTTTGATGCTGCTGAGCCCCTCCACCGTCACAAAACATTCATAGGCGGACACACTTCAAATGGGCCAATGCCGTTTAAGCCTAGCTCTGCTGGCCATTGAGAGAATACTAGTTAAGTCCTTGGAAAAGACGCCTTGTTGGTACGACAGGGTCACAGATCATTTTCTTAAAAAGGAACGGGGGTAGAATTTACGTATAATAAACCGACACATTTTATGATGTAGGCGGAAATTGAGCTTCCCCTCCTTGAAAGACCAGCATCCGCCAGTGATATATATATATATCACTGGCGGATGCTGGTCTTTCAAGATATATATATATATATATATATATATATATATATATATATATATATATATATATATATATATATATATAACCCCTCACTTCAACCACCACAGAACTTACTGCTGAAAAAAGCTGCTTTTTAATTCAGATTTTTTGGTTCAATTCCATTTTGAAGGAGATTTAACCTCTCAAGTTTTTAATTCATTCATTTAACCGCTTATCCAATTGTGGGTCCAGAGCCTACCTGGAATCATTGGGCGCAAGGCGGGAATACACCCTGGAGGAGGCGCCAGTCCTTCACAGGGCAACACAGACACTCAGACACACACACACACACACACACACGGACACTTTTGAGTCACCAATCCTACCAACGTGTGTTTTTGGACTGTGGGAGGAAACCGGAGCACCGGGAGGAAACCCACGCAGACACGGGGAGAACACACCAACTCCTCATAAACAGTCACTCGGAGCGGGAAACAAACCCACAACCTCCAGGTCCCTGGAGGGCAGCCCCTGGAGCCCTCAAGTTTTTAATGTACATATAAAAGTAGATACACATAATTAAATAAAACATGAGTAAATTAATGTATCTTTAAACATACATGTTTACAGAAAGAGGAGGATCTGGAAAGTTAATTTCACTATGGGTTTGTATTGACACCGTATTGTTTAGCAGTATGCTATTAAAAGAATGCACATAAATTATCAATGTGAATGAATTATGCCCCAGTATGTGTCACACACATAGTGTGAGAGAATAGTGGCTTGTTTGATATACAATTATGAAAAGCTTTAGAGCATGTTATAAATTAAGTTATATAATAATATGCATGTTTAAAAATTTAAAGGTATTAAACACCAGATTCTTTTATTGTGAAAAATAAACTTCCAGTTGCTATGGGGATCAGCTTACTAGTATTGCTCTCTTCACACTGCTCACGTAGGGCTCAATGTAGCCATAGGTCAGTGCTTAGCTCACTATGTTATGAATAAGTCAGATGAAACGGACCCAGTAAACATTTAGCCATTGATTCAACGTTGAAATAACGTACGTGGCTGTCGTCTAATCTACGTTTTCTTAAGGTTGAAAATGAAAGTTGAAAAGACGTCCAAACACAGACATTGAAAAGACGACTAAACAAGTCACATTAAAGATGTCCTTTTAAAGCCGTTATTTCAACGTTGGAATCACGTACCTAAATGTTGTTCAATCAGCGTTTTTTTAAGTTTGAAAATGAAAGTTGAAAAGACGTCCTAAAACAGACGTTGAAAAGACGACTAAAAAGTCACATAAAAACAAGTCTTTTTAAAGCCGATATTTCAACGTTGAAATCACGTACCTAAATGTCATTCAATAAAGACTGAATTAAAATTGAAAAGAAATCCAAACATAAACTTTGAAAAGACGAGTAACAGTCACATTACAAATGTACTTTCAAAGTACAGTAGGTTCCATGAAGAATTTAATGGTTCAGACTGGTTTTTAATGGTGTCTACATCTAATATTTTTCATCATGTAACCCATTAGCACTTAATGTTTCCTAATAGTATAACCATTATTTCTTTAATAGTTTCCATTATGTAACACTTCTATTAGTATTTAATTGTACCTGTCAGTTCACAATCCCGGTTGGAAAAAACATTACACCCATAGGTAAAAGCAAAATATTTATAAACATAATTGCAATTTTCTAATTAGCCCAAAATATGTGACTCAAATATGACATGTATAAATGTACTTTTATATATATATATATATATATATAATGAAAATGTAAAACATTTAATATTCTGTATTAGATTACACTGTAAATGAAACAAATATTTACATACTAAGAAAATGAAGTACAGATTTGAACAAAGTACAAAGTACAGAATGTACAAAAGCTTGTCACTGGGGCTGTACCTCTTTTAGGTACAATACAGTACAGTACCTTTCAGTATTCTTTTATGTACTCATGTTTTTGTACTAGTTAATATACTTGGAACCATAAGGGGCTAAAATGTATCACCACCCCAGTGACAAACAATTTTGTACCCTGTGGTGACTAAAGTGCACCAGAATTATTCACACAAATATTCATACTGACTTTCTGTGCTGTTTATTTAGTTGTAAACATGCACCTTCAGATAAAAAACATTAATGTCAATATAAATCTATGAAATTGCAAATGTAAATTGAATTATTGATTGTAATTTTGAGATAAAACTTGCATGTACGAAAGGGAAATTTTGAATTAAATTGAAACTTAGAATATTTTTGCCATTTTGAATATTATATTTTCATTTTTATTTTAATATTGATAAGCTTCCATAATCAACAGTGTACAAAATAAAAAATATAGCAATTTTTAAATTAATAAAAACCCACCTGAAGAGGAAATACGCAAAATTAACATTTTAATATATGCATTAAATTTTACCTTTTTTTTAATCTGTTTAACCCAATACATTTAATTAATAAAAATATGACATTGGAAGGAAAATTATTGCTTGTGTTTTCAGTACACATCTTCTG
Source organism: Hoplias malabaricus (assembly GCF_029633855.1). Taxonomy (NCBI): domain Eukaryota; kingdom Metazoa; phylum Chordata; class Actinopteri; order Characiformes; family Erythrinidae; genus Hoplias; species Hoplias malabaricus. Next base: position 18,444,630 of record NC_089813.1, read on the forward strand.
TTAGAATGGCAGTAAATTCCACAGGTTATACTATACATGTCCACGCACAGGCCAATGTGTTGTTTGAGTTTGGCAAAGGTAAACTTTCTATGCAGGAATTGTGTGTATTGGTTCAGTGAATGCATGAAAGGTGGTTGATCACTCAAGTCACACTCTGCAACTCCATGTTTGAAATGCATCTCTGGAGAAATGTCATGATGTTTTCAGGTGTGCAGGGTATTCAATTTTGAAGTCATGATACATATAGGAGTTTGTGAAGAAGGCCTCATCTACTGCACTATGACAGCAAACAGCAATCTTATCGCAAAATCAACAGATGGCCCAGGGCTACCTGATGGTGACCTCGCAACGTGAGTAATTTCTTAAATATTTTTTTATAATTTTTTTTAATATATATAATTTTTTTTTTTACCCTTTTCTGCTCACTTGCGTATAGCAACTTTCCCTCCACACTCTACTACTAACAGTCTTCTTTTGAGATTCACAAGTGAACTCAAACACCATACAGACTAGCATTTATTTGTTAGGTACTCAGTACAGGTAAATTTTAATTCAGGTCAATTTTAAAAGGGATTAACGGGATTAATCCTAATTAAATAGAATTAAGGTACACCTCACAGTTAGACACAGCTAACATGGCAGAAGGGACTTCTCCCCCAGAAGTATATGGAGAAATCTTGTGGGATGAGGCATTCTCTGTCCTGACCAGCCTCACCAGTGATGTGATGCCTGGACTCGCAGAAACAGTGCAGAAAGCCTCACAGGTCTGTCGTGACCACATGGTGGCCAAGTGGATAGATAACCACTTAAAAGACATACTCAAGGGCAAGTCCCTAAGTGAGGCATTAGGTCAAATAGCCATCCTCGCTGTAGTACAGCTCAGGGCCAGTCAACTGGATGTGTCACGGCGACAGCGGGCAAAGGTGGAGGCAGAATTAAGTCAGCTTCAGCATGAAATGGCTGAAGGGAACACATTGCCCCAGGTCACTCCTGATGTGCCACCTAGTGCCGCTACCGAAAGGCAAGACCAACAGAAAGACAGTGAGGATCAGGAACCAGACTCAGGGACCATAAGCTTTAGAGCTGCTGTAGCGCCTCCTCTGGTATCAACAGGTATTTTGCCTGCCCCTGTGTCTCCTGTCAGCCGTCCATTGCAACGCCCTGCTAGACCCAGAGCACTGCAACCCAGTGCCTGGCCCCCTCAGCCTCTACACTCTCCTGGTCATACAAGCACCTGGACAAAATCGCACACAATATAACCCACTTTGATCCCAAACCAGATGGTTCAAATGATATCTTTTCTTACCTGAAAGATATTGATTTCTACCTACAACGGTTCCCCGGAATCACAGTAGATGACAAACTATATGTGATTAAACTGACCTCCAGCCGAGACGTCAGTAACTTCATTGAACGTCAGCCAGACTATGTGAAAGCGCGATATGATGTGCTTTGCCAAGCATTGGAGGAATTCTCCAATTACCTGTCACAGACAGGACTGGCCGCTGCTTTGAGTGTAAAACAGCAACGCCAGGAATCCCCTCAGCAGTATTATAACAGACTCAGACAGGCATATTTCGGACCTAGAAATGACTCCGGAATGGAGGAAGAGTTAAATTTTAAATCATTATTTATCCAAAACCTCCATCCCCACACTAGTCATCAGCTGGGAGTCTCAGCTTGCCCTCGCACCCTGTCTAGCAGACAGCTGCGTGACTTAGCACTCAGAGGTTTTGTCGTTACCACGACGTGTTAATCTTATATCTAATCTAACTATAACACTTGAAAGAATAAGTTCTAATAAAAGTTTCTAGTTCTTAAAAAATACTTGGAAGACCAAGACAACCTCTTGGAAAATCAGCAGGCTCTTTATTTTCTTAAAGCATTGGAGAGCAATCACAGAACGCCTCCTGCAGAATCACTCACAATGACATACTGAAAACCACAGTTTACATACACTTTTTTGGGGTGAGATCATCTCGCCCCTCCTATTTTTTTAAATTAGGTTGCATTCCATAGAACCCCAATTAAAATGATACCCTCCTCTTCTAGGGATGCAGTGTATCATAGGAGCCCAATTAAAAAGGTATCCTTATCTTCTAAGGATGTCTTATCTTGCTGTACCAAACAATCTCATGCTACCATTTGCCTTTTTTCCCACAGAGTTCAGGCCTGAGTTATAAACTCAAGCAGCCCTTTAACCATTTTAATATTTATTGCCATACAACTCATTTGTTTAAAATAATTCTCATGACTTTATATTATTTGTTTATTACAGTCACATGTCTGCATATTTTTGCCTCTGGGCAAATGTCCCATGCCTGATCTATGAAAAAGTGAATTCTCCACCAGTTTCCTAAAATCACAACAAAATACAAACAAATGGTCTGAAACACCCCAGGTCTTAAATGTCAACTTCAAATCTCCACATTTAGAGTTGGAGGGTGCTACCCAGGCCGATCCACAAAGATCCGCCCAGGACCCTTCACCAACTCCGTGGTCCAGTGAGGGCCCGAAATCTCCTCTGCCCTCACATCACTACAAACACTACCATCCTCGCAGGCCAGACAGAAATTGCGGCAAAGATTTCTGGAACCCTCGGGACAGGGCTGGGTATGGTTGTGACTATTACCCTGCAGAAAACCGCGGTGCGGGCCGTGGAAAACCAGCATATCCCCATAAGGGATATGAGCAAAACGCTCAGAACCAGCCTTCTGATTCTAATAAAGAAAAGAAGGAAAAATCCTGGTATCAAAATAAAGAAAATCATGCCAAAGACAAGTTTAAAGGCAAGGAATTTAACTCTAAGGAGTTAGAGGACATCCGCCAAATGCTTGCAATGATTTGCAAAGAGAAAAAGAAAAAACCTGACGTTCTTTCTATCACCTCTGTGCAATCTGACCTAGAGCCATCCTCTAACACCCCAGAAATGAGAGTTATGTATGAGAGGTGATAAGCGAAGCTCCGTCTTCTAGTGTACAGTGCGATCTCCTTGTGACCCAGACAAGTGCTGAGGACCAAATGGTACAGGGGGGTGACTCACAAACACCCTCCAGTGCTGTCTTGGTTGTTCAGTTCAGCAAAGAAGGTTTAACGCCTGATGACCCTTCGGTCATTGAAGGTGACACACCCGTCCAACAATTCATGGGACATTTAACTGAAAAAGGGGTTGCACGCAAGTTCTATTTGTCCACCCTTGTGGAGGGAAGGCTAGTACATGAGGCCCTGCGGGACACTGCATCAGATGTCACCCTAATGTCTTCCACCTTGTTCTACCATGTTTGAGCCATTGCGTGGCATGACAATTGTGAGATACAGCTCCAAACCTGTTCTCTTAAGATCCAGCCGTACTCACATGCAGGCCTCACAATCCAATCTATGGCACTAATACACTTAGCCATTGGACCAATAACTTTAGTGCATCCAGTTCATGTGTCTCCTCTTGAAACAATTCCCTTCCTCATCGGCTTAATCGATTCAAACCACTGATTGACTTCAAAAGGTCAAAAATCTGGGCACAAGTGCCTGAGCCTTTGCCCATTTGCACCCCACACCACCGGGAAGCTCAGTGTTGCCGCCTTGAAATCCGGCCTGAATCAATAGGAGATCCACCAAGTCAGATCCCTCACTTTGAGGAAGAGGAAACTGAGCCCATGGTGGCCACACCAGAGGCCGCAGTCTCTTCTTGGCCTCCTAATGCCATGTTAGAACAGTGTAGCACATTTCTGTGCACTTTCACTAAGCCTTCCACAACAGACACTCCCGGCCTTCCCATCGTGAACAGCCTCACAATGCAGGACTATCATGTTGACAATGCCGTTATGGCTCTGTGGACTGACAATTCCGCCATAAGCCAAACCCTCTTTGAGACCCTGCGCCTCACTTAGCCAAAATTGGTGAGCAGTCCTTGTCGCTTTCCTCTTGACCTAACATCAAAAGTAATGTCACCCACTGATGGAATATGTGCTCTAACCAAAGTGGAACAAAAGGGTACTCACCCATTACTTCTTGGTCACATGACACTTACATTGGGAGTGACTTCTTGGTGCGCCTTGATTTCCACGTAGACACCCTCAATAATGTGCTGTGGTCCTTGACTGATGTTTCGACAGAAACCTGGTCCTCAGATACCAGCAACCTAGGCTCAGGACAAACTATTCCTGAGGTATGTCAGGTTACTAACCAAGGATCCCTTGTGGTACCCGCGAACACAGCAAATGTACACATCCGCTTGGTCATGTGGCCTGGCCAACACTTTAGCCACGCTCATGCACTTTTCCAACCATCACCTCAGTTCTTTGAACTAGGTCTCACCTTAGAAGCCACACCTTTGGTAGAAACACGAGCAAGGTCCACCTACCTGTTCGTACGAAATGAAACCAATCAACCCTTGACTATTCCTCATTCATCTCCTCTGGATTGGTTGGTAAGTATGAAATTCCATGACTTCGAGTTGCGAATCCCTATTATAGGACTGATGCTTGAATCCTTGCTTCTTGATCACCCAGAATCAAAGGTGTTCTATATTCAACCGACACGAGCCGTTGCTCTCTTCTCGGCTCTGGACATGGGCAAAGACGCCATTTGCAGAATAGATCTTGCGGATGATGTTCAAATGACAGTCATGGTCCTTTCTTTAGGTTCATCCCTGGAATCTTCCTGGGAACCATCTCTTCTCCCAGAAATGGGAGAAGACACTTTGAGTCCACCCAATTCAAAAGAACTATCTGACTCTGAATTTATGATTCAAGTCGAACAAGTTCTAAAGGAGGCCGATGCCCTCCAAAGCGAAGAAGAACGTGAGAAACTCTGCGAAGTGCTTCTTAAACACCAAAAATCTTTTCCAAAGGTTCAACGGACTGTGGTCTCACTGACATTCACTCAGTGCGCATTCCCACTCGTCCAGGAGCACCACCCACGTTTGTCCGCCAATAAAAAAACCCGTTGGCATCCTATGGACCGGTACAAAAAATCATTGATGACTTGCTGGAAAATATATTTCGTATATATTTTGCAGGGTATAATTCGACCCTGCAACAGCACGTACTCTGTACCATTATAGCCGGTCATAAAACCCAATTGTAAATGGCGCCTGACCATTGACTATCGGAAACTAAATCAACAGGTTCCATTGTCTCGGTGGCCGATGACACAATTAGAGCAAGAACTTCCCTTGGTCCGAAACGCTAAATACTTTTCCACCATCGATGTAGCCTCTGGATTCTGGACCATCCTGGTGCAAGCAGAAGACCAACACAAGCTAGCTTTCACCTTCGCGAACCGACAGTATACCTTCACTCGGTGCTCCTTTGGGTATGCCAACTCTCCAGCTGAGTTCAACATTTTCTTGAACAAAGCATGCCCTGATGCCCACGAGCGAGGCACCCTCATATATGTGGATGACATACTCATGCGTAACCACTCCCTACAGGCCCACATTCACGAGATTGATCATGTTCTTGACCAGCTCACAACAGCAGGTGCGAAAATATCACTCTCCAAATGTCAGTGGTGCAGAACAAAGGTGAATTATGTCGGTCTGCTCGTAAGCACTGATGGCATTGAACCACAAGTGAGTCGAGTGCAAGGGGTAACCTCGCAGCACCAACCAATCTTAAGGAACTTCATAGTTTCTTAGGAGTATGCAACTACTCACGCCAGTTCATCAAAAATTTTGTGGACCTAAGCAGTCCACTTTATGGCCTACTAAAAAAGGATACTCCATTGACATGACAAAGACAAATGTGTCATAGTCTATGCTAGTAAAACTATGCTGGCTGCTGAACACAAATATAGTGACTGTGAAAAAGCACTACTAGCAACAGTGTGGGCAGTCAAACATTTCTCCAACTACCTAGGTGGTCAGAAGGTGATTGTTGAAACTCATCATCAGCCAGTCACTTTCCTGAACAGCCAACGAATTCGAGAGGGTGTAGTAACTAACGCTCGAGTAGCCTCCTGGCTAATGGCTCTCCAAAGCTTTGACTTGGAGGTACGTTACGCACAAAACTTCAGGAGCCCTCTAGGCACAGGCCTTGCCTCCTGCAGGCGATGCAAAGGAGACATTCCTTCCCAAGTGCCACAGACTCCGGAAACCCTTGGACCTACCGTGGCTAACCACCACTATTTCGACCCTAACACATGCAAAGACCTTGTCACTGCATATATAGATGGTTGTTTGTTCCGCCGAGAACACACACTAATGGCAGGTGTGGGTATTGTCGGAATAAACGGGGGGCCTCACGAACCCCTAACGTTCAAATTGGGTGCTCAGTCCTCCCAATATGCTGAAATAGCAGGAAGTCTCATCACAATTCAGTCTGCAGTCCAGAAAAGCATAAAAACGTTGGTGATCTGCACAGAATCCAATTATGCGCGCCTAAGCTTCACATGCCTCTTGAAACTGTGGAAAACCAACAATTACACCACATCAAACAAAAAGCCAGTAAAACCCAAAGAGCTTTTTGTGGCGTGTGAACACTTGGTAGACACACATGACCTGCAAATCTACTGGAAGAAAGTGAAGGGTCACTCCAGAATCCCGGGAGATGACAAAGAATTCATTGACCAGGCAGATAGCTTAGCCAAACAAGGGGCCCGCAAAGGCACATCATGGACATTCGATCCCTCCCTTTATCCAAACCCACCCAACATCGATGTCCTAGCTATTACACAGTCTCAAACTGTAGCGACAGTGTCACCTGACAATGCTAAAGGTACCATTGTCTCCATTAAACCTGCTTTTTCTGACGCCGACTTAGTTACTCTCCAAGCTCAGGACCCATCCATTTCTAAAATGCTTATGCATGTCTCTGACCCATCTACATGTCACATCTCTGCTCAAGATCTTGACACCATACCAGGCCTTAAAGACCTATACGGCGCCAGAGCGTCCCTCCAAGTCGTCAAAGGCTTGCTTGTTCATGCCACTGACTCGCACACTTCACCTGCGTTCATGGTTCCTCAGTGCCACAGGCACTGATGCACGCTCATGACTCCCCATCTGCGGGACACAAAGGGGTCAAAGCAACACACCATGCGCTCCAGCAGGTGTCATATTGGCTCCACACGGTAAAATATGCGGCTAATTATATTAAAGGCTGTCTGGTATGTTGCCAATTTAAACCCTCAAATCTTCTTCATAGAACCCCCTTGCAAAAGAAAGGGTTATCGTTCCCTTGGTCAAACTTCCAGATAGACTGGGTTGGACCACACACCCGAACAGTGAGAGGTAACAAGTACTTCCTCACAGTCACGTGTGTATTCACTAAATGGGTAGAATGCCTCCCTGCACCGAATGACACAGTGCTAACCACTGCCTACTTACTAATGAACCATGTCTTCTCACGGTTTGGCCTACCCAGCCGTGTCGACTCTGACAGAGGGACACATTTCACAGCGGAGGTCATGCAGCAGCTCTGGCAACTCTTAAGAGTAAAAGCCAGCCTTCGCATTAGCTATCGTTCTCAAAGCTCAGGTCAGGTAGAGCCAGTCAACCGAACTGTTGTTAGCATACTGAAAAAGTATGTAGCATCAAACCAGCAAGACTGGGATGTCAAGCTACCCCTTGTAATGATGGCCATACGTGCGACCCCACATGATGCAGTCGGGGTCTTACCCTTTAAGTTGATGACAGGGAGACAGATGACTCTGCCTCTACATCTGTTATATCAGCCAGGTGAAGCTAGCATATCAGTAGCCTAAACCACTCATCAGTATATGGAGGATTTGCAGAAACATCTTAAAGCCACTTTCGCCTTTGCCCAGCAGAAATTGGAAAAAAGTGCACAAGGTGTACTATGATCACAAGGCATCCCATGACGAACTTCAAATAGGGGACAAGGTGTGGTACTACATCTTTGTCCAACCTGTTGGAAGGTCGCGAATCTGGCCCGCAAATTCCTACTCCGATGGTCCGGTGCCTATATGATCACAGACAAACTGTCCCCCGTTGTGCACCAGATCATAATCAACAAAGTTCGGGGCACACTGTAAAAAATGTGACCCATTAGTTACTTAAAAAAATTATGGCAACAAAGTGACACGTAATATTAATGAGTAGATTCTAATTTTCCAACTTTTAAGTAACATTCAATGAATAAATTAACTAAATTTAAGCAAGAAAATTTTGTAAATGTTAATAAAATGCACAGTTAAAATGTGTTGGATTTAGTAATAACATGCCTAAATATGAATTAATATAACTCAAAAATATTGAGTAAATACAACTTAATTTCACAAGGAAAGGACAATTACCTGAGTAAACTTAATCAATATTTACTAAATATCTTGCAAGTATTGATTTACATTTACTAAATATCTGGCAAAAATTGAGTAGCATGTACTAGCTTGTTTCTATTTACTAATTATAGTTACTTTACATCTATTCAATAATATCACGTGTCACTTTGTTGCCATAATTTTTTTATGTTAAATCTACTTAATTTGTCCATTTTGTGCCATGTTCGTGTCAACAGGTCAATATGCATAAAAATAATACCAGGTAAACATTTATTCAACTCTCGCAACATTTATTCATACAAAAATTGAAAACTGATACAACTACATCAAGGATCACAGGCAGAATATATTATGTGATGCAAGCTCAAAACTTGCTGGTGCACTTAAATCACAACAATGTTTTGAGACTGCACTTATCTTATACCAGATCAATTTAATTAGGATTCAGCAGGCACCTACAAATAGATGAATATTAGTTTTAACTTCATAAGCAAGTGTAATGTTTTGGTGTTGGTCTTTTCTATTCATCTATTTGCAGGTGCATCCTGAGTCCTAATTAGATTGACTGGGTATAACTGTTAACAAAATATGATATCTTGTATTTGAAATACATTATGTACATGAAATATAAACAGACATAACTTTGCTGTACAATCAAATAATTTAAACCAGACTGTAGACAGTGAGCAAACACAGGTCATACAATTTTTTAGAAATGATTGGAATTGGAATTTTTCTTGCTTTTAAAAAGTACTAATTATATGTTTATAGTAGTGCCCTCAAGAATTTAGTTTTACGATTCAGATTCACAGAAAAAACGTAAACTGGGAGCCATATCGGCTACAGCCTGTTTTCGAACGCTACAAAATGTCCGAAACACAAATTAGTGCAAATAAACAGTGAATATCACACCGTTTCTGACACAGAAATAACATCAGCAGTAAAAATTCAGAGTGATCTGAATGGTCTACTTTAACAGAAACCAGGTATCTATATGGCGCGGAAAGAGAAAATGCGATTGGAAAATAGATAAAAAAAAAAAACTTAGCAGAAAACCAATAAAATAAAAATAAAAACAAATGTAGCTAGGTGTTCCTACACAATATTATGAACATGCATTCTAATATATTGAGTATGGAATGCTAACATAATACGTAAAATGTTAAATGTTTAGTAAACAGACGAATCTTTGCCTCTGACTTCGTGATGCGCAGTGTTCCTCTAATTTGCTGAACTCTGTGTTCAAACGCAGCTCTGTGTATGAAGTGAGAGTGCGCTAGTGCTGCAATGACTGTTTGAAAGTAGACTCTGACAGAGACTGAGCATCGTGTCATGGCTTCATTATACCAACAGACACATGAAACGACAAACTACAGAAAGCACAACATCAGCTGTAAAACCGTAATTCAGGATTGTAATCACAAAAACACTTTGTTTTTTAATCAAGCGTTGTTCCTCACCATCAGCTAACTCTCCAGTCTGTGCTCGAAACCGGTCTTTACGAAGCACCAGTGTTTGTAAATAAACCGCCTCAGTTACCTGCTAGGTCTCTCTCTCTCCCTGCTCATAGCAGAAGCATCTGGTGTTGTTTTAGACAGAGAAAAGAACTCTAAACGTTGAAAACAACGATCAGAAATGAGGATTACTCTATTCCTGCTCCATGGTTTTGCGGTTTCAGATCTCTTAAGGTGGAAATGCCTCCAAACTCCAGAGATGGCTAACTGCATTAGCGACAGTGCTACAAACTAAACACCTCAAGTTACACATGAGTGTCTCTGGTAATTCAATCAGTGAATTAAACTTCATCCACATATAAACAACTGTCATTTTTCCTCCTCAAACACACCGATCCACCTTAAAAAATGCGGAGCTTAGAACTGCGTGTCCCCACATTTAAGAGCACCTCAAACAAAATACACAATTTTAGATAAAAATTGTCCTTTCCCTATTAATAATTTAAAAGCTGTTCACTTTGGGAAGTCCGAGGACGTTCAGAACCCAGTAATGCTGGTGTCCATGAGTTTCAAAATGCGTTGGGCGGAAGTGTATGATGATTAAAATTAAAGACCTCCCAATGAGTATAATCTATTACATTTTCTGGATCTTTGGTGTTACTCATAAAATATGAATACGTTCTATTCAACATATCCCAGCTAATTTTATTCAGCCAAAATTGTGTAAATTGCAATTAATACTTTGTTCAAATTTGTTGAATTTAGCTCAATTTTATTTCAAACTACATGAAGTCTTTTTATTAAGTGCAAGTTACTATTAGTTTTTAACTGAATATTAATTTACCCCAGTCCCACTTTTTACAGTGCAGTGCTGAGCTCAAGTGGATCCACCGCAATCAAATCAGGCCACACAAAACCCCCATGGGACTTGTAGGGGATACTAACGTTTGTGTTAGGTCATAAACAATAGAACCAAAGGCAAGAAGGGTGCTGGTTAACAAACAACTACAGCCTTCTACTCACACCTTAGTTCTTCTATCTCTTTTCTCCTCTTCCCCTCACTCTTCAGCAGGCAACAAGCTTCTAACCAGACTGAGGACACTCAGGGTGCAAGACCCTAGTCCCTCATCGTCAATTATTGTAGAGTGTTTATCCTAGACATAAAACTTTTATCAAAAGGGGGTTATAGTGGTAAATTTTTCTAAAAAAAATGACTCGCCGTAAATACCCTAAATCTAATCATGAGCATTTCTTCCGGTAGGATGGCCCTGCTGCTCATTCTCCTGATCGTCAGCTCCCTAGAAACTGTTGTGCTCCCTGAAGTGATTGAACCGGGTCCTGACTCCGGGATAATACTGAAAGACCAGCCAGGACTGCTAATCACTAATTGTCGCCTCCATACCCAGAGAGTATTCATACGGTTGAATCCGTATGGTGGAATGGAGCTAGATGGACTGAGGAAGCTATCAGCCATTCCGAAGCTGACGTAACTCATATGCTCCACCAGCTACAAAAGTTTACTGTAACACAATCAGAATTAAGTGGTTTTAACAAATGATTTAAACGTATCATAGGGGGATTGCTGGTGGCAGCTGCAACTGTGGGATCACTACCTAGCCTCGGAACGTCTGCCGTCAACGCCGTCAATGTAGCCACTGTCAAACGTCAAGTAGGGGAATTGCAGGCTGAAATTCCAAACATTAAAACCCAATTAAACAAGCAGCAACAACACCTGCAAACAATCGGGCAAACCCTACACAGCACCGTCGTAGTACTCAATGCTCACAGTGTCGCTTTGAACAAAACGCTCCAGATGGTTAACCCTTTGCTTTCAGTAGTACAACTTGACCTTGCCCACATCCAGCTTGTGAATATGCTATTGTCTGATATGCTACAAGAAATCAGCTCCTATTTGGATAGCCTAGCCATGGGGAGGATTCCTCCCTATCTGGTGCCTCTATCCTTAGTACAGGAGATTTTGTCTACAGCAACTTGAGAAGTAGTCACTGATCTCCAGGCCCACCTAGCCTACACCTTAGGTAGCGCCATCCCAATTTATGTCAATCCTCAAGACAGAGAATTAGCATTCATCATTAACCTTCCCATAATGGCGCCTGAAAACATCTACTGTTTGAAAGATGTTGTTAACGTTGGTTTCTGGCAAGATTCTGCCTATGTTCGTGTAAAGACAACGCCTATTGTAGCATTCCAAGATGATAACCCTGATCTATACTTGGTGCCTAACTTGCTTATGTGCACACTCACCAAAGACATCCACTACTTGTGCCCTAGAAAACCTTTTATTCGTGACAGCGCAAATGGGATTTGTGGCCTTAAGCCTGTGATGAGTAATACTCAGTGCCCGGTGGTCGTCACACCTCGATGTTTGGTAACCAATACCCAAGCTGAGATTGTTGGAAACCGTTGGTTGGTTAACACCACTTAAGAGAGGCCCTACTAACCTATGATCAACATGACACCTCAGAAGGGTACCCCTTCCTGGCCAGACTTTCTGGGTATACATCCTCGTAAACGCAATCCTACATGTAGGAGACCTGGCCCTGTATCACCTGAACCCTGACCAATATGAGAGCGACATAGAAATGTCAGATTTCTTCTCCAAGCACACTATCGAGCTAGATACTAGCTAGATACTAACTTGCCTAGAATATGAGGGAACCCAAGTCATTGACCTAACCTCTTTTGATCACACTCTTAAAGAACTGTTGTCTCAACCCCTCTGGCCAGTACAATCTGTCATATATGCATGGTCCACTCCAGACACCTTATTAGTTACACTGGTAGGATTAGGATATCTTTTGACCTTTGGTATAGCATGGTTCTATTTCAAACGCACTTGAGCCCTACAGAGCAGGTTAGAAACTTGGTCTAATAAAATGGTTAAGTTTGTTAGACATAAGAGAACCCAGAGAGGTGAACCCCCAACATTTAGATATGAAGCCGAAGGCAATGTCGAAGAACCAGCTCTCGAGGCTGCGTTTGAACAAGACCTACCCATAAGTAATTAGAATCCCTTCAGCATGCAAACATCAACACTCAATATGCACCCATACACTGATAGGAAGACATCAGCTCTGAAAATGTGTTTGAATATGCTTGCTGATCTCACCTCCCTCCACAGCAAAAGTTCTTTTCAGCTCCATGCTCCCTGCCGGACCATAAAACTGAAAAAAGGGGGGAATCTAGTGGAGTATCAGATCAAGAAAGGAAAAAATAAGACTCTGACTCTCCATTCTGTTTTATATAAAAGGAGAAGACGGCACCTGCATTCCACAGAGTGTGTGTGTGCTGAAAGACTACGCACCCCCACCTACATACACACACACAAACCCACGCACACACCTATATCTGATAGCGAAGGCTAAGCAGAACATTTTTCAGTGTCCCCCAGGATGACACTGAGTGGTCCTCTTCAAACTTTATGATGACCAGACGACTAAGACCCCCTTCTTCTTCTGACACTAAGTGGTACCCCCCAATTTTATGACCCCATTAAGCCTAAAAGATCAATCAGAGTCTCGGAGGCCAGGATTAAAGAACCCAGCGTTTACTACCTTCAGCATCGGACTGGCGAACAGCAATCTTATCGCAAAATCAACAGACGGCCCAGGACTGCATGATGGTGACCTCGCAACGCGAGTTCAAACCAGACAAACAGCATGGACCAACAGTGCCCCCAAGTGGACATTTGCGAAATCATTTTTCGCCCTCTCTCCCTCTAACAAAGGATCTCGGACGCGTATGTTTCGGCTGAAACTAAGCATGTATTATGCAATGTGTTATTGATGTTATCCTCTGTTATTCTCAGGTGACTGTCTACTAACTAACCAAGTGATGTGAATTACTGTTTTAATCAGGAGGAAAAATTCCTGTCTCAATTTAGAAAAATGAATTAATCTCTAACATCTAGAATAGTTGATAACATACTCGATATATATATATATATATATATATATATATGATAAAATTACTCCAGTATACTCATTAGGCTATATTCAAGTATGTATGAAGTATTTTTATTCATTGAGGTTATGTGTTCGCCCAGAAAAAGTGATCTTTTTCTTTCTCTGGAACGTGAGACGGTCACATGGACTCCCCAAACGCAGGAACCAATCAGAGGACGGAGACCTTCCAAGTGGGCATGACCATGCCATCTATGAAAAAGGGAGTCACTCTCCCTTGCCCTCTCTCACTCTTCTTACGCTCTCATCTCTTCTTACTTACTCTCTCATTTTCACTCCTTCTTACACTCTCCCTTACGCTATGTTTTTCTCTCTACGCTGATGAAGCTGACTCTTCCAAAGACTCTTAAAAGAAGACAGACCTTCATGCGAACTAGCAGAGGATGCCTTGTGTCAGTTAGCATTGCAATACAGAAACTAAAAGAGTAAACGGTTGATTAATTGTTAGTAATTGTTTTTTTTTTTTTTTGTGTGTTCTTTGTTTGTAGCCCAATCCAAGTTTAATTTTACGACTGATCAAAGCAGGTGAAACTTATTTTGGCCAGAATAAGGGCCACCGCTGAAATTAGCTGAAAATCGTAAAATTAGAATTAGCTAATTAATTAGGAGTATATAGCTTCTGAAGATCAGAGGAAACAGAGTGCTTCCTTGCAACGTTCTCCCTCTCCAGCAGTTGTCTGTGAAGGGAATCCCTGACGGACGTCGGGCTGACTCATCCTGGAGGGAATCTCCTCACTAACCAGCCTACTTCCAGCTGTGACAAGTCAAGCACCGGAAGAACAGATTGAAAATCTGCTGGACCCATCGGCTCGGTTCTGAGTTGCGGCAAGTGTAAGCAAGTAAATTCCTCATCTTCAGAAGCTGATGCCGAATTAAGTCTCTTGATAAATTCATCCATCCATCCATCCATTATCTGTAACCGCTTATCCAATTTAGGGTCGCGGGGGGTCCAGAGCCTACCTGGAATCATCGGGCGCAAGGCGGGAATACACCCTGGAGGGGACGCCAATCCTTCCCAGGGCAACACAGACACACACACATTCACTCACACCTACGGACACTTTCGAGTCGCCAATCCACCTGCAACGTGTGTTTTTGGACTGTGGGAGGAAACCGGAGCACCCGGAGAAAACCCACACGGACACGGGGAGAACACACCAACTCCTCACAGACAGTCACCCGGAGCTGGAATCGAACCCACAACCTCCAGGCCCCTGGAGCTGTGTGACTGCGACACTACCTGCTGCGCCACCGTGCCGCCCTTGATAAATTCATACACTAAGTAAATCATTTAGCAACACATTATTCACAAGTCATATAGCCAATTATTAAATTCGAACTGGTTTCACCTGCGTTGATTCCGTGAGATTTTGATGATGGTGCTATGTGTATCAACCTATTATCATTCCTTTTAATAAAGTATTTCCATTATTTGAAATAATACTGTGTGTGGAGTTTGTTCCTTAAGAGTCTGAAAATCCCGAGAACTCATCCCTAGCGTTGACAGTATTTCAATCTCTGATAAGTTATTAATATTTTGGTCATTTAATTCAGTAATAATAATAATTATTATTATAAGTGATAATCACCATTAAACATAACCAACACAAATACGGTTACTACGCTACAATATTATAGTATTATATTATAAATCAAAAATATTATATACAATATTTTCAGAATTATAAAAGATAAAATAATACTAATATGATGTTGGTTCACTTGCTATCAACACTGTGCATTTGGTGACAATGCTGTTGATGCATCTGTTGACTTCCTTGCCTGATAAAATTACTGAAACCTTCAGATCTCTGCAACATTGAAAAATGGCACATTTTCTAAGTTTTGTTTGAGTGACATATACAAGGTGTGCTGGAGGATGGACAGTATTACCTCAAAACATGTATGTTTTTATTAATAATCAGATCACAGCTTGTAAGTTTGAAAATATTATTACTATTTCTACAATATAATAAAATACATACTTGCATTAGTGTTCCCCACAACATTCATATTTCACAATTAAATCTTTGGGAACATGAACATACTCCAAGTTAGTTGGATACCTGTGTGGGAAAAAAATTGTCAGTCTAACAAAATATTGTATCATATGTAAATGTTTTGGTGCACCTAATAAAATTATATGTATTGATTTTCTACGTAAAAGTAATAACAGAGTACAATACATCGATATTTTACGCACAGCTTCAGATAAAAGTACCGTTCATCTGATGATTTTCACACACAAATCGGATTCCAAAAAAATTTGGGACACTAAACAAATTGTGAATAAAAACTGAATGCAATGATGTGGAGGTGCCAACATCTTATATTCTTTTCAGAATAGAACACAAATCACCGATTAAAAGTTTAAACTGAGATAATGTATCATTTTAAGGGAACAATATGTTGTTTCAAAATTTCATGGCGTCAACAAATCCCAAAAAAGTTGGGACAAGGCCATTTTTTACCACTGTGTGGCATCCCCCCTTCTTCTTACAACACTCAACAGACGTCTGGGGACAGAGGAGACCAGTTTCTCAAGTTTAGAAAAAGGAATGCTTTCCCATTCATGTCTAATACAGGCCTCTAACTGTTCAATCATCTTGGGCCTTCTTTGTCGCACCTTCCTCTTTATGATGTGCCAAATCTTCTCTATATATGAAAGATCTGGACTGCAGGCTGGCCATTTCAGTACCCGGGTCCTTCCCCTACATAGCCATGATGTTGTGATTGCTGCAGAATGTGGTCTGGCATTATCTTGTTGAAAATTGCAGGGTCTTCCCTGAAAGAGATGACGTCTAGATGGGAGCATATGTTGTTCTAGAATATGAACATAGTTCTCTGCATTAATGGTGCCTTTCCAGACATGCAAGCTGCCCATGCCACAAGCACTCATGCAACCCCATACCATCAGTGATGCAGGCTTCTGAACGGAGCGTTGATAACAACTTGGGTTATCCTTGTCCTCTCTGGTCCGGATGACATAGCGTCCCAGTGACTCATCGTGACTCATCTGACCACAGAACAGTCTTCCATTTTGTCACACTCCATTTTAAAAGACCCCTGGCTCAGTTCAAACTTCTGAGCTTGTGAAGCTTGCTTAGAAATGGCTTCCTCTTTGCACTGTAGCGTTTCAGCTGGCAACGGCAGATGTCACTGTGGATTGTGTTCACTGACAATGCTTTCTGGAATTATTCCTGAGCCCATTCTGTTATTTCCTTGACAGTGGCATTCCTGTTTGAGGTGCAGTGACGTTTAAGGGCCCGGAGATTATGAGCATCCAGTAGAGTTTTATGGCCTTGACCCTTACGCAGAGCAATTGTTCCAGATTCTCTGAATCTTTTGATGATGTTATGCATGGCTGATGATGATAACTTAAAAGTCTTTGCTTTTTTACGCTGGGTAACACCATTCTGGTATTTCTGCACTATCTTTCTGTGCAACAATGGTGGAATTGGTGATCCTCTTACCATCTTGGCTTCAGAGAGACACTGACACTCTGAGAAGCTCTTTTTATACCCAATCATATTGTCAATTGACCTAATTAGTGTTAATTGGTCTTCCAGCGGTTCGTTATATGCTCAATTTCCTTTTTCCAGCCACTTATTGCTACTTGTCCCAACTTTTTTGGGATTTGTTGACACTGTAAAATTTTGAATCAACATATTTTCCTTTAAAATGTTACATTTACTCAGATTAAACTTTTGATCTGTCATCTATGTTCTATTTCGAATAAAATATTGACATTTGCCATCTCCACATCATTGCATTCAGTTTTTATTCAAAATTTGTTCAGTGTCCCCACTTTTTTGGAATCCGGTTTATATTTGGAAAAGCACAAATGTGGCCTGCGCAAATGGTATTGTATGATTTTACTTTCCAGCCCAGCACTTCTTTTAATATTTGGTTAACATTCGCATTGTTAGCAAGGTGGCTTGCATGTAACTGCAACCCAGACTTGCTGAAATAAATGTCAAAAACATTACTGTTAATAATGTAATATTACTTTGAATTTTTTTATACAGAATGGGTTAACTATTATCCTCCTCTACTCTTTCACTTGTCTTTACTGAGATGCTAACCTAGCATAGATGTTGCTTTGCTAGAGCTCTTTAAATACTTATACTTTACCAGAATGAGTGAAACTAAAGTTTTATTAAGATTAAATATCACTTACCTCTGAATATACGAGTTTCCTCCGATGTTTTAGTAATGCCTGCTCCCACAAACCGTTGAAAAATCATCCACTGAAACTTATTTTGGTGCCGTATTCAAACTCAGAGTAACCGTAATCTGAAGGGGAGGGGCTCTCTCTCTCTTAAACACACACACATTCTCTCTCTCTTTCTCTCTCCCACACTCTCTCTCCCTCTCTCTCTCTCTCTCTTTTTTAACTGATTTAAAACGGATGTCCACTGACATTATAAAATTTTCCCAAAATAACAGACATATTTTGAACGTCCACTGACGTTATCAATTGGTCCCGGAATAACTGACTTGTTTTCAATGCATTTTGGACATCCAATGACGTTATCAATTGGTCCTGAAATAACTGACTTGTTTTCAACGCATTTTGGACGTCCATTGACGTTATCAATTGGTCCTGAAATGACGAACTTGTTTTTAACGCATTTCGGACATCCATTGACGTTATCAATTGGTCCCGAAATAACTGACTTGTTTTCAACGCATTTCGGACGTCCATTGATGTTGTCAATTGGTCCCGAAATAACAGACTTGTTTTCAATGCATTTCCGACATCTATTGACGTTGTCAGTTGGTCTCGAAATAATTGACCTGTTTTCAATGCATTTCAGATGTCCATTGACGTTGTCAATTGGTCCCGAAATCACAGACTTGTTTTCAACGCATTTCGGACGTCCATTGATGTTATCAATTGGTCCCGAAATGATGGACTTGTTTTCAATTCATTTTGGACGTCCACTGACGTTTAAAATATGTCCTTGATGGACCGACTACTTTTAGACCTTTTTTGAACGTCCAGGGATGTTCCTTGTTTACTGGGTAGGGACTACGTTCACAAAGGATTTATGTTTTGTGTCAGCTACAGTGTGTGATGTAAATCCTATCTCGAATATGTAAGTACGCCTGGATTTGAGGCCTCCCATTGGCGAAAACCTTAAGAAGCTTGTAAAGGTGTCATTTTTGGTCACGTTATTGCAACAAAATTGTATGTGTTAATACGCAAAATTTTAATAATGTGTTAATTGCATGTGTTCACATGTTTAGAGCCCAACGGCATTCTATAAGTTCCTAACTTGTGTTTATTGATAGTCAGAAAACATGTTATTTCTTACTAATTCAAGGAATAAGGTTTAAAAGACCATTGGTCCACCCCCCAACGGTGTTCGGAAACTCTAATAAGCGTCTTGCATATGATGTAGGTGGTGGACAACAACTCTAGAAGTTGCACTTAATTTAATGCAAAACGACAAAAAGGTGTGTTGTTTTTGGCTGCAATAATTCAATGTACAGTGGGACATCTGTGCACAAATGGCCCAAAGATTTTTTTAGAAAAACACGTAATTTATATTCAGTTTGTTGAGATTTAAATAAAATATAATATGATCACGGTCAGCGCAAATTATTGTGGTTAGCTCAAACAATCGCTACAGGTCTAGTGTTGCTTACACACTGGTGTTAACTGCTTCCTGATATATTAAATAGTTTTCTATTCTAGTGGCTCATACATTAACACTGTGACACTGTATATAGTGGCTCACACATTGACTATTAATAAGATAGGTTTGAAACACAGGTTAGAAATCCCCTCCCTACTGTCAAAGTTAATGGCCCATTAGACCCCACCACATCAGTGTGATCAACTGAATAATTTTTAATCAGTGCCATTTATTTATTTAGCAAAGAGACAGACTACTTTAGAACAAAAAAGCCATACACACAGTCGACTTCTTGAAAGCAGCAGAGCACCCAAATTTTACTACAAGCTGTTTTTTCCCCTCTATTAGCTGAACTCTGCACATTTACAATACATTTACCATCAGCTTCACAAATTCCTTCTCTAGAATTTACTGCTGAACTAGCACAGCATCAAAGCTAACAGCACTAAATGTGCTGCAGAAAAACGAGTCTATTATATTCACTTACTAATCACATAATAAAGCCGTTCTTCCTCAGGCAGCTGAAAAGTGTGACTGTGACTTTACTTAACACTGATGTTCGACTTTCTCACTCACAAAATTGTAGAGCTGGACAAGGCTGGAATGGGCTACAGGACAATAGGCAAGCAGCATGGTGAGAAGGCGACAAATTTTGGCGCATTTATTAGAAAATGGAAGAAACAAAAGATGATTGTCTCCCTTGGTCTGGGGCTCAATGCAAGATCTCACCTCGTGGGGTAAGGATGATTCTGAGAAATGTCAGGAATCAGCCCAGACCTACATGGGACTATCTAGTCAATGATCTGAAGAGACCTGGGACCACAGTCTCAAATATGACAGTTAGTAACACACTACGCTGTCATTAAAATCCTGCAGGGCATGCAAGGTACCCTGCTCATGCCAGTTCGCCAGTGATCATCTTGATGATTCAGAGGAGGCATTGGAGAAAGTCATGTGGTCAGATGAGACCAAAATAGAGCTTTTTGGTATCAACTTCACTCGGAGGAAGAAGAAGGATTGGGATGGAAACATAATACGTTGAGGGTGCTTTTCAGCAAAGGGGACAGGACGACTGCACCGTATTGAAGGGATGATGGATAGGGTCATGTATTGCAAGATTTTGGCCAACCACCTTCTTCCCTCAGTAAGAGCATTGAAAATGGGTAGTGGCTGGGTCTTCTAGGGCCTTGCCAGTCTCCAGACCTGAACTCCATAGAAAATCTTTGGAGGTATTTGAAACTCTATCTATAGAAAAAATCTATATCGAGGAGTGGGCCAATATACCTGCTGTAGTGTGTGCAAACTGCAAAGATTCTGTCTCTCACAGTTGAAGTGTACTTGCGATAAAAATTACAGACCTCTCCATTCTTTGTAGGTGGGAAAACTTGCAAAAGTTATCACTTTTCATATACATCACAAATATGCTTCCTACGCAGAAATATGTTCCCTACCTGGGTTCCAACCACTCAACAGTGGGTGTGTCCCTCTAAGATCTCTGCTGTTCTTTGAAGGTAAAAGAGTCCATGTTATCATTCATTCATTCATTTATTCATTATCTGTAACCACTTCTCCAATTCAGGGTCGCGGTGGGTCCAGAGCCTACCTGGAATCATTGGGCACAAGGCGGGAACAAACCCTGGAGGGGGAGCCAGTCCTTCACAGGGCAACACAGACACACACACACACATTCACTCACACACTCACACCTACAGACACTTTTGAGTCGCCAATCCACCTGCAACGTGTGTTTTTGGACTATGGGAGGAAACCGGAGCACCCGGAGGAAACCCACGCGGACACGGGGAGAACACACCAACTCCTCACAGGCAGTCACCCGGAGCGGGAAATGAACCCACAACCTCCAGGCCCCTGGAGCTGTGTGACTGCGACACTACCTGCTGCGCCACTGTGCCGCCCCCATGTTATCATTAATATTAATATTCAAAACTATTAGGCATTTAGCCTTATCACAGTTGCATAAATGTTTTGTTACATAAATGCTAAAACTGTTAATCTGGCATGTGATTGTCTACTACAGTGTTAAACCAGAGCACTTGCTGTTTTTGTTACACAGCACTACATTTAAACATCCACTAAAAGTGCACTTGGTTATTTTGCTGCTTAGATTGTGTGTTTCCAACTTTGCATGAGCTTTGTCTAAAACCAATAAGTCTACAGAAAAGCAGAACTACTGAGCCAGGAACAGGGAAACGTGTGGACTGCTAGAGGATATAGAGGTGCTATGTTACAGACCTAAAAACCATAAAGCAGTATAATTCATTCATTCATTCATTCATTATCTGTAACCGCTTATCCAGTTCAAATAAGATATTTAATTTAATTATATATAATGGATAATTCCTGTTCTAAATTGTGATTGGCCTTTCTATGTTCAAAGCAAAATACAATATACATGACTGCACATATCAGTTGAATTCTGTTTTAAACTGTAAAGTTCATTACACACAGACTGATATATTTCAAGTGTTTATTTCTTTTAATTTGATGATTATAACTGACAACTAATAAATCAAATCAAATCAAATTTATTTGTATAGTGCTTTTTACAACTGATGTTGTCACAAAGCAGCTTCACAGAATTCCAGTAAGACAAAGATTTGACATGAAATGTAAAAAAATGTAAAAACCCCCAAGTGAGCAAGCCAGGGGCGAAAGTGGCAAGGAAAAACTCCCTCAGCTGAGGAAGAAACCTTGGGAGGAACCAAGGCTCACAAGGGGTCTCCCCTAATAAAAAACCCAAATTCAGTATCTCAGAAAATTAGAATATTGTGAAAAAGTTCAATATTGAAGACACCCTGTACCACACTCTAATCAGCTAATTAACTCAAAACACCTGGTTTCTCAGTCTATTTCTGTAGGCTATACAATCATGGGGAAGACTGCTGACTTGACAGTGTCCAAAAGACGACCATTGACCCCTTACACAAGCAGGGCAAGACACAAAAGATCAGAGCTCTGTGTCCAAGCACATACCAGAGGGGCAAAGTGAAGGAAAAGATATGGTACAAAAAAGTGTACAAGCAATAGGGATAACCACAACCTGGAGAGGACTGAAACAAAACCCATTCAAAAATGTGGGGGAGATTCACAAAGACTGGACTGCAGCTGAAGTTAGTGCTTCAAGAACTAAAACACACAGACGTATGCAAGACATGGGATTCAGCTGTCGCATTCCTTGTGTCAAGCCACTCTTGAACAAGAGACAATGTCAGAAGCATCTCACTTGGTCTAAAGACATTAAGGACGGGACTGCTGAGTGGTCCAAAGTTATGTTCCCTGATGAAAGTAAATTTTGCATTTCCTTTTGAAATTATGGTCCCAGAGTCTGGAGGAAGAGAGGAGAGGCACAGAATCCATGTAACTTGAGGTCCAGTCACAGTCAGTGAAAGTTTGGGACATGTCATGTC
The DNA here is from genome assembly GCF_029633855.1 of Hoplias malabaricus. NCBI lineage: Eukaryota > Metazoa > Chordata > Actinopteri > Characiformes > Erythrinidae > Hoplias > Hoplias malabaricus. Next base: position 18,467,381 of record NC_089813.1, read on the forward strand.
ATGCCATGTCATCTGCTGCTGTTGGTCCACTGTGTTTTCTGAGGTCCAAGGTCAACTCATCCATCTACCAGGAAGTTTTAGAACACTTCATGCTTACTGCTGCTGACCAACTTTATGGAGATGCAGATTTCATTTTCCAACAGAACATGCTAACAGTACCTGGTTTAAGGACCATGGTGTCCCTGTTCTTAATTGGCAAGCAAACTTGCCTGACCTCAACCCCATAGAAAATCTATGGGTATTGTGCAGAGGAAGATGCAATACACCAGACCCAAGAATGCAGAGGAGATGAAGGCCACTATCAGAGCAACCTGGGCTCTCATAAGACCTGAGCAGTGCCACAGACTGATCAACTCCATGCCATGCCGCATTGCTGCAGTAATTCAGGCAAAAGAGCCCCAATTAAGTATTGATTGCTGTACCTGCTCATACTTGTCATGTTTATACTTTTCAGTTGGCCAGCATTTCTAAAAATCCTTTTTTTTTTTGTATTGGTCTTAAGTAATATTCAAATTTTCTGACATACTGAATTTGGGGTTTTTGTTAGTTGTCAGTTAAATCAAACAAAAAATAAATAAACACATTAAATATATCAGTCTGTGTGTATTGAATGAGTATAATATACAAGTTTCACTTTTTCAATGGAATTACTGAAATAAAACTTTTTCATGATATTCTAATTTTATGACAAGCACCTGTAGTTAAAGACTAAAGAACTTAAATAACTTTGATTATTATTCTTGGAAAATGTCAAAACTTTAGAATTTTACATCCCTTTATGTCCTCTGTCCTCTTCACACAATTTAATATAATGTGACTCTTGCGGGCTGTCAGCATCTTCCCTTGTAGGTCAGCATTAACTTTCCTGGATGGAGTCCCGGCTGACATCCCTGTTTTTTCCTGCAGACTCACTGCTCCTCCCCACCCCTAGTGTAGATTGAGGTCTGCAGAATTATTTTACAGCTCAGCCATCTGCCAGCCACTGCAGCAAACAGCGGCACTTGGCTAAATGCTTAGTGATGATACACAATGCAGGGCAATATCTCATTTAACAGCTAGCATTGACGGAGCAAGATAACTGCATACCCTTGCTTCACTGCAGCTAGAAATCAATGAGCATTCAGTGTAGTAAGCGAGCATATGTCAAAAATCAGATATGGCACAATCAAAATTACCTTTGCTCCTGTGATCTTCTCACATAAGTACTTTTGTGTACACCATTACAGAAAAAAGTTATAAATATGGCTACGTTTTCGATGTCTTATATGATTCTATGGTTGAATAGACAAATTTATTCTCATGTGTTTCCACTATATGTGCCTGGAGATCAATTTATTATATATTTTTTACGACCCACTGCTTTTTAGTACAGCAATAATGTTAAAAATTTAATCTTGAAAATGGTACATTTCTCCTTTAATTCAGTGACACTGAGGTTGACATTAAAGTAAAAAAAGTATAGAGAAATCCCATCCATTCATTCATTCATCTAACGTAATTGCATATTCAGTTAGGTGTCATAGTGTGTCTGGAAAAGAAATCACTAGGTTCATCAAACATATATGTCATAAATAAATGAATATGTCATTATATATGAAGAATTTACAGGGTGGGCCATTTATATGGATACACCTTAAACTGCACCTGTAAAATGGTCTGCTAGGGTTCCGCTTATCAGTTTGCAAATAATCTGAGTACCATTCTCAAGAATCAATTTATCAATTCGTAAAAGTAAACAATCTAAATTCAAATTATTCTAAAGTAAGATTTGGAATTCCACAAGGCTCTATTTTAGGACCATTATTATTTACATTATACATGTTACCGCTAGGCACAGTTATAAGAAACCATGACATTAACTTTCACTGTTACGCAGACGACACACAATTGTATATTTCAGCCAAGCCCGATGACAAACACAGATTAAAGAAAATAGAGGACTGTGTAAAAGACGTGAAAGGCTGGATGTTGCGTAACTTCCTCCTTCTAAACAGCAACAAAACAGAGGTCCTGCTTTTGGGTCCAAAAGTGACAAGAAATAAATTATCAGACTTAATTTTAAATCTAGCTAACTTTCCAGTTAAACCTGGTTCAGCAGCAAAAAATCTTGGTGTCATAATTGACCCGGATTTATCATTTGATCAACACATAGGTAGTATCATTAGGACAGCTTTTTTACATCTTCGCAATATTGCTAAGATTAGAAATGCCTTATCCCTCCAGGACGCAGAAACATTAGTACATGCCTTTATTACTTCAAGGCTTGACTACTGTAACGCACTACTGTCAGGATGCACCAGCAGCAATTTAAGAAAACTTCAACTAGTTCAAAATGCTGCAGCTGGGGTCCTCACTAAAACTAGAAAATTTGAACATATCAGCCCAGTTTTATTATCACTTCATTGGCTGCCTGTTAAATTCCGCATTGACTACAAAATTTTGTTATTAACATATAAAGCTCTACATGGGCTTGCTCCTGAATACCTTCAAGATACAATTTCCTATTATGAGCCCCCACGTTCACTCAGATCACAGAATACTGGATTTTTAAATGTTCCCAGAATTCAGAAGGCCTCAGCTGGGGGAAGAGCCTTTTCTTATAAAGCCCCCCAACTCTGGAATGATCTTCCAGAAAATGTTCGGGACTCAGACACAGTCGCAATCTTCAAATGTAGGCTAAAAACTCATTTGTTTAGTTTATCATTTGGTAGCTAATGCTCCCCCATAGATAAAGGCGGCAGATCCAGGGGGTCCATGGACACAGGGAATTATAGTATACTGAGACGCTGGTGCTGTCGTCCCGCCGCTTCTCGCGATCACTCAGGTTTGTTGACGGTGGAGCGGAGGGATGCCAGTGTTTCAGGATGCTCCCGTGTCTGTGTGTCCTCCTGGTTCTCTCCTTTTAGTTAATGCTGTCATAGTCAGATCTGCCGGAGTCATTAGCCACACTCTGGAAATTTTCATATTTTCTACTTTACAAACACAAAACAGTTCAAAACTAATTCCATCCCTTTACATCTTTCCGAGTAAACGACTGCCCACCTGTCTGTCTGGACACTGATGGATGACTGTCGAGATCCTCCTCCACGCTTCAGACCAGCAACCACCAAGTGCCTTGAAGCTGTCCCTACACTGAAGTTCTCATGGACTACTAACTATCATCACCAGTAGATTGACCAGAGGAGGATGGGTCACCCCTTGTGAGCCTTGGTTCCTCCCAAGGTTTCTTCCTCAGCTGGGGGAGTTTTTCCTTGCCACTGTCGCCCCTGGCTTGCTCACTTGAGGGTTTTACATTTGTCTTTACATTTCATGTCAAATCTTGTCTTACTGGAATTCTGTGAAGCTGCTTTGTGACAACATCAGTTCTGAAAAGCGCTATATAAATAAATTTGATTTGATTTGATTTGAAGAATAGCAATGGATGTAGTGGGCCCACTACCAAGGTCGCAAAAAAGATAATCGCTACATTCTAGTTATTTGTGATTACGCAACCCAATACGCCAAAGCTTTTCCACTAAAGAGAGTAAAAGCAAGGCGAATTGTAAATGCTCTAATACAATTAATATCAAGAGTGGGCATCCCTACTATCCCGTCGTGCAGACGGATGCGTCTGGGACAGGACTTGGAGCCACACTTTTACAAGGAGAAGGCATGGAACAATGTCCTATTTTGTATATCAGTAGAAAATTATTCCACGTCGAGAGAAGCCAGTTGAGGTGGTTCCGGCATCTGGTCCGGATGCCTCCCGGAAGCCTTCCTGGACGCCACTGGAGAGACTACATATCTCGTCTGGCCTGGGAACGCCTCGGTATACCCCCTGAGGAGCTGGAGGCAGTGACTAGGGAGAAGGAGGTCTGGATTTCTTTACTCAGGCTTTACTAAAGCTGTTAATGATTACTCTTTACATTGACTAATTAATATGCAGGTAGATATTGATGTGATGTAATAATAGTCTGGATGGGAGGTGTTTGTTTTCTCTGGTAATATCCAAATATAATATTCAGTTAGTCCAGTGGGTGGGGCTAGGGTTATTTGAGGTGAAGCTAGAGGAGAGTTAAGAAGGGGGGCGGTGTATTCTTTGAAGGGAAGACAACTGTACATCACAGTGGGGTTTGAAAGGGCTCAGGGAGATTGTGTACCTGTGGGATATATAGGTAACTTTTAGTGAAACTAGCCCCAAAGGGATAATAAATGAGCTGCTATGAGCTTGCTTTTTTTTCTCCCAAATAATTGATTGTGATAGTGGGTGAAGACCCTCCCCTTGGCAGTTTTTTTAATACCTTTTTGTATAATAAAGTGGGAAAATCGTTAGTTAAAAAGTTAGTCCTCCTGCCTTCTGTTTAAGTCAATATATCACTGCAACAAGGGATCCTACACACCATTTGAGAACGCATTACCACAATATGTTTACTTTTTTTTTTCAACCTAATTTTCAACCTTAAAGATTTTTATTTTTAATCTTTATGTAATATAGAAGTGAACATCAAAAATGTATGTAAAATGAATAACACATTAGTGTGTATTTTTAAATCAGATGTGATTTCGGAACATCACAGTCTATTGTGAACTTGAACCTCACAGATGACTTTTAAGCGACATTATTTAATAAATCCACGAAATATAACATCTTAAAAATATGTATTTCTTTATTATAAATGAATACATTAATACATACATGCATGCATACATATTACATGACAATGTTGCTACATTATCAGTAATAGCAGAAATTATTGCTATATCTCACCCATACAGAATTGTAAATGTAGGAATGTAAGGATATTTGTGTTTGGAAGATTATTTCTTTGTTAGAACAATGCTTGCAATAAGTCTTATACTGTTGGAAACCTGTTCATTTGTCTTTTAAATGGTGGCAAATTTGTAAGGAACATGCATTTGTGAGATGAGCAGTAGAGCTGAGTATGTTGGTGGTGCCCATGAAAATTTGCCAAATCTTTCATGGGCAAATTTGACTTGGATTGAAAAATGCTTTTGGATGCTTTCCAGATTTGATTACATTGCTTTTGTGTGTTGGGTGACATATATTTGTAAGAACTAGATGTCCTTGCAACAAAAAAGGTTTGTCATACTGTCAGGACACTTTATTGGTCCTCACAGTTATTTTACAAATTGGTACTTTCAAGTGAAAAACTAAGAGGGAACAGGTATATTTTTGGTTACTGAATTTAAGGTTAGGCGTAGATGTAGTGTTATTTAGCTACATTAGTGGTTCTCAACCTTTTTTGAGCATGTACCACGTATTATCAAACCAAAATCTCCAAGTACCACCTATGAATACTATGGATGTCTTGCTTGAATATTTATAATTTGCATGCATTACACAAAATTATTTTTAAATACTTACTACTAATAATAATATGAATACAATTTACTAGGCCTAAACTGAAATTATACATTTAGGAGATCATATACAATTTTAGGGAAATAAGCATTTTGAGAGGAATACAAATAAGAAGGGGTTTCAATTTTATATTTGCTTTACTAGGCTATATGTGAAAACAGCAGTGCTTGGACAGCAGTGCTTAAAATAATATTTAACCCAGTCCCAGCACCTGCTCTCAGCACTTGTATTAGTAGAAGGAGGCAAACAGTGTTTAAGGACTCAGTGTTTAAGGACAATGATGTGAAAATCGGCCATGTTGATGTACTTCAGTTAAGTGTACTCTCCAGGGCCTCGTAGTGTGGTGAAAAGTGGGACTGGGTTAAATATTATTTTCCTTTAAATTTTAATATAATTTAAAGATCACAATAAATGTTGCTAACTAATGTAAGTTTAAAGTTTTTGGTAAAATCTTGGTTGATTGATGGATTGAATTGTGTGTCCAAACCTATAGTATCTGAGAACAGACACCCTCAGCCCTTGCACAAAATGATTTAATCCACCTTCACTGGGCTTTTTAACTAGTCACATTTATTGAAGTGGCAGTGTGTATTGTATCTGTGCTATGGAAGATGATGCCCAAGAAAGCTAAACCCGGTTTTCAGAAAAGAATAGAGGCAGGAAAGAGATAAAAAAAAAGAAATGAGGGAAAGCAATTGCTAACAAACTTCTTTCCTAAGAAAGCTGAGCCCAAATCTGAAAGCAAATAAATTAACTCCTGTGGTTATAAAACCCTTCAATACCATAGTGATTGTCAGTGCTGAAAACTGCATAATACAAAACTAGAAATAATATGGTATTATCTGTAACCTGAGGTAAACTCTAAATAAAGTTTTGTTTGCTTAGCCTACCACACCATTGCAATACTATACTAATTTGAAAATTAAATAAATATTTATCATTGAGCAATAAAGCCCCACTCCGGCTGACTGTCTGGGAGGAGTTTGGTGTGTTCTCCCCATGTCTGCTTGGGTTTCCTCCAGGTGCTCCGGTTTCCTTCCACGGCCCAAAGACACACGTTGGTAGGTGGATTGGTGACTCAAGAGATTGTCCATAGGTGTTGTAGGAAAAAATGGGACGTCTCTCAAAAATTGATGAAAAACGGAAAACCTTTATTACAGTAAGCAGTTGCAAGATACAAAGATGTACCATGGGTTCAGCGGAGCTAGATTGAACATTGAGTAATAGAAAAACACAGCTTATATAGTTTGACAATACCGCCTTCCATCTCAGCTCCTCCTAAGGAACACAATACACATGGAACCCTGTCATCTGTGAGGAACTTAATGTGTATTAAGTTCTATCACCTTCATGTCTAGACTAGTTCACTTTGTCTGTGGTGGTTGTTGATTACTCAGTAATAAACTTCCTTTGATATTGATTAGGTCTTTTGGTCCCACAGTGAGAGCTGTTGTGGCTCTTCCTGCTTTGCCTGTTTATATACTAAATATGCCAAATGGTCAACCTATCTCTAGGAAGACACACTGGTTTGGAACATTTATTATGATATTAATATTGTTGATTGCAGCAAGTTAAGCCAGTCCATTTGGGTCCATGCTGTAATTTCTTACAGTGTTTTTTGTGTGTGTTCCTAGCCACTGCATTTTAGTACTTTGAGTCTCATGGGCACTGCTTGTGCATAGGGCCCAGAATTTGGTGCTATGCCCCTGGTACCATCTATTTTTAAGCCTCTAGATTTATTCCTTCTGGGCTTAGAAGTATTTTGTTGGGTGGGTCTTGGTTTGTTTTCTCATTCAGTTTGCTGTTTTTGTAATAGTCAAAGTGCCCATGTCTGTCTCTACCCAGTGGGCACAAGTCAGTTGACAGGACATTGAGATGAGATCTCTCCCTGGCGTCAGCTGACGGTTGCCATATGGTTGAATTCTTTTTCCTGATGTCCATGTGATGTCTGCACAGTAGTTGTTTACCAAGTTATTTTTAGGTCTATTTGATATCTTAAGTAATTTTAATAATGGTCCTTCAAACCATACTTTAGTCATAATTTGTGCTGCATATATAATGTTTCACTCCAGAAGACTGTATTCACAAGGTCACATACCTTTAATATTCTTTGTTTACATAAGATCTAAAAATAAATGTTGAAAAAATACATACCCAGTCATAATTTCACAACAAGAAACAGTTTTGCAAACATTTCAAATAACTTTCCCACCCATTTTACACAGTTACATTATGGGACGGATTACATCACCTGTGAGTGGTTTTGATGTTATGGATGATCTGTTTATAACTAGTAAATAAATAAATGTTCTCTTTGTTTCTCACTCACACACACAACGTTACACACAATATTTTTCATCTGTGCCTTCCTTCTCCACCGTGTCTGTCCGGGGGAAACTACGAGTTTCCTTGAAAACATAATAACGGCATTTTAATCACCAGGCATTATATAAAATTGAAAGATTATTATATATAATATATTTTTTATATATTCTTACCTGATGAGACTAAACAAAGTGCCAGTACTGCCTCTCTAACCAGCCTCTGGAGAACAATGAACAGTTTAGAACTCTCCCAGTGTTTTGATTTGAACAGCAGTGAGTTGCTGATCACCAACAAATTTTACCCCACAGCCGTGGACGAGTGTAATTTACAGATTAGGAGATCTGCCACCTTGTTTTTAAGTGAGGCATTTAAGAAGCTTAATATGAATGGCAAAATAGCGATAGCAAAGCCATGAAATGTTTAGCAATATGTTAATGGAAATGCTGTAGATAATAACTGGATCCACCCTTAAAGTTAATAACTGAATGCAGAACTCTGTAGTGATATATGTGTATGATTTGAATGGCGCCCTGTGAAGGACTGGCGTCCCCTCCAGGGTGTATTCCCGCCTTGCGCCCGATGATTCCAGGTAGGCTCTGGACCCCCCGCGACCCTAAATTGGATAAGCGGTTACAGATAATGAATATCAGGCTTATACTCATTATTATATCTCTCATAGTTGTTGGTAATAGTTGTATTAGTTTGTTTTCCAGAATAAAATTCTCTGTGACAGTAAAATCTGTTTGAGGTGAACCTGGAGGGGGTGCAAGTCCATCACAGACACACACTCATGGACACTTTTGAGTCGCCAATCCACCAACCAACATGTGTTTTTGGACTGTGGGAGGAAACTGGAGCACCCGGAGGAAACCCACGTGGACACGGGGAGAACACACCAACTCCTCACAACACCTCACCCGGAGTGGGAATCGAACCCACAACCTCCAGGTCCCTGGAGCTGTGTGACTGCGACACTACCTGCTGCGCCACCTGATATAAAATGATTAAATGCTGAAAATGTTGACACTGTGCTGGATTAAAATTATTTACTAATCTTATTCATAAAGGGTAACAAAATAACCTTGAAGGGAAATTCTGTTTAATTGCCAGTGGTCCACCCAGAAAACGCAGTGGACCTCCAACTTTGACCTCAGTGGTCCAACAGTGGTCCGCCGTCTCTTTGCTATCAGGGTCCAGGGCAGGAGCATGAAATAAATTTCAGACAAAACCCCCTTTGTCTGACATGTGCTATTGCAACCGAAGTCAATTTCTGATGCGCCCTTTGTCTGACTTGTACTATTGCAACTGAAGTCAATTTATGATTCCCCCTCTTGTATGACTATTGCAAGTAAAGTTAAATTCTGGTGCCCCCTCCCTTTCATATGACGTGTGCATTTAAAGGCTCTCTGGTGCACTCTTGTGTATGACTTGTGTAAGTACAAGTTGATCTAAATGCAAGTTGTTTTCCTATGGCATACTGAGGTATGTTAATTGTATTTTATTTAGATTTACTGTTTCTGTCCCTTACCCAGGCTTCCATAAGTGTAAGTAACTAACCAGTTATTGATTATAAAATCTATATAGGTTGAGGTGAAATAAAATAAAACAGCATACCTAATTGAGCATTAATTAATATTAAATTTGGCACACAGTGAATTTGGAATTAGCCAACTCAGCTGGAGCCACTGTCAGAATATAGAGCCTTGGTTGACGGCGCTGAGCCCTTTCACATGGCAAATTTGATGTCGCAGTTGATGGTCTGCTAGTTAATGCAGGAACCTAAGGACAAGGCCTTATTCAAGGTGGCAAGATGGCTACACTAGCAATAGAAAAGCTTAAAGTCTCCCAAATCCAGCCATAGGAAGCTAAAGGACAACATGAACTAGCCACCCTGATATGCCTACAAAGGGAATGTGAAAATACAGTTTGACAGGACAAAGTCACAGAAATTAAACACTCCCTCACTGTCGTGGATATAGAATTAGAAGCAGTGAAAGCACAAATTATGAGCCCAAATATGGAGACCATCACAAATGCTCACAAAGAGACTGATTAGTTAATGCAATTTTGGCAATGCAAGCAAAAACAGCAGCAGAATTGCTGCAGTCAAAGATGAACTCAAATTGCCTCAGCACCTGCTGTCAGAGACAGAAAGCAAGCTATAAAGTAGGTATGCTCACAGCTAGTTAGCCACCACCAGAGAACTGTTGACTTTAATAGGGAGCGGAAGAATCCAAAGTCCAGAGGTATCCCTGAGTCACCTTTCCATCAATTGTCCCTAAACCAGCTCCCTCACCAGAGGTTAACAGAGTCCTCTCAAACACGGCTGAACATAGGTTCCCATTAGTGTAGTTATTTGCCCTCAATACATGTAAATTTAAATGTAAAATACATTACCAGACACCCTCCTATAGGGACTTGAATAAAACTGTGTGCCACAACGCTCTTGGAGCCAAAGCCAGATGGCTCAAATTAAATCTTTCCCTATCTAAAAGATACTGATTTCTTTTTGCAAATGTTTCCTAGAACCACAAAATTTCAGCCATTATGCTCAGCTTCCACCTATGGAGCTAGAAGAAGCCTCTAATTCTGAATCATGGGATTCCCTCTCAGATCCACTGGCTTAGAGAAAATCAGGAGAATAATCAACTTTTGCAATCCAGCAGGGGTCATTATCACTCAGGTAAAACCCTACATCACTCAAGCCCCCAGGTAACTCAGTTGATGTCAGGACACTGCCAGGAGAAATTCCCAGCCGGATGGCATGAGAATCCAGCATCCAGGAACAATGGGGTGGACTACCAAGGTCCCTACTAAAACTTAAACACACGTGATGAACCTGTGAATAAAATCCCTTTTCCTAACTCTAATAACAAGAATAGAGAATAGAGAACCGGTGCCAGTGTGAAAGCTCTGATGCTTCAAGTAAGTTAGAAGTATCTGGAATTAGCACAGAAATTCCAGAAACCACTGAACAGGTGATTTCACATCTGTGTAAAGAGGTATGTCGGACAGCTGACCTCTTCTTAGACACCTCAGGTGAAACTGATCACTCAGGCAAAGATAATAATAAAGAAGTATTTGCATTGGTAACTATCCCTGAATTTTAACAATGACTTAGATATTTTCCCTAGCTAATAGACACTTTTAAAATAAGGTGTAAACTAATACCAGCTTGCATATTGAATCAAGTCCAATAAAGGATTATTCACGTATTAAACAATCCCAGAAAAGTATCAGTGTATGAATGAATGTTTCCACAGACATTATCATATACATTCATCTCCACATTGTTGGTCCACTGCTTTCACAAAGAAAAACCCCAGAGGGGGTTTGTAGTGTTATAAGATGAATGGGCTTTACTATTTCATATTGAAGATTTGATTTTTGGGACATTAATGTTCAGAACTTGGCCTGGTCATTGACTTATCTGATCATCTCAATTTCCCCTAGAGTCTAGATAACTTTTGGTGCCTCAAAGTCTGGAAAAAGGGCTCATAAAACTACCCTCCAGGGCCTGTTTATGGCACAAGGTCACCAGGGGGCAAGAAAATAATTCAGCTTCAGTCAGAGACTAAATTAATAATAAACTTTAATTCAAATTTATTTCTGTTATAGCTAGATACTTTATGTGTTCTTTGGTTAAAAAATGTGTAAAAAAAAAAAAGTGAAAGCCTCGGCATCTGTGAAGTCCTCTGCTCACATTATCTCCAGTTATGAAGTAAGATCATGGCTAATTTAATTTCATGCCTCAGAGGTGGTTTCGAATGTTTTCCTGGGATAAACTATAGCCTATTTAGAAATTAGGGTAGTTATCATAGACATCATCTATTTATCTCCCTCTTCCCTCATGTAACGCTGTACTCCATTTCATTATATGAATGTATAATCAAAATTTAATTTCTGATGTTACATTTAATAAACCAGTTGTATTCATAAAAACAATCCTTGGTTATTCATTTGTGTGCACACGTTTCTTGTATGGAATATTTATTTTCAGGTCAGGTTAAATTTCAGAGCCAATAATCCTTCAGCAGGTCAATGAGCATAGTAATTAATAGGGTTTGCATAAATACCATTTTTTTCCCCCTAACCGAGTACGAGTACAAGTGTGTGTATTTTTCTACTTGTTGATACCGATACTTAAAATTAAGCAATCAGGAGCATTGTGTAATAGTGTAGTTATTAATTTAAAAAATTTGTTTAATAAAAATCTTTATTGTTAATTTCTGGAACTGTCTATTTTTTATTTCCGACATTACACTAGCAATAATTTGAATTTCCCTCTGGGATCAATAAAGTATCTATCTATAAATTAGTAACACGAGCAACAAGCTTTCCTTTATACAATAACGGCTGGGAATTTTGAACTTGGGCCCTAACACATCAAGAAGGCGCATAAATATCTGGTTGTTGATGACCAAAAATGATTCATCATCAAGAACAATTTACTGGGTAAGAGAGATAGAGCTGGACGACACGGCCAAAAATGTTATCAACATAAGTTTTTATATATGTATTTATCTTGATATTTATCACAATATTACAATTTTAAAACTGTAGACAGGTTCTAAAACTGTAGACAGGTTCATTACTATACAATATTACAATTTTTATTATCCAGTGTAATGTGCCTAGTTTTGTGTTCTGTTTTGTATTGTTTCTTGTTTGTGCTCCCTGTGTCGTGACTTTTCCCCCTGTCTTGTGTCTGCTTCATGCTTGTGTGTCTAGTGTCACGTGTCCTAATTAGTGTCCAGGTGTTTCTTGTTAGAGTTGTCTTCTTATAGTCCATGTCTGTGTTTCCTGGTTGTGGGTCATTGTGTTTGGGGATTCATGTATGTTTTTGGCCTAGTTTCTGAGTCCTGCTGTGTAGTTTTCCAGGCCAAAGGTTTGTTACCTGAAGCCTCATTGAATCGTTCTCACTAGTGAAACCTGCTATGCAAAGGGATATATGACAGACTAACTTAATCCTGAGCCAGAGCATCCTGTAATGTCTATGTATAAAATAAACTATTTTGCCACTCTTTTTCAATAAATATTAAAGTTGTGTGTTTGCATGGAAATATTATTAGTTGGGTGTTGTGATGTTGAACACTCAAAATAAAAAAATAAAAAAAAGTTATGTACACTGACACTGAATGCTAAAGTGCTTATGGAACTGGGAGTTTAAAAGGTGCTTATGAAACTGGGAGTTTAAAAAGTGCTTATGGAACTGGGAGTGAAGGACAGTAAACTGCAACAGAGCAGTATGGAGTTGTTAACCTACTATTCATTTCATGTTCTAGTAGCAATGAAACACATAATCCATATGCCTGCCACAAGCACCTGTCTGGATGGTAGAACGGATCCAGTATGTGAATGAACTACTTAATTCCCACATCTTCCACAATGTAAGATGTGTTGTTGCTGTAAGTGAGCTCTTTATGATACAGCAAGCACTTTACATTCATTATAACAATAAAACAAATAAGGAAATATTATATAGGCTATGGAGGAGATCATAATGATGACTTTATGAAACTCAAATACAATATTATGAACGACCTTATTTTGAGCATTCATTCATTCATTATCTGTAACCGCTTATCCAGTTGAAGGTCGCGGTGGGTCCAGAGCCTACCTCGAATCATTGGGCGCAAGGCATGAATACACCCCGGAGGGGGCGCCAGTCCTTCACAGGGAAACACAGACACACACACACACACACACACACACATTCACTCAAACACTCACACCTACGGACCAGAGGCGATTGTTCTAAGACTGCAAGGGAAGCTCAGCTTCCCCTAAAATGTCAAAAAATAAGCAATCAAATATATACTGTTGTGTGTACATGTCATTGAATCAATATGCACTACAACGCACTCAACTTTTGTTCAGAATCAGCTTCTTATCACTGGTAAAGACTTTCCTCTCAATCATTCCCGCAGCTTCACAGTGACTTAAACAGTGTGGACGCTGAGCGTCCACAGAGTTCAATAGCAAAGCAGCAAAGTGCAGCGAAATGAGATGAGTCATTGGACAAATGCTGGGCTTTGTCCTGCCCATCGGATGCTCAGCGTCTCTGGGGGTCTATGGGGCAGTGGGCTGGCCTCGGCTGGCCCGGAGGCTCAGCTTCTGCATGATGATTGGATGATCTGTCTGAGGCTGAATCCATTTTTGATTGACAGCGAAATGAGTGAATCAGCGATCCTTTGCTGCAAAGATCCGTGGGAGCATTACATTTTCATTCTGTTCTGAGTTGAACCTGAGAATTTTTTAATCCTCTTAGCGGCATTGTCTTTGTTAAAAACGACTAGCAACAAAGCTTCTATTTCTGGTGGGTTTTTTGTAGCTGCTTTTGTTTGGAGACTGACTTCTATCACTCTTTCTGACTTCTATCGCAGTTTCTGTCCAGCGGGTGCTGCTGAGCCCCTCCACCATCACAAACCACTCACAGGCGGACACACTTCACATGGGCCAAGGCCGTTTAAGCAGCCTAGCTCTGCTGGCCATTGAGAGGACACTAGTCAAGTCCCTGGAAAAGAAGCCTTGTTGGTACGACAGGGTCACAGATAATTTTCTTGAAAAGGAACGGAGAGTAGAATTTACGTATAAATAAACCGACACGTTATGATGTAGGCCGAAATTGAGTTTCCCCTCCTTGAAAGACCAGCATCCGCCACTGCTACGGACACTTTTGAGTCGCCAATCCACCTACCAACGGGTGTTTTTGAACTGTGGGAGGAAACCGGAGCACCCGGAGGAAACCCATGAACTTTGATATATATAGAATGAACTTTGATATATATAGAATAAAAGTTGATATATATAGAATGAAAGTTGATATATATAGAATGAACGCTGATATATATAGAATGAAAGTTGATATATATAGAATGAACGCTGATATATATAGAATGAAAGTTGATATATATAGAATGAAAGTTGATATATATAGAATGAACGCTGATATATATAGAATGAACGCTGATATATATAGAATGAACTTTGATATATATAGAATGAAAGTTGATATATATAGAATGAACGCTGATATATATAGAATGAAAGTTGATATATATAGAATGAACTTTGATATATATAGAATGAAAGTTGATATATATAGAATGAACGCTGATATATATAGAATGAAAGTTGATATATATAGAATGAACTTTGATATATATAGAATGAAAGTTGATATATATAGAATGAACGCTGATATATATAGAATGAACTTTGATATATATAGAATGAAAGTTGATATATATAGAATGAACGCTGATATATATAGAATGAAAGTTGATATATATAGAATGAACTTTGATATATATAGAATGAACGCTGATATATATAGAATGAAAGTTGATATATATAGAATGAACGCTGATATATATAGAATGAACGCTGATATATATAGAATGAAAGTTGATATATATAGAATGAACGCTGATATATATAGAATGAACTTTGATATATATAGAATGAAAGTTGATATATATAGAATGAACGCTGATATATATAGAATGAACTTTGATATATATAGAATGAACGCTGATATATATAGAATGAACTTTGATATATATAGAATGAACTTTGACTGTCTCGTTTCCGAAGACTTTACTGCTATCTGTTTATTGTTGCCATGGAGGCAATCACCAGCCTCGCGGTGCGCGATTTCAAAATAAGAGCGGACAGCGCGATTAAAAAAAAAATCATAATAAAAAAAAACTTTTCAAAACAGCTTTCGTGCCAGAAATAGATGACCAATGGGCCTAAAAAGGCCAGGAGGCCGCTATTTGAGTATGGGGGATATATAATGAACGCTGATATATATAGAATGATCATGGCCAAGGACTTCCGAACCATTCTGGAGGATCATGTGCATTCAATGGTTCAAACATTGTATCCTGAAGGCGATTCCGTGTATCAGGATGACAATGCACGAATACACACAGCAAGACTGATGAAAGATTGGTTTGTTGAACACGAAAGTGAAGTTGAACATCTCCCATAGCCTGCACAGTCACCAGATCTAAATATTATTGAGCCACTTTGGGGTGTTTTGGAGAAGCGAATCAGGAAACGTTTTCCTCCACCAGCATCACGTAGTGACCTGGCCACTATCCTGCAAGAAGAATGGCTTAAAATCCCTCTGACCACTGTACAGGACTTTCTCAAGACAAATTGCTGCTGTATTGGCCACAAAAGGAGGCCCTACACCACACTAATACATTATTGTTGTCTAAAACCAGGTGTTTTAGTTTCATTGTCCAACCCCTGTATGTCAGCTTTCATTCTATATATATCAGCGTTCATTCTATATATATCAAAGTTCATTCTATATATATCAAAGTTCATTCTATATATATCAACTTTCATTCTATATATATCAAAGTTCATTCTATATATATCAAAGTTCATTCTATATATATCAACTTTCATTCTATATATATCAAAGTTCATTCTATATATATCAGCGTTCATTCTATATATATATCAAAGTTCATTCTATATATATCAGCGTTCATTCTATATATCAGCGTTCATTCTATATATATCAAAGTTCATTCTATATATATCAGCGTTAATTCTATATATCAGCGTTCATTCTATATATATCAAAGTTCATTCTATATATATCAACTTTCATTCTATATATATCAAAGTTCATTCTATATATATCAGCGTTCATTCTATATATATCAGCGTTCATTCTATATATATCAAAGTTCATTCTATATATATCAACTTTCATTCTATATATATCAAAGTTCATTCTATATATATCAGCGTTCATTCTATATATATCAAAGTTCATTCTATATATATCAGCGTTCATTCTATATATATCAAAGTTCATTAAATATTTCCTGTTTGGCTTGCCATATGCCATATACACCACACTAATACATTATTGTTGTCTAAAACCAGGTGTTTTAGTTTCATTGTCCATTGTCCAACCCCTGTATGTCAGCTTTCATTCTATATATATCAGCGTTCATTCTATATATATCAAAGTTCATTCTATATATATCAGTGTTCTTTCGATATATATCTAAGTTCATTCTATATATATCAGTGTTCATTCTATATATATCAAAGTTCATTCTATATATATCAGTGTTCATTCTATATATATATCAAAGTTCATTCTATTTATATCAGCGTTCATTCTATATATATCAGCATTCATTCTATATATATCAAAGTTCATTCTATATATATCAGCGTTCATTCTATATATATCATCGTTCATTCTATATATATCAAAGTTCATTATATATATATATCAATGTTCATTCTATATATATATATCAGCTTTCATTCTATATATATCAGTGTTGATTCTATATATATCAGCGTTCATTCTATATATATCAGTGTTCATTCTATATATATCAAAGTTTATTAAATATTTCCTGTTTGGCTTGCCAGAGTATGTATATATATATATATATATATATATATATATATATATATATATATATATATATATATATATATATATATATATATATATGGTGTGTTCTCCCCGTGTCCGCGTGGCTTTCCTCCTCGTGCTCCGGTTTCCTCCCACAGTCCAAAAACATAACAGGTGGATTGGTGACTCAAAAGTGTCCGTAGGTGTGAGTGAATGTGTGAGTGTGTGTTGCCCTGTGAAGGACTGGTGCCCCCTCCAAGGTGTATTCCCGCCTTGTGCCCAATGATTCCAGGTAGGCTCTGGACCCACCGCGACCCTGAACTGGATAAGCGGTTACAGATAATGAATGAATGAATACTAAATAGCAATAAAGTCAAGTAGCCCACTAAACACTAACCTAATAATATAATATAGTCTAATGCAGTATAATACTAATAATAGCTGATATAATCTATGATATAGTAAATTAGCTTTAAACACTAACTCTGACACTTATCAAACACACACTCCAATTGCCTCCCTCTCACCAACACCAAATGCCAACTAAAAATCCACAAATGATACAGGCCTCAAACTGGGGTTTTAATCTGTCATGCCCCTTTTTGCTCGACACATACTCTGAAGCTTCGCTTCAAATGTCACATCACTAATCCTACTCCATATGCCAGTATTCTGACAGAAATTCCATTAAACTCATCATGGTTTTCTGTGACAGATTTTGCTGACACTTTTTTTTCAGCATTCTTTGAGGTGAGACTGCAGTGAAATTGTTCTGTGTTTGGGAGTGCCAAAAAATATTCCTCTAATACTGGCACAAACTTTCTGAATAAATTATCTCACATCTTTCTGAAATTAGAGCTAAGGACACACTGAGAGTATCAACAGCAATCAGGTGGGGATGTGGAAAGATCAAATCAACCCATCAAACAAAAATTAGAGAAGTTTGTCGAATACAAAGAAGCGCTGACCATCAAATGTGTTTCAGCAAAGATTAACCATGTGAATAACTCCCACTTTACAGGTTCCAGTACACTTCACATTGCTGGAACACAGCTAAACCAGACCTAGTGGTACCTCTAATCACAACAGAAGAGTCTGGAGGAAAACCAATGAAGTCTAGACAGTAAGGAGAACACTGAAATGGGAGAGAGCTGAAGCAAAGATGCAGATTTTATCTGTGTCATCTATTCTGATCAATGGGTTGTCCATTAAGAGGAGGTATGTGCATCCTAGCACTCCATAGCATCGTCACAAGTGTCCAGTCCAGCAGAAACTGATGCCCAGTCACACAGTACCCAGCTTATGGCCTTCAGGCTCACCTGAACTTCTGGGACAAAACTTTGATATTTCATGTGTGCTCCCAGATCTACATGACTAATAATGTTATTATATTATTTCGTAATATAAAATGTTAGTAACTAAGAGTTCTATCAGTTATATCTCAAAGTCTGAAGAATGTCAGATTTTTTTTCAATATAATAACTGAATTGGACAGTGTGCTCGGTTTTCAAACATATTTGATTGCAGTAATTTAAAATTATTTTATTATTTGTAAACAAAATCTTTAAAATATGTGTTTCTCTGCAAAATATTAAATGGGATGTTTTGTAGATGTATGTTATTTTTGCATGTTATCTGAATTTGTTTGTTGGTGTACATACATTTCATTATATGCCTAAGGTGTGTGGAAAAATATTTCCCACGCTATATCCTGTACCCGAGTATGGTCTAAGTGTCAATAATTGATCTCTGGTTCTTGGCATTAAACTTAATTAAATACTCTGAGCAAAATGTAGTTGTCAGTTTTATGTTTCTGCTTGGATGTCCACCACAGCTTTTAGCACCATCACTTAATTACGGGTGTTCAATTGTAATAATTGATGGACACATCTGTAAAATGTGTTTCTCTGCAGAACGTTCAGTCCCACCACTTAATTGAAGGTGTTTAGGCACTCCTGGCTGCATTAATCATAAAAATTCTGAGAAAATCTGTAACATATGTTTTTTGCTGCAGTAATTTTAATTAATATTTCTTTAAATTTATCATGTTTTCACCTTTTACATTTTACCTTAAGTTTTTTTTTTTTGGTTTGGCTTCTACTGGTCCCAGTATGTTGAACCTTTTTCTATTATTACTAGTGCCTATACATATATATCATGTATTATGTAGTACACATAAATAGTAACAGCACACTATATATATGTTGTAATGTAAAACATTACCTAAATATCTTCAAGAATAGGATGTCAGACATTCATTTTTCTTATATATAACTGATTTTTTCTGATTTCAGCAAGAAAAACCCTTGTTTGCCTTTTTTTCATATGGGCAGACACATTCCGGAAGCTGAGAGAATATTTGGATCGTTTACTATCCAGGTTAATCCTACATACGAAAAATACCACATGGAAGTGCAATAGGCACCAGGCAGGAGTGGATGGTCAATGTGTTTTCTTCCGCATGCAAAAAATAATTAAAATGCTCATAATATAGCGCTTGTTGGACCAATAAACATTTAACTGCGCATTTAACGCATTTCAAATATAAAAGCTTTTCACTCTCATGATTAAAGGAGATAAAAAAATAGCCCACAATTTGAGCCCAGGTAAGGAGACGCGAGGAAAAAAACAGCCTGTGCGCATGAAAGACGTAGCTCAGGTCTGCGCGAGCACGCTTAACGTTACACACGTTCCCGTGTTTCTCTGCGTCTCAGCAACAGTTCTACGTATAATACAGGAACTGTGATGTTCAAGCAGGGAAAGACGTTTCAGCTTCTGATGGCATATATTTATTAATTTATTTAATTCCGCAAAGTCCCCCGTAATGTCACGCTGGATTCCCACCAAAAAGGAAAAATATGGAGTTGGTAAGTCTTGGAATTTTCTTTATTTAATTTGTTTTGACATTTTGAAATACGTTCGGTCGTGTGGCAGCACTTCTTGCTTGTTTGCACGGAAGTTTACCAGTACAAATCAAAGCCACTCAGCAGTTAGATTTACGCGTTTAACCCTATTTTTCCAACCGAGTGATGTCTAAAAGCTGCTTCACAAATGTGACAGGATTTAAACGTGCAGATATAACGCAGCGGAATAACAGATGAAGGCACCAACCTTACTCTGGTAGTCGGACTTTAATTAATACATTGTTGCTTTTCGTTGACTCAGCCATAATGGAGTACCTCTGTAGGATTTCGGTGATTAAAAACTATAATATCAAGTGATAACTTATATATCTTATTACAGTTGTGTGGCTTTGAAAAGCGGATAACTCATTGCTATTTTTTTCAGGTTTTGTATGTAGATTAAACACAAAATCAATCTGATACTAAAATAAAAAATGCAGCTTTAATACTTATTCATACTGCCAACTTGATCTCACACTCAATCTTAATATAGTTTCCTGAAATATCTGTGGAATATAATCTGTCCGAATAAAGGTCAAAGATTTGCTAATTCCAAGACTAGTTTGTGAAAATCTTTTAATGCTTATGAAGAAATTTTAGATTTATTTTCAGCATTTGTTGTACTACATTTTATAGTATTATATCTAAGTAAAATTCGCTGAATCTAACGTGTAGTGTTACTCTCTGGCATATTAGTTTTTAATAGACAAATAATGATTTTGCACTTATTTCAGAAATCAAATTATTAATTAAACCTCATTTCAGGAAATGTGACCTGTAGCTAAAAGGACAGGCGCTTGTGTTCAAATGCATGCAATAATTCATTGCATTTCCAAACATTTTTACAACCAGACAACTCCCCTGGCAATTATGTGTGGAGTGCTGTTAAATGTTGATATTGTTATTCTAAATTTTAATGCCACAGTTCAAGACCGTTTCTCTTTTACTTTGAGAGCAAAATTGATATAATTTTGGTAATTAGTTTATCTTGTGAGTCAGCTAACTATTGTGCTTGTACCTTCAGTGCAATATCATGGAATCTTGGTAGAGTTATGAATTTTGGCCTATGAAATTGTTACTTTCTTGTCATTGTACTGGTCCTCAGCTCAACTTGGAATAACAACAGACAAACTGTGATTAAAAACACTATGCCAAAATGATAATTCTTAACTTAATATGTCATTATGTTGGCTACTGTTTATAGACCAGTGCAGTGAAATCGTTGTAAATGAAAGCATTCCTTAATCTGGTTTCTTTATAAAGAAATTAAACTCTTGGTCCTTGCCAGCTATATTTGCTGTAGTTGGAGATGGGTGCTACTGCCTGTACCATACATTGGTAGGTAATTAGTTGCTCAAACGTGTCCATAGGTGTCAGTTTGAGTTAATGTGTGACTGTTCGGTGCCTTGTGATGGACTGGCTCCCTGCTCAGGGTGTGTTCCTGCCTTGTACCCAGTGTTTCCGGGTAGACTCCAGGGACACGTGTTTATAGGGACAGACAACATCTTTTTTCAACATTTTGCTTTAAAAAAAAGTCTCATTATGTCATGTTTTCAATAAGTAATCGATCAAATCATGACAACATTTTACAGCATATATAGGTAGTTTTCTTAGAATTAGAAAATGATCTGTAAGAACGCAAGGAGGATTTATTTTCTTTCTTGACTGGGTGTTTTGGATGAACTTTGCATGCCATAGCCTGAGGTATCTAAATCTGCTTCTCCTTCGTTTGCCACTCCTCTCCAAGACCTAGATTTGCATGGGTGTGGATTTCACAAAGGTAGTCATTTACTGTGCTTTCGGTGTTAATGTTTAAGCTGAACCTGTGCAGAACAGCCAAGGTCCTCATGCAAACTCAAAACTTTTAGATGATGTATAATAAACTTGTGGAAGAACAATGTGTTGGTAACTAAGATGTCTATAAATGTTTAACTTAGATTTTTTAAGACATTCTAAATGTTATATATTTTAATGCATGGAACAAGAGGCTTGCAGTGCAGTGGTATTAAGGAAGAGTGCAACAGCCTCTTACTCATCTGTGAGTCAGATTTGAGATTTGTAATGTGCTGTTCTATTTGAGATATTTTATTGAAAGCTACCTGCCAGAACAAGGGACAAAATGGAGCATGCCTGGGCAAAGCCTCAATTTCTGGCTTAAGAGAAGGAAGTTTTACACAATAAATTATGCTTTGAGAATATTTCTTATATTCAGTTATGTGTATATAAATACATAAATACTCTTTATGAGTACATAGATGAAATGTTATTTCCCCTCATCTTGTTCAATAGACATATAAACCCTCTACATTTTTTTCCTGAACAGCTGGATTTTGTTTTGTAAATATAAACAAATATATAATTTTATGCCTCCAACATACTCCAAAAATCTGAGACGGTGCACAATAAGAGTGAACAGAAGAGCGTAATTTCAAAACACAAAACACAAAAAAGTCTGTGGATATGAAATTTTATAAAAGGAGATGCCAAAATCTCAGTATTTGGTAACTGGGATTGTCTTGCCTTCTCATCTGTGTATCTTCAATAACAGCCCTGGACCCATATTTATAAGAGAAAACAAAGAACCATTTAAATGAGCAAAACAAACACCATGAGCATGGTGAAATAAGTTCATATGAAAATATGAACAGAGAATAAAGAGAACCAAGTGAAATTGGCTAAAAGCCAACTCTTCTTCTCACTTGATGCTCTGCTGTGCTGAAGTCAGCTGTAGCTGATTCTCATTTAAGGCAAAAGGCACAGAATCATGTTGTTCTGAAGAGGGCCCTTTTATACAGGAAAAAAATGTGCTTTGTTTGATCCTTGTGGTATTCTAATATATATACTACCTGGTGCTAAAAGCTCCTCATGCATGCTAAAATCAGGACTGTTCCAGTAATTGCATTTCTGATGGGCTTTCTCTCCACTTGTGTCTGATTTCTCTCTTCATTTGTAATCTGATCACTGGCTTTCTCTCCACTGTTATCTGATTTCTCTCGTCATTCATAATCTGGTTTATTTTCTTGATGTTCGATTTTATTTTAGATTGTTAGTTCATTTTCTTGTTTCATGCCCTTTCAGATAAAGATTTGGTTCATTATATCTTTTTCATGTCTTATTTTATATTTGTGTTAAATTAAACTTTCTTTGCCCTGTGAAGGAATGGCGTCCCCTCCAGGGTGTATTCCCGCCTTGCGCCCAATGATTCCAGGTAGGCTCTGGACCCCCCGCGACCCTAAATTGGATAAGCGGTTACAGATAATGGATAATGGATAAACTTTCTTTACTGCCAGTCACTGCCCTCAGACTCCATATAATACAAAAAATAAATAAAACGTATGTGTTTATAACAGTAAAAATAAGTATAATCCGTAGAGGTTTTTTTATCAGTGCGTACTCTAGAAGTAAACTGAAGACAGTGAAACACGAGCTGAACGCTGTTTACGGTGAACAATGTAAGGACAGTTGCGATGTAAAGAGTGATACAGTGGTTGTGAAAAAAAGACATGCTGTTATTGTGAAATATCAGTACGGTTAAAATGCTTCTCAACAAATTACTGTGTGCGACCTAGGGTTGGGTGGTATCCACATTTTTCATACCATCTCAAAATATTATCACAGTATACAGTATTACAGTGTGGAGGGGATGCTCCGTGAGGCTGCGCTGAGTCTTATATCTGTGAGCACAAAGTAAAAGTCATTTAGCTAAACACAGCCCAACAGTGCACACCGACACACATGTTGATGATAAAAACCCTTTCTGAGAGAGAGAGAGAGAGAGAGAGAGAGAGAGAGAGAGAGAGAAAAAGGTTGATTCTCAGTACGGAAATATTCACTTGTATGCCCTCTGGCCATTTTGAACTGACATCCACAGCTATCAGGAACATGAACTTCATGAAAGGTGAAAGGTCCTATGAAATCAATATATACTCTTTGCAATGATGTAGATGGCCACTCGCATGGGTGTATGGGTGCCAGTTCTTAACTTTGTGGCATTCTGAGGAGGTCTTGGTAATGTCCGCAATATGTATATCTATTCCTGGCCACCATATGTACACCATGGGCGAGACTCTTCATCTTATCCATGCCAAGTAGACCCTTGTGGGCTTTCCAGTACTCTTGTGCATAGCTTGGACGGCACTACTACACGTGATCCACACATTAGTGTTCCCTTGCGAACAGAAAGTTGGTCACTTCTTGCATAAATGTCAGAAAACATGGCATTGTCATACACTTTGGATAATGTAGGATCATTTCTTGTCTCTCTCTGAATCTCAGCATTGGTTACAGGCAGCTGTTCCACAAGCGTTGTATGGAAAATTTAGTTCCTACCGGCAGCAGTGTGTTCAGAATCAATACTGAGGCAAGGTTTGGGAGAAACTTGTGATTGTGATTTTCGAGGCCCAGATATGATCTTAACTGGGACACATTTTCTGGTCTGTGGGCCTTTTAGCACTGCCTCAACCTTTTTTGTGTGGACCAAATCTGATTATCTGTGTCATCCTTTCTTGTAACCAGAATATCATCCAGGTAGCACTGCGTTCTGGGTATATCCTAAAGTACTTGGTTCATCGCACTTGGCATTAGATGGCAGGTGTTGATGTGATGCCAAACACAAGCCGATTATACTGGTACAGTCCCTTATGCATGTTGATGCAAAAATCTCCTGCTTGACTCCTCCACTACCGTTTGAAGATAGACCTGAGACAAATCAATTTTTGAAAACTTCTCACCTCTGGCTAGTGAAGACAAGATATCTTCAAATCTTTAAAGGGTACTAGACAGTGCACAGCACTGGGTTTATGCTCACTTTTCCCTTAATTAATAACTAGGACTATGGGAGTAGACCAGTCTCTTCAATCAACCTTTGAGAGGATGCCAGATGCTTCCAAGTCCTGAATTTCCACATCAATTTTTGGACGTAGTGCATATGGCAATGGGCGTGCCTTGTGGAATTGTGGAGTTACATTGTCATTTAGTTCAGTTTCTGCTTTTAAGTTGGCCGACACCTTTCTCAAACACCTCTGCATGAGCTTTTAGGAGTTGTGACAGTTTTTGTTCAGAGCTAGTGTCAAGGCTTTGTGATATGTTGAGGGCCTTAGTAGCATGCCAGTCAAGCTGGATTTTTGTTAGTCTCTCATGGCCAAAAAGAGTAGGTGCTTCACTTTTCAAGACATAGAACTCTAATTAGTGTGTTTTGTCATCATAAGTCACATCCAGTGTAAATTTTCCTTTAGGTGACACTTGCTCTCCAGTGATGTCTTTAGCATTACTGACGTCTTTTCTAATGGTAACTTAGAAAACATTTGTATTTAGTTTAGAAATTACAGACAGTACTGAGCTTGTGTCCGACTCTGTTTTCAGCTTTGTTCCAGACAAATCTGTTGTAATCCATATTATTTTCCAATCCATTTCTGTCATAATATGTCATTCTAAACGTGCCCTAAACAATGGCATGGTCTGTAGGCTGTGATGGTTTAGATGCACTTCCACGTTCAGTGGGGGAGTTGTGGAAGTGCTCTTCAGCATATAGCTTGTAGGGTCTTGAATTTGGTTTTACTACTACTATTACAACTACTACTCAGACTGGTCCTGGTTGAGTTGTAGGCCTTAGCATCACCTGATCTGAAAGCAGTGTCTCATGCTTTCAGCAGCAGATGAACCTTGGCATTCATCCAGTGCTTCTGATTGTTCCTAATCTTCTCATTTGATAGAGGTGACATTGTCAGTACATGAGATTTTATAGTCTGTGATGGCTGAGGTGTGTGTGTGTGTCCAGGTCTTTGTGAAAGTCCAGAGTGATGTGTGACAGAGGTTTTTGGAGAAACATGTTGCCATCTTTTTTCTGGGATGTTTTTTCCTATTTGAGTAAGACAAGGCCAATCCATGTTCTGCATGTAATCACAAAAGAATGGTTCTTGATTTATTTCAGTCAGAAACAAGCGTAGCATAGCTGCTGACATCTCCGTTTCTTCACCCAGGGCTGTCGGACAGTAGTAATGGACATACTTCACAGATTTGTTAGCACACAATGTTAGTTCCAGAAGATGCCGTAGACCCTGAGCTCTCCAGAGTAGGTGGTTAATAGATGTTTCAGAGTCCAAGAAACCAATTGTTGATCCCTTCATTAAAAATACAGTAAATATATTAAAGTAAACCAGTTTGGCTCTGTTATAGTCTTGAACCCCCCCCCCCCCCCCCCCCCCCCCCACACACACACACACACACACACATTTTTAAATAGTGACACTCTAGTGACACTCTCTCTCTAGAATTACACTGCAGTTTATATATAATATAAATAAGCACATAATAATCATGACTATTTTGAATGTTTGTTTATAGGAGTTTATAGGAGGAGTTTATAGATTAGTGAATATGTCTGACCTCTTTTAAATATTGGTGATAGCCACACCTTTCTCAGAATTTTTTTCATAGAATATTTTATTATTCTTTTTGGAATGTTGTTTTTGTGTTTGGTATGACTTCTCAAAACACACAGTATCAATATTATAGTTTTGAAAACATATTTAGAGTGCTTACTATCTCTTTGAATTTTTCCATCTAGCAACCTATAACTATGATGCGAATAGGGAAGAGGAGCTCTGTCTGCAGGTGGGGGACACAGTGCACATTCTTGAGATGTTTGAAGGTAAGTGTCAAGCTTGTACATGTTTGGCTTTGTGTTAAACATGATACTGAAGGCTGAAGTGCTCTGTAATATTCTTAATTACTACTGTAGATTTGAAAAACTGAGTTTTCATGGACATGAAGCAGTACAAGTAGAATTGTCCTTTAGTATTTGCATAAATAATACTGCATTAAATTCTACAATCTAATATATCATTTTCCACCAAAAGCATTACTGGCATGATTGCTTATACTAATCCTATATTGGGATCAAATTCTGGTAAACTTCTGTGTCACTTTGTTGTAATGATGAGAAAAAAGAATGTCTCTAATCACACTAATACACTGTTCTTGTCATAATTTTGTAACATTTGATAATGCATCAAAATACATACAAAAGTAAAATGCCTATAGGAAAATACTGTCTGCCTATATTACATGTATTTTTAATTAATGAGCTTTTTAAAGACTATGGAAAGTGTCTTAATATCATTTAGATGTTATTAACAGGATAACCAATAACACATACACACACACACATATATTAGTAATGTCCTCATCAAGTTTTTTGTCACCGATCTGAGTCTTTTAATATTTGGCATTTGCCAAAATGAAGTCCCAATTCAATACTTGTTTTCCTATATAGTACTGTTACTCAGTGCACACTTCATATACATTATATTAAAATCAGCTGGACATTGAATATGTCTGCATCCAAGATGCTGCTTAATTTTTCTATAACAAAAGTTGTCTTCACAAAAAGCACATATAAGTAATTTGTCAATATTATTTTTAATCTTATGAAATTATCTAATGTGATTTTTATGTATAAAGAATTACTTTGGTTCTCAAAGTCAGTGAGCCTTATTGTCACCACAGATGTGTTGAAGGAGAAATGAAATGTGGTTTCTACAGAACACTATGTGAAAAAATGTATACATTTAAGTTAACAAGTTTTGACATACCACATAGGATGCTACAGTCAGAATAACAGTTACCTTGGTTTTACCTCAGAGCTATAAATGTATCCATGAATTTTTAAGAGGAGCAACTTAAAATAATAATAATAATAATAAAAAAAAAATGCTACATTTAAGTTATTAAAACCAATCACGATGCAAGGAGCAGGTCTGCACTGCTGTTCAGAACAACCTTCTTAATAATAAGAATAACCACAATAAAATAACCATAATAAAAATAATAACTTTATTTATATAGCAAAAATATCCAGCAAATAAATACAACTAATTTTAAAAATATTCATCATCATCATCATTTTCTTCTCCGCTTCTCCATTTCAGGGTCGCGGTTTTAAAAATATTAAGATTTTAAAAGTACAAGAGCAGAACATAATGAAAGACAAAGCAGATCACTCAAATCATGGGGAATAAGAACAAGTAAAACCATAAAACCTAAGAAAATAAGAATCATAATTAAAAAGGATAGATAGAGCGTCACTGGAAGAACAGAAAATAGAATAAAATAGAATAATGTATAATAAAAAGAAATAAAATAAGACATAATACAATAAATATATGATAGTAACAGATAAAGTAGACTGTCTGGCTAATTATAAGCTCTTTTTAAAGAGGAATATTTTAAGTCATCGTTTAAAAATGTCTAGTGAGCCTGAGTCTCTAATATTGTAGCAGGGGGGTTATTTAGTAGAAAGGACTTAAAACATTAGAGACTGTGATGTAGGAGGGTAAGGATGTAGGATGTAAAACTTGTAGAGTTTTATATACAAAAGATTTTAAAATATATTTTATAATGTACAGGAAGCCAGTGCAATGTAGTTAGAATCAGAGTAATGTGCTATCTCTTCCTGGTTCTTGTAGCAGATTTCTGAATTGGCTGAAGTTCCTCAATTAAATGTAGATGTTATTTCTCCTTAACACTGCTGATTCAGATCTGCTAGTCTTTTTGGCTTTGGAGCCATCTAAGAGTATTTCTTTTTTTTATCCACATTCAATTTACAACCCCATTTCCAATGAAGCTGGGATGTTGTGTAAAACAAATAAAAACAGAATACTATGATTTGCAAATCCTTTTCAACCTACATTCAATGAATAAACTACAAAGACAAGATATTTAATGTTCAAACAGAGAAACTTTATTTTTTTTCCAAATATTCACACTCATTTTGAATTTAAGGGATGTTACTGATGGGACAGAGAGAGATTATCAATACATTATTCTATACAAGAGTGAATACACTTCTTCATTGAGACTATTATCTTTTCACTCTACTCCACCTACTGGATAATTTAAGCAACTGCATAGAGGATTACTGCAGTATTTTAATCTAATAATAGACAAATATATAGATTAATATTAATTTATATAATTAGAATATTATAGAATATTACATAGAATATTGAGCTACTGGGGGTTCAAATTCAAATCACACACTAATTCTAATATATATATATATATATATTAGACATGTCAATTATATAGACTTCAGCCTGTTCATAAGAGCTATTCTACAGCCAGATCAGTTACTGTTTAGGAAAAATTTGTTCAAGATTTAGGACTAGCCAGTTTTTTTGTTTTGTTTCCCCCCCCCCCCCCCCCCCCAGGGCATCTGGTCACCCTATTGTGGACAATTTTCACACCATTTTCACCTTTCTCTTTCACCAGAACCTGGCTGTTTTGTCTTGAAAAATAATCAAATATCCATGGCTGACTGGATAATCACACACACACACACACAAACACAAGATATGTTAGGAGTTGGTGGTAATATCATTTATATCATGTCTTCTATTTTTTCATTCTAATACTATAACTTTAATTAGCCAGTACACATACAGACAGTAGTAGTCTAGCACCTTGGCTCTACCAGTGGTAAACCATCTCTTATTTCCAGTTCAAACATTTAATAAAATAAAGAGTGATGTATGATTCAGTTCAGTAAACATGAGGAGTGCTGTTAATGATAATGTATTGGTACTGACAGTGATAAAGTACAGAAATCATCATCAGAACTAGTCACTTACTGAACTCACCTGCTAACACTGGCACACGAGCGTCTGTGCGCTAGGCATGGAGGTTGGGAATGATGGGATACAGAATGGATTCTGTGTGTGTGATGTGTGACGTGATGGGGCAGGGGGATTGCTGTATTGTCTTTGTTAAAATATTTGGTTTAAACCATATTTACTTGCTATGGATGTAATTTTTTTATTTATTTTTTCTACAATTTAAAAAATATTTTTTTGTCTTTTGAGAGAGAAACCTAAATAACTATATTAAGGAAAATAATATTTCTTCTTACATTTTAAGGGTGCTTGGATTCAAATTATGGGTGATTCAGGCATCCCTAAAAATGGGCTAGAAACTGGATAAGCAGTTAAAGACAATGAATGAATGAAAGTCCAGAACAGAATATGTTTTAGTCTTCTCACTATTACAAGTCTGTTCGGGCATTATATGATGTACGGGCATTATATGATGGAGAAAGCAAGGATGAGAAAAGAGAGAGAGAGAGAATGAGCAGCCTTACAAGAGTTAATACTGGACTGAATTTACACAGTAGAGTTTACACAGTGTGTTGTGCTGTAGTTAGTGATATGTTTTGTTGATGAAAGTGTTATCTGTTTTTTGAGAGTTACTGAGCCGTGAGCCAGGGTTTGCGGCTACTAGTTTAAGCCAGATTGGCTCACTTTTTTTGTGTTAGACATACATTCTGGTACTTTTCTGTTGCTGTGATTATAACAGCTAGAGTACCACCAAAGTTACACTTTGGTTGTAATAACATGGTCCAGTGTGTATTAGGAGCGATATATTATCAACAACATTTTATTCGATTTCACACTTCCTTCCTGCTCAATATCAGCTGAAGTCCCAAGAGCCATTCGCTACTTATGTAAACATCATTTGGTGAGTAGGTAAGGGAGAGAGAGTAAGAGAGGTGTGTGTGTGTGTGTGTGTGTCTGTGACAGAGAGACAGGGAGAGTGTGTGTTAGTAGAAATCCTGAGAGACAATTGTGTTTGAGTGAGAGGGAGAGAGAGATGTGTGTGAGACTTGATTTTACAGCAGTACTGTAAACATGAGTTACACTCAGCAGCGCTTGGGGGTGCTCAGGAGACAAAAAATATTTTGTAAATGTGCATAGACAGACCTCAGCTGATAGAGAGAAACTTACTTGTAGCAACATATGGGTTCTCTTTGCTGCTTTCAAGAAGTCATCTGAAGTTCATATGAATTAATATATGTATATGTAGTCTGTGTCTTTGCTAAATAAATTGCACCATTTACAAACACATTATTCAGCTATTCTCACTGATAGGGTGGGGTGGGGGCTAATGGGCTATTATCTCTGACAATGGGGAGGGGATTTCTCACCTGTGTAGCGTAGTAACAGTATTTGAGTTAGTTATGTTTAATGGTGATTATCACTTATAGTAATTATTACTGAATTTAGATTATAAAAATATTAATAATTTATCAGATATTGAAATACTGTCAGCGCTAGGGGTAAGTTCTCAGAATTTTCAGACTCTTAAGGAACAAACTCCACACACGGTATTATTTCAAATAATGGAAATACTTTATTAAGAGGAATGATAATAAGTAGATAAACATAGCACAATCATCAAAATCTCACAGAATCAACGCAGTTCGAATTTAATAATTGGCTAGGCTATATGACTTGTGAATAATATGTTGCTAAATGATTTAATCAGTGTATAAATTTATCAAGAGACTTAATTCGGCATCAGTTTCTGAGAATGAGAAATTTACTTGCTTGCTTACTCTTTGTCGTTATCAGAACCAAGCCGATGGGTCCAGCAGATTTTCAATCTGTTCTTCCAGTGCTTGACTTGTCACAGCTGGAAGTAGGCTGGTTAGTGAGGAGATTCCCTCCAGGATGAATCAGCCACTTTCGGCGTTCTTAGATGGTGTGACGTCAGTCGGGGATTCCCACAGAGAATTGCTGGCCTGGCTGGCTTTTCCCGGAGCGAGGGAGAACGTTGCAAGGAAGCGCGCTGTTCCAATCCTCAGAAGCGATGTACTCCGAAATAAATACTAATACTAATTTCACAAATTTCAGCGGTGGCCTTTATTCTGGCCAAAATAAGTTTCACCAGCTTGGGCAAATATATAACCTCAATGAATAAAAATCATTCATACATACTTGAATACATCATAATGAGTATACTGGAGTATTTTTATCATATATATATATATATATATATATATATATATATATATATATAGATCGAGTATATTATCAACTATTCTAGATGTTAGAGATTAATTCATTTTTCTAAATTGAGACAGGAATTTTTCCTCATGATGAAAACAGTAATTCACATCACTCGGTTAGTTAGTAGACAGTCACCTGAGAATAACAGAGGATAACATTAATAACACATTGCATAATACATGCTTGGTTTCAGCAGAAACATATGCATCGAGATGATTCTCTTTTGAGACAGAGGGAGAAGGGTGGCATATGATTTTGCAAATGTCCACTTGGGGGCACTGTTGGTCCATGCTGTTTGTCTGGTTTGAGAGAGGTTACCATTAGCCAGTCCTGGGGCCATCTGGCGATCTTGGATAAGATAAGGTTGGACAGTCAGACGCTGGAGGGTAGTAAACGCTGGGGTTCTTTATTCCAGGTCTCCAAGGCGCTGATTGATCTTTTAGGCTTAATGGAGTCATAAAATTGGGGGTACCACTTAGTGTTCAGAAGAAGGGGGTTTTAGTCATCTTGTCATCATAAAGTTTGAAGAAGACCACTCAGTGTCATCCTGGGGGTGACTGAAAAGTGTTCTGCTTAGCCTTCGCTATCAGATATAGGTGTGTGTGTGAGTTTGTGTGCGTGTGTGTGGGGTTGCGTAGTCTTTCAGCACACACAAACTCTGTGGAATGTAGGTCCCGTCTTCTCCTTTTATATAAAAGAGAATGGAGAGTCAGAGTCTTAATTTTTCATTTCTTGATCTGGATCCATCCTCCACTACACCTGTGTTTCACACTTATCTCATGATTAGTCAATGTGTGAGTCACATGTATACATTAAAAAGTATCACATCATATTCATAGCAAAATAGAAGAAAAACTAATAAAAATATCAGAAAGCTCTACACACCAGTGTGTAGCCACACCCATGCCTATAAGTTTCAGAGCGCTAAAGAATGCTTCATAAATTTTCACAATGTGTTTTTCACTATATATCAGCACCTTAGAAAATAGCTTTTAGGAAAGTCCATGTTTAGAGTTAATTTACACACAAAACAGATGCATGACATATATACTTCTCTCACATTATTGTGGCTGGGTTTGTGCTGAATATTAGCATTGGGAACAAACTTTTTTTAGGTATGTGAAATTTGTTAAATTATCAAAGCATGTCAGATCACCTCAGACAAGGCTGAAAGGGCTTAGACTCCAGGGGTTAAGTGGAGTTGTTTATATGTAAATATGTCTACAGTTCAGCACTTGGGAATGTTTATTTATTTATTATTTTAAACTCTTCTTAATCTTAATCGTTTAATCTTTCTGCTTCTTTAAACACTCATGGTGGTAATGCCCTGAGAATGATTTCATGACACAAGACATATATATTTACATTATATATATATATATATATATATATATATATATATATATATATATATATATATATATATATAAATATATATATAAATATTTTTTTTCAAGTGAAATCTTTCCTTCAGCTACATTGTATTGATTTGTTTCAAACAAGCAGTTTCTTGAAAACCCTTGAAAAAAGAATCATCTGCTATCCCTTAGATTTAAAGTTCTAGTCCTAAATAATGTGTTCTAAATTCTGGTCCTGGAGTACCACTGACCTGCATATTTAGGTTTCCCTTGCTCCAAATATCAGCCTGCAATTGTAAATAAGAAGCCTGGTTAAATAGAAGTTAAAATAAAAAATAAAATGAAATAAAAATACAGCTGAGGCAGCTAATGAATCATATTAAAATATATTCACAAAAAAAAGTGCAGTGGGATTTGTAGCTTGAGAACACCCCACTTTGTAGGATAAGAGAAGATGGTGTTTGACAGTGCATAGTGTATCTGCATAGTCCTTAAATTCATCTGGTAGATGAGCCTGCATCCTCAGACAACCATATGCACACAGCCCCAAGCACTGTGTCACTATGTCACCAGAACTCAACTCACAGTAGACTGTTAAATCTGTGTGCCAGATCCAAGGGCGTAGGAGTGAGTTTGATATTGTGGGGGACATATTTGCTGAGACAAAGCCCACCCTGTACCCAAAATATTAGGTAGCTATAAGCTGATTCCTATGAATCAGGCAATAAATAGATAAGGCAATAAAATGCTGCATGTGTAATGATGTGGAACAGCATTTGATTAACATTAACATTAGAGATTTAGGAAAGAGAGGTATGAGGCACCTTTCGTTAAATTAAAAAAATAAAAATAAAAGATTTGTCAGGTCCAACGTTTCAATCAGAGCATGCCATCAAGTGTGTCATGAAGTCCCATTTTAGACAGGAAGTCCCATCCCATGACCAATCATAAGCGTCCATTTACCCAAAAAAGTCCCACTCCTCGACCAATCATAAGTGTCCATGTACCCTCCTGACCACCCCCTCCACACTTCTCTTTTTAATTCTGATTTGAAAACAATAATTTATTTATATATATTCCCCCTTTCCCTCCAACACTCAAAACAGACGTATTATTCTGATTTTATCTTACTTTAATTTATAATAATTACTATTTTATTATTATCGACAAATGAGGTTTTTTTATTCATACAAATTCCAAGAATTGCTCCACCCCCTCCAGGCCTCCATAAGTGTTAGTGTTTAACACTGATCCAGTTCACTGATTAACTGATTCTGAGTTTAAGTCTATTAAGATTTCAAAACAGTCTGCTAGCTCCAACTATTCAGAGCTCTCTTGCTCTCGTGGGAGGCGGTTTCATTTTTCTCCCTCTCCGCTCCTTCTCTTTCCTGCCTAGCTTCTCTGGTCTTGTCTTGTCTGCCGTCGGAGTCTCTCGAAACACCACTCTTCGAAATAAAATTAGAGATGGAGTTGATCAACTGGTCTCTCAACGCTATTGACACCATCTTCTCAAGGAGCAGCTTGGGCACGGGGGAGCCCACCTGCCCTGATGGAACGACACCGGCTGGATATGACATGGATGGATGGGAGAGGTGGCGCGTGGAATGTCTGGAGCCTCTTTCCATTTAGCACATTTAAGATGTATACTTATTTGGATTTATGATCGTGGGCTTTCTGCTGATTGGATTAGAAGGTGCCCTGGTTTATCGGAAAATTAAAATTAAAATTATCGGTTTATTGGAGTTGAGTCAGTTGTAAATAGTCCAGGGAAACTGACCAACCTGATTGATGGGATGGGCAGAGTCATTGGCACACAGACTGGGACTGTGAGAAGAAGCTTGGATTCCATCAAGGAGCAACTAACGGCTTTGAACTCCAAGATTGAATGTTTGGAAGACTAGTGCAAAAATGGAACTTTGAATCAGAGGGACTATTAGCTCAAAATTCAGCTCAGGTCTCTGATTCTAACAAGCTGAATTTATCTGTTTTGGCTGCCCCAGCTATCAGCAGCCTTGGAGCCGCTGATAGTCAACTCCTCTGGAGGAATGGTTGCTATGGAGATCTGCTGCACCCCTCCATTGTGTGTATTGCTTGTGCTAAAGGTGTTGTTTTTTTCAAGATCCCACACTGTGCCCTCTTGTAATCCTGCTGTTTTTTCCTAACTATAAGATTGCGCGGGCACCTGCTGCCGTCGTGTCTGTTGCGCACACCTAACCCCTGTTGGGTGAGTGGACAGACGGAAAATCATTTTGCTGCAATGTTGTACTTGCATAACTTTGTATGTGACAAATAAATTGAATCTGAATCGGAACCCTTTTCTGTTAGATGCGGTGAACCAACTTAACGACAGTTTATCAGTACCTCAAACACAAAATTGAATATAGAGGTTATTCCGTCTCCTATTAATACTTTAACAGTGCAACAAGACCTTTTCACTTAAGCACCGCTATTCATCAGGGCAAATAGTTTCTGACTCGTGACGTGTTTGTACATACTTTTCTAACAACATGACCCAGGGACATTCCCTGAAATTCTGAAGATTTATTCAATGTTAGTTTCCTCATACAGACTTGGTATACAAACATACTACGGTCAGAAAAATGTTGCTCCAAGTCCTGCGTTTCTCTATTCCTACTGCTGAATCAAGCACCTAATCACCTCATCCCTCAGGACAGAATAATGGAGCTCAGCGAATGTCTGTTCTTCACAGGAATCTTAATCAGTATTTAGGAAACTACTGTTCTTCTTCTTACAAAAGTATTAAATAATGTCCTTTATTGTCCTTGAAGAGCTCTTTTACTCGTCCCAGTTTCTTTGTGCAGAATCATTTATCAGTCAGATCATTCATTCAATCATTCATTCATTCATTATCTGTAACCGCTTATCCAGTCCAGGCCTACCTGGAATCATTGGGTGCAAGGTGGGAATACAACCTGGAGGGGGCGCCAGTCCTTCACAGGGCAACACTCACTCACACACTCACACCTATGGACACTTTTGAGTCTCCAATCCACCTACCAACGTGTGATTTTGGACTGAGGGAGGAAACCCACGTGGACAAAGGGAGAACACACCACACTCCTCACAGACAGTCACCCGAAGCGGGAATCGACCCCACAACCTCCAGGTCCATGGAGCTGTGTAAAAGCTAAACTACATGCTGTGCCACTGTACCACCCTCATGCGAGTGATTAACCAAAAGCTTGTTTGAAAAGGTAGGTTTTTATTCTAGATTTAAAGATTGAGAGTGTGTCTGAGCCCCGAACAGTAACCAGAAGGCTATTTCAGAGCTGAGGAGCTTTGTGAGAAAACGCTGTTCCTCCTGCAGTGTTTTTCTTAATGCAAGGAACTAAGAGTAGACTGGCGTCCTGTGAATGAAATGTACGTGACGGGCGATAAGGTATGAGAAGTTCAGTAAGATACTGCGGGCCTAAACCATTTAGAGATTTATAAGCTAAGAGGAGTATTTTATAGTCAGTGCGAAATGTTACAGGTAGCCAGTGTAGGGACGAGAGAACTGAGGTTATATGGTCAGATTTTCTAGCGTTCCGTTGGGACAGAAACAAAGACTCAGGTAAAACAAAAGGAGGGGGGCTATGCATTTACACACACAACAGCTGGTGTACTAATGCCAACATCACTGATAGGCACTGTTCTCCTGATTTGGAGTATATGACAGTGAAATGCAGGCCATTCTATCTTCCCCGAGAGTTTACCATTGTCCTGGTAACTGCTGTGTACATTCTTCCTGATGCTAATGCCAACATAGCGCTAAGCTATCTGCTCAGTGCCATCAATTCACAGCAAAACAGTTACCCTGAAGCAGCCTACATAATAGCCGGTATACTCCGGCATACACCCCCCTCAAAAGAATATCTCATCCCATCACAAAGACTGTCCAGACATGGCCCGAAGGAGCTTCCTTACAGCTGCAGGACTGCTTCGAAAGAACCGACTGGGACATCTTTGAGGATCAGGACCTGGAAGTGTACACATCAACTGTACTCTGCTACATCAAAAACTGTGTGGACAATGTAACAGTGGACAAACACATCAGGGTTTACTCAAACCAAAAACCCTGGCTGACAAAAGAGGTCCGAATGCTCCTCAACAAGCGTAACATCGCATTCAGGTCTGGGGACAGAGCCTTATACAGCGTGGCAAGAACCAACTTGAAGAGAGGCATCAAAGAGGCCAAGATTGCCTACAAGAAGAAAATTGAGGAACACTTCACCAACAACGACCCACGTCACGTGGGGCAGGGCATTCAACACATCACCAACCACAAGTCCAGGAACTGCAATACTGTGGAGGGTGATGCTTCAAACTTAAGCGTTTCTTTGCTCGCTATGAGGTGGGAGCAGTGGAGACAAACACAAGACCTCCACCAGTCTCCAATAACCACATCCTCATGGTGCAAGAACACGAGTTGAGACGTGCACTTAAAGCAGTGAACCCCAGGAAAGCTGCTGGTCCGGGTGGTGTGACAGGAAAGGTACTGAAAATATGCGCAGATGAGCTCTGTGGCATTTTTACAAAAATCTTCAGCCTGTCCCTATCAAAATCCATCATACCACCATGTCTGAAGTCTGCCACCATCATCCCGCTGCCCAAAAAGAACACCATCAACGACCTCAATGACTACCGTCCAGTCGCACTCACACCGGTTATAATGAAGTGCTTTGAGAGACTGGTTCTACAGCACATCAGAGCCACTCTCCCTCCCAGCTTCGATCCACATCAGTTTGCTTACAAAGCAAACAGGTCCACCGAGGATGCCATTAATACTACCCTTCACACAGCACTCACACACCTGGAACACCAGGGAAACTATGTAAGAATATTATTTTTAGACTTTAGTTCCACCTTTAATACGGTCATCCCCAGCAGACTGGTGACCAAACTCATAGACCTTGGTCTTTCTCATTCAACATGCATCTGGATTAAGAACTTTTTAACAAACCGCACCCAGTCTGTTAGATTAGGCCGCCATCAGTCCTGGTGGAGTGGTGTGCAAAGAACAACCTCTCCCTGAACTCCACCAAAACAAGAACTGGTCATTGACTTCCGGAGGAAATGCATAGACCCCTCACCACTCATCATAAATGGGGACTGTGTGGAAAGAGTCCCCTCCTTCAGACTTCTGGGTATGCACATCTCTGAAGATCTCTCTTGGAACACTAATACCACAGCTGTAGTCAGTAAGGCACAGCAGAGACTCTATTTCCTGAGAATTCTCAGGAAAAACAACCTTCAGGAGAAGCTGCTGGTGTCTTACTACCGCTGTGCCATCGAGAGTGTGCTGACCTACTGCATCTCAACATGGTACAGCAGCTGCTCAGTGGCAGAAAGGAGAGCTCTACAGAGAGTGATCAACATGGCCCAGAAGATCATCGGTTGTCCACTGCCCAGGCTGGAGGATCTGTTCAGCTCCCGCTGCCTAAGCAGGGCAGCCAATATACTGAAAGACTCCTCCCATCCTGGACACCATCTCTTCCAACAGTTGCCCTCAGGAAAACGCTTCAGGTCCATCACATCCAGGACAAACAGACTGAAAAACAGCTTTTACCCCAGTGCTGTACGGGAACTGAACGCACATACCTCTTAAGCCACTCAGGGCCTGTGCAATACACAGCAAACACACGCACATTAATCTTCTCTACTACCCAAGGCTAGTGCAATAATTGTTATTTATATTGTAAAAAAACTGCATGTTTCTACTGTTTTTGTTTGTTTTAGCACTTTAGGGATTGCTGCTCAATTTCGTTGTACATGTGCAATGACAATAAAGGCTATCTTATCTTATCTTATCTTATCTTAAAGGTTATCCCTAAATTTTTAAGGATGGTACTGTGTTTTACTGTTGAATTATCAAGATTAATAGCAGCATTTCTGAGTGAATGTTTCTGAGTATCTGTACCAAGTAACAAGACCTCGGTTTTATCAGAATTTAACATGAGAAAATTTCGCATCATCCTGTCTTTAATTTCAGTTAGACATTCTGTTATTTTACGTAGACAAGCAACATCATTAGGTTTGGCTGATATATACAGTTGTGTGTCATCAGTGTAACAGTGGACTTGAATACCATGCTTACGGAATAGTCTACTCAGTGGCAGCACGTAGAGTGTGACTAATACAGGGCCAAGCACTGTTAGAGGATTTATTATTCAGATAAACAAATTGATAACGGTCAGATAAATGGGCTCTGAACCAAGAGAGGGCAGAACCTTTTATTCCTACCAGATTTTCCAGCCTATCAAGAAGCATCACATGATCTATGGTATCAAACGCTGCCCTAAGGTCAAGCAGCACCAGAATAGAGATATAGCCCTTATCAAGTGAAAGGAGTAAGTCATTAGTTACTCTTGTTAGAGCTGATTCTCTGCTGTGATTTGGTCTAAATTCAGATTGAAAAATGTCATGAATGTCATCATTTTGTAGGTAAGAGCACAACTGCTGTGACACGACAATAAAAGGGAGGTTTGATATTGGCCTGTACAGGGGTTGGACAATGAAACTGAAACACCTGTATTTATTTCATGGCTAAACTGGACCCGCCTAGCGGCCAATCTTCATTAATTGCACATTGCACCAGTAAGAGCAGAGTGTGAAGGTTTAATTAGCAGGATAAGAGTAAAGTTTTTCTCAAAATATTGCAATGCACACAACATTATGGGTGACATACCAGAGTTCAAAAGAGGACAAATTGTTGGTGCACGTCTTGCTGGCACATCTGTGACCAAGACAGCAAGTCTTTGTGTTTTATCAAGAGCCCCGGTATCCAGGGTAATGTCAGCATACCACCATGAAGAATGAAACACATCCAACAGGATTAACTGTGGATGCAAGAGGAAGCGGTCTGAAAGAGATGTTCGGGTGCTAACCTGGATTGTGTCCAAAAAACATAAAACCACGGCTGCCCAAATCACGGCAGAATTAAATATGCACCTCAACTCTCCTGTTTCTACCAGAACTGTCCGTCGTGAGCTCCACAGGGTCAATATACACGGCCGGGCTGCTATAGCCAAACCTTTGGTCACTCGTGCCAATGCCAATCGTATGTTTCAATGATGCAAGGAGCGCAAATCTTGGGCTGTGGACAATGTGAAACATGTGTTGTTCTCTGATGAGTCCACCTTTACTGTTTTCCCCACATCTGGGAGAGTTACGGTGTGGAACAGTGATGGTTTGGGCTGCCATATCATGGCATTCCTTTGGCCCAATACTTGTGCTAGATGGGCGTATCACTGCCAAGGACTACTGAACCATTCTGGAGGACCAGGTGCATCCAATGGTTCAAACATTGTATCCTGAAGGCGGTGCCGTGTATCAGGATGACAATGCACCAATACACACAGACTGGTGAAAGATTGGTTTGATCTTCCATGGCCTGCACAGTCACCAGATCTAAATATTATTGAGCCACTTTGGAGTGTTTTGGAGGAGTGAGTCAAGAGACATTTTCCTCCGCCAGCATCACATAGTGACCTGGCCACTATCCTGCAAGAAGAATGGCTTAAAGTCCCTCTGACCACTGTGCAGGACTTGTATATGTCATTCGCAAGATGAATTGACGCTGTATTGGCCGCAAAAGGAGGCCCTACACCATACTAATCAATTATTGTGGTCTAAAACCAGGTGTTTCAGTTTCATTGTCCAACCCCTGTATTTTGCGAGCACAAGAGAGTCAAGATTGGTTTTTTTAATAATTGGTTTGATTACCGCTAGTTTCAGAGGTTTAGGTACATGTCCAATGTTGAGGGACGAGTTTATTATTGTGAGCAATGGT
This sequence comes from Hoplias malabaricus, assembly GCF_029633855.1. Taxonomy (NCBI): domain Eukaryota; kingdom Metazoa; phylum Chordata; class Actinopteri; order Characiformes; family Erythrinidae; genus Hoplias; species Hoplias malabaricus. The sequence goes on from NC_089813.1 coordinate 18,508,370, forward strand.
CTAATTACTTTAGGTAAGATTTGTTTAAATAATTGTGTTGGTATAGGATCCAGTAAACATGAAGATGGTTTAGATGAGCTAATTAAACTAAGCAAGTCATTTTCATTGACAGAATTGAAGTAGTCTAAGTCCACCTCAGAGCTGGCGGGGGGTTTATCTAAGAGCCGATGCAACTTGGACTGATTTGGGATTTTTATTATTTTTTTTTTGTTGTTTTCTATAAGAGATGTACTGTGATTTGGCTTTACATAAGGCATGTTTGTAATTGGTGAGGCTGTGCTGCCATGCAATTCGGAAACATTCTAGTTTTGTGTGTCTCCATTTATGTTCATGGTTACGAGCAGCCAGTTTTAAGGCACGCGTTCTGTCACTGTACCATGGAGCAAGTCTTTTCTCTCTAAATTGGTTGGTCTTGACTGGTGCAACACTATCTAGGTTTGTACACAGTAAAGTTTGTAGGTTGTTTGTAATGAGCTTGAGGTCATTAGGGTGAGTTGGAAAATAAATGGTGGTAAGGTCTGGAAGGTTATTGATAAAATCATTAACTGCTGAAGATGTTATAGCGCGCTTTCTAATATAGCGTGGCTGTGGATAGATATCAGAGTTTAGCGCAATTTCATAAATGATTAGATGGTGATCAGAGATGGTCTCATGTAGCGAGAGATTGGATAGATTCTTTATCTCAATGCCCTGTGTTAACACTAGGTTCAATGTATGTTAGCATTGATGAGTGGGCCCAGTAACATTCTAAGTAGTGATCGACTGATATATTGGCCGATCTTTGGCATTTTTTATAAAATCTGCATTGGCCGATATATTAGCACAAGAGGCAGATATTTACACAATGCACACAGGCAATGCTGTGGGTAGCTCCGTCATTCTGGCTGTTAGAGCACCCCTTGCGTCCATTTTGCCATCTTACAGACAGACATCATTGAACACAAGTACACGAGTTCAAGTCTCCAACCAGTAGCTGCATGCTGTCTTATCAGAGAAAATGGTATTATTTTCTCTTCTTCAGCTCTCACTATTTGTTACTGGCTGCTCTTTGTAACATACACTCAATAATCTGCATCATAAACGACTGAGTGGATAGTTGTAACCTAGAAACCCAGCATTATTTAGCCTCTTATTTCTCTTATTGGTCGGCAGCACAGATTTAAAAAAAATAAATAATAAAAAATCACTCATTGTCTGTCAGTATGTCTACAGGTCCAAAGTCGACAGTCAGTGTACCAAATTAAAGTTTAAAATCACTCAATTTTTATTGATTTAATCATTTTATATATAATCTCACACTTTTTTTGCTGTTATTGGAAATTGTTATGAAAAAAATATTTGTGACAGTACAGATTTTCAGATTTTTCATGGCGCCATGTTTGAGTAATGTGTACATATTATACACCAATCGAATGGTCAGACTCTCGGGATCATGAGGATATATGCTAAAATTTAGGACTAAGGCAATGACGTACCTCTGTGGTACCTCAAAGATGTAAATGTATTACAAGTACAATGTCATCCAGCCTAAGATTTTTCTCAGGATTGATCCATTTTTGTCTATTTTGCAAGTCTGGCACATACTCTTTGGCCCAGCGCTTCCAAAATAAGTCTACTATATTTGCTGGACAGCTCTACTATGTTGGCGTCTGCAGACTATGCACTGATGCAAGATTTTCCTTATGACAGAATGAGACTTTGGCACCCAATACTTCTGATGCAACTTTGATAACATGTGGTTTCATCCACTGTGTTCTAGTTCTTGGTGGATAGACCTCAGATTAAGTTCCATGATATGAGAATCTTTGGGTAGTATGGCCGGATATTTAGACTTTTCCGGTATAGATGATCTATGCATCCTACCACCAACCTTTAGTGTACTATCCTGTAAAATTGGTGACAGCTTATGTAGGGAGCTGCTTCTTGGTACAGTCTTCCCCATTTCAAGTGCAGCAATTTCAGAGCAAAATTTCTGCCTTTGGCAATAGCGGACCAAGCATAATTCAGCCTCTGCTACTTCAGTCAAAGAGAGAGGTCCTCTTACACAAGGCTTGCAGTGTTTCAGTTCTGATTTTACTTTAGAATTTTGCTTCTCCTTCTCCAAGGCCTTTCTTTTTTGGGCAGTAATTTGAAGAATATACTTGAATCTAAGAATCCATGCAATAGCTCTCTTCAGTTTGCACCAATCTGAATAGGGCTGACAGAGCTGAGAAATCAGAGGATGATGTAGTGGACACAGCACATACTGAAGTCTCAAACTTCTGGATCGCTAACTGAAAGCTGACATATGTTGTCTGGCATATCATTCAGGCTCAGTGATCCATGTGTTTGACTTTAGAATTCTTTAGGATTCTCTAGGATTCTTTAGTTAGACCTCTTGATGCATGATCTGCAGGATTCTGCAAGGTCTTCACGTATCTCCACTGGGACACTGACGAAAGCTCTCTTGTAGTGTTAATGCGGTTAGCAAGTCCGGAACCCTGTACCCTCATTATGTATGTATTTCAGCACAGATGTACTATCAGTCCAGAACACTGACTTCTTAAGGTCCAAATCCAATTCAGCCTTTACCAGCTTGTCCATTTTTGCAGCTACTGTAGCCGCAGTGAGTTCAAGGCGGGGGATGGTGACAGGTTTTAGAGGTGCTATTCTGGATTTCCCTATTAGAAACATGTAGTGCGTTTGACCCTGGTGATTACTGTTCCTTATCCCTTTTCGCTAGCATCAGCAAAATGGTTAATTTTAGCTAAGGAAATTTCACCAAAGTCTGACAGTTTCACAAACCTGTTCACCTTAAATTCTGCCAGCTTGGGAGGGTTGTCAACGACTGGAGCCATTGCTTGGCCGGATTCTCAGGCAGTTGGTCATTCCATCCATATTTTGCCCTGCATATCTCCTGTAGAATGCTTTTCATGGGTAGAATAATGGGGGCTAGGAGCCCAAGTGGATCATAGAGAGAACTGATCTTGGATAGCACTCCTCTTTTGGTTAGTGGCTTATATTGAATAATTGCTTTAAACTTTAGGGTATCTGATTCCACACACCACTGGATACCCAAGGGCCTCTTTAATGTTAACCTGTCCTTTTCTAGATCTATGTCTTTGACTTCTGTATTTTTACCTCATCAGGCAGAGCTGCAAGCACCACTCCACTATTGGATATCCACTTGTTTAACTTGAACCCTCCCAATGCACACAATGCCCTGAGGTCTTTAATCATGTTGACTGCATGAGGCTCCGACTTTACTGACTTTAAACAATCGTCAACATAAAAGTTTCTCATAATGGTATTTGTGACCTCAGCTGAGAACACGTCTTGGCTGTCCTCTGCACACTTCCATAATGCGTAATTAGTACAGCTTGGTGAGGAAGTCGCTCCAAACAAATGAACTACCATTCTATATTCCAGTATTTCTTGTTTGATATCCCCTCGAGGCCACCAAAGAAACAATAGCAAGTCAGAGTCTTTTGTAGGAATCCTTAGTTGATAAGAGATGCCTTCAATGTCAGCCATGAAGGCAATGCGGTCTTTTCTGAATCTCAAAAGGACACCAACCACTGAATTTGTCAAATCAGGTCCTTGCAACAGCTGAGAATTCAGTGTCATCCCTTTGTATCTTGCAGCACAATTAAACACAACCCTTAGTTTCTGTTCTGTAGGGTTATATTCCCCCGTGATGTGGCAGATACCAAATCTTGTTGAGCTCTTCATTTTCTAGCTTCTCTGCATGACCTTCAACATGTTACTCATGAAATTCCTTGTTCTTAAGGAACTTTTGTCTTAGGTTTTGAGCTCTATGTACAGCCACAGACCGATTGTTTGGAAACATCTGGTCCCTTTTTCTTAAGGGAAGGCAGATGCTGTAGTGTCCGTCAACGAGCTTCACTGACTGTGAAACGAAAGTCATGAACTGCCTATCCTCTATAGAGATCTCCAATTCCTCAAACTGTTTGTTTTCAGGGAGGTTGTATTTTATTTGTTGATGAAGAAGCTCCGCTAGCTTAATCACAGATATCCTGTTCGCTGTTACATGTGGCTGTTCTGTAGTTACTTTCTTTGAGCTTTCCTCTCTCATTAAGGGCCATGTAATAGTCCAGCCTAAGATGGTTTTAATAGCATAAGGTCCATTGTCCTTATTATTGATTACTTTCCGTGGTTCTAGAGCTTGTGGTACATTTGTTCCTATTAAAAGGCCAATGCTTGAATCTGTCCATGTGATTTGCACTTCCTTTATGTAAGGCCATCTCTCCAAACTTCTCTGATGTGGAACATTACTTATTTTAACTGGAATTTCCTTTTGAGAGGGCAATTGTTGCTCAGATGACCCTGTCTCAAACATCCAAAACACAAGTCCTTTGTTTTCAAGAAGGTAAGTTTTTTTTTGTGTGGCCTTTGTTCTAAATTTTTACAGGTCTCTAGGTCATGTCCTTTGTGAGAGAAGTTACATGTTTTTTATTTGGCATAGTTATCAGCTGATTCCCTTGCTTCTTTCATTAAGTTAAGAGACTTTTCTCACATGCGTGGCAAAGGAATGTTTTGGTTCTCTGAACTTTGTGGAACTACACTTACTTGTCTTTGATTTGTTAACCTGCTTATCCAAAGCAGAGTCTTGTATATTTCCAAAATGGATGGGAATTCATTTTATCTTGTTTGTTTACAAAGTTAACCAGATCTTTAAACCTGACTCGATGGATAGTCCTTTCATCTATTTCACAGGCATTGCCTTGCCACCTGTCTCTTAAATTAAATGGGAGCTTGCTAATTATAGCTTGCATGTTTGTTGGGCTATCAATTTCATCAACATATTCAATGCCTTCAACTGTATTATAACATCCTGTGAGAAACACAGCGAAAGCACCTAAAGCTTCTCCATCTTCTCCATCATAGGCCACTTTGAGGCCTTTTCAGTGTATGCGGTAGTGATAGTGTACTCATCTCCAAAATGTTTGTTCAGTAGTTTCTTAGCTTCCAAATAGCTTTGGTCAGGATGCATGTGCTGACAATTGTGTACAAGCACTTTAGGCTGTCTACTGGTGATATGTTGTAAGAAGTACAATCTGTTTTTCTTTGTTCTTTCCTCTATTCTATGCTCAAATATGCTTAATAAAGAATCTGAATTCTAGTGGGTAGCCTTTAAACACATGAATATCCAGGTGTGGCAGGGACAACAATTTCTTCTGTTCAATAAGTAGTTCTGCAATGCCATTTTGTTGCTGCATAATATTCAAAAGATTGCTAATGTCATTCTGACCTGCATCATGTAGGAGGCTCTTAACAGAAGAAACCTTTTCTTCATCCTGTTTTTCAGTGACATCTAAAACACTACATTTCCGAACAAATGGTACTGGTTTATCTCCAGAAGTATGTTGTATTATTGAAGGAAAATTATCACTTTGACTGTTAGTATCTATCCATTTACTCATTGCTCTGGTGGCATCCAAATAGGCATTCATGTCATCCTGCATTTTGGGAGGTGACTTTGAAGCAGAATCATAAAAACCAAATACTTTTAGTTTAGCATTAGTAGCATCGATGGCACTTTGCATCGCTAGCATTTCTTTTTTTAGCTTTTATCTGAGCCTCCTGTAAGTCAAGTTTTTGCTTCTGCTTCAGAGAGCTAGCACGTGCGAGTAATTCTGCACATTCAACTTCTAACTTCATCAGGGCTGATGAGGTTGTGGATATTACACTGGAAACTGCCTTTCTTGTCTCGAACGTGTAGTGGATGTAACCCTTGAAACACTGTCAGTGGTCTGTATCTCTGCATCACATACATTTGCCTCTTTATTCTGCTGCTCCACACATTTAAACCACTCATCCACTTTTTCCACAAATAAGCATGGCTGAGCTGGGCTCAAACCATTCTCTTTGGTCATGAACAAATTCCTCTTCCATCAAGTATTCTTTAACTGCATTATTTAATTCATAAAACTCCATGTACAATGTTGTGAAAACTGTGGATATTCTCACATGAACTGCATCTGCATTACTGTCTTCCTCCATCCATCAATATTTCAGTGCCCTTGCATTGCTTGTTAAGGAGAACCAGTTTTGATTTCCTAGTTCCTATTAGCTGTTTAAGCCTTTCCTCTTGGGTTTTCGCAGTTTTGTTACTCTTTTTTTGATGAATCTCCATATTCACAGAAACAGTATTTCAAAAGGTTTGAGTAAATAATTACTTAATAATTAAATAATTAATTAATTTTTTTAGTCCAAAGTCCGTCATTAATACAAACAATGGCTCTGCAGAGGAAATTTTTCTGACTTTTTTAATGACGCAATGAGACCTTTTCACTTAAGCACCGCTATTAGTGTAGTTTCTGACTTATGACGTGTTACAGACAAGTTACAGATAATGACTGTGTATGTCTTGACAAAGACTGTCCTAAACATCCTAAAAAGACTGTACAATGCAGAGATTGTCTAAGGATTTGTAGATCACAGTATTATGATAAACGTAAATCAGCAATTGATTCAAATATCGAACTTTTTGTGCAAAACTAGACTCTACTGTCATAAATGCAACATGGTGCAGGATCAGGGTTACAGTTCCAAAAAGCATCAGTGTAATTCATGTGAGTCTCTGTAAAAACTGCAGTGCCAAAGTGGATTAAGAAATTATGCATGAATGTTTTATGGAAAAAAGAGAACTTTTGGATGAAAGGTTCACCATTTATAATTTTTGAGGTCAATCAACAGATGGTTTACCACATAGCTAATTATATATGCTATATTGATTTTAGAGGCAGGGTGTGGACAGCCGACGGGGATGAATGTGTAGCTGCATTCTTTAAAATTTTTCACTGGAAAAGTACAAAGGGTATACTTTCATAGCGCACACCGCTAGAGGGTATGGTTCATACCTTTTATTGAACCATTTGGTTAAAGAAGGAATCACCCTAACATCATAGCGCAAGGTGGTAAAATCTTGTGTTTTGAAGAAGATGAGTATGATCAGAGATTCATTGATAGTCTCTCTTTTCTCCCTATCAGACTGAGCACTATTCCAAAGGCTATGGGGTTCACAACAGATAAAGTATATTTTCCACATTTCTGGAATACCCAGGAAATTCATAACTATGTACAACCTTATCCACAGCATGTGTTCTACAGGGTAGACACCATGATAGCCAAAGAAAAATAATTTTTTGACTGGTAAAATACACTCACAAGAAAGGTCTTTGAATTCAAGAATGAGATGTCTAAATATTGTAAAAATGATGTTCACATTCTCAGAAAGGATTGTTTGGCTTTGAGGAGTGAGATACTGAACAGCACGGGATCCATTCACATGCATCACAATTGCTAGTGTCTGTTTGAAAACATTCAGAACCAACTTTCTGCCTAAAAATATTTTAGCTATCCCACCTTTAGATAATTACATCAATAGTCAGAAATCATTCTCAATACCCTCCATACAATGGCTTGAGTACATCTCTGACAAAAACAAGTTCCCCATCCAACATGCCTTCAACGAAGGTGAAGTCAACTTCAGAAACTACTTTGTGTATGGTTATTATGAAGATGGTTGTGTACGACTCTGCACAGATGCCAGTAATCGTAGAGAGTATCATCCTCTTAGTGTCAGAATGATTCCTGGAGTGGGACATGACTGAAATCTAAAGAGGAAGAAAATATACAATTAGAATGAGAAAATATGTATAAAAGTATAAAAATCACATTATGGAAGAACTTCAAGTTCAAGTACTTAGTCATGTTAAGAGGCTTTTTTCAAGTTGGAGGTGTGTCCAGAATGTTGGTCAGAACAGTTCCGGTTGGGAGACATGACTGAAAATCTAAAGAGGAAGAAAATATACAATTAGGACGAGTAAACATGTATAAAAATCACATTATATTTACTTACTGAAAGGACTTAGTCTTGTTCGGATCAGAAATTTGTCTCATTGTGTTAACCTAATAAACCTAATAAAAATAAAGAAATAATTAATTATCCTAAAGTAAAAGTCATTTCTTGGTGAAAATATCTGCAATTACCTGATGAAATATGATCCTTGATAAGAGGTTGTGTTCAAGATGGAGCTGCATTCAGAATGTTGTCTCTTAGCTGCTTTTCGTAATGTCATTGCTTCATATAATTATCTTGCAAACACTAACACTTACATACTCTTCCTCACAGTGACAAGGCCTGGGGTGTGTGGAGCAATTCTTGGAATTAGTATGAATAAAAAACCTCACTGGCCAATAATAATAAGGAAAGAGGGACTGCCGTGTAAATGGACACTTATGATTGGTTGAACACACTAACTTTATAAACCAGACTCTGATGAGGTGAATTGGAGGCTGACTCACTGCCAAAACGCGCTAAACTCTGTGGCGCATTTTCAAAATAAAATTTGCAAAATACGCATATTTTTCTCTCCATTTTATATTTGTTTTTGAGGAGGGACAAATGCAAATGAGGGGTTTCCAAATCCCCCTTGATTCATGATTATATATATATATACACTATTGTAACTTAACTTTTGTAGAAGCATATGTCTTCGTCAAAAGCTGCAAATCATCTCAAACAGAAGTGCTGTCTCACTGATAAATCTTCTGTTTGAGACTGGAGATGCTCCACACTAAAAAATAAAGGTGCCTTGGACATTCTGTAGGATACTCAAATAACTTAAAATATATTTACCTCAAGAACCATTTAATATAATGGGGTTACTGAAATAACATTTGTTAGTCTACAAAGCTCTTGCAGGAACTCTCACTACCTCCCTGGGTTCTATTAGCTCTAGGTTCCTGGAGGAACCTTTCCTTTTTGCATTAGGTTTTCTTTATAGGAGTGAGTTCTTTGAATAATCAAGACATATGAAGCCCCTGCATCATTAAAAAAAGCATAATTGAACATGATTTTGCATTTCTGTTTCATTTAAAAAAGATTACAAATGCATGAAATGAAATACTATTTTTTTATAATTAAATTATTTATTAAAATGTGGTTTTGCAAGAAGTAAACATTTAAAGATAATAGTTTATTTACATTTTTCCCATCTGTCCATGATCAGGAGAGGAGCTGGCAAACCTTTTCATTATGAACATCATGAAACCTCTTCCCAGGGCATATTATAAATATATATCATATAATTATTAATAATAGCTTAGATAATGATCACAACAACAATAATAATAACAAATAATAATAATAAAATTTAAAGCTTTGTTTAAATTAATTATTTTTGTTTTGTTTTTATGCCTTTACATCTGAAACAATTAACAGACTATAAAAGCTACTGAAACAAATGCAATGGAAATGATTATACCCATATTTCTTGTGCAGCATAACTGAAGAATTGCACTATATAAAACTTAAATTCACCACGTGTAAGTAATTAAATAAAGCAATGAAATGTATTAATAGATTAAGTAAAATGGTTTTAAATAACTTGTCTATAGGAATGCTCATTTCAGAGCTGAACTTTCGAAACAGCGCTGCTGCTTGAGCTCTGCACAGCTTCTCTCTGCAATCTGGTTGTTTGGCAACAGAAATCAACAGCAGCACTTAGTAACATTTAAGGATAAATTGTTAGTAAGGTTACTAAAACATTCTGTATATAAGATCGCTCAAAAATAATTCAGAAATACTGGAGTAATAGAGTAATACACGAATAATAATGTAATGTATGTAATGTATTTAATAAAGGAACCGGTATTCACATATTTGTGTTTATTTGTCATATTTATTTGTCATTTGTATGTATTTATTTAGAGTAGATCATGGCTTAGAGAACAAACTCCTTTGTCAGATATTTGGGACACTTTAAAAACTTAATTGTAATTTGTTAGTTCAGTTGAATTTTAACAGACAAAAGGACAAAGGAGATTTTCAGTGTTTTTAATAAAACATTTAATCCTCGTTGTTAAATATAAACACACTTGCAACACACACAAAAGGCATGTTTACCACAGAGGGCAGCACAGTAGCACAGCAGGTAGTGTCGCAGTCATACACCTCCAAGGTCCTGGGCTTATGGGTTCGAGCCCTGCTCCGGGTGTCTGTCTGAGGAGTTTGGTGTGTTCTCCTGTGTGTTCTCTGGGTGCTCCGGTTTACCCCCATGTTCCAAAAACACATTTTCAGGTGGATTTGTGACTCAAAACTGTCCATAGGTGTGAGTGTGCTATGAATGTGAGTGTGTGTGTCGCCCTGCGTAGGACTGGTGCCCCCTCCATCTTGTGTCCAGTGATTTTGGGTAGGCTCTGCACTCACTGCAACCCTGAACTGGTTCTTATAATGAATGAATGAAAGTTTGCCACAGGGTTACATCATCTTTTATTTTGATTATAATTTTGAACCATTTGTGTGACTAGAGATTTGGGATTGTTGCAGTTTTATAAGCAGAATTTTTGCCTATACTAGATGTTATACTACTACATGTGAGTTGCTCAAAAATCACTCTTGTCTGATTCTCCACTTCATGATGTGCCATACATTTTCAGTAGGAGACAGATCTGGGCATTCACACACATGCACGTTGTGTCTACAAAGCCACACTGTTGTAACTGGTGTTGTGCCTGGCATCATCCTGCTAAAATAAACATGGAGTTCCTGGGAAAAGATGATGTCTTGACGGCAACAGATATCTCTCCAAGATATCAATATAGGCCTTTATCAGTGGTACCTTTACATATCTGCAGATCACCCCTGCTGTGGGCACTGATACACCCCCATGCCATCACAGATGTTTTTGTTTTTTTTGCACTTTTTATCGTTAATCGTCTGGATATCTTTCATCTTTGGCATGTATAATCTAATTTATTTTTCCTAAAATAAGGCTGAAACTGTACTTCTCTGATCTCAGAACACATTTCCATTGTCTTTAAGTCCAACTCAGAAGAGAACCCACTGGTGTTTCTGCACAGAATTATTAGATGTTTTGCTCTTTGTTACAAATAATACTGTTTCAGGCTATGTTTCTTGATGCGGTAGTGTTCAGGGTCAATCATTTGTACTCCAGAGCCACTGTGGCTATGTCCAATATGTTAGCATGACAGTTTCTTCAACAGTCCCACGTGAGGGCTCGGTGGTCACACATTCAGCAGTGGGTTCCACCCTTGGTTTTTACACACTGAGATTTCCCTTGACTCCCTGAAGTTTTCATGGTATTTTGAAACTTTGATGGTGAATTGAGAGACTATTCTCTCACAAAATTGGCAGAAAGTTTTGAACTGAGACACAGTTTGCTTTGCAAAGACCAAGCCTTGGTGTGTGCTACCAGAACAATGTTAAATGTATAAACTTGTGTTATTTTTAGTTATTAACTTTTTTTAGTGTGGTGCGGCATCAAATACATAGTATTTTGGAAATATAAAAAAAAACTTATCAGGTTTGTCAGTAAAAATTTTGTATATTTTTCTGATAAATAAAAATTCAAACAAATTAACAAATTAAAGCAAATATCCCACATTTATTTATAAAATATATAGGCCCAGCCTGTATTTATTTTATTTTTTAAATTTTATTCATCAATTTATTTACAGTACATTAATTACGTTTATTTATTTATTGCTTTTTATTCAGATGTAATTGATTTATTAAAAACTGCAACATATACAAATTTAATACATTAGTAGTATTAATGTTAGTAGTAGCCTTGAACCCAAAATAAGCTAAAATTCTTTGAAGAACCTTAGAGCATAAAAATTGTTCCCTGAAGAACCTATAAAGATTTAAGATCATGTTAAATAAAACAGTTCCTCGAGGAAATTTTAAATTACCTTACGTTTCTCAACGAACCACCCTTTTCAAAAAAGGATGTGCTAGATTGAAGGCTGTGGGATCTGGGACGGTGCAATAATCATGGTCAGCTATTTGATTCCCTTCTACTAGCTCCTCATCCAGAGGTTCATCAGATGGCAGTTTCCTTCTGTGCTAAATGCTTGGTCTTGATACTGGGCCTGTGTAGTTGTTCCACTGAAACAGAATAGGAACAGCCCGCTTGGAAAGTCTCCTACATCCGCCAACTTTCAGTGGTTCAGATCCTCTTGAAGGAAATGTCGGCTGAACACTGGTGTATGATTGCTATCAAACTTTTCTCGTCTAATATTTAATTTTCACTTCCTACCTGTGTCTGGAATTGTATGAAAGCTAAGTTACCTCACAAAATGGTGCACAGCAGAGTTTGGCTGTATAGCCAATGTAACACTGTTTTTTTTAAATGGTTTTAAATGGTTTAAAACTCATGTTTATGATAAATTATAGTGTATTTTATAAACACACCTACAAAACTAAACAAAAACAAGATGTGTTTACAAAACAATATTACCCTCACAGATGAACAAGCTGTTAGCACAATGACAATGGCGGACCAGAAGTAAACAAGCTCGCTTGTATCAGAAATACGTAGGTACCTCTCAGTGCATATAAACAATTAGCTGACCATTACAATTATCCATGCCCCTGAATTTCAAATGACCACTATACAAAAAAAGCTTTAGGAAGACTAAGGAATCCCAGCAAAAAGTTAAACCAGGCAGGTCTAGAAGTCTGTCGATTGTCAAAGGAATACTTGTGCAAGAATCTTTTTTAATGGAAGGAGTAATGATCCTTACAGTACTATAGAGACCAGTGAAGAGTTTAGGTAGATGGTATAGTGCAACACTAAACATTACAGAACAAGTTGTGGGACTAAAAGCTGAACTGGTGAAGGCTGTTTATAGCTTTGATATGTCTGCATTATAACAATGATGGTGTCTGCAGTTTGGCTTACTGCCTTGTGTTAGGTGGCCATTAACAGTTTATGATGTTTCAATCACAGATGTAGAGAGGATGGAAAGGGTTATGAACAAGGCCAGAAGGAAGTGGCTAGGGGTGCCGCAGTGTTTAAGTAGTGTGGCACGGTCTGGGAGAGGGGTACTGGAGTTACCACTCAGAAGTTTAGCTGAGGAATTTAAATGTGCAAAGGTGAGTTGTGAGATGATTTTGTCAGGATTGAAAGATGCAGTGGTAAAATCGGCAGCACCAGTAACAACAGCAGGAAGGAAGTACGTGGACTGGGTGGTTGAGGTGAAGGAACGCGGGTGGCAGGTACATGTAAGACTGGTGGAGATTAGGCGTTAGGGGATTTGTAGCCAAGTCGGCCACATCCCTGCTTGTGCAGTTTGTCATCAGGGGCTGGAAAGAGCCGGGCAGCTGTGAAGGAGTTGTCTAGATACCTTTCCTCCCATCACACTGAGGAAATTGCAACTTTTACTTAATCTTTGATGCTGTTTGCTGCTACAAAGAAGTCAAATCCCTCAGTGTAAGCTCCCCAAGTCTCCACTGACTCCTCAAATTGTCCAAAAGCTCCAGTTAGCACAGCCATTTACTTTCTGGTACATTTTTGTTATCTTCTTTCACACCCGTGCTAATACATGTGGGATCCCCCTCCCCAATAACACACAGGCGAGTTACTGCTCACTACCTATGCAGCTAGTGGCAGCCACTTACAGCTCCAGCTGACAAGTTTCACTCAATGACGACAGCAGTAGAGTGCAGCACTACAGATAGCCATATAGTTCAAAGCATTGTCCAATATACTACAATAACTGTCATTACAAGAAGTGTATATAGATTACTTATTAACAATGTGAAGAAACAGTACCCTTTCCACTCCCCTTTCTACCTTCTTACTTGCACATTGCAAGAAAGAAAACTGAGTAGTTCTAATATATGTATAGTTGACAGCTATTAAAAAGATGTGAAATTTAAATTTGACACCAACATAAATCTGTACAGCACCATCATTTATCTGTTCAGCATAAGGCTCAAATGTTTGTAATCCTCATTTACATACTTTGTATATTGATGTAAAAACTATTGCGTTTGTTCTGCACATGCTTAAGAATATTACATAACGGCTGGTGAGCAGGCTATTTTTTGTGTACAGGTAATTACAGATTATAATACAAAAGGTTAATGATCATTCACACAAATTCAATATTACAGTAACTGTTTTGATGCCCTTATTAGAATTGTATTTAATGTGACAAAATATCTCACACAGAGCAGTGTAATTTCTGTCCTGCCGGATGATGTTTGAAACATTGAATGAGCCTATTTACAATTTTTGTCCCATGCTTTTCTCCCAGGCTGTCTGGGGTTATTTGTGGAAATAATATAAATGTATATTAACCTTACAAATTTGATCAACAAGACCTCCTATGGTAAAACTAATCCACCTTAAACAGTTCTTAAACGAAAATGATGTGGGAAGTGAAGCTCAGTATAGAAATAGGAAATGGAAAATTCTGAACTAATGATTATTTAATTTCTTCATAATGAACAGTTAAGACTAGGTAATTAAATTATTGTCAAAATGTACCAATTAAATTATTGTCAAAGTGTACCAAACAGCAGCGCACCATGCTTAATACTTTCATAACAAAATTTTAAGAATGTCATGGTAATATTAATAGAACATTTATTCTTGAACTGTTCAATGATGCATAATGATTATCTTTCATTCTCTCTCTCTCTCATTTTCTCAGGGTGGTACAGAGGATACAGCCTTCGACAGAAAGCACAGATGGTGTTAATCATTATTTATTATATTAACATCAATATTAATATAAATTTATTTTACATAAAGGTTTATAGCAGTATTTAAGATATGTCTAATGCTGTTGTGTTTTGTTTTATCTCAAAGGGCATATTTCCAGCCACCTATATCCACTTAAAAGAAGCTAAAGTTGAAGGGACAGGGTATGATATTAAAAGAAAAAACAATTTTTTTTAACCTTTACGTTTAGTTGACACCCCTTGCATCTAACCCACTTCCAATTATAGTACAAAGTAATTTATTTGCACACTCTACAGGTAATCAAATCCAAAATGTGGTGCAACACTAAGTGTAGGTGTTACCATAACAGCAGGTATGTCAGTTCAATCAGAGTTAGTGGTACATAACTCTGGATTCAACCCCTGCAGCTATTGAAATCAAATCTTTGACTTCATTTCATTATAACCAGTACATACATTAATCCTGTCAACTATAGCCAATACAACGCCATATACAAAGAGGCAGGATTAAACCATTTAAAATATGCTTTACCCACTTTTTGGGAAGGCAAAGGTCAGTATGTGTCAGGAACGAGGGGAGGACTGACGGAGCGGACGCACACGCTAAAGCACAGATAAACTTTATTTAAAGGAAAATAACAAAACAAAGAGACTTTAACAGAAAGAACAGAAACAGGAGCCAAGCAGGCTAAACGGGACACGGGAAGCTAAACAGGGTAAACGGGACAGACAGACTAAAGAACCAAACCACAGAGGAAATGAAACAACGAAGTGGAAAACAATAACGGACGAACTTGCAGAGACAGACAGACTTGAGTACACGATTGACATGACAAAGTACAAAAGAACAAATGACCAACCAACAGGAAGTGCAGGAAGGGGTCTTAAATACAAAACACAGACGAGACGCACCTGAGACAGATAACAAGGGGGCAGGGTAACAAATGACACAGACGAGGAGGCGGAACAAAGGCGGGACAAGGGCGGAGACAAGGACAATAACAGACAAAGCCAAAGTGCAGCACATGGTGGGGACAACAGACCTGACAGGACGAGGGCGTGACAGTATGAGTTGAACTTGACAAGTATTGGAGATGATGTCGAGTCACTAGACAGAGCGAGATGAGCACAAGTATGTTACCACAGATTTTAGTTGGGTTAGGGTTTTAGTTAGTGTGCTAGTGTTTTTAATTAATGGTAATTAATTTCAAAATCATATTTACAGAATGCAATGGAATATATTTATTTCACTTTTAGTTAGACTTTTAGTTTTAACAGTAATTACATTAAGTAAATATGCATTGGGGTTATGTGACACCTTATGATGGATTGCTGCCCTGTACAGTGTTCCTGCCTTATGCTTCGATTACATGATCTTGTTCAGTATAAATTGGTTATTGAAAATGTATTAATAACATTGCATTAATAAAAATAAAAGTAATTCCAGCCATATAGAGTTTACAATACATATTGGAAAAAAACATGTTCCTCTAGGACCATGGTGCTACATATTACAAAAATAGAAATTTAACACAATACTGAGAACAAAATTAGTAGCGGTTTTGTCTGTAATTAATAATTAGATGGTCTTAATTGTAGGTCCTGCAGTAAATAAGCTATTGAAGCATTGTTTAGCAAAGCACGTGTAGCCCTGCAGTAAAGAAGATATTGAGCCAAGTTTAGCAAAGTTTACAGAAAGAGTTAAACATGGAATACAAACAAATAGAGAGAAGAATCTGGGTTGATTCAACTAAAGCAATGAAACTGTTAGACACACTGGATAAAGAAACAATCTGAAACTTATACCTGTGCTTCTCTCTCTGTTGTATCTTTAATGTAAATGTGATTTTACAGCTATTTTTATTTCTCTTGTTACGACCCAGTCTAGGGTTGAGCTGTAACAGAACGAGGTGTATGTTGGGATTAGTGTATGTGAAAGGAATAACTGTAATAGAGATGTGAAGGTGGACAAAAAGGACACAAATGGAAATACAGAATATATAATGAATAGAATATATATTGTATAGATGATATTTACAATAACACAAACACCAGTGAACTTCGGGATGGTCTTATGCCGACGAAAATAACAAACCAACACCCCTCCTAACTGACCCACAGACAACTCTAACTTACCTAAGTGGAAACAAAAGACAATACCTTACTCCCTATGTATATACAAAAAAACACACAAAAACCCACTCCCAAAAAAAACGGAAGCCAACCCTACTCTGGTGAAAAGGAAAAAAAAAAAAAAAAAAAAAAAAAAAAAAAAAAATATATATATATATATATATATATATATATATATATATATATATTTTTTCCTTTTCACCAGAGTGTATATATATATATATATATATATATATATATAAAATTTAGAATATATTTACAAATAACAGATCTAAAGTCAGTAATCAAAAGGGGCAAAAACAAACTCGTAGTTGAAGTAGAATATAACAAAGTCAAAACCTGGCAAACACACAGAATTCAATATACACAACACAAATCACAGAGCACAAAGCAAGGCTGACTAGCAGTGTACACACAGACGTATTTATGATTCCCGCCGAGATGACGTAGAGAAAAGGGTAACAGACAGAATACATGGACTGGAGGGTGGACTGGACTCAGGACAATGAACAAATACATGAACTGGATACTTGAACAAACTCTAGACGGGTGAACAAACAAACGGAATGGAACAGACTGCAGAACCTGGAATTTTACAGAGACAGGGAGAGAGAGAGAGAAAACATACACAGCGCAGCATAACACTCTTGCTATAAGATGCTGTGTTTATTTATGTTGTGCGTTGCCCTCACTGGTGGCTTGCTTGTCTCCCAAATGCAACCCTCTCGCGTCCCCACATAGAAGTCTAAGGTGGCATTTATCATTTCACTGCTAACAAACCGGGCTCTTGCTTGGGCCACTCCCATATGGGAGAATTGTCCTAATGTGTGTGCCTCCATAAAGGAGTTCACAACAACTATGCGTAACGTTTTTGATCACCCTGTCTGTGGGGGTGAAGCTGGTCCCGGTCTTCTACGCTTAAGTCAGGGAAAGAGATCCGTGGCCGATTATGCAATTGAGTTCCGTACTCTTGCTGCTGAAGTGGCTGGAATACTTCAGCATTAACAGCAGCCTTTTTGCAGGGGCTGAGTGAGCAACTCAAAGATGAGTTAGCACCAAGAGATCTCCCTACCTCTCTGGAAAGTCTCATTGAGGTAGCCCTCAAATTAGATAACCAGTTACGAGAGCGTCGGCGGAGACGAGAAACCTGGGTTCCTCTTCAACGGGGCTACGTCTCCCCCTCCTCTGCTTCTTTCAGAGTCACCTGATGAGGGTGAACAACCTATGCTGTTGGGACATGCTCGCCTATCTCGCAAGGAGCGAGAATCCCGTATGCGGGAGGGCCGATGCCTATACTGTGGGCAACCAGGACACTTGCGTCCAACTTGCCCAGAGCTGTCAGTAAAATCCAGGGCTCAGGACAGGAGATCTGTGATGGGCCAAAATCCTTCTCCTGTTATCTCTGGGGTGTTTGTTAAAGCTCAACTCAACTCAACTCAACTTTATTTATAGAGCATTTTAATAAACACCAACAGTTAAAACAAAGTGCTGTACAAAAGATGTTTATAAAACAAACTAAAACAAAATAAAATAACCAATAATGAAAAATAAATAACTTAAATAAAAACAACACTAATAAAATTAATAAAAGAAAACAAACTCAAAATCTCATGTTGAGTTGAAAGCCAAGGAATAAAAATGGGTTTTAAAAACCGAAAGTGAAGAAGCCTGCCTAATCTGTAATGGTAGGCTATTCCACAGTTTCGGCGCAGCAATTGAAAAAGCTCTATCTCCTCTGAGCTTACGTTTTGACCTCGGCACCTCCAGGAGCAGCTGATCAGCTGACCTGAGGCACCGAGCAGAGACGTGGGGGTGTAGCAGCTCAGTGAGGTAAGGTGGGGCGAGTCCATTTAAAGATTTGAAAACAAATAAAAGAATCTTAAAATATACTCTAAAATGCACAGGCAACCAGTGGAGAGAGGCCAGAATGGGAGTGATATGTTCCCTCTTACGTGATCCCGTTAAGAGTCGGGCAGCAGCATTTTGCACCAATTGGAGACGTCTGAGGGAGGACTGGCTGACTCCAAAATACAGTGCATTGCAGTAATCCAATCGGGATGTGATGAAGGCATGGATTACTGTTTGAAAGTGCTCGTAAGAGAGAATTGGCTTCACCTTTGCCAGCTGCCTCAGGTGGAAAAAGCTGGACCTAACTACTGTGCCTATTTGGCGGTCCAATTTAAAATCACTGTCTATCTTAAAACCCAAATTTAAGATAGTTGGCTTCACATACAAAGTCAAGGGGGCCAAATCAACTGGAGGGGCTTCACAGGGACCACTGGGACCAAACACCATCACTTCTGTTTTGTTTTCGTTAAAATGTAAAAAATTTAAAGCCATCCAGTCTTTAATGTCATTGAGACATAACAACAATGGTTTAATTGAGAAAGCATCTTTCTTCTTTAAAGGGACATATATCTGGCTGTCGTCAGCGTAACAGTGAAATGCAATGCCATGTTTTCTCAAGATAGAGCCCAATGGGAGCAGATAAAGTGAGAAAAGGAAGGGTCCTAAGATTGAGCCCTGTGGAACTCCATATGATAGGGGAGCTGAGGAGGATTCTGAGCCAGCAAAACTCACACACAAAGTTCTGTCCGTCAGATAGGACCTAAACCAGTCCAAAGCACTACCACAAATGCCGACTAGATGCTGCAAGCGGGAAACTAAAATGTTGTGATCCACTGTGTCAAAAGCAGCAGTTAGATCCAGCAGGACAAGAATTGCATGGTCCCCAGAATCATTGGCCAGGAGAATGTCATTAAAAACCCTGAGCAACGCTGACTCTGTACTATGCAAGGTTTTAAAACCAGACTGAAAAACCTCCAGAATATTATGCTCATCCAAAAATAATTTCAGTTGAGCATAAACAACTTTCTCCAAGATCTTTGAAATAAAAGGCAGCTTGGAAATAGGCCTATAATTAGCCAATACTGTATGGTCGAGGCCAGGTTTCTTGAGCAGGGGTTGTACTACAGCATGTTTAAAACTCACAGGAACAACACCAGAAGACAGGCTGCTGTTAATAATGGCCAGAACCTGCTGCACTAGAGTATGAAAAATCTCTTTAAGAAAGTGAGGAGGCAAAACTTCACAAGGAGAACCTGAGGGCTTTAAATGGCCCACCACATCCTCCAAGTGCGACAGAGTCACCGGCTCAAACCTATCAAACACAGCCAAGCAAGGGGCAGAGTCAGAGGGGTCAACAGCAGGAGCTGTGATAAGAGCTCTTGCAGTAACAATCTTATCAATAAAAAAGTGCAGAAAGTCATTACACATGTCAGGAGATGCTTCCAAACAGACAGGCTGAGGGGCCTTAAGAACAGAGTCAAAGGTTTTAAATAACACACGTGGCTTATGACAATTTGCCATAATAATATTTGACAAGTGTTCTCTCTTAGCCTCTTTGATGGTGCTCTGGTAAGAACGCCAGCAGTCTTTTAACATTTGAAATGAAACCTGCAGCTTATCCTTTTTCCATCGGCGTTCAGCTCTGCGACACTTCTGCTTTGCTGCACGCGCTCGGTCATTGAACCAGGGCTCAGGTTTAACTTTGGGCTGTTTAGTTCTTAATGGAGCCACTGAGTCCAGTATGGTTCGGCAGGAGGAGTGAAACCAGGTGGTCGAAACAAAGCTGGTCGAAAGCGCAGGTGAACTGACCGGCAGTGAAAGAGTTAAAACTCCGACCAAGCCGAGCAGGAGCGCAAGGTTTAAAAGCAGCACAGGAGAAAACAACATCAAATAAAACAGGCATGTGATCAGAAAACCCACTATCATGGTTCTCTAAATTTAACACAGACAACCCATAAGACAGAACAAGGTCTAAGGTATGTCCATGTTCATGTGTGGGCCCGGACACATACTGCACTAAATTAAAAGAGTCAATGATGTTAACAAAGTCCTTCACCAGCGGTTTATCTGGACAGCACACGTGAATGTTAAAGTCCCCGACGATAAGGATGCGATCATATTTCAAGTCTCTGTCACAAAAAGAAAATCCAGGCTTTGAGAATAGAAGAAGTCCCTCAGGATAAAAGTTTTATTTGCCAGTGATCTGGCGTTCACAAGGCCGATCCTGGCAGGAGCTGAGGCCTGTGCTTTAGACAGATTAGGAGCACGAAGCGGCGTCCTCAGGTTGCGGGGATTCACCCCACGCTCGCGGAGCCGGGAAAAGCAGGGGCGGCGGGGACAGGATCCCTCATCCAGGCCGATGACAGGTACCAGGGAGATGCTGATGGGCTCCAGGAAACGCCAGGACACCACGAATTGGGGGGATAATTCACGTCGTGGCCGGGAACTGGATGACGATTGTGAGAGGTAGACCTTTAGTTTCACTAGCCGACCGCCACGTTTACCGCGGCGGCGGCGATGCTTTCGCTGAATTGTTTGGGCCGAGGCCCGGCGCAGGTGATTCGGAATACCCGATAGGTGCGGGGGCAGAGGATTCTGTCCACTATGATTAAAAACACCTACATCACAGGTATTATATCTAAGATCCAGGAGAAACTGGCGATCATACACCAGTAGAGACTTCACATGTGAAGTGCCAAAGCTTAGCAACACTAACAACACAAGGCAAAGTGAGAGCAGCAGACGGCCAGCCACACACACCGGCGCCATCTTGATGCAAAAGCAACAGTGTCCTGGGGACAGAACCATGAGAAACACCTTAGAGCATTTATAGATTCCAGGGCAGCTGGCAACTTTATAGACTCTGGCTTAGCTACAGCCTTAAAATTGCCACTGGTATCTTTAGAACATCCTCTACCCATTTCAACAATTGATGGGCGGTCTCTTGAGCCAGGGGTCATTTCACAACAGACACGACCACTCTCTTTGCAAATTGGCCAACACACTGAACTGATCACTTTGTTCAGTGCCCCCCATTTGCAGCTGGTACTGGGGTTTCCCTGGCTGCAGCGCCATAACCCTCGCATTGACTGGGCAACTCAGTCGGTAACAGGCTGGGGACCTCAGTGCCAGGGGTCCTGTTTGCAAAAGCACCCCACTTGATCACTCTCGGACTTTCCAGGTCTATCTCGAGTTCCTTATGAGTACCTCAACTTAAAGGAGGTATTTAGCAAGCAAAAGGCCCAGATTCTGCCCGCTCATCGGTCGTATGATTGTGCCATTAACCTCCTCCCAGGTACCAGTCCTTCTCGGGGAAGATTGTTTTCTCTCTCCTGCCCTGAGTGGAAAGCTATGGAGGAATATATCCAAGAGGCATTAACTTTAGGCTTCATCCGGCCTTCCACCTCCCCAGCAGGGGCTGAGTTCGTCTTTGTGGTAAAGAAAGATGGGGGTCTTCGTCCCTGTATAGACTACCGGGGTCTGAACAAAATTATGGTAAAAGACCGCTGCCCCTCATGACCTCCGCTTTTGAAGCACTCCAACAAGCCTCAGTTTTTATTTTACTAAACTGGATTTGCGCAGTGCCTACAACCTCATCCGCATTAGAGAAGGTGATGAGTGGAAAACGGCTTTCATCACTCCATCAGGCCACTACGAGTACCTTGTTATGCCGTTTGGATTGATGAATGCTCCGGCTGTCTTCCAACGCTACATGAATAAGGTCTTGAGGGAGGCATTAGACCACTATGCTTTTGTGTACCTGGATGACATTCTCATTTATAGCCAATCTATGGAAGAACACATACTTCACGTGAGAAGAGTCCTTCAGCTACTCCTAGAGTACCATCTCTACGTAAAACTCGAGAAACTCTCTGTTCCATGCTTCATCTGTGTCCTTCCTTGGATTTGTTGTATCCAAGGGCCAACTACGCATGGATCCAGCTAAGATCAAAGCAGTTGCTGAATGGCCACGCCCCACTTCTCTCAAACAAGTTCAGCGCTTTCTGGGCTTCACTAATTTCTTTCACCACTTCATCGGGAAATTTTAGCACTGTGGCTGCTCCATTAACCTCCCTAACAAGAAAAGACATAGGGAGGTATCTATGGACTGAAGCAGCACAGAAGGCTTTTGAGGAGCTTAAACATCGCCTGGTCACTGCTCCAGTATTACAACTACCAGATCCTGATCTCCCTTTTTTGGTTGAAGTAGATGCTTCGGATATAGGAGTTGGGGCAGTGTTATCACAGCATTCTGGAGCTGACCAAAAACTGCACCCTTGCGCATTCCTTTCTCATCGTCTTATGCCTGCTGAGTGGAATTATGCTGTGGGTGACAGGGAACTCTTGGCTGTGAAGTTGGCCTTGGAGGAATGGAGGCATTGGCTGGAGGGAGCAAAGCATCAATTTCTAGTCTGGACAGATCACAAAAACTTGGCCTACATCCAACAAGCCAAGCGTCTAAATTCCCGTCAGGCCAGATGGACATTGTTTTTTGCCAGATTTGATTTTGTTTTGTCATATCGCCAAGGTTCTAAAAACACTAAGCCTGATGCCCTCTCTCGCCAGTGGGATCCTCCATCCACTGTCCCACAAACTGAACCAATGATCCCTGAGACTCGCATCATTGCTCCCCTATGGTGGGGACTGGAGACATCTATACAAAATGTCCTCCAGAATGAACCAGATCCAGGTGGGGGGCCCCCAGAGCGGCTCTATGTTCCCACTTCAGTCTGGCCGGAGGTTCTACAATGGGAACATACGTCTCCTTTTACTGCACATCCAGGGATTATCCGTACCCTGAAGTTCTTGCAGAGATGATTTTGGTGGCCTAACATGGAACGAGATGTCTGGTCCTATGTGGCCACCTATCAGATGTGTGCCCGAAATAAAGAGCCCAGAACACGACCGACAGGCTTACCCCACCCACTTCCTATACCTTCACGTCCATGGTCCCACCTCTCCTTGGACTTTATCACAGGTTTGCCCAAATCCCAGGGCAACACTGTGATATTAGTCATAGTCGACAGGTTCTCTAAGGCCTGTAAATTTGTGCCACTCCCCAAGCTCCCATCAGCCAAGGAAACTGCCAAACTGGTGCTACAGCACGTGGTCAGGGTCCATGGGTTCCCCACTGATTTGTTCTCTGATCAGAATTGCCCTCCGGGTCGCCTTAACGGTCCAAAAGAAAGCAGCAGACAAGAGAAGACAACTTGGACCCACCTTCCAGTCAGGCCAGCAGGTCTGCTTATCCACGAAAGATTTACCTCTCCGTGTTGAATCCCGGAAGCTGGCTCCGCGTTATGTGGGTCCTTTCAAGATCCTCCACAGAGGGAACCCGGTCTCTTATCGTTTGCTCCTCCCTCGTTCCATGCGACATGCGTTCCACCCCACATTCCATGTTTCACGCTTGAAGCCTATACTTTGCAGTAACCTTGCCTCTACCTCTAATCCCACGGCTCCATGCATGGTAGCTGGTTCACCGGCGTACACTGTCCGACGCATTCTGGATTCGCGTCGGGTCCAAGGCTCCACCTAGTACCTTGTGGACTGGGAGGGATATGGACCAGAAGAACGCTCGTGGGTTCCGGCTCATCACATCCTGGGCCCGAGCTCATCTGGGACTTCAGATTTGATCATGCTGCGTTGTCTACAACCTACAGGAGTTGCTCAGGTAGAGCAGCTCATCCAGGATGGCACATAAATACGAGCTCTGGAAAGAAGGTTTGCTGTGTCTGCCAACACAGTGTCCAGAGTATGGAGGAGATACCAGGAGACAGGCCAGCACACCAGGAGATGTGGAGTGGCATGTAGGAGGGCAAAAACCCGGCAGGAGGACCGCTACCACCTCCTGTGTGCAAGGAGGAACAGGAGGAGCGGTGCCAGAGCCCTGCAAAATGCCATCCAGCAGGCTACTAATATCCATGTTTCTGCACAAACGTCAACAAGTGGGGCTTGTGCTTACATCCCAACACTGTGCAGGGTGATTGGCCTTTGCCAGAGAACACCAAGATTGGCAGATTCACCATTGGTGCCCTGTGCTCTTCATGGATGAGAGCAGGTTCACATTAAGCACATGTGACAGAGTCTGGAGACGCTATGTAGAATGTTCTGCTGCCTGCAACAGAATGGTGTGGGCATGCATTTCTTTGGAGGGCCGCACAGCCCTCTTTGTGCTAGCCAGAGGTACCTGACTGCCATTAGGTACCGGGATGAGATCCTCAGACCCAGTTTGAGACCTGCTGGTGAGATATGCTGGTGCAGTGGGCCCTGGGTTCCTTGTGATGCATGATGATGCTAGGCCTCATGTGGCTGAAGTGTGTCAGCAGTTCATGCATGATGAAGGCATTGATGCTATGTACTGGCCTGCCCGTTCTCCAGACCTGAATCCAATCGAGCACATCTGGGACATTGTCTCATTCCATCCACCACCGCAATGTTGCACCACAGACTGTCCAGGAGTTGACTGATGCTTTAATCCAGGTCTGGGAGGAGATAAGCAGGTGGATTCCACACAGACTACTGAGCCTCATTTTAACTTGTCTTGAGGAATTTCCACTGAAGATGGATCAGCCTGTATTTGATTTCCACTTTTATTTTGAGTATGATTCCAAATCTAGGCCTCCATGGAATAATAATTTTGATTTACTTTGATAATTGTTATTTTATTCTCAACATATTCCATTGTGTAATGCATAAAGATTTCCAACTGTAATGTTTCATTCATTATGATGTATTGTTTTAGTGTTCCCTTTATTTTTTTGAGCAATGTGTATAGAATGAACCCCGATTTTTATATATGTGTGTGTGTATATATATATATATATATATATATATATATATATATATATATATATATAAACATCCTGGAGGACCATGTGCATTCAATGGTTCAAACATTGTATCCTGAAGGCGGTGCCATGTATAAGGATGACAATGCACCAATACACACAGCAAGACTGGTGAAAGATTTGTTTGATGAACATGAAAGTGAAGCTGAACATCTCCCATGGCCTGCACAGTCACCTGATCTAAATATTATTGTGCCACTTTGGGGTGTTTTGGAGGAGCGAGTCAGGAAACATTTTCCTCCACCAGCATCACATAGTGACCTGGCCACTATCCTGCAAGACGAATGGCTTAAAATCCCTCTGACCACCATGCAGGACTTGTATATGTCATTCCCAAGACGAATTGACGCTGTATTGGGTGCAAAAGGAGGCCCCACACCATACTAATAAAGTATTGTGGTCTAAAACCAGGTGTTTCAGTTTCATTGTCCAACCCCCCTGTGTGTATATATATATATATATACCGACACAAAAACAAGGTTGGCCAGGACCGACATCAATGGAGCAGGAGCAGCAGGCGTCACGTTCACTGAGGCAGGAACAGAAGCAGTGGTATTTGCTGCAGGACCTGTAACAAAAGCGGCGGGGTTTGCCACCACCACAAGAACTGGTACAGAAGTGGCAGAAGACATAGCCATAAAAGGGACAGAAGCGGCAGGGGACACTGCCAGCACAGGAACAGAAGCGATGGTTGTCATTGCAGGCACAAGAACAGAAGAGGCAGGGGTCGTTGTAGGCACAGGAACAGAAGAGGTGGGGGACATTGCAGGCAAAGGTACATAAGCGGAGGGGGCTGTCTCTGGAACAGGAACAGAAGTGACGGGAGTTGTCACCTGCACAGGAACAGAAGCAGCAGGGGACACCACAGGCACAGGAACAGAAGCAGCTGGGAACACCCCCGGCACAGGAACAGTGGGGGACACCACTGGCACAGGAACAGAAGTAATGGGGGTGGTCACCTGCACAGGAACAGAAGCAGTGGGGGACACCACAGGCACAGGAACTGAAGCAGCTGGAAACACCCCTGGCACAGGAATGGCAGGATTGTCCCTGGAACAGGAACATAAATGGCAGGATTCATCGCCGGCACAGGAACAGAAGCGGCCTGGGACAGAAGTGGTGGGGACACTGCCAGAAGAGGGCTATAGAATGACATCCATGGCTCTGGATCCTCTGGAAAACCTGACTTTGAGGTTGACTTTAATATTCTCCTCATTAAAGAAATTTACAAACATGGTTATATTAAAAATAAAGTCTTTGAGGTCTTCATTGCTGCAGGCTCTAAACTCAGGCAAGGACTGCTTAATTGACATAGCCAGTTCTGTTAATTTAGCTTTCAGAGCCTGAGCATATTTGCATATTAAGGAAGTGTGTAAGGGGCTAGAACTCATGCATTGCGAGGACTCGGGATTCACAGCGTGCCTCAAAGCTGGAGCAGGACCATTGGGAACAGAGACTTTCTTAGACTTGATTTAGTTTTTCTTACACAAAGTCCTGAGAGCAGTGTTCAGTTCTGGAATTGACTCAGAACCTTGATTCCCATCTGAAGTACAATAGAGATACTTATTATCACAGTCCCACATGACCCCACAC
Source organism: Hoplias malabaricus (assembly GCF_029633855.1). Lineage (NCBI taxonomy): Eukaryota > Metazoa > Chordata > Actinopteri > Characiformes > Erythrinidae > Hoplias > Hoplias malabaricus. The sequence continues at coordinate 18,535,298 of NC_089813.1, forward strand.
CCCACATAACCACAAACATCTCCAAATCTCCTGCTTCGTCCTTGAGTTGGTGGGTCATTCTGTCACATAGGGGTTGGGTTGAGGGACAAGAACAGAAATGGAGGTATGTGCAGGAGATATAATTTAAGAAACAAGACACTAAGACCAAATTCAAGACACTTAGAAATCTAAAAATACAAGAGAGACAAAACTAACTAAAAGACAATGGTGAAAATACCAAGGCTAAACACTAAACAGGAAGGCTAAACACTAGACTCAAAAGCAAAACACAGAACAAGGACCTAAATACAGAAGCTAAATTCTAAGTTTAAGTTTAATTCTAATTTTAAGTTAAACACTAAGCACAGAACATGGAGTCGAACATTGTCTACACACTAAGCACAGGTGCTAAACTAGGACATGAGACAGTAAAACAGAATAAACACAAACCTCAAGACAATACCATAAAACATGGACTGAAGTATAACAATGACCCACAAAAAGGAAACACAGGCAAAGGCTATAAGAAGACACTAAACAAGAAACACCTGCGATCTAATCAAGACATGTGACTCTGGAAACATAACCAGAAAGAATATGAAGGCTAGAAGGTAACCGGACAGGGGGAAACATGATGAGGAGAGCACAAACAAGAAACAATACAAAACAGAACACAAAACCAGGCACATGTTACAATATATTGGTGTTCATTCCATATATATCAAAATTCATTAAATATTTCCTTGCTGTTATATATATAATATATTTAAACTTAACATGTGGGACTTATGTCAAAGGAATTCACAAAATACAACCATGTTAGATAAGATGGTAAGATAAAAATGAAAAATTTGCCAAAAATCCTCTCTGCCAATGCCAAACAGCTTATTCTGCCATTGACTCATTTGATGTTTGGTGGACTGGATGATTGAACAGGGAACAAGACATATTGGAAATTTAACAATTTATTCATTTAACAAACAGGAGACTCAGTAGCGTGTGGAAAAACCATACACAGCCACAAAAGCCTGGCACATCCTCTTCATGCTGGTCAACCTGCTGGTCAACAACTGCTGTGGGATGGCATCCCATTCTTCAACCAGCATTTGTCGCCAGTCAGCCACTGTGGATGTGTTGGTCACTCTGACACAAACAGCACAAGTGATCCCACAAGTGTTCAATGGGGGTTGAGGTCAGGACTGCTGGTAGGCTATTCCATCCTCTCCACTCCCACATTCTGGAGGTAGTCTCTGATAAACCCCACTCTGAGGGGCGAGTTTTGTCATTTTGGAGGATAGAATCTGGTCCCAGACTGTGGAAATATGGGATTGCAACTGGCTTCAGAATTTCAAATTGATATCTTTCTGCATTGAGATTGCCTCCATTGATGACAAGCCTCACTTTTCCAGTGAGGGAGATGCTGTCCCACATCATCCACAAGATATTTGGTTTAGCATAGTGTTCTCCGCGTCTTCTCCACACTTTGACCCTATGATTCCTCCACATGTTCATGTTACAGTGCACGTGTTGCCAATACCACCGCAAACGGGCCTGATGGTGAAGGGCAATCATGGCAGACCTCCAGGCAGCCCGATGAGACTGGAGATTGGAGTCTGTGCAGTCTGTTCCAGATTGTCTGGGCAGAGAGCCTTTAGCCATACCATCAGCCATATCGTCATCCATGCTTACAGGGTGGGGAAATTATCTTCTTGGGACGCCCACTTTGCAGCCTGTCTCTGACATCCCCCTTTATTTAAATTAATGTTCTCTCTTTTTTTTATTATTATTATTAATTTGTGTTTATTCTTTACAAAAACGGTTGCCACTGTAACAACAACAGTTTCCCTTTGGAATTAATAAAGTATTTCTGAATCTGAATTCTAAATCTGAATATGGAACTTGACCTTCAATTTGGAGATGGTACTAGGGCTCACTTCAAATAATGCCAAAACTTGGTTTTGCGGAAAAAAATCGCACAAGCCTTATCCGGAACAGTAAACATGGCATGCTGATTCTTGGAGCAGACACCTACTGACCTCTGTAGCAAGGCCCATGCTCGGAGGTGCTGATTGGCAGGGGTATAAGAAGCTCCAAACAAGTGTTAATAGCAACAACAAAATAAGCTGTTCTACTGCGCATCCAAATTCATGTTCCTTACATCTTTTATTATGGTTGTATTTTATGAATCTATGTGTGGTAATCTGTGAGATGGCTCATCCCCCTTGGCATAAGTCCCCGATGTTATCTGTACAATACACTAAATGGTCACTGGATTAGGAAAATCTACTATGTATGTACATTTGTTGTCCATTTTGGCAGCTGCATTGACCAAAAAGTAGCACTAAGTATTTCTAGGATTACAGACTATAGTCTAACTGGTTCTCTGCATACTTATTCCCATTTCACCAATGGTTAGGACCCCCACGCTACACACCACAGAACAGGTATGTTTTGGGTGGTGGATCGTTCTCAGCACTGCAGTGACACTGACATGTTTGCGGTGTGTTACACTGGTGCAAGTCCATCAGTGCCCCTTAAGTTTTTAAACATTGTGTCCACTCACTGTCCATTATGTTAGACATCCATACCTTGTGGTCCACCTTTTAGATTTACAATCAGAGACTTGCTGTGTCTGATCCACTCATACCAGCACCACACCAGAGTCACTGCAGCACAGAGATAGATCCACCACCCAAATCATGCCTGCTCTGTGGTGGTCTTGTGGGGGTCCTGTCCGTAGATAAGCAAGGTTAAATTGGCGTAAGAAAATATACAGAGGTTCAAGTGGGCTACAGTCTGTAATTGTAGCATTAAAAAGTACTCCAGTATGGAGCTGATAAAAATGGACACTGTACATGCAATATAAGTGTTCCTAATCCATTGACCATTCCCTGTACGAATTATGACACTGCATGTAAACATAGCTGTTGGTAAAATTACCATGAATAAACTATAGTAATTTCTAATTTTGTTTGCTGAATCAAAAAGTTTAGTGTATAGATAACCATTATTCCATCTGTGTAATTTTCCCCTTTTGACATTTGACTTTTCTGTACAGAAAAAAGGAGACTGTAATACCCACAGATTTGCCTTTAGTGCAAGAACTGTGTGCTACACTAAGAGAATGGGCACAAATATGGCATAACCTTTATGTGGTATGTGGACTCTGAAATTAATATTTTTGTAATAATTTCTCACTCATTTCATAAGAGCAGTCATTCATTACCTCCAAATTATGTTTTTTTTTGAGTCAGATATGTTATAGATCAGCCATTATATTGACACTCAGTGGCAATATCACCTAGTCACCTAGTACCCTTGATCTAAAAAGCATAAACTGGTTCATTCAAGAAAAATTACACAATTTATGTCATGTGAGATTGTTATTATAACAATTTCACATGAACATGCAAAGCATTTAAGCATATAATCGCCCTGGATATGTCACTAAGGAAGGTGGTCATTTTCATTTTATTATTATTATTATTATTTAATTATATATATATATATATATATATATATATATATATATATATATATATTTTTTTTTTTTTTTTCTATGAAGTCAATGCAATGAATCAGTTCAAAAGAAAAGCTGTTTCTTGAATTGAACATGAGTTTTTAGTATTTATTTTTTTAAACACCAGCTATCATAGAGCCTTAACAGCTGATCTGTAATATACATAATTCCAAATATTTGCAAAACAAATTACTACAAACATGCATTTTTGTTTATTATACTATTCTAAATTATAACAATCATTTTACATTGTGAATGAGACTGCTATATAAAATTTTCATATAAAGCCAGCTCTGTAAGCTACCATCGAGCAATTAATCCTTAACTTTTATATAAACAGGTAATTCCCCACACAACTAATAATAAATAATTATTAGAATAAATAAGAATAAATAATTACTTTCATAAATAATATAAAGCTCTTATGTATGACTAATTTATCCTTTTACCACATACTCTTGATGTGATGTAACAACAAAAATATTACCTGTAATCAGCATTCTGCTTGTTTCCGTAACAGAACAATAAGACTACACTGTTCCGGACTGTTCAGCAGATGGCCTACAGTCTTATTGAATATCACTCACAGATTGTGTCAGGAACACTGCCCAAAGATGACCTTGTTGAGCTCAAGAAAAAAGTCACAGCAAAAATTGATTATGGAAACAGGTATTGTGTCACCTTTTCAAAAAACTTTTGAACCTCCTGCCAAACATGATTTTCACTATGGTGTTTCCAGTCTGTCACAGATGCAGCTATATAACAGCAGTTCTTATTTTAAAATAGGTGTCAGTCAAACTAAATTGCAGTTAACAGCATCATTTCGTGTAGTTCATTTCAATTGTTTAATTTGTCATGTTTGAAACAAAATTATTTATCCTATTTAAAATAGTGCATTTAGTTAAGACTGGACAAAATTAGCTTCATCAGAATGTACTGACTTTCAATAATTCAGGTGTACAGCCCTGAGTCATTAACTTTAGCTATGTACAGAATTTTTTTTTTGACAAATTAATGACCCATTTCTGTCATTATAGCACAATAATGATTCAGATTTATGTAAAATGTTTAGAGTTACTGTAGGGTTGGGCGATATATCAATATAATAAAATATTTTGAGATAGAACAGAGCGGGATATGGAGTGAGGCTATATCGTTTATATTGATATTTTAAGTTTTTAAAATGTCTAAGTCTTGTACAGGGCCATTCTGTGCTCTGCTCAGCTCGTCTGCTTTGCTCTGCTCACAGCCTTGCCCCCACCCGAGTTCTCTTTCTTCTCACACACAATGGAGCAGAGTAACACAGAGCGTGAAAAAGAAGAACAGCAGTTTGTTATATGTAAATAGTATGAATTTTACCAATCAGATGAGTAGCAGAAATGGCTATCTGCAGGGAATGCCGAAAGGATGTAGTATCAAAGTGCAAGAGTACTCCCAGCCTGTTTCACCACTTACAACTGCAGCACAAACTACTATATGAAGCTGTTAAACTCTGAGATGCTACTGTTATGTTACTAAAGCGGTAGTTTACTAAATAGCAACGGGTATGCTCCCCATCTCAACAGTAGAGCAAAAGGGCTCCACAAGGCTGATTAAAACACCTGACCCATGAGACCAATTGTCCTGTCGCAATGTCTTTGCATGAGAAGCGCTGCCTAATGTACACAAGTCCAACAGACCTTTTCCGACTGGCTTGCGAGAGTAAAACATTTTGCCTTAATGACAGATATATGGTCATGTCGCACCTGTGAGCCATATTTTCCACTTTATTGAAGATTGTGTATCTGCAGACGAGTTATTTCCCAGAAGTCCACACTGGGAGCACATAGCAGAAGTTTTTACATGAAAACCTTTGTCTTAAACATACATGGACATTTGATTTTCATTTGAATATTAAGAGATGAGGTTGAGCTAACACATATAAAACTGAATGTTCTGTTTATAAAATGTTCATAATACATTTTTTCACAACATATATCATATATTCAGCTAAAAAATATCAAGATATGATTTTTTTGTCCATATCGCCCAGCCCTAAGTTACTGCCTCTAGAGTGCTCTACAGCTTTTAACTGCTTTTAACTGCATTAAACTAGCACCTTTAAAAATACACTACAAACTGTCAGTTTCTTAAAAATAGCCTTAATAGAATTATGTTTTGTAGTAGTTTTGACACATCAGACTCTTTCTATCTATACCATCAGAATAACATGATTAAACTCTTAGGATAAGATGAACATGTAAGCCACAATCTGTGCCTTTTGTCTTGTTATTGTTTCACAAAGTCTGTTGCCTTAGCCAAAAACATCCCTGTAGAATGTTTGATGGGAAAATTATTTATTTACAGTACTATTTACATTAAAAAGGTGTTGATTTTATGGTCTGTTTTTTAATCATTAATTAACCCTTAGATAGCCATTAATAAACAATTATTCAGCAATTTACAATTATGTATTTAATAGTAACATAATTTGTAAGCACTTAAAAATTGTTAAACAAATGTATTTTTAAAATATCTTTAAATTGTTTATTAACTCTTTATTGATTAATGTCCTAAATATTATTTATTGTAATATTTCAGTTACATTCCGGGTGGGCTCCAGGCCAAGCATGACCCTATAGATAAGCTGCCTAATACGGTAGTTACTGCTAGTAAATCCAAGATCAGGGTCAGCATGTCAAAGGTTCTCTGGGTATTGATTCCTAGTGTAAGTACATAAGTACATAAATAATACAATAGTTCACACCGGTGAGTGAACAATGTATATGTCCACTAAAATACTAGCAACTGAAGGTAGGTTGTCCACAGCATTAATAAGAATTTTCTAAGGGGTAGTCAATATTTATACATGTGAATAATTTGCACTTTAGTTATGGTGTTGCAAATTCCTTAATAAAAAATTTATTAATGTAGGTTGTTTATATGATCCACTTCTACAACACTAATAAGCACATGTTGAATGTGTTTATTATTAATAGTAGAATATTATACTTTAGTTTTGCAATTGCAATAAAAAAGATCCTTTCAAGCTAATGGCTAATAACTGCTGTAAACACACAGTATGCTCCTGAATATTTATTTATTTATTTTATTAAAATATTGAACATATCTTGCAACTTACCAAAAAAAAAAAGAAAATAGTAGTACTTACTCTGTATGTCAGACCACTTGGTAGTATTTAACACATACAAATACATTTATAACACATTTGTAAGCTCTCTTACAAACATGTTACTATTAAATATTCAAGTATTGTTAGTTGATGCTAATAGTTATTTGACTGTTAAGAAACAGACCTTAAAATAAAGTTAATGAAAATATCAATACATATTTCAGCAACACATACTTTATACGATAGAAAACGAAACATTATTCCAAACCGCCTGTCTGTGTGTGTGTGTGTGTGTGTGTGTGTTTTTTTTGTTTTTTTTTACACAGATCTTCATATTTGACATAGTCATAGATTTGATTCATATTTATTTACAGAATTCTTGGGCTGGACTTGGTTGTTCGAAATGAGGCTGGGAACACATTAGAGCCAGAATGCACCAGTACAGTCAGTTTATTCAGAGCCCATGAATCCGCTTCCCACAGTATTGATGAGCGAATACAGGAAGAGAAAGTATGAATATTGCTTATTGACTTTTTTCCTCTAATATTTTAACAACTTACTGTTCCTTGAAGGTATCTCCATGTAAAAAATATGAATAAAATTCCTTCTAAATGTTCTGCTGTACGACTGTTTTTGGTGTCCAGACACGTCTCCAGAACCCGACAATGCGGCGACAGGCTGTCTTTAGTTCTGCGCATACCTACAGCCTCCTTATGAGCCTCAAGAACTTTGTCTGCAACATTGGTGAAGATGCTGAGCTGCTTATGTCCCTCTATGACACAGACCAGTCTGAGTTCATAAGGTCAGAATCATCTCAAAACATGGAATGCTTTGGAAAACATTGAAAACTACCCATATAATGAACTTTTTTTTTTTTCATAAAGTTTTTTTATTTAAGCCCCATTATGATATGCCATATTTGCCCAACACATGCCTTGAAATTGTTTCTATGCTTGTACTGTATTAGTAACAAGAGTGTTTTGAGTAATTGTTTATTTCCTTGATAAAGCAACATTTTATTATTTTGAAATTATTTAATTTTGTTGTTGTATTTGCCGGACCACCTACCTGGCCGGCCTAGAAGAGGCATTTAAACTGGATGACTGACACCTAATGTTGAAGCGTGCATGCGCTAGTAGGAACTGTTAATAACAGTCTGTTGTTAGTTCAGCCATATTTCACATTCTAGCTCGTAAACTAAATTTGGAACCGTTCCGCTGTGATAAACGTCCTCTTTTCCCCAGACAAGTACTTTTTTGTGACCTAAAAATCTGCATGTCCAGCGCGGTGAGCAGCTTAGTGTTTTACTTGAGCCTCGAACAAATGTGTAGAACTTTGTTGAGGTAATATTGATCATATTTTCTTCTTTATGCTTGGAGAATGTTTCTGTGACACAGCCTTTATATTTTCTACTATGTATTTAACAAAGAGAAAGTCATCTTGTCTGTCCGACATGAATAACGACATGAATACACTGACACATCTCAACATTACTGACTTTCTGACGAGTAAATTACATCTGCACAGCTTTTTGTTTAACTTTACATGAAAACGGACAAAATTTCCGGATTATTAAAGCCAGAACACCAGCACGAGGTGTTACTCAAAATAAACGAGGCTGTGAATAGGTTACAGCACCGTTTTATCAGTCAGACCCTTATAGACATATAAGTCAATTCATAAATATCTAGTTCCTACTGATGCCCTGTTCCTTTATCAAGTAGATTACTTAATTTATAAAATGGTAAGGTGCTTGGTTTTAGAAATATTCAAAAACTTAAATGTTAAAATGTTATCTTCTTGCTGTATTGTAAACGACATCTCAGCACGGTGCTTCAGTTTGTAGCTTTGGTATGAACAGAAAATAACAGGCTTTCTATGATCATACCTACAGTGTCAGCAACTGACAAGATAAACAGTTTTTATAGTTTGTTATTATTGTAAACAAAGATATTGATATGAAGCACCAAACTTCTCCAGACCTTCCAATGACAAGGTTATGTATTTTGGGCTTTCCTGTTTTTGAAATACCAAAAACACCTCTGTGACAATGGCATCTCTATATTATATTATTTATTATATACACAGGTTTGTATCATTTGGCATCTCTGCTTCTCTTGTTTTTGTGTTCTGTCTAGTTGTTTTTTTTATGAATACCCTTGTAATTTCAGTGATAATGCTGTTGTTAAATAAAAGCACCATTTGCTTAATTTCTGTGCCAAGTCTATGGAAATATGCAGTGTGCAGTCATGGTAAATATATGCTAGAAAGTATTGAATGCTTGTGATGCACTTCTTTCTACTTCCTCTTTGCAGTGAAAATTTCCTGGTAAGGTGGGACAGTAAAGGCATGCCTAAAGAGATTGAGAAGCTCAACAATATATCAGCACTTTTCACGGTACCATAATTTACTAAATACTAATGCTCTTTCTTTGAATTATGAAGCACTGCACAATATCTTTATATGACAGTTCTCTACACATGACTATATTATGAAAAGTCTATTTCTGTCATTTCCTTTTGTGAAGGACCTAAGCAGCAGTGATCTGATCAGACCTCATCTGTTCCTGGTGTGTCAGATAATCCGCGTGGGCTGCATGGAGCTAAAAGAAGGCAAAAAGCACACTGGTGGTCTGAGACGGCCTTTTGGAGTAGCAGGTCATACAATCAATTTTTTAATACAAAAAAAATGTTGAAGGATCTAGCACTAGCATGACTGAAATTTCAGGATTCTGACGACATCCTTCTTTATAACCCCCAGGGGGACACCAGTCCACTTTTCTTATTCATGCTTTCCAGAGTGCTGTTAGAAACTCTAGTCCTCCTATTGTGTTCCATGCAAATATGACCAATTTACAAGTTTTCACTCTAGAAAGTTAAAAGCTATAGCTTATACAACAATAGGTCATAGAGTGAGAGACGGAATGAAATAGATGGAAAGGTCACCTTTTGTAAATTTACAAATTAAAAAATAGCCTGTTAATAATAATAATAATAATAACAATCATAATAATAATATTCAATCATTCATTCATTATCTGTAACCGCTTATCCATTCATTCATTTATTATCTGTAACCGCTTATCCAGTTCAGGGTAATTCGCGCAAGGTGGGAATACACCCTGGAGGGGGCGCCAGTCCTTCACAGGGCAAGACACACACTCAGACATTCACTCACACACTCACACCTACAGATACTTTGAGTCACCAGTTCACCTACCAACGTGTGTTTTTGGACTGTGGGAGGAAACTGGAGCACCTGGAAACCCACGCAGACACAGGGAGAACACACCACAGTCCTAACAGACAGTTACCCCAAGCGGGAATTACTAATCATAATAATCGATTATAATAACTGTTCTTTCAATTAAGTGTCAGTAAAGTAGTTGTGTTTATATTATATATTTGCAATTGTGGGTATATTTTGTATGTATAGCATGTAGCATATATATATATATATATATATATATATATATATGTATATATATATATATATATAATTAACTTCTGGAACTTATATATGTTTGATAATTTGATATTTATATATCTGATAACTTTATCAGAGAGAGAAACGACTACTGTCCTCTCTCGTTTTGTAATTGCTACACATACAACACATTCACACCTGGTAAACACATTTATTTACCAAAGCTTTGGTTTATTTATTGTGCTTGTTGCAACTGTTCATTTAAAATTTTAGAATTAATTTTTTTGATAATCTTATTTTAAATAAATACCTTTTGTTAATTCATATTCCAAAAGAAAGATCCAGTGCAGAAAATTAAATGGGGGGAAAATGGGGGAATTGAACAAGAAAAAGTAAACTTAAAAGAAGACTCTGAATGAAAAGGGAATAAAATTACTTCAAAAAATACTATAAATGAATGACCATGGCTTTTTACAGTTCTGTCAAGGCACAATGATATTGTGCTCACTGTTACTGACTGCAGTGTGACCGGAGGGAGAGAGCGCGGTGAGCACAGAGCACATAATGGAGGCATTATGGTTTGACTTTTCTCACATATAACAATATCAAAGCGAAATTCAGTAAAATAAATGTTATAGAAAGAAATATTTGAGGTTTTATTTTGTTGATTTCCATAATTTGAAAACAAAACAGAAACCGCATCTACACTCTCCACTGTGATAAATGGAGATAAAGAATTCAGAATCTCTCAATATCAAACGTAAAACTTATTTTACTCATTTGACTCATTTGAAGTAAAACTTATTTTACTCATCATTTGACCCAGTCTGACTGCCAAGCTGATATCTGTCTAGTGTTTAGGGTGAGGGGTGTTTGTTTTTGTTTAGACACAGGGCATGTCATTAGCATAACAATGTGGCTCACAGCAGGGGAGGGGAAGATTGAGAGCACAGTGTCCCTTACGAAAAAAAAATCATAGCATAGTCATTCTACTGTTAAATTTACAGCTGTTTTCAGTCATTGCAACACATGAATTTTGTCATTTTATTTTAACTCTATTTCTTAAAGTATGATGTAATTAATTGGCTAAAATGTGAATATTTTGTCCATAGTGATGGATATCACAGACATCACTCATGGGAAAGCAGATGATGAAGAAAAGCAACATTTCATCCCTTTCCAGCAGTGGGTGTCTTTCCTTATTCCTTCCGAAAATGAGTGCTTCAAATTATTTTTCTTTAATATATTGGTGTTCACTAAATTAGTCTCCTTCTCGGCTACTGATATTTGTAGGATTGCCATGGAAACATACATCCGCCAAAGACAGCTGATCATGTCCCCTCTCATCCCTTCTCGTGTTATTGGAGAAAATGAACCCCTTACAGTTGTTTTCAACAAAGTAATTGCCACACGAGATGTTAACCACAAAGGACAGGGTAAAGACATGCATCGTTTTCAACATGAATAAATGCATTTATTTATGAATGAGGTAATGCTTCTTGATGTATGTTGTCTACAAGAACTTTTTTTGCTATTTTTTCCTGGACAACCAGGTCTCTTTGTGTCACTGAAGCTGCTCCCAGGAGATCAGGCACAGGTTCAAAAGGACTATCCTCACTTTTTGGACCGCACAACTGCCATAGTCAAGAAAATGGGCTTTCCTGAAATCATCCTCCCAGGTTGGTTAGATAATTTGTCAAAATTACAGTTTGATGGATGCTTGTCTAAATATATTTTCAGACACTTAAATGTTTAGTTTCAGATAAAATAACCTGATGTTAATGATATTCAATACAGTTACATTTTTTCTCATTTCTGTTATTTGTATTAATTTAGGACTCCAGACATAAAAATATAGCTTAAGGAGCAAGAAAATGAAAAAAAATCATCAGTCACAAACAGCCTTTTTAAGTGCCAAACAGTACCATTCAATTCAATAAGCTTTCCAGCATTTACACATGTCTCTCTGTGAATTACTTTTGTCCTTTGTTATATGTCTGATTTGTCTCTTTTTGTGTCCATATACAACCCCAATTCCAATGAAGTAGGGACGTTGTGTAAAACATAAATAAAAAAAGAATACGATGATTTACAAATACTTTTCAACCTATATTCAATTGAATACACTATAAAGACAAGATATTTAATGTTCAAATGGATAAACTTTATTGTTTTTTTGCAAATATTCGCTCATTTTGAATTTGAGGCCTGCAACACATTTCAAAAGAGTTGGGACAGGGGCAACAAAAGACTGGAAAAAAAACACCTGTTTGGAACATTCCACAGGTGAAGAGGTTAAAGTTTAACCACAGTGATTGTCATGATTGGGTATAAATGGAGCATCCCCGAAGCGTTCAGTCATTCACAAGCAAGGATGGGGTGAGGTTCACCACTTTGTGAACAACTGTGTGAGCAACTCGCCAGACAGTTTAAGAACAACGTTTCTCAAAGCACAATTGCAAGGAATTTAGGGATTTCATCATCTACAGTCCATAATAAAAAAAGTAAGCGGAAATCCGAAAACTAACATTGAATGCCCGTGGTCTTCAATCTCTCAGGCAGCACTGCATTAAAAACCAACATCATTCTGTAACGAATATTACCATATGGGCTCAGGAACACTTCAGAAAACCATTGTCAGTGAACACAGTGTGTTGCTCCATCTACAATTGCAAGTTAAAACTCTACCATGCAAAGCAAAAGCCATATATCAACAACACGCCGCCAGCTTCTCTGGGCCTGAGCTCATGTGAGATGAATTGAGGCAAAGTGGAAAAGTGTCCTGTGGTCTGACGAGTCTACAGTTACAAATTGTTTTTAGAAATCATGGACATCGTGTCCTCCAGGCCAAAGAGGAAAAGGACTGTCCAGATTGTTAACAGCGCAAAGTTCAAAGGCAGTATCTTTGATGGTATGGGGATGTGTTAGTGCCCATGGCATGGGTAACTTGCACATCTGTGAAGGCACCATTAATGCTGAAAGGTACATAAAGTTTTTGGAGCAACATATGCTGCCATCCAAGCAACGTCTTTTTCATTGATGTCACTTCTTAGACAATGCCAAGCCACATTCTAAACGTGTTACAACAGCGTGGCTTCAAAGTAAGTGCAGGTAGTAGACTGGCCTGCCTGCAGTCCAGACCTGTCTCCCATTGAAAATGTGTGGCACATTATGAAGCCCAAAATACAACAAGAAGACCCCAGACTGTTGAGCCTCTGAAGTTGTACAGGGTGGGCCATTTATAGGGATACACAATTCTAGACCTCCGTCGACTGAACAAATACTTAAAAGTGTTGCATTTCCGCATGATTCTACGGTTCTCAGCAGCATTTCCAGGGGTGAATGGTTCACCACTGTGGACCTAAAGGATGCATATTTTTAGATACCCATAGCGCAGGACCACAGAAGGTTCCTGCGGTTTGCTTTCCAGGGCATGGTCTACCCGTTCAGATTTCTTCCCTTCTGTCTTTCTCTGGCCCCGAGAACATTTACTCTCTGCATGCAGGCAGCACTCTCTCCACTCTTGGTCCTGGGGTTGAGAATCTTGCCTTACATGGATGACTGGCTGGCCCCCTCCAAGGAGCAGGCCACCAGGGACACATGCACAATACTACACCATGTCCAGACGCTAGGCCTAACAATCAACCAGGGAAAGAGTCAGTTGTCTCCTTCCCAGACAACAAGGTTCATAGGCATGATCTTAGACTCCAAATCAATGATGGGTTCCCTGCCCCTCAATTGGTCACAGGATATCCTGGGGCTAATTCAAATGTTACAGCGAGGGGCAGGAGTGCCGTTTCTGACCTTGTTGCATCTCCAGGGGATGCTGATGGCTGCAGTGCAGGTAGCACTGGGGATGCTCCACATTCTGGCTTTTCAGATGTAGCTGCTGGGCCTCCAGCTGGACCTGGTGTGCCACAAACATGTGCTGGTTCGTATCTCCATGGACTGTCTTTCAGCCCTTCAACCATGGAGCTCCAAGACGGTTCTATGCTCCAGGGTGACCACAGATGCCTCCTCCATGGGTTGGGGGGCAGTTTGGCGCCACAGATGGGTACAGGGTGTGTGGCAACCAGGGATGGCACTAGAGCAGTACGCTAGCACTCAATTCCTGCCTGTCCTGCAGAATCTACATGTTCTGGTGCGGTCAGAAAATTTGTCCAATGTGTACCACATGAATCACTTCAGTGGCACCAAGTGCCAGGCGCTGTTGGAGCAATTGCGGGATCTCTGGGAGTGGGATTACCCCAGGTTTCTTTCTCTGAGAGCTGCTCACCTGCCTGGCATGTCCAACGTGATGGCAGAAGCCCTCTCGTGCCAGACACTAAACAAGGGCCACTGGCGATTTTATCCGAATAATTTGGGGAATGTTTGGGAAAGCGAAAATGGACTTGTTTGCGTCGGAAGAAACAACTCACTGCCGTCTGTGGTTTACAGACCTGGAACAGGACGGTTCAATGGGACTGGATGCGTTAGTTCATGACTGGCCCAGTGGAGTCCAGAAGGAGACATGCAGAGTTTTGTTGGTGGCCCCGCGATGGCCATGTCGGCCTTGGTTTCTTTTTCTGATATTCTTGTTACAAGGCTCTCCGTGGGAGCTTCCTCATCGAAGAGACCTTCTCTCCCAGTTGAAGGGACAAGTTTGACACCCTCAGCCAGAATTTCTGAAGCTGTGGGTGTGGCCCTTAGGGCCGTTTCCAAGTTAACTAGGTGTACCCCTGAGGTTTGGATCACAATCTTGAGTGCGCAAGCTCCATCCACCCGGGCTTTGTATGCTGGTAGATGGAAGGTATTTGAAGATTGGTGTGTGACTCATCAGATTGTGCCTGATTCATGCACCACAGAATCAGTCTTTTCCTTTATTCAATCTCTACTGGAAGAAGGGAAGTCTCCCTCGACAATTAAAGTTTATGTGGCTGCCTTAGCTAGCTACTTGGCCTTAGATGGGGGATCCTCTCAGGGTTCTCATAAGCTGATTGTGGCCTTCTTGAAAGGGGTGAGGAGATAGCGTCCACCCCGCGCATTAAGATCATCCCCGTGGGATCTCTCTTTGGTGTTAGAATTTCTTTGTGGTCCTTCCTTTGAACCAGCGGAAGAAGCCACTCTGAGATGGTTGTCATTAAAGACTGCATTCCTGGTTGCTGTGTCTACAGCAAGGTGTGTCTGTGAACTTCACACACTTTCTGTCAGTCCACTTTGTCTCCAATGGAGATTGGACGACTCCTCTGTTACATTGCGGACTAACCCAGCCTTCCTGCCCAAGGTGTTATCTTGGGAATTTATTAATCAATCGATTGAATTGGTAGCATATACTGAGCAGTCTGATTCCGGAAGACATAGTTTGTGTCCCGTTTGAACACTGAGGCGCTACGTTACTGCTATGGCAGAGTTGCGCAAAACTGATCAGTTGTTTGTGTTTTGCGGAGTCTAAGCTGGGCTCACCACTTTCGAAGCAGTGGCTCTCGCACTGGCTTGTGGATATCATCAGAATGGCTTATGAAGATGCCAACCGTACCATACCTGCATTGGCTACAGCTCACTCTGTTAGGAGTGTAACAATGTTCCTGGTCACTCTGAGTGTGTGAGAAGAGACCGGGTCCCTGAGGGTGTTGCGAGTGAGAGTCGAACTTATATATACTCGCGTCGCTATGTCATACGTGACTGTTTGGAATTCAGATTCTCGGTCTGCAGTTGGCACAGCAGAGCATTATCCACTTGTAAGTACCATCCTGGCGGTCACCCACTACTCACATAACCACGGTTACATTCGTAACCAGCATTCCCTACGCTGTGTAAACTCTCCAGATGTCTTTTCACTGCCATGAGGAGAGAGAGAGATTATATTATTATTATTATGATTATGAACGTCACATTTAATGTGTAGTGTGATATGCAGGGCAAACTGGCTATAAGAAACTGTTATATTATAATATCTCAGTGTAGTTTTGATGATTTATGATGAATTAGCATAAAATAAGGTATAATTTAAGATTCAGGAAGAGCTTTGGCACTGGACACGGGGGCTTTAATGAAAAAAATTAATGCTAGAATGCTTTCACCTCAAACATAGAGGGATTAAGCGACGTAGGAGATAGGGTGTTTGGACAGGAGAGCGAGTGTTTTATTTAATGCATATTTCACTATTAAAAATGTAGTCTACTTTCAGGACAATGTTACTGTGTTCACATTGCTAAATAAAACCACTAATATGTCATTGCATTTTATAAAGGGTGAATTATTGAATTATGTGAGGGAATTATGGTCAAATATGATAGAACAATTAATTAGTCTTAATAACTTAAACAAGTTAAATTTCTAATGTTTTAATACATTGATATGGTCAACAATTGTTTAAAGATATTCAAAATATGAGTGAAAGGGAAAAAACACCCTGGAGCATACAAGGTATATTAAGTAAACTTAGTATTAAAAAAAAAAATGGTTCAGTTGTTAGCATGTATGTTAGGGAGTGTCTTAGTATAGCTATGGAGCTAATATAGCTACAACCCGGATTCCCAAAAATTTGGGACACTAAACAAATTGTGAATAAAAACTGAATGCAATGATGTGGAGGTGCCAACATCTAATATTTTATTCAGAATAGAAGACAAATCACAGATCAAAAGTTTAAACTGAGAGAATGTATCATTTTAATGGTGCCTTTCCAGACATGCAAGCTACCCATGCCACAAGCACTCATACAACCCCATAACATCAGTGATGCAGTCTTCTGGATGGAGCATTGATAACAACTTGGGGTACCTTGTCCTTTCTGGTCCGGATGACATAGCGTCCCAGTGTTCCATAAAGAACTTCAAATCGTGACTCATCTGACCACAGAACAGTCTTCCATTTTGCCACACTCCATTTTAAAAGACCCCTGGCCCAGTGCAAACGTCTGAGCTTGTGGAGCTTGCTTAGAAATGGCTTCCTCTTTGCACTGTAGAGTTTCAGCTGGCAACGGTGGATGGCAAGGTGGACTGTGTTCACTGACAATGCTTTCTGGAAGTATTCCTGAGCTCATTCTGTTATTTCCTTGACAGTGGCATTCCTGTTTGAGGTGCAGTGACGTTTAAGGACCCGGAGATCACAAGCATCCAGTAGAGTTTTACGGCCTTGACCCTTAAGCACAGCAATTGTTCCAGATTCTCTGAATCTTTTGATGATGCTATGCACGGTTGATGATGATAACTTAAACGTCTTTGTGATTTTACGCTGGGTAACACCATTCTGGTATTGCTGCACCATCTTTCTGTGCAACAATGGTGGAATTGGTGATCCTCTTACCATCTTGGCTTCAGAGAGACACTGACACTCTGAGAAGCTCTTTTTATACCCAATCATGTTGTCAATTGATATAATTAATGTTAATTGGTCTTCCAGCTGTTCGTTATATGCTCAATTTCATTTTTCCAGCCACTTATTGCTACTTGTCCCAAATTGTTTGGGATTTGTTGACACTGTGAAATTTTTAATCAACACATTTTTCCTTTAAAATGTTATATTTACTCAGATTAAACTTTTGATCTGTCGTCTATGCTCTATTACGAATAAAATATTGACAACTGCCATCTCCACATCATTGCATTCAGTTGTTATTCACAATTTGTTTAGTGTCCCAACATTTTTGGAATCCGGTTTGTATTATATATAATCTCCATAGCTCAGATTAGCAATTAGGCTAAGAGTGTCAATATACTAATATAAGGCTTAAAATACTGCCATGTATTGAGTCAAAGTTTAATTCGAGTTGAATATGCTTGGAGTACAGCATTAATAAAGTGCTGCATCATGCATGTTGTTCATTTTAATGGGAAAATGAACAGACTCCCTGGATCTAAGATGTAGTCGAGTAGTAGTGCATGGTAACACCATGGTTAGACAGTTGCTTTCAAAAGAGCCCCTTGATAAACTGCGAAAATGCACAAGTTAGGGGAAGAATACAAAAAGATTTTAACAGCTTTAACCACCCCCCTGAATACTGTTCAGAGCATTATCAAGAAGTGGAAAATGTATATCACCACCACACCAGCACCTTACTCACCTTACAGCACCACTCAGCAATGCCGAGAACAGGACGTCCCTTCAAACTTGATAACCGAGCCAGGATGACATTGATCAGTAAAACTACCAAGAGGCTAATAGCAACTTTGAAGGACCTATAAGGTTGTATGGCTGAGGTTGGTTGGCCTGTGCATGTGGCAACAATCGCACAAGCTTTACATAAAGCTGGCCTGCATGGCAGGGTGGCAAGAAAGAGGTAATTCCTAAAAATCAGAGCAACAGAAACCCTCTCCGCATTCAATAAATCCTTGAAGACCCAGCTCTTCCGAGAGTATCTCTTGCACTGAATGTTTTTCTTTAAAGCACTTATTACTTCCTGGCATATTGCACTTAATGTAAGGTATTTTGTATAAATTGTGCTGTAGTTTGAATGTTAGATCCTCTTTTGTAAGTCGCTTTGGATAAAAGCGTCTGCCAAATGCATAAATGTAAATGTAAAAAAGTGCCATGCTGAATCTTGTTTGCACTTTGACAAAAAACACTTGGAAGATTCTAATTACATATGACAAAAGGTTTTATGGTGAGTTGAGACCAAGATTAAACTTTTGGACTGAACTCCAAGTGGAGTTCAAAGCACACAACCAAAAATACACCATACCAACTGTGAAGCACAGTGGTGGAAACATTGTTATCCAAAGGACCTGTTACAACAGGTTAGAGCAAAATTGAGAAAGCAGATCAACCTGATCAGTGACATCATTGACTTTCTTTAATATCCTGAATGGGCCAATATTTTGGCTGGAGCTTTTTACATTCCTCCCTGAACCTGAAGACTCTGGTTCAAAGCCACACCCAGTCTCCAGGTTGATATGAGGGATTGTCCCCTCTGTGTCTGTCAGCTTGCTCCTTGTTATCAATCAATCAATCAATCAACCTTTATTTTCCCTATGAAGTACAAATAATAAAATAAAATAAATTTGTTTTTATTCACAATTTGTTTAGTGTCCCAACTATTTTGGATTCCGGTTTGTAAATTAAAACCAAAAATTAATACAAAATAAAGACAAATAAGATAAAATACAAATTATGTATAAAATAAAAATCTGATAATACAAGTAAAATTCATAAATGAGTAAACAAGAGAAGAACATAACAACTTAAGGCAAACAGCAGCAAAAAAAAAAAAAAAAAAAAAAAAAAAAACCTGAATGTAATAACTAAAAATAGTAAGAGAAATAAAAATAGTAATAATAATGATAAGAAGTATAAAACAGAAAAAAATAATAAGATAAAAATAGAACTCAAAATAAAAATCTGATAATAAGAATAAAACTCAAATGAATAAAGAGAGGAGCATTAAAACAAAGACCAGTAAAAACAGAAAGTTATGACTAAAAATAGTAAAATAAATAGTACTATTGATAAAAATAATCATTAATACTATAAATAGTCAAAATAATAATACACATCTAAATAAAGTATGATAAAGGAAATAAAAATCAAGTAAAACACTTGCAGGCTGCATGGAGATGGTTAGAAATGAAAAGTTTAAAAATACTGTGTGACACCAGTGAGTCAAGCTTTAGTGTTTCGTGTAGTGAATTCCAGCTCGCTGATGCCCTGTAACTAAAAGCAGATTTTCCCAGTTCGGTAAAAACTGAAGGGTGATCCTGTCATTGATATATTTTTGTTACTTTTAGTGAGCATTTTTGTGATAAACGATGGCATATGGCCAGGAAGTTAAAGTGTTTATTGTTAAAGATAACAATAAAGCAGTGTGGTTCTCGGTGTACATCAAGACCATCCAACCTTTTCATATAATAAACAGTGATGTGTGCTGTAAGGGTCTCTAGTGATGAATCTTAAGGCATAGTTTTAAAGTAGCTGCAGATACATGTCTGTAAATCACATCACATCACCATAATCCATCACAGACAGCAGTGTTGCTTCAACAATCTTTTTTCTTGTGTGTGAAAACATGATTTATTTCAATATAGGAAGCCAGGTTTTTGCTTCAGCTTACCTGTAAGCTGGTTTACATGTTGTTTAAAGGTACATTTATCATCTAGCCATATGCCAAGGTACATATATCGACTAACTTTTTCCACATCGGTTCCCTTCAGGGATGTGAATTTAAAAGTGTTAAAATCTATGACACGTGGACTGGAGAACAGCATAAATTTAGTTTTCTCAGCATTTAAAATTTGTGTTTTAAAAAGGCAGACTCTAAGGCATTAAGAGTACTGTTGTTTATCAACTGCAGTATTAATGTGGTCAGCTGCACAGTATAAGATGTATTTTGCACTTGACACTGGAGGTGCCAATATCATTTATATAAAGATTAAAAGTGATGGTCCAAGAATAGACTCTTAAGGGACACCCTTAGTAACAATTCTAATCAGGATGTCATCCATATAAACGATATATCCCTATTATTCCTCTCAGAACATCATTAATAAATTATTGAAAAACTGAAAGAGATACTGACAGACCAAATAGAATGACCAAATACTCAATCTCCCCTAGAGGTCACAAAAGCGGTCTTCCATTCCTCACCTTCCATGACCCTGACTAGGTTATAAGCACTACGGAGATTCATTTTGGTGAAATACTTGGTGTCATGCAGTTGTTTGAGTGCTACCAGTACTAGAGGCAAGGGGAAGGCAATATTTTTAATATATATTGCATTTTTGCCTCTTAAAGTCTTAAAGTCTCTTAATCTGCCATTTGAAAGTTATGAATTTATTTTGTGAAGTGATGGCCTATCTCAATGAGAAAAACAAACAAGCAAACGGAGCCTACCCAGAATCACTGGACGCATGGCAGGAACACACACTGGAGGGGGCGCCAGTCTCCACAGGGCGACACCCTCTCACATTCACCTATCGACACTTGAGTATCAGCTCCACCTACCAACATGTGTTTTTGGACCATGGGAGGAAACCAGAGCACCCAGAAAAACCCATGCAGACATGGGGAGAACACACCAAATTACTTACAGACAGTCACCTGGAGCAGGGCTCGAACCAAGAACCCCAGGATCTGCGTGACAGCGACACTACCTGTTGTGCCACCGTGAAGCTCTATCATGATACATATTAATATAATTTTTTTCACCAAGGCTAAACCTACAAAAGAAACATGGGAAATTCCTGCAGAACAAAATGTAAATTTTATTTTTTGTATTACTGTAAATTTAGTTACTTTAAACATCATGCAAACTGCCAATAACTTTTGATCTGTAAAATTGAATATAGTAAGCATTGGAATTTTGTAGTAATTTTACATGACTATAATTACTTACCTAGATTACCTAGTGACTACTGTGAATAGAAAAGTTGACAACAGGGGAAAATCTTGTGGCAGCTTGGAAAGATGGGAATAAACCCTAGTGGGCCGCCAATGGCTAGTAACCCTTAGCAGCAGCAGCCTTGGTGTCATCAACCATGTGGATGCAACCAATATAGGCTACAATAAGACATATACAAACATATACAATACTTCAGTATGCGAGTGCAGGAGTGGTAGATGATGCACTGGAGGATTACATGGCTACAGACTATGGAATGGCTTTGACTACAAGAAAGGAGATAAACATAGAGGCAACTGGGGTGGAAACACAAAAGAAAGATTTCAGGTTTGTGTGTGGATTGGAAAATTTGGCATCTGTAAGAGGACAGAGGATTCATCAAGGAAAGACAAGTTGCTTGGATAAAGGAGTACAGGGGCCCTGTATTAACCAATACTTGTTACAGTGTTGTTTAAATCTGTCAGCTGCAATCTAGTGTCAAAATTAAAAATTCAAACATAAACATCACCAAAAATCAATTGCCTTAGGAATGAGAATGGAACATTTTCTATTCTATTCTGCAGAATATCTCAGAAGGGAGAGAGCTGCAAATACACATCAGCTCACACTCTCCGTATCAATGACACTTTCCCATTTATATAGTTTCTCAAAGTTCATTTTTTTCCATGTTTTATGTTCATGTTGTATTTTTCCATGTTGTATGTTCATGAGTTCTTTCAGACTGATCATTCATTGTTCACATTCATTATTCACATTTTTTTAAATGGAGGGAAGTACAGTATAAATATAAAAGGTTTTTGTTTTTTTAGGTCACACAGCAAAAACTTTCAGTGGCTATTTTGTCTGTGTCTGTATATCTAGTCCTAAGCACACACACAATATATAAACAAAAATAAGTAATTTTTTAATTTTAGTAATAATTGCATCACTTTATATTTTATATACATATTGTGCAGCATTTACACATATTTATGCAGCATTTGTCTCCACACAGGAAATGTGAGAAATGACATTTATGTGACACTGCTGCAGGGAGAGTTTGATCGTGGAAAGAAGAAGACCCAAAAAAATGTAGAGGTTGTGATGAGTGTTCTTGATAATAATGGGATTCCAGTAGAGGTAAATAAACTTTTTTTAACAGACTAATATGTCCAGAGAGTATTCCAACTGTCCAAAATTGCTTAAAACTATTTAAATTTCATAATAAATTTTTAATATTAATAGTATATTAATAATATTAATATTTATAGTTTTTTAATTAATATATTGCATTTTTTTAATTTACAAGATCTTTACAACATATTTCAATCATGAACTTGATTGTATATTGTAAATAAAAACAAAAGTTTTAATTTGATGCTTGAAACAAAAAAGTCTTATTCAGTCACCATTCCATCTGATTACATGTTTTATTAAACTGGGAACTGAGGATCCAACTTGTTGAAGTTTTGCAAGATACATTTCCACATCAGTTGCAGATTGATGCAGAAAAACTAACACAACATTTCAGTTCAACACATTTTTTCATTTCTGCTGAATGTGTCCCTTTGTAAGTTTGGACAGCATGCTTTAAAAAGTTAGCAAAACTCAACTGCTGCTATTAAGATCAAATATCACTTTGTAACTTTGTTTCCCCAATATTGTTGAAATCTGTTTTTTTACAGTGTGATAAAAGAAAAGAAATGTGTACATGTTTCTACTGTTTATCGGTCCATCTGTGCTGAGCTCTGGCCAAAAAATCTTTGCCAGTCTCCTTGTGTATTAGACTTTAAAGTAGCATTATTCAGATCTTGATCTTAACGCAGCACCCGTGTGTAATAGGGGACAATGTATTTTCCCCAAATAATCCCATGTTCATGTGTCTATATTTATTATGGCAGCATGAGGGTTTCTCATGCAATGTGGTCTCAAGCCCAAGTCTAAGATCATGCACATTCAACAGTGTTTTCAAACTATTTGACAATTAATTCACTAAGTTTAACATTGTGGTTTGCCCTTTTTCCAGATTTTATAAATGCAAATGTATTTATATTTACAATATCCAGTAAAATCTAATAAAGGCTGAATCTTAATAAAATTTATTTTTTGTTTTTTTTAAGAAAGCCATATTCCCAGGAGCTGGCTATGATGGGATCACTGAATATAAGTCAGTAATTTACTACCAGGTCAAGCAGCCCTGCTGGAATGAGACAGTAAAAGTAAGGGGATTTAGCTCTGTTTCTTTCATTTCAGGTACTAAAAGCAATTTTTAAATTAGATTAAATTAAATTAAAGCTTACTTAATAAATTTGATACCTGCACAGGATATTTCCTTGCTCAAATTAAGGTTCAGGTTCAAAATCAAAAATAATCATTTATAACACATATGTTGATAGGGCAACAGAGGCTTATTCTTTCTTAATTTATTTATTTATTTTATAATTTTGTCTAATAGTGAGTTTCAGATAACTTAGTCATTTTATATGTTAAGGTACATCACGTTATCATCAATATCTAAAAGGACATTATAACGGTGGTTAATGGATTAATCTTGGTGGTTAAATGGTTAAACTTATTAACAATATGAGGTGAAGCTGACAGGCTTATTGTTCACTGATGGAGAAAACAATGTAAGATGAGAAACCTGTAAGATATGAGGTTTGAAAATGTAGATGGATATGGGTTCAGTATTTGGCAAACAACAAATCCCTTTTGGCCTTTATATGGAGGCGTTATAAATGAAAGTTTTTTTTACAACCTATTTAGTAACCATTAATACACAATATGTAAACTATTTTTAGAACTTTATAAGTGTAGTCTTATTCCAAAGTGGTACCCACATTTCTTTACTTAATTTATGTAATTCATTACTTTTTCAGTTTTAATTGGAAGGGAAAATTCAGTTCATAAGCTACAGAATAGAAAAACAAAAATTTTTCTTTGTTAATATATACAAGTTAAAGCTATTTGCAGTTTGTTTATGAATAATTTTATTCTGCAGAGCCTACAATTCATATTATATGATTATAATTAAAAAAAAATGTCTAATGCTGTCTAATGCTAATTGTATTTTTCTTCATTAAAAATGCATTACAATTATGTCATATGCAACTATATTCAGTAAACTAGAAAACTAGTAGAAAACTGAGATTTACTGTGCAAAATTTGCAATTTACATCATTTTTCCCTTTGATGACACATCCAGATTAGAATGAAATTAAATTCAAGATCTGAGGTGGCACAAAACTGGAGGCAGCTGCCTCATAATTGTCTATGCAGGAAACACTCTGTAATAATATAAATTCACGTTGTAACAAGTTTAGCATGAGCTTATAGCTTTGGCTTTACAATATTTGTTTATAATCCTTACAAGGACATTTATTAGTATGAGCTGTGTCACTTATTGAATTCAAGTGTGCTCTGAGTAGAGAAACTTGGTTCACATGCTTCCCCCCCCTCCCATTTTTTTAGGTGACGATACCCATAGAGGATGTGTGCCGCTGTCACCTTAGCATGACTTTCAGACACAGATCTTCACAGGATTGTGGGCTATGTTAAAATTTCTTCCTCTTAAACCATATTAAAACAAAAATATACACTGAATATTTTAACAGTTTCCTGTTGTGTTAGAGTGTTGTTAGAGTGAATGTTCATCATTTCCTATTGGTTATTTTGTTTATTTATTTACTTTAATTACAATCCTTGTGCTCTCTCCATGATACTTTTTGGCTTTCAGCAAAAGACAAGTCTGAAAAACCATTTGGCATGGCTTTTATTCGGTTGATGAAGTCAGATGGTACAACTCTGCAAGATGGAAAACATGACCTCATTGTCTACAAGGTGGAACTGCACCTCAGATTTTGCCAAAATGTTCTACTTTTCTTTTTTTCTTTTCTTTTCTTTTCTATAGGGTTCCTTTTCTTTTTTTTCCCCTATTTTATAGGAGTAGTGGCATGCAAGAAAGATAACACATACACAAACACACACAAAATACAGTCATGGCCGAAAGTGTTGGCACCCTGAAATCTTTCCTGAAATATAAATATTTCTCCCAAAACATTATTGCAATTACACATGTTTTGGTATACACATGTTTATTTTGTTTGCATGGCACTGTAGCTAGTCTCCCTGGACATGGACAGAACAGAAAAAATGATGAAAGGTTGCAAAGCAGAATAGTCTGGATGGTGGATAACCAGCCCCAATCAAGTTCCAAAAATATTCAAGCTGTCCTTCAGGCTCAGGGTGCATCAGTGTTTTTGCAAACTGTCTGTCAAAATTTTAATGAAATGAAACGCTATGGCAGGAGGACACCGCTGCTGACACAGAGACAATAAAAAGCTCGACTGCAGTTTGCCAAAATATATGTGATTAAGCCAAAATCCTTCTGAGAGCTTTTTGATAAAGCACATCATTCTACTACCGTGGCCCTGAAATGGATAAGCGTAAAAGATGATGATGATGATGACATCATTCTACTGTTTACTAAAAATGGATGAAGCCTTCAAAGAAAAGAACATAGCAAATACAGTACAATATGGTTGAGGCTCCACAATGTTTTGTGGTGGTTTTGCTGCCTTGGATATTGGGTGCCTTCACCGAGTGCATTATGAAATCTTAAGTTTACCAAAGGATTTTGGGTTGCAATGTTGAGCCCAGTGTCAGGAAGCTGGGTCTGTGTCCTAGGTCATGGGTTTCCAGCAGAACAATGACCCAAACATATTTAAAAAGCACCCAGAAGTGGATGGAAACAAAGTGCTGGAGAGTTCTGAAGTGGCCAGCAATTAGTCAGGATCCTAAATTCCATTGAACACCTGTGGAGAGATCTTAAAATTGCTGTTGGGAGAAGGCATCCTTCAAATATGAGAGACCTGGAGCAGTTTGCAAAATAGCAATTTGCTAAATTAATTTTTTCCAAAGGGTGTGCAACCAAATATTAACGGGTGGAATAAATCAGAACTTGCACCACAATACTAACGCAACTTGTACTAGAAACACCATATACCTACCCCACAGAAACCTTCTACTTTTCAATATCTACTTTTCAAATATATGGAGGTTGAAAAGAAATTTATTTTTAGCTTTTCGTTGTAGAACGATAAGTAACAAGAGGCACATCTCTCTCTGAGACTCAGACCATGACCCTTGATGGCCCACCCATTCATATTCATATGATAATAGCACGCTAATCTGGCCGTACATATTGGAGGATTATGACTGCAACACAACCTGTGGCCCATTTTAGTTATATAAACAGAAGCACATTGCAGTGTTTTCACATGGAGTGCAGAGCTCAAGAATGGCTTCATTTTGTGATAAGTAAGTGAGATATATTTGATTAATTTGGTGCTGATTAGCGTCATTGCTATGCTGGTTCAGTATATATTCCAGCAACAGCATTTGTAAATCTGATGTTTTGTAATGCACAGAAACACAGCTCAGCTGATAGAGAAAAAAAAACAGTTCGAAGTAAAGTTTGGATGCTTTCTGCTGCTTTCAAACAGTCATCTGAAGCTCATATTTATAGCTTTGTCCCGCCAAAATGTTCTGTGTCGTTGCTAAATAACTAAAATACCACCACGTACAAACAAACAGTTATGTTGGTCTCACAGATGGCGAATGGGCCATTATTTTTGACAA
Organism: Hoplias malabaricus; assembly: GCF_029633855.1. Lineage (NCBI taxonomy): Eukaryota > Metazoa > Chordata > Actinopteri > Characiformes > Erythrinidae > Hoplias > Hoplias malabaricus. Next base: position 18,562,268 of record NC_089813.1, read on the forward strand.
TAGGGAGGGGATTTCTTACCTGTGTTTCACAGTTATCTCATGTGAGCCACAATGTATTGAGTAAAACAGTGTCACATCAGATTTGTAACAATATAGAAAAAAATAATAATTAGATTGTCAGAAAGCTGTAAACACCAGTGTGTAGCCAACACCCAAGTCTACAAAGTTCAAAATTTCATAAATGTTCGCAATGTGTTTTTTCACTATACATCAGCACCTTTGAAAATAGGTTATTGGGAAGTCCATGTTTAGATTTAATAATAATTAAAAAAAAAACATAAAATACACACTTCTCACATTATAGTTGCTTGGTTTGTGCTGAATATTACCATGTGTAGCTTTTTGGGAACAAATTTTTTAGGTAGGTGAGATTTGAAAAAAAAAATATTAAGGCATGTCCAATAACCCTCCCAAGTCTAAGGCCTTTCAGCCACATCTGAGGTAAATTTAAGGGGGCCAATAATTTTTCGTTGGCCAATAATAGTTGACCAAGTTTAGCATAAAATTATATCAATTTTGGTGCTCTTTTTTCTCCATTTTTTTGTGTTGCCGCAATACACACAAAAGAATTAAACATGTGTATAACAAAACATTTGTAATTGCAAAAATTGTCTGGGAAAAATGTGTAATTTTCTGGAAGAATTTCAGGAGTGCCAAAAATTGACTGTATGTGTATTGTAAGGCTGTACAAATAGAATAGAGACTCGCGGGTTACAGTTTTTGAGCATTCGTTTGGAGCATTTCTCGAATCATCGTTCATATTTGCACAACATTATGTGCATTTCTCAAAACATTTCATATAAACAGCACCACACCCTGGATTACCAGCAAATGCCTGTAACTTGCTCAAAATTTGTCATATTGTCATCAGAATGGCATACCCCTGTGTCATCAATTACAAACACTGTAAGTGTTTTCTGAATGTTTTGATGATAGTGAAAATGCACTGGGCTGCACTTTTACTGTGAAGTGCATATAAACAATACAAAGACATTACCGTATGTGGAAGATTGATAGAAAAATTCTGGACAAAACTCATATTCATGCTTTTTACTGAAATTAAGGTAATCGACAGACAGTATCATTATGATACAGAAAAGAAAGAAAAGACTGGTCACCGTAACACAAAGGGCAATATATATATATATATATATATATATATATATATATATATATATATATATATATATATATATATATCAGACAAATCAGAAATAAACATGGGCAAAACACATTAGGGAGAGATGTACTCTGAGAGAAGAGACTCTGTCACTTCTGTCACAAGCTCAGTGTGAACCTGCTCTCATCCTTGAAGAGCACAGGGTGCCAATGGTGAATCTGCCAATATTGGTGTACTCTGGCAAATGTCAACCGCCCTGCATGGTGTTGGGCTGTAAGCATAAGCCCCACTTGTGGACGGTGGGCCCTTGTCGACCCTTGTGGAGTCAGATTCTGAGAGTTTGTGCAGAAACGCGGATATTAATGGCCTGCTGGAGGTCATTATATATATATATATATATATATATATATATTCCTACAGTAGAGTACATTTTGATTAGTTATCTATTTTCTCTGCGAAATGTTTCAATGAGTTTGAATGGCACTGTTCATCTCCCCATATTTGGCTAGACCCTTCGGCCACCCTCAGCCATTGTAAGGCCATGATTGATGACATGGTCTACAATTGTGGCTCTTATTTAATTTGCAATGTAATGTTGTCCTTGACCTCTTCTACCTCTTCCTCTGTTTTGCCTCCTAACCCATCCACCACACATCCTTACTCCTCTTCTTATATTGGGCTGTTGGCTCTAGTTATTTTCCTCCATTGTTGGAAATAACACTGTTTGGCTCTGTTTGTGTATATGTTTGACAATTGAAGATTCGTGAAAAGATTTTAGAGAACTGGTTAATCATTGATTAATTTAAAGCTTCAAACGCTCCCCTTTATCAATGAAGGTCATGATTCACCTGAGAGCTAATCATCAGTTAGCCAGATATTTACCAAAAATGTTTAATAAATGTACAAATTGAAGTTATGTAATAACATAATTGTGGGAGTAGGACCATGCCCAAACTCAATAAAATGGGAATGGTTGGTGATATTAACTTCCTGTTTGTGGCACATTAATATATGGTAAAATATATGAAACTTTTCAAGATGGGTGGTGATCATGGTGGCCATTTTTGATATCCAACTTTTGTTTTTTCAATGGGAAGAGGGTCATGTGACACGTGTGCAACAATGGTGTGCTTGGTTTTACTGTAACTTTCTTTCATGAGTTATTTACTGAGTTATTTTCTGATCACTTATAAAATGTGTTTAAAGTGCTGCCCATTGTGTTGAATTGTCAATGCAACCCTCTTCTCCCACTCTTCACACACTGATAGCAACACCGCAGGAGAAATGCTAGCACAGGCTTCCAGTATCCGTAGTTTCAGGTGCTGCACATCTCGTATCTTCACCACATAGACAATTGCCTTCAGATGACCCCAAAGATAAAAGTCTAAGGGGGTCAGATCGGGAGACCTTGGGGGCCATTCAACTGGCCCACGACGACCAATCCACTTTCCAGGAAACTGTTCATCTAGGAATGCTTGGACCTGAGACCCATAATGTGGTGGTGCACCACCTTGCTGGAAAAACTCAGGGAATGTGACAGCTTCCGTGCATAAAGAGGGAAACACTTCATCATGTAGCAATTTCACATATCCAGTGGCCTTGAGGTTTCCATTGATGAAGAATGGCCCCGCTATCTTTGTATCCTATATACCACACCATACCATCAATTCTTTTATTTCAATAGTCTTGGAGGGATCTATCCAATGTGGGTTAGTGTCAGACCAATTGCAGTGGTTTTGTTTGTTAACTTCACCATTCACATAAAAGTTTGCCTCATCACTGAACAAAATCTTCTGTGTAAACTGAGGGTCCTGTTCCAATTTTTGTTTTGCCATTCTGCAAATTCAGCTGCAATGACCCGGTTACTGTGTTCAACAGCCATCAACAGGATTTCTATACACTCCTCACATGTTAATCTCTGCAACATGTCAAATGGCGACATGACTATAAACAAAGAGAAACTTGTAAATAACTCATGCAAGAATAAAGTTATGTTACCACCAAGCACACCATTGTTTTTCTTGTGAAATTTCCAATAAGTTTGATGTGTCACATGACCCTCTTGCCATTGAAAAAACAAAAGTTGGATCCAAAGTGGCTGACTTCAAAATGGCCACCATGGTCACCACCCATCTTAAAAAGTTTTCCCCCTCTCATATACTAATGTGCCACAAACAGGAAGTTAATATCACCAACTATTCCCATTTTATTAAGGTGTATCCATATAAATGGCCCACCCTGTATACCCTGCAAACTCGCATCATTTACGCGTCAGACAAACTTTGCTGCATTTGGCTCAGGAGATGGACCTTGAATCAACTGCTTCACTACATCACCTCACTCCTCCGCTCTGGGTTCATTTCTGCTAATCTGCTTCTCCTCCCACTGCAAACAGCTCCTGAGTGACATCCGCATCTGACTCTGGCATTTGACTTTGAGCCTCCCCTTACCTCCTTCTCCAACTACGCTGCTACGGGAATGCGAACCTGCCGTCATCATGGCTGCTGCACGACTGCTACAAGCTCTGCAGTGCAGACCCCGTCTCTCCTCCTCCTAGGAACAGCGTCCAGAGTTTAGTCCTGCCTCTACCTCTGCTGCTGATGTGGCCTCGGACCTCCCATTTCTTCCTTCTCCGGCAATAACAGCTATGGGGCTGCTTCGTGGCTGGGGAAAGCAATCAGTCGTTGTCATGCCTGCTTCCCCAACTGCCAAAAGTTTTAAGGGCACTTGCTCCCATACTGATTGTTTTGACGTGTGAAAAACCTGACTTCTGCCAACGGCATGCGGCCTTGAGCCTCCCATTTCCTCCTCTCTGGCTGAACAGCCTCTGTGTTTCAGTAGCATGCTCCAAAAAAAACGGCATCACCTTCAATCACTCAGTTAACGAGAGAAACCTGCTGTGCTGCTCACACTCTACAGCTTTCTAGCTCCTGCTCTGTTTTCAGGTGCTTCAGTGGACCTTCATCCCCCACCATTTTTGCTGCTGCACTACTCCCACTCTCTGACTTTCCAGCTCATCCTCTTCTCAGGTGCTGCCACAGACCATGTCTTAATCTCCTCCCCTTTGCTGTTGTCCCACACCCCTCTTCTTCCTTTACAGCACACTCTCACTCCTGATGTGTTCACCTCCCCGTTTCAGCCTTTATGGGTGTCGTCTGTACTAGCAAAGTTTTGTTCACAGCGCATGACAACTGGATCAAAATATCTGAGTGTACTGACTTGTGCAATGGATCAGTGACTGGATGTTCTGGGGGTTACACACTTCAACAGAGAACTTGAAGTGATCAACAGGGTAAATGCATTTGATAATGTAAATTAAGCAGACAGCTGCATGATAAACCAAAGCATGTGCTGTTTGTCCAAAATGAATGAGAAATGCCTTTTTTGAAGTGCAACTAAATGTGGAGTTTAAACAAGTCTATTTGAGAAATTCAATTCTGATCTGAGAAATGCTCCAAAGAGACTGAGAAAAAACTGTAAAAATGGGATCAGTTTATCTTTACTGAGATTTATGGAATAACAACAAAAAACCAAAAACACCACAGTCCATACAAAACAAAAGAGCCATCCAGATAACAAAACAAGAACAGGCTGAAGTAAATAGCACAAGAGATAAAAAAAAAAAAAAAAAAAACAATAAAAACTGAGTCCAAAGGGCAAAGGCAAAATAAACTGGTAAATGTAACAAAGACTAGGTCATACACAAAAGTAGGCTTACAAACAGGATACCACTTGGTAACAGAGTAGTATGCAATACTTCGTAAGAGCTAATGCTAAAACCTGTGCTTAATTATTAATTGACTAATGATACAAGAATGAGAAACAGCTGAGGTGTCATAAGCTGATGGTGAAGCCAAGTGATCTCCCGCTGCACTATGAGTGTTGAATTCTTCCGAGTAGTACATTGACTCAAGTAACAAGGCAGGGGTGAGTGAGGGAATAAGAGAGGCATTCTCTGTGACAGGCATGACATATGTATTTAATCTGGACATAATTATTATTATTTTTTTTATCTGTTGGCTGATGAAGTCAGATGGTACCACTCTGCAGCATGGGATTGTCTACAAGGGGCCCCAGCACCACAGTATTTGTCAAGTTTTCTGTTTTTCCTATCTTATGCTATTTTATCTTTTCTTTTTTCTACAGGTCTAGTGGTTTGCAAAAGAGACAGATATCACACACACACAAACACACACACATATATATACATAATATGTATGTATGTATATAATCTGGACATATTTTTTGCATGATTCTGTCACTCTTACCTAGGTGGATATGAAAAAAGCAGATGAAAAGAATTATCTGACCCTGCCAGACTGTTGGACTGAGGTGGAAGAGTATGAGACACAGAGTGGAAGACTCTTCCAGAGTTCAGGCCTGATCCCCGTCACAAAAGACAGCTTCCAGATTAGCACACTTACATGCTCCACAAAGCTCACACAGAATGGTATGATGTGAAAATTTTACTGATGGATTTACCATGAAATATAGCAGTACAAGTCTAACAGGCTTTTTGGAGACTTATTGATTAAACCAATAAAATATTACATATTTAGAATTTTACTATAACACTGCCTTTGTTTAGTCCGTGCCTCTGCCTTTACGCATACCTCTGCTGCTCACCTGCAGCTTGAAAACCCCACCCTGCAAGCTGATGGGATTGATTTATGACATAACTCTGTCTGAAATGTATTCATTTAAAACAATTTGTCAGTGCTCAGCCATGGTGTTCATTGCTTCTTTTCAATTATGACCATTCTTGTACATATAAATATATATAGCTTTACATTTAAAGCAATAATGTATAGCATTTTTAAAAATCACTGAATAGGTCGCTTAATGAGTCATTTAAAAATGAATTGGACTGAATTTGGGCTATCATCTGTGTTTCAGTGGATCTTCTGGGCCTTCTCAATTGGAGGTCAAATCCTGACAAATTAGAGGAGAATCTCCAGAAACTAATGGAGGTTGAAGGCGGAGAGATTGTTAAAGTAGGACTTTTTCATGGAAATGCATCTTTTAAATAATGTGCCAAAGCTTGGCTTATTTTTATGTAATTTTTTAAAATCTTTTAATTTAAAGTTTCTTCAGGACACATTGGATGCGCTTTTTAACATCATGATGGAGACTTCTGAAAAAGACACATATGATTCCCTAGTGTTTAATGCACTGGTAAGCGAAGTTATTTTGGAAATAGTTTGCAACTGGTTCACTGTAATATGGCTGGGAATGAATTTCTAAAAAGAAAAATAACCAGAAACCTACATCTGACTGGTGCTGCTAATTAACAACCAAAGCCAAATTGAAATTTGACAGTAATCACATCCTGAATATTCCAAAACTGTCAATTGATGTAGATAGATAAATGGATGGACAGATGGATGAACAGAAGGACAGATACATAGATGTATAGATAGACATAGGTGGGTACCTGAGTAGGTAGATGCAAAATGGGTGAACAGATAAATATGTAGATAGGTGGATACACAAGTAGGTAGATGTTAAATGGATGGATAAATGAATAGATGGATAGAACAATGGATAAACAGATGGATAGATACATAGATGCATAAATGGATGGATTGACAGATTGGTAGATAGATGGCTGTATGTGTAGGCGGATAAATAGTTGGACAAGTGTATAAATATATGGATGAATAGATGGGTAGATGGATGGATGGATGTGTAGGTAGGTAGATGCACAATAGATGAACGGATAAATAGGTAGATAGGTGGATAGATAGGTATGTAGATGTGAAATGGATGAATAAATAGATGGATAAAAATATGGAAAAATGGATGGATAGGTAGTTGGTTGATAGATAAATGGATTTGTAGGTAGGTAGATGCAAAATGGATCAATAGATAAATATGTTGATAGGTATGTAGATGTGAAATGGATCAATAAATAGACACAGCTTCCCTCACCCAGAGTAGGGTTACCGGGGCCCCACCCTGGAGCCAGGCCTGGGGGAGGGGCTCCTTGGTGAGCGCCTGGTGGTCAGAATTTCACTCATGGGGTCCGTCCAGGCTTAGCCCGAAGGAGCAACATGGGTCCACTCTCCCATGGGCCCACCACCTGTGGGAGAGGTAGTAATCCAGGTCTGGTGCATTGTGGATCGGGTGGCAGCCAAGGATGGGGGCCTTGGCGTTCTGATCCTCAGTTACTGAAACTGGCTCTTGGACCATGGAACGTAATCTCTCTGGTGGGAAAAGAGCCTGAGCTGGTGCGCAAGGTTGAGAGGTACCGGCTAGATGTATTTGGGCTCACCTTGACACACAGTATGGGCTCCTTTAGAGGAGCTGGATGCTCTTTCACTCTGGAGTTGCCCAGGGTGAAAGGCGTAAGGCAAGAGTTTATGCACCCAACACCAGTTCAGAGTACCAGGATTTTTTTTGGGAGGGGGGGGGGTGGGTGCTGGAGAGCACTCATTGTGGGGACTCCATTGTTCTGCTGGGGGACTTCAACGCTCACGTGGGTATTGACAGTGAGACCTGGAGGGGCGTGATTGGGAGGAACTGACCCACTGATCTGAACCCGAGTGGTGTTCAGTTATTGGATTTCTTTGCCCATCACAGTTTATCCATTACAAACACCATGTTCAAGCATAAGGGCGTCCACAAGTACACCTGGCATCAGGATACCCTACGCCGCATTTCAATGATCGACTTTATAGTCGTATCATTGGACCTGCGGCTATATGTTCTGGACATTCGGGTGAAGAGAGGTGCTGAGCTGTCAAATGATCACCACCTGGTGGTGAGTTGGATCAGATGGCGGATCACATGGATAAACATTTGCTCAGAGTTTGCTTGGAAATTTGGCAGAGAAACCTGTCCGAAAGATCTTCAACTCCCACATCCGGCAAAGCTTCGACTGCAACCCGGGGGAGGCCGGTGACATTGAGTCTGAATGAGTCTGAATGGGCCATGTTTTGGACCTCCATTGTTGAGGCGGCTGAACGGAGCTGTGGCTGCAAGGTTGTCGGTGCCTGCTGTGGTGGCAATCCCCGCACTCAGTGGTGGACACCCCGGGTGAGGGAGGCTGTCAAGCTGAAGAAAGAGTCCTGGTTGGCTCGGGGGACTCCGGAGGCAGCTGACAGGTGCTGAGGCAAAAACTGTGGTGTGGGAGGAGTTTGGTGAGGACATGGAAAACGACTTTCTATCGGCCCCCGAGAAGATTTTGGCAAACCATCAAGCGACTCAGGAGGGGAAAGCGGTTTTCCACCAACACTGTATATGGTGGGGTGGGGAGTTGACTGGGGACGTCATTAGGCGGTGGTAGGAATGCTTTGAGGGTATCCTCAATCCCATTAGCACGTCTTCCACAGAGGAAGTAGAGTTTGGGGATCCTGGGGAGGGCTCGTCTATCACTGGGGCTGAGGTGGCCGAGGCGGTAGGAAAACTCCTTCGCTGTAGGACCCTGCGGGTGGATGAGGTTCGCCCCGGGTTCCTCAAGTTTCTGGATGTTGTGGGGATGTCCTGGCTGACACGTCTTTGCAACACTACGTGGACATCGGGGGCAGTCTGGGGTGATGGTTCCCCTTTTTAAGAAGGGGGATTGGAGGGTGTGTTCCAACTATAAAGGGATCACACTCCTCAGACTCCCCGGTAAGGTCTATGCGGGGGTACTGGAGAAGAGAGTGCGACTGACAGTTGAATCTCAGATTCAGGATGAACAATGCGCATTCTGCCCCAGATCGTGGAACACAGGACCAGTTCTTTACCCTCGCTAGGATCCTGGAGGATGCGTGGGAGTTTGCTCAACCAGTCTACATGTGTTTTGTGGATCTGGAGAAGGCTTTCGACTGTGTCCCTTGGGATATTCTGTGGGGGGTGCTCTGGGGGTATGGGGTACTGGGCTCTTTGCTATGAGCCATCCAGTCCCTATATAAACAGAGCAGATGTTTGGTTCGTATGGCGGGCAGTAAGTCAGACTGGTTTTCAGTCGGAGTTGGACTCTGTCAGGGTTGCCCGGTCACCGGTTCTGTTCATAATTTTTATGGACAGAATTTCTCAGTGTAGTCAAGTGGCCGAAGGTGACCGGTTCTGTGGATTTATGATTCCATGTCTGCTTTTTGGTAATGATGTGGTCTTGTTGGCTTCATCGAGCTGGTTTGCAGCCAAGTGTGAAGCGGTAGGGATGAGGATCAGCACCTCCAAATCTGAGTCTGTGGTACTCAGTTGAAAAAGGTTGGAGTGCTCTCTCTAGTTTGGAAGTGAGATCCTGCCTCAAGTGGAGGAGTTTAAATACCTTGGGGTCTTGTTCACGAGTGAAGGAACGATGAAGCAGGAGATTGACAGGCGGACCGGTGCAGTGGTTGAATTTACCATACAATCTACGTCCCAACCCTCACCTATGGTCACAAGCTTTGGGTAGTGAGTGAAAGGATGAGATTGCGGGTACAAGCATCTGAAATTAGTTTTGTCTGCAGGGTGTCTGGACTCTCCCTTAGCGACAGGGTTAGGAGCTCGGACATCCGGGAGAGACTCGGAGTGGAGCCGCTGCTTCTCCATGTCGAGAGGAGCCAGTTGAGGTGGTTCAGGCATCTGGTCTGGATGCCTACTGGACACCTTTCTGGTGAGGTGTTCTGGGCATGTCCAATGTAGAGGAGGCCCCGGGGCAGACCAAGAACATTCTGGAGAAACTAGATGTCTCAACTGGCCTGGGAACGCTTCAGTATAGCCCGGGGGAGCTGGAAGCAGTGAATGGGGAGAGGGAGGTCTGGGTTTCTTTACTCTGACTGCTTCCCCCGTGACCCGGACTCGGATAAGCGGTGGAAAATGGATGGAAATGGATGGATGGATAGATAAATAGGTAGATGTCAAATGGATGAATAAATAAATAGATTGACAGGTAGATAGATGCTGGATATGTAGGTGGATAGATGGATTATAGGTAGATGGATGATAGGTAGGAGGATGGATAAATAGGAAGATATATATAGATACATATTTGGATGGTTGGGTAGACAGGTAGATAGATGGCTGGATATGTAGGTGGATATACAATTGGTTACATAGATGGATGAATGGACAGGTAGGTGGATAGATGCATGAATTTGGTAAGTAGATGAAAAATGTATGAACGGATAAACAGGTAGATAGTTGGATAAATAGGTCGTTAGATGTGAAATGGATGAATAAATAAATGGATAGGTAGACAGATGACTGGATATGTTGGTGGATAGATGGATTGATAGCTGGATGATAGATGGATATAGCTAGGAGGATAGATGTATGATTGGTAGGTGGATGGATAAATAGGAGGATAGATATATAGATAGATGCATATTTAGATAGGTGGATAGATATATGGATAAGTAGAATAGATGAATAGATATATAGTTGGGTGGATAGGTAGGTAGATATGTAGATGGACAGATGGTTGGATGGATAGGTAGGTGGATAGATAGATTCGTAGGTAGATATGCAGGTGGATAGATCGAAGCATAGGTGAATATATATGTAGGTGGATAGGTATATATGGATGGATAGGTATATAGATGGATAGCTGGATGGAAATTTAGATATGTGGATAGATGAATGGACAGGTAAAATGAAGGATGGATAGATGTATGATAGATAATAAGGTGAGTATATATATAGATGAATAGATAGATGGATAGGTATTCAGATGGATATGTGAATGGATATTTAGATGGATAGATGTATGGACAGATAGACAGAGATGGATGGATATATGATAGATAGATATTAAGGTGGGTAAATCGATAGCTGAAAAGATAGGTGGATAGGTATGTAGATTGATAGATATTTAGATAGGTGGATGGATGTATGGATAGGTAGAAGGATGTTTAAATATGTAAATAAATAGGTGGATGGATATTTAGATAGATGGATAGATGTATGGACAGAGAAGGATGGGTGGATATATGATAGATAGACATTAAGGTGGGTATGTCGATAAATAGATGAATAGATAGGTGGATATGTATGTAGCTTGATATTTAGATAGATGGATGGATTTATGAATAAATATGTAAATAAATAGGTGGATAGATGGATGCATTGGTAGATAGATAGATAGACAGACAGACATACAGGTAAATAGACAGACAGGTAGATAGATGAATGGATGAATAGATAGATAGATAGGGAGGTAGGTAGGTGTGGATAAAAACACACATTGGTAGGTGGATTGTTGACTCCGAAGTGTCCATAGGTGTGAGTGAATGTATGTGTGTGTGTGTCACCTGTGAAAGACCTCCAGGGTGTGTTCCTGCCTTAGTTGTATATAGTTAGTGGGGTAGATCTGTAGACGGATGAAAAGACAGAGCTGCAAGCAGGTAGATCGGTAGAGTGTATGTTTGTAGAGTGATGTTTAATTAGAGTCACAGATCAATGGTAAAATATTATTACAGATTATATGGGAAAATAGCTGGTTGTATAGATAGTTGTAGCTAGATAACTTGGTATATCTACAGAGGGGTGGATAATTGGATTTACAGATAAAAGCATGGATGGATAGATAAAGTTGTAGGTAGGTAGGTGGATTTGTAGAGTGATGGTTACTTAGAAGTTATAGATAGATGGAGTCTTTATAAAGTAGGTCTTTAGTAAAGGTGTGTGCTGAATTATTCCCGTCAAATATTAAGGAGCTGCTGCCTAGTGACAATAGAGGCTACAAATGTGGCCTGAATGTATGGAGTGTAGTAGATATTGTAAATGGAGAACAGCTGACTGGTCTCAAATTAGGTGCACAGGAGCCTCCACCAGCCATTCTTCCATCAGGGTACGTTGGACAAGAGGGCGGCCATTAACTAGTAGAGAGGAATAGAGAGATGGCATAGTTTGTATTTATGGAATATAGAGAATATGAATATTGTTGGAGTGTGACAAGTAACTCCAGCAGATCTAAATACAACAGCCAAACAAAAAGGAGTGAACCATCAGGTAAAACAGACATGAGGGCACCCTGAAACACTGGCATCCTCCCGCTACACCATCAATAAATCTGAGTAATCATGTGTGAGCAGTGGGACAACAGCACCAGCCTTTGTTTACCACAGTTCTCTATGTCAATGAACACTTGGATATACAGACGGAAAGGTTAACAATAGAAAGGCTGAAATATTGAGATCCTGAGGACACTACCCCTGCTCCTTGCAGCCCATTAGTGGACTATTAGCTACACTTTCTTATGTAAATGGACATAGAAGAAAAACACTCTTCAAATAGCAATATCCTTTTTATTTATTCATATATATTTAACAAATTGTTCTTTGTATTTTGAATCTAGGTTCATTGGTTCATTTCTCTGACCTATTTTGTTGCAAATATTTCTTTCACACTTTTACACATACATATATATAAAACCTTAAGAGGAAACATCACTCAGAAGGGGCACACATCCTACTCTGGTCAACACAGGAGAGTAAAGCAGTATCTATATATCTCACAAACAATTATTATTATTATTTTGGTCAGGTGTTTATAATCTCATTGATTGGGGACGTAAAATTTCAACACTTCAACCCTGTCTTGGAGACGTACATAAACAAGCACTTTAGTGCCACGCTAGCTTACATGTAAGTTCTTTTCTCTTTTTTCATATTATACTTAGATTGTTTCTTTGTTATATTTTGAAAGCATTTATACAAAATATCACGTTGAGCTTTTTATTTTTATTTTTCTATAGGAAACTGACAAAGGTGTTGAATTTCTATGTTAGTCACACTGAGGAACAAGCTTACATGGAGAGGCTCTATTCCGCCCTGAAATCCTTCAAGTATCTCTTCCGTTTCATTGTACAGTCTCGCATCCTTTACCTTAGGTGAGTCTGCAGTCTTACATGTGTACACTTTTTAAAATTGATTTCTGTGGGTCGGTTGTGGTGGGATAGTCTACGATATATTGACAAAATTATTCACTCACCCATCCAAATTTTTGAATTCAGGTGTTTCAATCACATCCAAAACCAAGCACCTAGGCATGGAGACATGTTTCTAAAAAGCACTGAATTCCAGCATGGCACTGTGATAGGATGCCACCTGTGAAACAATTCTAGTTGTGAAATATCCTAGCTACTAAATATTTTGCCATCAGCTGTCGGTGGGATTATAAATGGAAGCAATTGGGAACTGCATAAACTCAGCCATGAGCTGGTAGGCCATGTAAAATGACTGAGTGGGTCAGTAGATACTGATGTTGCTAACTTGCTGCAGAATCAATTGATACAGACCTCAAATCTTCGTATGGCCTGCACAAGAAAAGTGTGTAGATAGCTTTGTGTAATGGGCTGCCATGGCCAAGCAGCTACATCCAAGCCTTACATCACAAACTGCAATGCAAAGCAACAGATTCATTGTTGTAAACCATGCCACCATTGGGCTCTAGAGCAGTAGATAGAAATCCAATGTACGAGTCGGAGTTTGGCAGTTGCTAGAAGAACAGTATTTGTCTGACTGCACTGTGCCAAATGTAAAGTTTGGAGGAGGATTAAATTGTGGGGTTGTTTCTCAGGAGTTGAGCTTGGGCCCTTAGTTCCAGGCAAAGAAACTCTTAATGTTTCAGAAAACCAAGAGATTTTGGACAGTTGCATGCTTTCATTCAATTTCAACTTTGTGGGAACAGTTTGGGGATGGCCCCTTCCTTTTCCAACATGACTGTGCACCAGTGCACAAAGCAAGGTTCATAAATACATGGATGAATGGATGAGTGGGTTTGGTGTGGAAGAAATTGACTGGTCTGCACAGAGATTTTTTTTTCAATATTTGCATTGTTTTTTATCATTATTATTTTTTAATTGCTTGTCCATGTTTTAATTTTTTATATTAAACATAAACTCGCATGCCAACTAAAATACAAACAAACATCACCCAGACACTAAAAAAAAATATAAATGCAAATGCTAGCTGGAGCATAGCTGGAGTTGAATTCATGAGTGTTTATCTTGTGAATATATTGTTATATTGTACCATGTGCAAAATGAAGCATATACATGTGTGTGAATGCTCTGTATAGTTCAATAAGAAAGGGAAAATCTGTGCCAAAAAACGGCAGAGAATATAACCAATAAATCCAAAATACAAAGAAAATTATTGACTAACAAATATTGTACAAAAAAAATCATCTAACAAATAACAAAACTTCAGTTTCTAATGAGTCCTGGAAATGTAGTATTTTGTGTATTCAAAAATAAACTTTTAAAACAGATGGAAATACACATACATAGTTCAGTCTATTTCTTTTCCACATATTTAACCCTTGGAGTTGGCACTCCTGCCAGCAGGATTAATCAGAACTTGCACCAAACACTAGAAACGTAATAAACATACTCACAGAAACCTTGAAGCATCTAATTTTCAAATATATGGAAGTTGAAAAGAAATTTATTTTTACCTGGTTATTATAGAAAGATAAGTAGCAAGAGGCATGTCTCTCTTTGAGACTCAGATCACAACCCTTGATGGCTTACCCATTCATATACATATGATAATAGCATGATAATCCAGCCATTCTTATTGGAGGATTATGATGTGTAAAAACACAGTTTTAGTCATATAAACAAATTCACATGGCTGTGTTTTCACACTGACTGCAGAGATCCAAGTCACGCAGTTACGCATTGTGGTTGCCCGAGGAGGAATGGCTTCATTTTGTGTTGGCTTCATTTCTGCTGCTTCCAAGCAGTCGTCTGAAACTCATACGTATAGCTGTGTCATTGCTAGATAACTGAAATAGCACCGTTTACACACAAACATTCAGTTGGTCTCACTAATGGGGTGGGGTGGGGGCTAATGGGCCATTATCTTTGACAGTGGGGAGGGGATTTCTCACCTGTGGTTCACACCTATCTCATGCATAGTCAATGTGTGAGCCACAGGTATTGAGGAAAACAGATTCAAATTCATAGCAATATATATATATATATATATATATATATATATAATAAAATTACATAAAATTATGTATAAAAAATAATTAGGCAACAACCATGTGTAGGCAACACCCATGCCTACAGGATTCAGAGTTCTTAAGAAACTCCATAAATGTTTACAACATGTTTTTTCACTATTTATCAGCACTTTGAATATAGTTTTTATAGGAAGTCCATGTTTAGAGTTAATTTAAACAAAGAAAAAAAAACAGATGAATAACATGCACACTTCTCTCACATTATTGTTGCTGGGTTTGTTCTGAATATTACATGTGTAGCTTTTTTGAGAACAAACTTTTTTTAGATCATCTCAGACATGGCTGAAAGGTCTCATACACCATGGGGTTAACAGGTGGTACTAAAAGAGATACAATAAATAAAAAAAACATTTAATTGAAAACAATAACATGACTAGAATCATTCATAAATGCACCCAATTACCAATTGTTGAGGATTGTGCTTTAAGTTGAGCTGTTATGTGTTCCAGTTTGACTATATTTTGAAAACTCCATAAAATCCAAAAATCCATAATTGATAATTGAGGGGTAATCCAGAGTTGTATAATGGTTTTCTTGATAGCTATAAAACCTGAAAATACCATACCAATTTGCTTAATCAAAGGTAATTGAAATATTGAGTCATCATTTAGGTGACTTAAGTGTGGCAAAAGTGGAATGGTGAGATCCAATAGATTGCACAATATGCCTACTAAAAGGAGAGCACTAGAGAGTGATCAACATTCCCAGGCTGGAGGTTCTGTTCAGCTCCCGCTGCCTCAGCAGGGCAGCCAATATACTGAAAGACTCCTCCCACCTTGGACACCATCTTTACCAACAGTTGCCCTCAGGAAAACGTTTCAGGTCCATCACATCCAGGACAAACACACTAAAAAACAGCTTTTACATTTTAGAAACATGCATGTTTCTATTGTTTTTGTTGTTTAAGCACTTTAAGGATTGCTGCTCAATTTCGTTGTACATGTGCAATGACAATAAATGCTATCTATCTATCTATCTATCTATCTATCTATCTACTCCAGAAGACCATATATTTGCTACTTTGGAGCATTCCCAAAACATATGAATAAAAGTACCAAGTGCTGAATGACAAATGCTGCAACCATAACAAAGTTTCATTCCTATATGTGTTGCATAAGCCTTGTGAATAATTCTGTAATGAAGAAGTCAATGAGTGAGTGAGGTTTCACTTAAATTGGACCATTTAGTTTCCCAATCCAAAAAGGGGCTGTAGAAGAAAGCTCTCTTCCCAAAGTTGTTCAACAATCAGTGGTTTAATATGCTACTAGAGTATATATACTTATATATAAATGAAACCCTTCCTCGAAGATTATTACCCGGCCTTATGCAGTCCACCAAAGGATGTGTTTTGGAAGCATTGTACCATAGAACTCCATATGCTCGGAGTGCAGAACGAAGTTGTAAGTAAACAAAATAAGATGAAGCTGGAAGATTAAACAGCACCTGAAGCTCATGAAATGATCACAAAAAAAACTGCAAACTGTCTCCTATGTTATTTACACTTAGAGAAGACCAAAAATAATTAAAAACTTAAAATTATGCCACAAAGTGGTTTGTATGTAAGGTTGACTTGTCTGACAATCTGCAGATTTTCCCAGCTACAAAGAATGGAATTTTTTTTATTAAGGTACTCTTCAATCTTTTTAGAATCTAAAAACAAAAATCCAGAAAATCACATTGTATGATTTTTAGTAATGAACTTTCATTTAAAGGCATGAAATGAGTATTTGATCACCTACTAACCAGCAAGAATTCTGCCTCTCACAGACCTGTTAGTTTTTCTTTAAGAAGCCCTCCTATTCTGCACTGTAGTGGAGTATGGATCAAATCAAATGAAGAAATAAAGACATGGAAAGTTCTGAATAAGAACTCTCCACTTTAACAAGGATTTTTGTGTTTGGAACAGAATCCACATTCCACAGAATTTTGTGTGTGCGTACGAACTCACATCAAAGGACTCACCAGGACGCCTGCCCATGGCCCCCTCATCTCCGCCATGAATGAAAGATAACAAACCCGTTTATTATGCTCTTAGGCAGAGGGGAGATCAAACAAAGTGGGGAATAACTGTGGGTGACAATTCGGCTTTATGGCTGTGGCGCCTAAATGGCGAAACTTATCTCGTGTGAAAATCAACAGATGGCAGCGCTGACTTAACTCGAGTTGACCTCCGGGTAACCCATCCGCACAGGACGAACAGCGTGGACCAACAGCGACCCCAAGTGGACGTTTGCGAAATCGTGTTTCGCCCTACTAACTCCTAAATGCACACCGAGCAACGAGTGTTCATGAACATTGTTTTATGCAAATATGTATTAATGTCAGCCCCTTTTGTTGTCCTCAGATGAATGTCTACCAACCAATGAAGTGATGTGTATTACTGTTTCAATCATAAAAGAAAGTTTCTGTCTCTAATTAAGTAAACGAATTTATATCTTCTAACATAATATTGTAGTGGGATGTAATCATAAAGTACCCAAGATATATATACGTAGATGTTTGATATTAATAATCCAGGACACATATTATGCTATACCACAAGTATGTATAGGTAATTTTTATGTTCTTCAATTTTGTGTATACGTGTATCCTTTCTCTCTCTCTCTGAAACGTGAAACAAGTCACGTGAGCCTCAGACCCAGGATCCAATCAAAGGAAGGATACCTCCCAGTTGGACGTGACCGCGCCACCTCTGAAAAGAGTGTGCCCGGACCACGCCACTTCTTCTGCTTCGACTCTTCTTTCTTTCTCTTTGCTTTTACGCTTTCTAATTTGCGCGCTCTCTCTTACGCTCTCTCTCCCTGATTTTCAACCTCTCCAAGTGAGACGTTTTACTCTTCCTTACGCCGACGAAACAAAGACTTTAAAAGGACTTCACTCAGCTTCCCAGGAGATGTCTTGCACTAGCTAGAGTGTGAAAGAAAATTTACCAGTAACGTCGAGTAATTCAGAATAATCCTTTGTTCTTTTATTGTGTTTATGTTTTATCGCCCAACCGAAGTTTAATCTCACGATTTGATCAAAGCAGGTGAAACTTATTCGTGGCCAGAATAAGACATCACCCCTTTAGATTAGTTGATAGCGGATACCTTAGCGTTATAAGCCGAATTCTGAGGGCACCGCTTCTGGAGACTCGAGTGACGAGCTAACGACTCTGAGACGCCACCCCACTCAGGGGAATACCAGCCAGGCCTGCAGTCCTCCGCGAAGGGGAACCCCCGACTGACGTCACCACGTCTAAGACCAAGAGTGTTTGACTCAACCTGGAAGGAATCCCCTTTCCAGCGAGCCTACCTTCAACGACGCGGGGAGGACACGAAGCAAAACCCGGAGCACGGAGGTTAAAACGGCGGGACCCGATGGCTCGGTGAAAATGGCAAAAAAGAGTAAGCAAGCAAACTTCACTCACTTTCCAGGAGCTGGTGCCAAATTAAGTCTCTTGATGCATTTATACATTAATTAAAACCTCAGTTAGCAACACATTAGTCACAAGTCCTAGCGCCTAGCTTATCTTTAAATTCGAATAGGCTTCACCTGCGTTGATGCCGTGAGATCTTGAGATTATGCTATGTTAAGTAAATATTCTTTTTGTTAATAAATATTTCCATTATTTGAAATCAGTGTGTGGAGTCTGTTCATTAAAAGTCTGAAGATCCTGAAGAACTCACGTAGCTAGGCCAATATTCATTCTCAAACTACTTGTTAATGTTTAATTACTTAAGTCAATTATAAAATGTTAATTATTATCATTAGTCAAAGATCAATAATCATAAGAGTTTGAATAAGGTCAACGCTACAAAAACAATATATAAAATTATATATTATATATATATATTTATATATATCATGGTGTATACACAACATACACTACAGCACTAATTACCAGCATTAGTTGCACCTGTTTGAACTCATTACCTGTATAAAAGACATTTGTCCACACAATCAATCAATCACACTCCAACCTCTCCACCATGCCCAAAAAGCTGTCTAAGGACACCAGGGACAAAACTGTAAACCTGCACAAGGCTGAAATGGGCTACAGGACAATAGGCAAGCAGCTTAGTGAGAAGGCAACAACTGTTGGCACAATTATTAGAAAATGGAAGAAACACAGTATGACTGTCAGTCTCCCTCAGTCTGGGGCTCCATGCATGATCTCACCTCATGAGGTAAGGATGATTCTAAGAAAGGTCAGATATCAGCCCAGAACTACACAGGAGGGCCTGATCAATGACCTGAAAAGAACTGGGACCACAGTCTCAAAGATGACCTTTAGTAACAGACTACTCCATCATGGATTAAAATCCTGCAGGGCGCACACAGTACCCTTGCTCAAGACAACAAATGTCCAGGGCTGTTTGAAGTTCACCAATGACCATCTGGATGATCCAGAGGAGGCATGGGAGAAGGTCATGTGGTCAGACGAGACCAAAATAGAGCTTTTTGGTTTCAACTCCACTTGCTGTGCTTGAAGGAAGAAGGATGTATACAACCCCAAGAACACTGTACTAGCCGTAAAGCATAGGGGTGGAAACATCTTACTTTGGGGGTGCTTTTCTGCAAATGGGACAGGAAGACTGCACCATATTGAAGGGAGGATGGATGGGGTCATGTATCACAAGATTTTGGCCAACAAAATCCTTGCCTCAGTAAGAGCATTGAAGATGGGTTGTGGCTGAGTCTTCCAGCATGTCAATGACCTGTTACACACAGCCAGGGCAACTAAGGAGTGGCTCTGTAAGAAGCATTTTAAGGTCCTTGAGTGGCCTAGCCAGTCTCCAGACCTGACCCCAATAGAAAATCTTTGGAGGGAGCTGAAGCTCAGTGTTGCCCAACGACAGCCCCGAAACCTGAAAGATCTGGATAAAATCTGTATGGAGGAGCGGGCCAAAGTTCTTGCTGCAGTTTCTGCAAACTTTGTCAAAAACTACAGGAAATGCCTAACCTCTGTAATTGCTAACAAAGGTTTCTGTACCTAATACCTGTAGTATTAAGCTCTGTTTTTCTGTTGTATCAAATAGTAATTTAATGCAATAAAATGCAAATAAATTGTATAATTTTCTGGATTTTTTTAAAGATTCTGTCTCTCATAGTTGTAGTGTATGTACGATAAAAATGTCTGATACCACTTATCCAATTCAGGGTCACAGTGGGTTCGGAGCCTATCGGAATCACTGTGCAAAAAATGGGAACACATACCATTCACTCACACACATGCATCCTATGGACACTTGAGTCATTAATCAATCTGCCAACATGTGTTTTTGGACTGTGTGAGGAAACCGGAGCACCCGGAAACCCACGCGAACAAAGGGAGAACACACCAAACTCCTCACAAACAGATTTTATTAAAGCTTAATTTTGAAACCTGTGAATCATTGTGTAGTTTAAACAAGACAATTTTTTCAGTTTTAAATGTTCAGTTATTACTTAATTCTTTAGTTAAGTAGGAAATTTAGAGATCATCTGGTGTACCACCTCTTGCTGCTTCATGTCCCACAGTGGTACAGGTACCACAGTTTGAGAACCACTGTTCTATGGGGTTTAAGTCAGGCAAGTTTGCTGGCCAATCAGTTACAGTGATACAATGGTTATTAAACTAGGTATTTGTACTTTTGGCAGTGTTGACAGGTGCCAAATCCTGCTGGAAAATGAAATCTGAAGTGCTCTGAAATTTCATGGTAGATGGCTACACTGACTTTGATGTTGATACAACACAGTGGACAAACACCAGCAGATGACTTGGCTCCCCAAACCATTACTGATTATGAAACCTTCACACTAGACCTGAAGCAGCTTGGATGGTGTTTGTTTCCACTCTTCCTCAAGACTCTGGGACTTTCATTTCCAAATTAAATTTCTCCTTGGCACAAGTAAGACACTTCTGGTATAGTTTCTGTGCCATAAGTGGCTTGACACAAGGAATGTGACAGTTGTAGCCCATGTCCTGGATATATCTGTGCTCTTGAAGCACTGACTCCAGCAGTGTGGTCACTTTTTCCTTCCAATCAACTTTCCATTAATATGCTTAGCAGGAGTGTGTCAATGACTGCCTTCTGGACATCTGTCAAATCAGTCTTCCCCATGATTGTGTAGCCTATTGAACCAGACTATGGGAGCATTTAAAAGGCTTAGGAAACTTTACAGGTGTTTTTGTTGATTATTCTACTTTACTGAGTTAACAAACAAAATGATGTGTGTGTATATATATATATATATATATATATATATATATATATATATATATATATATATATAGCTATTTATCTCTCTTTCTCACTGAGATCTCATGTCCTTTGGAGATGTCTCTCCAAACTCTTCTCTGCTATGCCTCATTTACATAAGAAAGGCTAGCTCTTAGGATCCCAAAATTTCAGCCTTTCTAGTGTTGTGTGCTTATAGCATATTGGGATAATTTATAATAATAGAGTAAAGTGACCTTCAAAGCAACATTCATAAGTGACATATATCATTTTAACCGTCTGGTGTCTGAGGCCTTTCAACATCTGAGTTAAATCTGACATGCCTTAACATTTTTAAAAATACCTAAAGCAGTTTGTTCCCAAAAGGCTACACATGCTAATATTTAGTACAAACCCAGCAACAATAATGTGAGAAAAGTCGGTATGTCTTTCATCTATTTTTTTTTTTTCAAAGTTGCTGATATAGTAAAAACATTGTGGACATAATTTTCTTGTGAGCTCTGAACTTGGGTGTTGGCTACACACTTTTTTTTATTATTATTATTATTTTTTTTACAGCTTTCTTAAAGTTTTACTTCTATATTGTTACAAATCGTATGTGACATTTTTTTCTCAGAACCTGTGACTCACACATTGACTATTCATAATATAGGTGTGTAAACATAGGTGAGAAAAAAATCCCCTACCCGCTGTTAAAGATAATGGCCCATTAGCTGCCATCCCACCCCATCAGTGAGACCAACAGCTCAGACTGAATTTTTCTATTATTGTTTATGACTTATAGAAAAATGAATATTTTAGTTATTTAGCATTGACACAGACTGGAGCAACAACGCCATACATATGGCCTTCACATGACTGCTTGAAAGCAGCAGAGAGCATCCAAACTTAGATGAGCTCTGTGCCTCTGCACAAATACAAAACATTTACCGTCAGCTTCATGAAACTCATTGCTGGAATATACTACTGAACAACCTAGCATAGAAGCAAATCAGTGCCAGACATGCTGCAGAAAAACGAGTCAAACATATTTCACTTAGTCATCACAGTCCTCTGTGGGATCAAGGCGTTACTCAAAACGAAGCCATTCCTCCTCAGGCAGCTAAGCACTCAGTGTGAAAACACAGCCATGTGCTTCTATTTATATGAATAAAATGAACGTTTTCATATGTTGTGGTCGTAATCCTCCAATTACACTGGCCGGATTAGCATGCTATTATCATATGAAAATGAGTGGGTTGGTCATCAAGGGTAGCATTGTGAATTTCAGACAGAAATGTGCCACTTGTGTCTTTCTATAATGACAAGCTAAATATAAATTTATTTGAAAAGAAGACTCTAATGTTTCGGGGGCTATGTTTATTATGTTTCTAGGAAAAGACATGCTGAGTTGCGTAAGTGTTTTGGCACAAGTTCTGATTTATCCTGCTGATGGGAGCACCAATTCCAGAGGGATAAAGGGCTATACATTAAAGCGATATGCAAATCAGCATTCATAATGGATTCACTGCATGTTTTAAAAGATTTTCTTATACTATGTAGTAAAGTGCAGAACTCCAAACTGATTCCATTAAGATGAACTTTTCATTATTTTATTTAAACCACAAGCAAGCATAGAGATGAGATGGCATCCCGTGATAAACAAAACAAAAAAAAAATATATAAGTCCACATATCTAAGATATAGTATTACACAAAAATCCAGGACACTTCAATTTGGCAAATATTCATTATTTAGCCAACTAATATTGCTAAATTGTAACTAATGGTTACAATATTTGTAAACTTACTTTTAACTTTCCTCTGCTATGACAGACTTTCCAACCCAGTAACAAAACATGTATGATCATACAGAACTGTAGCCAAGGAACATAGCTAAGTTAACCATCTAGCAGACTAACACCAGCTAATTCTAATATTAACACGTTAACTTTTTTCAAATGTCTTACCGAGTTACCATGCTGTTTTCCAGCTGTACCAGTTTTTCTGGATCCATTAACCGTATTATTATTAATTATGATCATACACAGGATAAGATAAGAAAATATCCTGTGCCAATCCATTAGAGTTTGACATAGGGCCGACACCACTCTCTTCCTACCTGCATCCACAAAATTTATATTACCACCCTTAGTTCAAATCCTACACCTACTCAGTAAGGTTGCTGTGGTCATTTTTGATCCAATCAGCATATGACTACCCTTAACAATTAAGGTTACTCATGGAATTCTGCCCATGGGTACACAGATCACCCACTGCATCTAGCTATTTCCGCTGTTTATGATAACTTCTTTATAGCACCATGTCCGGCCTCAGTGTATTTAACACAATACGCTATGTGATGTGCAGGTTTCTGCCTACGTTCACCAGCAATTTACAATCTAGTGCTTCACCCCATCTACAAATATTTAGAGCTTGCACATGCTTTTGAATACATTCACCCTCATGCATAAACCTAATCAATATATTACTACAACCACTCATCAATGCATTAACCTCTAGGTGTTTGCTGTTCAACAAACATGCTGAAACCTTTAGTACCTGATTATGCCTCCATGTATTTCTACCCTGCTCCAAAGTAACCTTACAGGATGATAGAATATTCTTCATCATGCCAATCCCTGTATATAATCTACATCTAAGGTCTTCACCTACACACTATACAAGATTTGCATTGTTGGAAGGACGTTGCAAGTTTCTACCAGCAAAAACATAATATGACTTGCCTCCATTGTCCTCTTTGCTCATTGCCAAATGATCTTACAGTTCTCTAGATTCTCCCAAGGAAATCACTGGCCTTGTTTTGCGTGAGATACTGCTGTTGTACACCTGGCGTCCTCTTCCTGCTCACAAATAAATCTAGTCTCCCCCATACCATGCCACACTACTTAAACAATGTCCTTACACTCTCCAGTAATATAGGGATAATTTATTTTTCCATCAAAATATTTATTTTCCTGCACTAGTTTTCTCTTGAATGTCGACAGACTTCCAGACTTGCTTGGTTTAAATTTCAGTCTAGCCAACCTTAGATTATCATTTAACACGGCTGTGTGTAAGGCACAGTAGTCAGAGTTGCCATGTTGTCTCTCCATGCAAACTCTCCCTTCCTGTGACCCACTTAGAGGCCTTAATTACTACCTCCATGGCCATCATAAATGCTAATGGAGAAATTGTACATCCTGCCATTATACCTATTTTTAATCACTGCCACAACATAACAAATTCCCCTGTACTAAAGTAAAACTGAATATCCTCAAACTATGCTTTAACCAGTCTAATAACTTTATCTGGCACTTGGAAAAATTCAAAAGGTTTACACATAAGTTTATGTGGCACTGAGACAAATGCATTAGCTAATTCTAGGAAAACAACATGTAGATGCCTAACCTTACAGGATTAAAGGAGCATGATTTTGCACAACAGTACATTTTGGATTAATATGTTAATTGGGCTGGTCCCAAATACAAGTCCCAATTAAAGGTCCATGTGACACACATTTCAGTCAGATTAATGTGGCTTCCATCACTTTGGCAAAGGCAATCCAAGCCAAGATTATTTATAAAGCACATTTTATATACCGTGGTATGAATTGAGGTCAAGAGCAGCTGAAGCACTGGACAAACAGAGCCAGGTTTACACATATATGAAACCCAAAGATATAAAAGTATGAATTCTCAATAACTTAGTTTGATGGGCATTTTTTTCTATTTAATCTATTTAATAATATTAAGTCAGTAAAATTTATTTGTTTAGCACTTTTTTCAACCTTAATTCTTAATTCAATTCTTAATGCACATGCCACTTGTTTGATTCACATTTTACTCCCCGGTTTTTGGTGGGTTTTTTTTTTAAGGTCTGTGTCTTATAAAATCTAAGCCTGATTTTAATTATCACTTAGTAGAAAGATGTGATGAACCAAGAAGTGCCAGTTAAATTTCCAAATGTCTCTCACTCTCATCTGTGCCCCTGGTGGCTCTTTTTGCCAATACATTTGTAAAAACTTACATTTATTCATAAATTAAATTACTTTTTTGTAGAAAGGGAGTGTTTTCAGTATTGGGCTCTCTAGCGCCCTCATAATAGAGACAAAAGTAATTTTTTCATCTTAGTTTCATAGATAGCAACAAGCCTACATATGATTTTAACATGCACTGGTGGATAAAGTACACAAACCATGTACTTTTGTTAAAGTATAGATACTCAATGTAAAATATTACTCCAGTAAAAATAGAAATCCTAGATTTAGATCTCCACTTGAGTAATAGTGCAAAAGTATTTACCTTCAAATGTGCTTAAGTATCAAAAGTAGAAGTGCCAGGTTTATTATGATTCTATTGTGATACTATAATTTTCATAATAAGATGCATGCTTAATCAATGTCAAATACTCTAGGGTTACTCTTGGTGCACTGGTCTTTAAATAGAATGTCATTAATTAGTCGGGCACTAATTAACACAACAGAAACTGCCAGATAATAATTACAATGAATGTTATATCAACTGTAACATATACCAAATATGTTTGCTCTAAAAACCAACAGAGGTTGCTGAGTATTTAGCCCAATTTATGAGTCTGCATTGAACCTACACTGTAGGGCACACATCAGACCAAACCCTATGCTATAGCTTTACTTGTACCTCTCCAGAAATATAACTAACTATGTGTCACATAGATGCAGACCACAATGACTGTGATTGGTTCGCTGTCAGATGGACATGGATAAAGTTGAACTGAGGAGGTCCAAAAATATGAACTCTTTCACACTACAGAGACTGCAGACAGCAGCAAATTCACTGCCAGTGTGTCATTCATGAGGAAGTCCATGAAGTCCCTTGACCAAGGATCCTCATTATGTGCGCCCCGTTAGCCTCACAACTCAAGCTCAGACAAGAACAAAACAAAACAAAGAGCCATGTGCTCCTAAGCACATGACGAAGGAAAACAAGGGACAAGGCAGAAATACAGGGTGGGCCATTTATATGGACACACCTTAATAAAATAGTAATTGTTGGTGACATTAACTTCCTGTTTGTGGCACATTAGTATATGGGAGCGGGGGAAACTTTTCAAGATGGGTGGTGACCATGGCGGCCATTTTTAAGTCAGCCATTTTGGATCCAACTTTTGTTTTTTCAATGGGAAGAGGGTGAAACTATGGATACTGGAAGCCTGTGCTAGCATTTCTCCTGCGGTGTTGCTATCAGTGTGTGAAGGGAGAAGAGAGTTGTTTTACATCACTTTCAGCCGAGCTCTGCTCCACATCAGTGTTTTACTGGAGCCTCAAACAGCAATATGTTGAAAGTTGTTAAGGTAATTTATCATAATCTCTTCTTCGTATTTGCATGCGTTTCAGTGTCACACAAGACTTTCACTTTCTGCTCTATATTTTACAAAACTGAAAATTGTCACTTCTGTCCCTATAACGACACAAATACACGGACACACCTGACGTTACTGACTTTCTGACGAGTTAATCAAGTCACATCTGCACAGTTTTTCTGTTTCACATTAACTTTAGAAGAAAACAGCCAAACTGTATGGATCATTAAAATTTTGGAACAGGGGAGAGACTGAATTAAAGATCTCACATACCGCACGTTTTTATCAGCCAGACCTTATAAAATATGAAATATAGCATATGTATTTTTACATAAATGTCTGGATCCAGTGATGCTCTGATCATTTATCAAGTCTAAATTACTTCTGGTTGATAAAAGGTGGTACTTGGTTTTAGCAACGTATAAAGAACACAGTTAAAATATAAACTCATTAGTTTCTGTGATGATCATGAGCTTTCTGGTGTAAAAAAGTCACTTTAATACAGGGCGTCAGTTTTGAAGTTTGTTATGAACAGAAAATAACAGGTTTCATTGATAATAAACTGTCAAGAAATGACAAAAATATTATTTTATTATTTTTGCTTAGGGCCAAATGTTGAATGAAAAGGAATCTGTCCAAAAAGGCATTAGTTATTTATCTTGTTAAAGAATATCTGTTTATGTATTAAATTTCAGCAGCATAGTTGCATGGTTATGGAAACATTTTTTGGGCTGCCAACCTACCCCATATGTCCTCTTTTTTGAAAACTCAAATATGGTCACCCTACACAAACAGGAAGTTAATATCACCAAGCATTCCCACATATATATATATATATATATATATATATATATATATATATATTTATAGCCCACCCTGTACACTAAACAGGACAAAACATTACAAATACAATACAAAAATTATAGTTGTCTCAAAAAAAAAAAAAAAAAAAAAAGGTCGCAACAAGGAGCAGGAACATACTGGAAAAATGTGCCTAGACTTTTTGGCTTGATACTTTGTTTTGTTTATTGGATTTGCCTTTTAGACTTCTGGTTATATTTCTGGTTTTGACCTCACTTCAAGTATTGTATTAATTTATGCTGTAAACGGTTAAACACTGTTAAATAAACTGGAGTGATTAATGGCATCTATATCTACTTACAGTCTCAAATATACACAAAAGTTAGTATAAAATCTGCCTTTCTTATTACTTGGTTTTATGTGAAAAAACATAACTGGTTGGTTTGCTTGTTTAAGCACTCTGACTGTATCTGTCCATCTCCTGGTGCCACATTTCATAATGTAGTGGAGTATAAATTAAGATATTTGTCTTTGAAATGTAGTGGATTTAAAGTAAAAAGTATTTCCAAAATGGAAATACAAATTACAGTAATGAATTACATTTACTTCGTTACAGTCCACTACTGCAAATATGTGAAATAAATGTCCTATGCTATATAAGATAATGACATGTAAATATGAGCTCTACACACAGCATATTGGTGATATTCATTTAAATATTCATGGGTATATACTATTCCCCAGGCTCAGTTCTGTATTCATGTGATAGTGAAATCCAGTGTGAGACAGATCTTTTGCCTATTTGTCTTTTGCTTACAATGTGTTTTGCAGGCATTTACAGCCACTCCTCAAATTTGATCATCAAATCATGATTTTGACAAAAATGCTCAGAAACATAAAGAAATTGCATTTAAAACACACATTAAAGAATAAAATAATTGCTTTAAAAATGATAATTTCACATATATTTATATATTTATTTATTTTTTGATTGGAATATATCAGGTAAGGCATTGCGTCCCCTGCCTCTCCTTACTGCACGTCTCTGTTCCTACAAAATTATCCTCACTCTGAGTTAGGACAGTCAGTATCTGTCCCCTATCACTGGATGAATGCCAGCCCTAACTTGAGTATTCAAAATAGGACTTTTATTTTGAATAGACAATTTTCTGTTCATAAACGTTACTGGGTGTGGGTGAGCCGGTCACTAGTCCTGCTTTAATCATTAGATTTTGCACTCTTTCTAAATCCTTGTTGGCTCAGTAGTAAAATAAAATTTAAGAGTTGGATGTTTTTTCCCCATTGTATATTAATATAATGTGTTAGCTAACAGCTGACTAATCAGCTTCATGAGTTCTTCATCTGGAATGGTTTTCAGTGAACAGCTGTGGCCTCGTCAAGAGTTAATTTTTAGATTTGCTCACCTTCTTATTGTGTTTGAGACAATAACTTGGGTTGTGCAGAGGAAGGGTTGGTACAGTTTTATATAATTAATAGTCCTATTCTACCAATGACTAAATAGAAGTTGTGTCGAAACTTTTGACTGCTATTGGATATATGTACATGTTCCCCAGTATTACAACTGAATTAAACAAAAGTCTTCATAAATTAAAAGTTATAAAACCTTCAAGGTGCTCTTTTTAAACTTGCAGTGAGTTGCCTAAATCTGTTCCTCAGAATCTACTGTTGAAGAATAATCTATTTGCTCACTCACCTTTGTAATAGTGGATATATATATTTGGTTTTAAACATACACACACACACACACACCCACACACACTTGCGTAAACATGTTTTCTCCTCCTTTGCCATAGTATATTAACTGTAATTGTGCTGCACTCTTCACATTCACAGTCACATGACATGTTGTGCAGTCAGCTGTGCCAACGTGTTAGTTCATGCAGATATTATACAGAAAACGACTTAGGAAATGTTAATAATGTTATTAAAATAATATTTTATGGAAAACCACAAGAATCTGAAGTATTATAGTCTTTATTATGTTAGTAACTGTAATGTGATACAAAATATATAACAGTATTTTTTTACATTACGTATTTACAAAAAAAAGTAATTACGTCACTGTAACATGTTCCTTTCTATAGTGTTACCACCAACAACGGTGTTAACTATCTTATTAACTTCTAATTTTATTAACTTCTACACCTAATGTTAATAAACAGAAATATACCCAACACCAGCACTGCACAAATTTTAATTGCCAATGTGCCCTTTTGTTGGCCTTGATCAACAATATTCTCTGATTGTGATGAATGTGAGCCCATCATGAAATTAAACATTCTCTGGTCATGGTCCCTCCAGTTGGTGTAGTTTACTGCAAAACAACACTGTGTCATTGTTGTCTAGTGTGAAGAGTACTGTTTTCTGCCCTTTTGTTGGGTGAAAGCATTGCACAGAAACCTGTCTACTGATCCATTTTAATATCATATAAACATATTTATTAATGATTAATTTATTAATAAAGAAGTTTATTAATGTTAATTTAACCATTCATGACCTTGTTATGAAGTGTTTATGAAAGATTTAATTAATGTGTTATGTAGACACCCTTCTTATAAAGTGTTACCAATTTTTTTGCTGTTTCATGTCTCTTAGATTTTATGGAAACAGCGAGGATGGGAATGAGTTTTTCAACTCCATTCATACCTTTTTCCTGTCCATCAATACATTAATGGACAGGCCTCTGGATGAGGCTGTGAAGATAAAGGTGAGTGTGCAGGAATAGAGTAAATTGTGGAGCATTTTGAAAATTAAAAAAAACCTGAAATACCTGTGGTTATAGTAGGGTCTGCCTGTGAAATCATGGTATGTTAGAACTATGTAGCTTTATTTAAACTCTGGGGAGACAACAGAATCTAATGGAAGTCCAGAAGGTCAAGCTGAATGTGGGGCCTGGCCCCACCAGATGTCGCTGTGAAGCTGTGTGTGACATAATCAATAATTCCATTAATATAACAGCAGTCAGGTATTATTCACCTATGTTTGAGAAAAAAAAAATAGGAAAATGAGGGAGCCTTTTTGAATGGGCATAAAGGAGCTGATGCAATTAATAACAGTACAGTATAAATTACAGATGCTAAATTACAGGTTTTAAAACTGATTATTTATATATAGTTTTTTTAAATAAATATTTTGTTCTGTATATGTCTGTTTATCCTTAAGCCAAAAAAGAAGGGAGAGTACTAGTGGAGAGTCAGGTCCAACTGTCAAAAAATGCTCACATTTTGGCTCACAGAGTTCAGGTAGTAGGGCACTCCTATAAAATTTAGCTTACAGCCCCAGGAAAGTCTAGAGTGCCTCTGCTTTTAGCCACTACTAACAAGGCGTAAAGTGAATGAATCACGTTTACAAGATAATAAAAGTTACCTTTAGTACTTTATAGCCCTGTCGTCTGCTAACCCCTACTGTAACTCTTGCGCGTTGTTCTGTAAATGTGTGCATTTCAGGTTTTATTGATGAGGTGCATTTAGGTGCAGTAATTGAGGAAGTTTTTGTGCAGTTCATCTGAAACTTAATGGCTTCCATAAAATCCAGTTGTGTTAGCCTACATTTTTAAAAGAGAAATCTGTAATACTGACTATATTTTACAATGAGAACTACAATACATTTTTAAAAGAGTGGAGAGATCAGTCTGCATCCTCCTTGTCCTCCCAAGACTTGAAGCTTGATTAGGTTGCCAGTTTGAGGAAAATTGAACATACATGAACAAGCAAGAGACGAGTTTAAAAACTTTGGAACATAATAACTAATATGAATGTGCATAATCGACTTATCTACACAGAAGTGTTAATCATTTCAGTAAAACATACTACCTGTGCTAGATAAAGACAAAAAGAGTGGTAAAGCAGCAACCATCATTTTCCCAGCATTTACAAGCCTTGTCCAAATCCACATTAAATATTTTGACTAGACAAGGTTATTTATCTATTTTCCCTTCCACCATAGATAATTCTAATAGGCAGATTTGTGTTGATTCATAATTATTTAATTCAAACATTTCCTTTCACCTTAAATGTGTCCATTTAAGAATCTTATTGAGGTTATTCACCAGCTTCTTGAATTCTCTATTCCACATTAAGAGCTGAAGAAACTGCTAACTTTAAAATTTTTAAAGCAACTCTTATTTCACTTTATCCATTTAAAACAAACAAACCAGTTGTACATCATGTCACTAAACATTTACTTACTACTTAAAGGCAAAAATTTAAAGAGCCTCTGCCATTTTCCCTTTGTTTACAGCTTTTAATGTCTAAATCCACATTAAACGGAATAGACAAAGCTGGTGTTATTTTCTATTCAACAATAAATGTCAGATTAGGAGACAGATCCTTGCTTCTTTTTCAAAATTTTCACAGTCAAGCGTTTTTTTTCCCATATCTAAAAATTGGCGTTATTATCCAGCTTCTTGAATATTTTTCACCTTAAACACACAGATATGTGACATTAAAGATAGCGCTTGGTTTTATAAACAAAACTCGCTTTGAAACAATTTATTTTTTCCATTTTATCCGTTTAAAACACTGAACAAAGTGTACACTGTGTCACTGAAACATCTACCTGATAAAGAAGGCTTATATTTGTTGTGTATTACCAAGCTTGCATTCTCAATTGCACATTAGATAGGCAAACAAGCAAGGCTTTTTAAACACTATTCTTACTCCTTAATTTGTTTAAAACACACACACCACAGAGAAGCACATTAATCTGCTTTACATTCCTTAAAACAAACTTTGTATTTACACCTTTCAGTCATGTTGATATTCACCTTCATAAAAAAAAAAAAAGTTACACCTTTCAATCATCACTATGCCTCTATGCCTTAATTTCTTTATATAAAACACAAACTGTGGAGTTAACTCCTTTAATCTATGTGCTTCTGTACTTCTATACATGTTTTAGAAATTATTTGCTGTTACCTGTTTGGGAGAAAATTATAGTCAACTCTGGATCTGTCTTGGTAGTTTTATACTTTAAAACCATGGCCAATATCTCCTCTCATCTTTGGTTATGGAATTTTTAAAAAGGCATTGAGGCTTTTTGGGTAAGGTAAAGTCTAACATTACCTCTGTTCACTTGTTCACTTCATAGCTGCAAGATGCTATGTTTGTGGCCCTGGCAACCCAGTGTGTAGAGACTGTAATGTGACTGGACAGAGGGCAGGATCTCAGGCTGAAATCTCACACGACCTTCACTCAGGACTGGGCATTTATCAAAGAGAATAAACTGCTTCAAAGATCGCGAAACAAAATGTATAGATAACTCAAACAATTCTGCATTTTTTTTCTCAGGGGGCTATTTTGAAGTACCTTCCTACCATCATTAATGATATCCAGCATGTTTTTGATCCAGTTGAACTCAGGTAAAGTTAAATTGACAGTTATTATTTTGTATTGTTCATTATAATGTGTTTATAGATTCATTTTTTCAGATTTTTGTTTTCTTTATTTTTGTCTTTCAGTTTTTTAGAAATAAGTTTACTTAAACCAGTTGAGTTTTTGAATGCATTAGAGCAGGGGTGGGCAATCTTATCCGCAAAAGCCCAGGGTGGCTGCTGGATTTTAGTCCATTCAGGCCAGTGCACAACTGATTTCACTCCGGTAATTAGTTGGTCTCTTTAAAACAACCGATCCTGTGACCTCCTTGTTGGTTAGAACAAAAACCAGCAGCAAAACCAGCTCTTTGCAGATAAGATTGCCCAATCCTGCATTGCAGTATCCATGTTTATTCATTCTTTGCAAATCTCTCCTGAAATGATTTTGCTGCTGAAGTGTTCTGCTGTCTAAGTTTATTGAGAGTATTCCAGACTCTCAACTGGTGAGGCAGAAGTTGGGCTGTATGGTGAAGATTGTGGAGAGTGACATTTTCAGACTGCCAGGTGAATAAACCCTTGAAAATATAAAAAATATGCATAAGGTCATAATTTTTTATCATTATATCATTTCTGTACCATATTTAAGTTTGCATGAATATATATATATATTAGGTGGTGTGTACATAATTTTTGTACATTCATCCAATGCACATTCTATTTGTTTCGTTTGTCAAGACTTCCAAGAGAGAGGTTTCAAGAGGCTTGAATGCTCTGTAGTGTATAGCAAATTAGATCTTAAGTGGGGATATCATCAGTTGGAGTTAACCCCAGAGTCCAGGGAGATCACTACATTTGCAGTGAACAATGGATTGTACAGGTACAAGAGACTAATATTTGGTGTCCCGTCAGTGAGAAATACCAGCACGAGATAGCAAATGAACTGGCAGGCATCGAAGGAGTTGAGAACATCTCAGATGATGTGATAATACAAAGACCAGAAAATATATGAAAAATGCTTGCAAAAATGTCAGTTCAACATGGACAGACTTGTATTCATGGGAATACTGCTGATACAAAAGGGCATCGGACCAACAGAAGAAAGAGTGAGAGCTGTAGCAGAAGCCAGAGAACCAAGGAATACTGCAGAAGTGAGAAGCTTTCTTGGACTAGTAGGTTCAGCAGCAGATTCATACCACATTGTGCAACACTGTGAGCAACTAAGGCGCTTGACCCGAAAAGAGACTACATTTAAATTTGGGCCAGAGCAATAACAGTCATTTGAAGCTTTAAAGTCTGAGTTAGCAAAAGCAGGTACCTTAGTGTATTTTGACAAAGAAGCCCAAACCAAAGTAATAGCAGATGCAAGCCCTGTAGGTCTAGGTACAGTGCTAGTACAAAAATAGAATAGAACAAGTAGAATCAAACATATCAAAACAACATCAAAATGGGCGCAGGCCAATGGAGAAGTGGAATACCAAAAGGCATCACTGATGAAAAGAATTAGGATTGCTCATGCAGAAGGACTGGAAGCGAGAATTGAGAAAATATAAACTGTTTATTGCAGTATTGAGCATCCAATTACAGGGAAAAGTCCAGCAGAACTCCTGTTTAACTGAAAAATAAGAGGAAAGTTACCAGACGTGTGAGTCAAACACAACAGCATTAAATGTTTGTGACAGACGCTGAACAAAAAGACACAGTACTAGTTCAACAAGACAAAGTGGACAAGTTTACAACACCATTCAATGTAACACCACAAAGTTGTGAGGAAATTTGGAAACTAAGTTGTTGTTCAATCTCCAACTGGAGTATGTTATCGCAGAAATACAACACATGTAAAGAAGTGAAACACAAGAGAATAAACAGGAACACCTTAGACAAGAAGAAATACCTAACAAAGAGGAAAGTACACTCAAATACCACAAAAAGGCTCAATAAGACTGGAAATTTCAATAGCGACCAGACCCCAGAGGGTCAAAAAGACAAGTCAGAGACTCTGATTTTGTGTTAAAGTGACACAGTAATGTGTTTATCAGTGGCGATTGCTCTAAGACTGCAAGGGAAGCTCAGCTTCCCCTAAAATGTCAAAAAATAAGTGATCAAATATATACTGTTGTGTGTACATGTCATTGAATAAATATGCACTACAACGCGATTTTGTTCAGAATCAGCTTCTTATCACGCGGCTTTCCTCTCAATCATTTGCGCAGATTCACAGTGATTTAAACAGTGCGGACGCTGAGCGTCCACAGATTTCAATAGCGAAGTGCAGTGAAACGAGACGAGTCATTGGATAAATGCTGGCTTTTGTCCCGCCCATCGGATGCTCAGCGTCTCTGGGGGTCTATGGGGCAGTGGGTTGGCCTCGGCTGGCCCGGACGCTCAGCTTCTGCATGATGATTGGATGATCTGTCTAAGGCTGAATCCCTTTTTGACAGCGAAATGAGCGAATCAGCGATCCTTTGGTTTAAAGATCCGTGGGAGCATTACATTTTCATTCAGTTTTGAGTTGAACCAAACTTTCTTAAACCTCTTAGTGGCATTTTCTTTGTTAAAAACGACTAGTGACAAATCGAGCTTCTATTTCTGGTGGGTTTTTTTGGAGCTGCTTGTGCTTGGAGACTGACTTCTTTCACTCTTTCTGACTTCTATCGCAGTTTCTAGCAGGTGCTGCTGAGCCCCTCCACATGCTCAATAAAGTATATTGATTTAATTCAGTGTCAAAGTGTAATAGTATTGAGGCGGACACACAACAACAACTCCCAAATGAAAGAACACAAACAGCTCCCTTTTTCTTCATTGTTACTCAGTACACTGTGCATGGATCTGATTATACCATCTCAGGACAGACCCCATGTGTCATTTAAGCCCATTTTCAGAATCAAATGAAATAAAAAGTGCTTAATATTTTGTACAACTAATTGTTTTAACCAATTCAGCAATTTGCTCCTTCCAACACATTTTTATTAAAATTAGTTGCCAGTGTTGAGGTAAACCCACATATATGTGTGCTGCCTTAGGGGAACTCACACAACGTTCTGAAAAAGCTTTGGTATTTTGGGGCCTTTCAGGTTTGTCCCATTTTTGCTATTTTCAGCCAATATTATTTAGTAAGTACTGAAATGTAAGTACTGTAATTTTAGCTAACATAAAATCAGATATTGCTATTTTGATTAGTGTAAATTAAGAAGTGATATTTTGTTGATTTATGCTATTTTCCTTCAAATGGAAAGTTGGGTTTTATGAGGTATCTCACGAAGCTAATATAAATAAATAAATTCATTCATTCATTCATTCATTATCTGTAACCGCTTATCCAAGTCAGGGTCCGCGATAAATAAATTTGATTTTGCTAAATTGCAAAATTTTTAAAATAATTTGCTAATTTCTTTGCTAAATAATTTAAAATGGTGAAATATGTACACTGACAGTTTTCTGATGCATTCTACATTAGTCTAATGAATGGACAGCTCAATATTAGTAACATTTTGCTTTATTTCAAGGTGGCTTCAATGGTACAATGCTACAGACAAACCAAGTTAATTTTGAATGAGAATAATTCAAAATGTTAATTAATATAATGTATAGTCACATTGTGAATATATTTTTTATGGAAGGGACAAGTTATATACATACATATGGATACTATTCACGCTAGAATGTGTTTTTTTTTTTTTTTCAGGATTTTCAGACCTCAAGGACAGGCTCTATACACAGTATCACTACAAATCAAAGAACACTTTATTGGAAAGAAACAATAATCATTTAATAGACATTAAACACAATTATTATAACCTCACAAACGGGGATCAGTGCAGATGAAACACTTATGAGTCTAATCAGTGGCTAGGCTATATGGCTTGTGTGACTAATATGATCTAAACTAATGAAAGTTAAAAGTAAAATGTACCAAGGGACTAATTAGACATCAGCTCTGAAAATTATATTTGAGGCTTACTTGACGTAGTTCAACCAACCGATGGGCAGAGCGATTCACACACAGTTGCAGCAAAGGGTCCAGGCCCTGGTTCGGTTCTGTTCTCCCGGTGGAAGCGGCTAAGGAGGTGTTACCTCCAGGATGGGCAGGCCTTAGAGCGGTGTGACGTCAGTTGGGATTCCCTTTTGGGATAACTGTTGCTGTCCTGGTTGGGAGTTCCCCGAAAGAGGGGACGTTGAAAGAAGCTTCTTTTTGGTCAAGTTCAGAGGTGGCGTCTGGATGTTCTCACACAGTAAACTGTCCGTCAAGTCCGTAAGTCTGTCCGTCAAGGACATATTTTAATAATAATAAATTTTTATTTGAAAGCGCCTTTCAAGTGACCCAAGGACACTGTACAATAAATAATAAAAATAAAATAAAATAAAATAAAAATGAAAATAAAAAGTTAAAAAAGAAGAAGAAAGTCAATAAAAGGTAAATGCACATACAAACATAAAATGGCCATAGAGACATATACATAGTATCATCCATATGCTAGTTTAAAAAGATGAGTTTTTAGTCTGGTTTTAAAAACATCTACAGATGAACAAGCCCGCAGTTCATCAGGAAGACTATTCCACAGCTTTGGACCCGCAACACAAAATGCTCTATTTCCAGAGGTGCTTAGCTTAAAATGTGGGACCTCAAGCAAATGGAGGCTTGAGGACCGAAGAGTGCGCACTGGAGAGTATGGTTTCAGTAGACTACTTAGGTAGGAAGGGGCAAGGTCATGCAAGGATTTAAACACCAACACAAGCAATTTGTACTGTATTCGGTACTTCACTGGAAGCCAATGAAGACGACTTAGGACTGGAGTAATATGCTCCCAAGATCTTGTATGGGTCAGCACCCTAGCAGCAGAGTTCTGGACATACTGCAACCTACTCAAAGCCCGAGCAGGGAGGCCACACAACAGAGCATTGCAGTAGTCAAGTCTAGAAGTGACAAATGCATGGACTATGGTCTCGGCAGCAGTGAGAGAGAGAAAAGGGCGAATCCTAGAGATATTTTTAAGATGATAGAAGGCTGTCCTACATGTGTTGTTAATATGTGAGTCAAACGATAATGTAGAATCAAACATTACTCCGAGATTTCTCACTAGTGATGAGGTAGAGACAACAAATCCAGGGATACAAACAGTAGTGTCACCAAGCCTCCTAACTGTTGCAGGAGAAGCAATTATGATGGCTTAAGATTTTTTATTATTTAAGCTCAGGAAGTTCTCGATCATCCAAGCCCTCACATCAGTTAAGCATTCCAGCAAGGCACTAGGTGGCAAGCTGTGGGAAGGTTTTGTACAAATATATATCTGGACATCATCAGCAAAACAGTGAAACTGCAGCCCATGATGTCTAATGATGTCACCAAGAGGAAGGATGTACAAAATAAAAAGCAGGGGCCCAAGAACAGAGCCCTGGGGGACACCATGTGACAAGGAGCATGTGTCAGATCGAAAACTTCCCAATGAAACAAACTGCTGCCTACCAGAAAGATACGATTTAAACCAGGCTAATGCAGTACCAGTTACACCAACCATGTTTTTGAGCCAAGTTAGTAAAAGGCTATGACACTGTATCAAAGGCTGCAGTAAGGTCCAACAGGACAAGAAGACTCAGCAGTCCTTGGTCAGCTGACATCAGCAAGTCATTGACAACCCTAACAAGAGCAGTTTCAGTGCTGCGATTCCTCCTAAAACCTGATTGGAAGACCTCAAACAGATCACATGATTGAATATGTTCTGTTAACTGAGCAGCTACTGTTCGCTCCAACAGTTTAGCAAGGAAAGGGAGATTAGAGATGGGCCTATAATTTGCGAGGTTCTCAGGATCTAAGCCAGGCTTCTTGAGAACTGGAGTAATAGCTGCCAGTTTCAAAGAAGCTGGGACCATTCCTGAACTAAGTGAAGCATTGATAATTTTGGTAATGAGAGGACAGATGAATGGAGAACAGGCTTTCACCTGCTGTGTAGGAAAAGGGTCTAATTGACATGAAGTTGCCTTTGAGAAATTAATAATCTGTGAAACAAGCTGTTGGTTTACAGTATTGAAGGTGGAAAAATAGCTGCTGCTGAACTGAGGAGATAGTTGTGGAATGTTTAGCCTGGTTGCAGTGGGCTGGAACTGAGAGTAAATTGTAAGTATTTTATGATTGAAGAAGTCCATGAACCGAGAGCAGAGTTCAGCTGAAGGAACCATAGGGAAACTTTTCACAGGGCTCAAAAGCTTATTAACAGTATAAAAGAGAGCTCTATGGTTACTGTGGGCACCAAGAATAACATCAGAATAATAGAGTGTTTTAGCTTCCTGTAGTTTTTTCTTATAAAACAAGACATGATCACTGTAAGCAAGGGCATGCACAGTCAGGCCAGTTCTGTTTGAGAGTCGTTCAAGCTAGCGACCAACAGCTTTCAGCTGGCGCAGCTCAGCAGTGTTTACCCAGAGAGCAAACAATGTCCAAGGTGTGGCCCTTGTTATGTGTAGGGAAATCAACGTGCTGAGAAATATCAAAGCTCTGTAAAACATTAAGAAATTCTTTAGCAAACAAACAGTTACCAGAATTGATGTGAATATTAAAGTCACCAAGCAGCAACAGATCAGAATAAACAGGAATAAGTGTGGAGATTAGCTCAGAAAACTCTGCCACAAAAACAGATGAGGTTTTTGGGGGGCGATAGATAAGCAGAACCAATACAGGTTTAACAGCAGAGACCAACAGCGCCAAACACTCAAACGATGTCATATTTGGGATTGAAACTGTTTTAACTTTGAGGCCAGGGCTGTAGACCACTGCAAGTCCTCCTCCTCGTCCAGTTAAACGAGGTTTATCCACGTATTGATAATGTGGAGGCAGAGTCTGATTGAGCGCGAAATACTCGCTGCCAGGTTTCCGTGAGACAAAGCAGGTCAATGTCATGTTCCTGGATAATATCAGCGACAAACGTTGCCTTATTATTTAAGGAACGAACATTAAACAGAGCACATTTAAGATTATGATCAGTGCTCGGAGCGTGTAGAGATGTTGTAGACACGTAACACAGGTTCCGGTTATTTGCGTGATCAGTTGAGCCTGCCGTCGCCTGGGAAGATTTACGGCGACACGATGACCACAGCGAGGGAATATTGTTGGGGTGCTGATAGTAGTTATATGTCCGACCAAGACCCCGATGACAATATTTAGGTCGTCGCAAAATACCAAGGTGACGATGGATCAATAGAGGAGCAGGAGTTTTACACTGTGCATTTCGGAGCGTAAAAAGTTCACCAAAAGAGTACCTTATCCTCCTTGTCGTCATGATAAGGCCACAATGGAAGTTGCAGCCGTAACAGCCCAGGAGAAGCCAGAGAAATAATCCCGAAATAATCCACATAGCATGGGGGACACAAGTGCTCTCGCGGCAGATGTTAAGCACAGTCACGGACGCTAAACTCTAAGAGAGCTCAGAGCCACAAGGAGAAATCCAAGGCTCATATTACAGTAAATCCAGTACAAAGTTCGATAGTGTGTTGGGTTCCACAGCACTTTTGCACACAGCGGGCAGAAAAACCGAATACAAACTTTAAAACTATTACAAACTTTGTCACCGGGGGAGAAGCGGCAGCCAAACGTGCCAGCGTATCTCTCGCAACCCGGAAGTCAGACCGAATAAAAAGAGTTTAGTTTTAGTCAATGGACGTCCAAAATCCATCTTAATAAGTTAGTTAAGTGGTGACCAATCGATAACGTCAGTGGACTTCCAAAACGCGTTTTATACAAGTAATTTACTTCGGGACCAATTAATAACGTCAATGGACGTCCAATATACGTCTAATAATCGTCTTTTCAATGTCTGTGTTTGGACGTCTTTTCAACTTTCATTTTCAACCTTAAGAGAACGTTGATTAGACGTCAGTCATTACGTTATTTCAACGTTGAATTAACGGCTAATTGTTTACTGGGCAGAGTCTTTTTCAGAATGATTTTTACTATGATTTTTAGAGAAAATTGGCGAGGGTGGTGACTCCTCCTCTGGAGCCATCTGGCGATCTTCCTCAGATTAAGTCAAACATTAGTTTGACAAATGTTTTTAGGAGAGCTCTGAGTTCCATCAGGTGATACATTTAGTGTCCATTCCAAGGGTTTCTTGAGTGATTTAAAAGTTATCTGCTGGTCTAATGGTCATCTGGTAGTCATAAACTTTCGAGCAGACCACACAGTGTAGGGGCAAACCTTTTTGTGAACATCCCAGGGTCAAACTGGAAAGGGGGTTTCATGGCCTTCTGGTCTCCAAACAGATTATGTGTGTGTGGGGGTAGTTCCATGGCAGTCATCAAAGCTCAAGCTAAGGAGCGGAGAATTCCTCTTGGCCTTCCTCCACTACAATATGAACTAAATATTGTTGAGAACTGTTATAGAACAATCAGCTAACCAGCACCATTTCTTTCAAACAGAACAATGAAAAATCAGAAAATTTAAGAA
Organism: Hoplias malabaricus; assembly: GCF_029633855.1. Lineage (NCBI taxonomy): Eukaryota > Metazoa > Chordata > Actinopteri > Characiformes > Erythrinidae > Hoplias > Hoplias malabaricus. The sequence continues at coordinate 18,603,420 of NC_089813.1, forward strand.
ATAGAGACCCTTTTAAGACAGTTGACTTATGAAATAACTATTAGAAAATGACATTACAATTAGTCACTTGTTCATGGGCTGTTCTGTGTTAAAAATATGATTATGTTTCTAATATATGATTATGTTTCTGCCACGGTACTAGATAAGCCCAGTCCAGACTTTTGACATATTTCGTATGATACCCGATTATATACAAATATATAAACGAACGAAGGCATATATTTTCATATCACAGATTAATCTTGCATTTTTCCAGCATATAACCAATATAAAAAAGGTCAATGTTAAACATACCACAAAACAGAATTTGGTGGGCTTAATGGGTACAATTACCCTAATTCATAACCATAATAGCCTGCACTCATCTGTTTGTTTTTTCATCTCTTATTCATCCCTTTCCATCTCATTCTTTTTCAACAACACCTAGCAACCACTTGGAAACACACTTGTAACCATTCAGTAAACACCTGCTACACCATGGCAACCTATAAAAAAGGTTATATAAAATCTAAAGCCTATATCATAGAAACATCTTAAAAGCCACATAATGACATGTTAAAAATCAATATCTATAATATAGCACCTTAGCAAACACCTAGTTAACACCTCAGCAACCAACTAGCAACACCTTAGCAACCAACTCTTATACCATAGCAATATCTCAAAATCCCCCTTGCAAAAACGTAGCAACCAAAACCTATACCATAGCGCCACCTCAGCAAACAACTAGCAACATCTGAGTAAACAATACCTACACCATAGTAATATAAGCAACTACCTTAGCAGCCACCCAAGATGACCTTAGGAACCACCTAGCTTTGTAGAAAAAGTCTGCTTGTTATATAAAATTGTGGCCATGGAAGTGATTGGAACACATAGAAAAACATACTGCAACAATTAGTATCCTAAATTCCCAAATGATTAAAGTATTAAAGTAAAGATATAAAGTATATAAAGTACATTAAAAAGAAAAAGTGATGTTACAAATAGAATTGTTTATAACTGACAACAACTGAAAATTGTCTGTCATATTATCTGTGAAATAAAGATGATGTGAATGAACAAATCAGAGATTTCAGATTTTATTTAATTTTTAGAAAGTGTACCAACTTCTGTGGATATGGGGTTTGTACATACATAACTACATAAATGAATATACATATATTTTTGAATATCAACTGAGTAAGATGTCTCTCTGTCCAGACTGCCGAGATGTGCTGTTGCCCCTTCTTACTGACCAGCTTAGTGGCCAACTTGATGACCACTCCAGTAAGCCAGACCATGAGGCCTGTGTGCATCTTCTGAGTACTCTGCTGGACATGCTCGATCGCAAAGATATGGTTTGTGGCTGAGCAGATAATTTTCCTAAAACAAAATGCAGTCATGTTAACAGGGCATCACAGTGAAGACAATAGTTTCAGGTCATATACACACTTGTTTTTTTTTTTGTGATTTTACAATCCATCCATCCATCCATCCATCCATCCATCCATCCATCCATTCATCCATTTATTCATGTTTTCTCTCTCCATATTCACTCATTTTTCTAGGGTCCCAAGAGTAGTCATGTGCAATTAATTATGGAACGTCTCTTGCGAAGGGTCAACCGCACGGTCATCAGCATGAACAGAGATTCTCCTCTGATTGTAAGGAAGTCTGCTGTTTTTAAGGAACAGTAAATCAAAAAGCTGGCAAATGTTAAGAATGCAGTCTTTGTTCTGAGCCTTTGCTCTGAGCTTGTAACAATGATTTTAATTCAGCAATATTGCATATTGACATTTCAGTTTTTCTCTATTTTTCTTTCTGCATAGGGACACTATTTGACTTGCATGACTGCTATCTTGAAGCAGATGGAAGATGCACACTATGCCCTCTACATTAGCACCTTTAAGACCAGACAGGACATAATTGTAAGTCCCATTCCTTTGCAGAAATAAACAATGAATGTAAAAAAAAAATTATGTAAAGAACAGACTTAAAAGATGACAGATCTTGTTTTGTATATCCAGTTATTTTAATATGACTCCATGGATGACACAGAATATCAGGTGCATGGAATCACTACATCTGTCATCCGTCACTTTGTTGTCGAACTGTGCAAAGAGGCATCCTAGTGAGGTGAAAAGTGGGACTGAGTTATATATATATATATATATATATATATATATATATATATATACACAATAAATAAACACAATAAATGTTGCTAACTAATGCAAATGTGGTGTTTTGGGTAAATAAATTGGTTGATTGATGGATTGAATTGTGTGTCCTAGCCTACATATATAGTGTCTGAAGACAGGCACCCTCACCCCTTGCATGAAATGGTTTAGTCCGCATTCACTGGGTTTTTTAACTAGGCACATTTAACTTAGCATTCATTCTGCTGAAGTGGAAGATGATGCCCAAGAAAACTAAATCTGGTTTTCAGTAAAGAAAATAGAGGCAGGAAAGAGGCAAAAAAAAGAAATAAGGGAAAGCAAAAGCTAAGTTCTTTCCCAAGAAAGGTGAACCTAAATGTGAAAGCAAATAACCTACATTAAATGTTGGTGGTTGAGGGGGGCCCATGGGCACTGCTTGTACAGAATTTAGGTCTAGGGACCAGAATTTGGTGCTACACCTTTGACTGTGTAACTACATTATCTGGAATAATGGTCTGCCATCCAGTATACTTGGGATGAATAGGCATTTGTGCCTATAAATATGCCTTTAAATATCCACCTACAATCCCTGGCAAAAATTATGGATTCACCATTCTTGGATAAATCAACGAGACATGCCACAAAACAATTTTTTTTTAAAATTCCAACTTCTGCCACCAAGAAACATTAAAAAGAAAGAAATATAATTGTTAGTCACTCTATTTTTTTTTTTTTTTAGATCAAGTAGAGGAAATATATATGGAATCATTCATTTCTTAGGAAAATATTATGGAATCACTCTATACTTTGCACTTCTAAAACACTTGCATCTGAGTAAATAGTCTTTAGAATTTAGTCTTCAGTTTAAAAAAAGAGTGCTTACAGCTTGAAGAGCTGTTGCACAAAGCGGATTAATATGAATCACAGCTCAAACACCTGCAACATGGTGGCGCAGCAGGTAATGTCGCAGTCACACAGCAGGGTTTCCTCCAGGTGCTCCCGTTACCTCCCACAGTCCAAAAACACATGTTGGTAGGTGGATTGGTGACTCAAAAGTGTCTGTAGGTGTGAGTGTGTGAGCGAATGTATGAGTGTGTTTTGCCCTCATGTGATTCTGGGTAGGCTCTGTACCCACCGTGACCCTGAACTCGATAAGAAGTTTCAGACAATGAATGACAATGACAATGACAATAAATCATTACAGGATATTGCAAAAGATGTTGATTGTACCCAGTCAGCTGTGTCTAAAATCTGGGCCAAGTACAAGCAAGATGGAAGCATTGTAAAATGGAAACATACTTGTAGACCAAGAAAGACATCAAATTCTGTATTTAAGCAAGCTTGTCTTGTGGAAAAAAACATTTTAACAATAGAAAAAATCCAACTCACTATTTTCCACCGAGCACTTAAGATATCTTTCTTAAAAAATGAGTTTCATTATATGATGTGACAGATGCTTTCTAGTATAGCAGTATGTAGTTTAGCAAAGTCTGTTGTATGAGTTGTATGGATAGGAGCATATGTTGTTGTAAAACCTCTATATACTGTATAGCATTTGACAATACGTTTCCAGATGTATAAGCTGCCCATAGGCACTAATGCAAACTCATGCCATCAGATTGTGCACTGATAACAAGCTGGATGGTTCACTGCCTGCCAAACATGGCATCTGTGTTTTCCAGATTTTGACCACAGAACAGATTTCCATTTTTCTTAGTCAATTTTCAATGTGCTTTGGCCCAGAGAATTGGTGGCATTTCTGGACTGTGTTGATGTATGTCTTCTTCCATACAGGATAAAGCTTAAACTTGCATTTGTGGATTTCATAGCACACAATGATTTGTTGAAGTATTCTTGAGCACATGCAGTGAATTCCAGTACAGAACCATGCCTGTTTTAATGCAGCACAGCCTGCAGGCCCAAAGATCACAAGATCAAAGATCACATCCAGCCCCCTCCAGGGTGTATTTCCACCTTGCGCCCAATGATTCCAAGTAGTCTCTGGACCTACCGCGATCCTGAACTGGAAAAGCGGTTACAGATAATGAATGAATGAATAAATTAGTTATTATTATTATTTTATTCCAGCTCCCACTAGAATTCCACTCCTGCCTGTAACATACAGTGCCTTGTGAAAGTATTTGGCCCCCTTGAACTTTTCAAGCTTTTCACTTGTGTGAAAAACTTATTTGTAAAATAAATAAAAATAATAATAATTAATAAATAAAAGCCCCTTACGGCTTTGTTTAATCTGTACCTCGTCAAAGACGTTAACTGCTGTCAGGCAATTACCCCAGACCGCAGATCTCTAGAGACATCCTGGGTGTGGCATCTAGGAAGACATCACCGTGGCCAAATGATCAGCACCTGGAATTTCATTAATATTCAAGGAATATTAATTAATTAAAGGGGGGAGGGACATATGCACAACTATACATTGGCTCTCTGGCCAACAAGCCAATAAATCTTGTTCCCTGCATTATAGGAACATGTTTCTTGTATAAAAATTTTTATTAACATGCTAAAACATTTATTCAGCACAGAACTTCACTTTCAATCAATAAATCAATAAATCAAACCACCTTTACTTTCACTCTAAAGTACATTGAGGGAAACCCTCATTTACAATGTAAATAAAATGGTTACAGAATAAAGTAACTTTATAACTGCTGTGAGTGTAAGTATGGGCATTGCAACATTTTACAGTAGTACATGTCCCAGTTAATTGGGTCTAAGTCTGCCCCAGTTGTACGTATACTGAAACATCACCTATAGTTGACAAAGTATTTGGGTTTTTTTTTTTCCAGTGTATTTGTGAAATATATTTATCATTTATCTGACATTTTTATGGATCCATCCATTAAGACACAGAAGGAGAAATGTGGGATTGTTAGAATATCTTGAATATTTTAGCTTTTATAATACGTAAATTTAAAAGCCAACATTCTGTCACAAGTCACTTATACTTTACTCAAGTAATGTTTTATAAAGTTTGTCTCTGCTTTTTCCATCACAGAATATCACTGTAGCATTAATATTTCTCTTAACAGGACTTCTTGATGGAGACATTCATCATGTTTAAGGACCTGATGGGAAATATATTCCCTTCTGACTGGATAATCATGAACATCCTGCAAATTCAAGTTTTTCTACGGGCTATTAACCTGTATGCTGATGTCATCAACCAATATTTTTTGGATCCTGCTCATTTTCATTTGCAGGTTTGTCATTTTTATTTTATTCCTGAATGCCTACCAGTTTTCTCCAAATTTCACATTATTTCTGTGTTATATATGGAAGCATATCATTACCAAAATGTTATCCTAAGTCTGAATTTAAATATTTCACCAATACATGATTGAGGTCAAAATTCAAATGGAATATTCTATTCCATTTACATTTACATTAACTTGAATGTTTTTAGTATATTTATTTGAATGAAAATGTATTCCCCAACTTGAACTAATATGTTTTGTTTGATCATGCAATAACTGTGTCAAACTTTTAAACTCACCAACTCACCACCATGCTAAAAGGTTGGCAAAATTCAATGTTAAATGGGAAACAGCACCTCTACATTTTGCAATAACATTATCACCCCTACTGTGTCAAATTTGTTTCAAAATGCTTTTGAAAATGCAGTCCAAGCAGATTGCATTCTTTTTTATTTACATGACTTCTCCATCTGTCAGTCATCTTATCGGGGAAGGGCCAGTGTCATGCTTGGTGGAAATGCCTTTAACTAATCAGCCAACATGTTTTAGGTTATAGCTATACTTAAATTAGAAGAGGAAAAAGAGACACTTTTGATGGTAACACTTGAAAATTAATATGTGGCTAAATTTTCTTTCTTTTCTTCAAGTGGTGAAGTTAATGGAATTTGAAATACAGTTTGATTGGTTAGCATTTTCTGAATCAGAATCTGTTGATTTTACAAAGTATACAAGGAATTTTTCTTGATGAGTGCACACATATATGACATATAACATTCTAAATAGACTAGAGAGGCAACAACTATTAACAAGTATTAAAACAAGGGAATAATCAGACTAAAGAATAATGACTAAAAACAGCCATGTCCAGGGAGCTAAAATGTGGATGACTAATATTAATACACACATGATGTAAGTACATCCATGAAGATGGCAGCCAAAGAAGCAAAACAGCTTAGTGCATCTTCTCAAGTACACAGTGTACAAACAGATAAACAAAAGACCAAAATGCTGGTGTAAGAATATAGACTGTAGAAGATGTGGGTTAGTTCGAAAATGCCTGTAAAAATAAAAACCCAACTCAAGACAAATCCAAAGAAAACAGAAAAACACAATTCTGAAAGCCTAAAAAGAAACAAGTAAATCAAGCGAAATACGAGTCTGACAAACAAAGTGTTGAATCTGATGATGAATACTTGTGTGAAATGTCAGTATTAGGAAATTCTGATGGTTACCGGGTACAGTTAAAAACCAGTACAGATGTAAGTGAACACGGCAATATCACTCATTTCAGAAGTGGTCCACCAAAAGAAGCTTAAACATCTGAAGCCAAAGCAAAACTGACTTTGAAAATATACATGAGTGAGACAGTACCAGTAAAGGGAGTTATGGATGTGATGGTGAAGCTTAAAAAGTAAAAAGTAAAGCTGCCACTATACATTGTGTATGGTCAGTATCCTCTTTTGTTAGGATGCACAGGGCATGAAAGAATAAAACTGAACTGGCAGGAAGTGTACCTCATTTCAAAAGATGAAGCTACACTTGTGAGCATCCTGACGAAACGTGTTAAGGGTCAGACAGTAAACCAAAATTTTGGAATTGATCAACTGTTCTCTCAATGCTATTGACACCATCTTCTCAAGGAGAAGCTTGGGCTCGGGGGAGCCCATCTGCCCTGATGGAACAACGCCAGCTGGATATGCCATAGATGGATGGGAGAGGTGGCGTGTGGTATGTCTGGGGCCTCTTTCCATTGAGGACATTGAAGATTTATACCTATTCGGATTTATTAGGCGGTACCCTGGTTTGTCTGAAAATTAAAAGAGTTGAGTCAGTTCAAGGAAACAGACCAACATGACTGATGGGATGGGCAGAGCCGTTGGCACACAGACTGGGACTGTGAATAGAAGCTTGGATTCCATCAAGGAGCAACTAACGACTTTGAACTCCAAGATTAAATGTTTGGAAGACCAGTGCAAAAATGGAACTTTGAATCAGAGGGATTTTTAGCTCAAAATTAGCTCAGGTCTCTGATTCTAACAAGCTGAATTTATCTGTTTTGGCTGCCCCAGCTACCAGCAGCCTTGAGCTGCTGTAGTCAAACTCTCCTGGAGGAACAGTTGCTATGGAGATCTGCTGCACCTCCCCTGTCTGAACTGCGGGCTCAAGGACATGTGACTGCTACTACATTCATGGATTTTCTCACAGACTGAACCTTGCCCCCCGTCCCCCACTGAACACACCTCATACTTCTTTTGTCCACATCACTGAAACTATCTGTGTGTATTGCTTGTGTGCTATAGGTGCTTCCTTAAGGCACAGTCTGTGACCTTCTTTTTTTTTTTTACCACCGCTGCCCTGTTGTAATCCAGCTGTTTTTTTTTTCTAACTGTAAGATGGTGATGGCGCAGGCACCTGCTGTCATCGCGTCTCTTGTGCACACTTAACCCCTGTTTGGGTGAGTGGACAGACGGAATGTAATTTTGCTACTTGTACTTGTACTGATATTTCTTCTTTGCTAATTTAATAATTAGCTTTAGCTTGAATTTGGCCCCTTTATAGAGAATTCTGTCCTCACTCTTGAATGCTGCCTCCATTTTTCTCTCTGAATTCAGCTGAAAACCATGGTTTTTCATTGCTGTATTTCACCAGTACTGTAATAGAAATACAGTTGTCCTCATAGACATGTATGATGTTACTGTGTTTGTGTATTCATTAAGACCAGGGCTGCCTAATCCTGGCCCTGGAGGTTTACTACCCTGGAGATTTCAGATTTAAAACACCCACCTCTAATATTCAAATGCCCTTGAAGGTCTTTCATTACCTGGATTAGGTGTGTTTGGTTAGATATGGAGCTAAACTGTGCAGGGTAGTAGATCCCAGGACCAGGATTGGGCAGCCCTGATCTAAACCACCTGTCATTTCTTCAAAGACAGTCCAGTGTGTGGATTCAAAGCAACCCTGTAGATATTCAATGTATCCACTGTTCCAACTCGTCATTGTCATAACATGTTTTGCTGGTCTTGAGCTTCTGCCTGTACGTGGGGATCAGGTGAAGGCGACTGTGGTCGGAATGCCTAAGAGCCAACATTTCTCAATGCATTAGGGATGTTTAATAGCAGTTTAACAGTGATTATAAATGTTTCCTTCTTTTGAGGCAAAAGTAATATGCTCTCTGTACTTGGACCCTCCTTTTGTTAAGCTGACACTGTTAAAGTCACCCAGAATGATGAGCCGTGGGTCCAGATACTCTCAATCTGATTTCATTATCAGATCAGCCAGTTGTTTCCCCACTTGGAGGAATGTTGACTGCAAACTGTGAAGGTAGTATTGTCTGCAGTTGATAAAATATTATTCTAAGTGAGGAGAGCATGAGGTTATCAGTACTGCTATGTCCTTACATCCATATTCATGGATATAAATGCAGAGTCCTCCCCCTCTGGTTTTAACGGTGAGCTGTGTGTCTATACAAGGCACAGCACGCTGTCTGGGTCAGGTCAGAAAGCCAGGTTTCTGTGAAACAGAGGCAGATGAGGATGAAAAGTCCTTGTTTATTGTGTTGAGCCAAAGTATTTTTAACCAATTTGTTGTGTATAGACCACTGATTGGAGAGAAATAAAGACGTAAGGGTGTGCGAAATCCGCACATCTCAGCCTTAAGAGAAATCCCGCATGTCTGCCCCTCTGCCAGTTCCTCGCCAGGTTGAGGAATTCCAAAATTTCAGTTTTTCCTGGAAAAACTCTGGAATAATATCAGGGGAAATGTGTACAATAGACAATTTTAACAAGCAAAAACAGCACAGATGAGTGTCTCATCCAAGGGGCCATCTTGAACAGAAGCATTTTGACACAGACCTAGATTTGCAGAGGTGATATTGATGTTGTCCTTTCAGTATGCTAAGAAAGTTAATTGATCTTTTCTGAACTGCTTAATTTATAGTAGCATTCATTATGGCTGGGCGATATGACCAAAAACTCATATCTCTGTATGCTTAAAAGAAGTGGCTGTAGCGGCTTGACCTTATTCTTACTCGTTCTTGATTAATAATGGTTTTGACTAATGATAATAATTATTATTATTATTAGGATTGGCTTAAATGACAAAACCTTAACAATTAATTAGAGAGTGAATACTGTCACTGCTACGTGAGTTCTTCAGGATTTTCAGACTCTTAATGAACAAACTCCACGCGCTGTTATTTCAAATAATGGAAATATTTTATTAAGAGAAAAGAGAATATTTAATAAACATAGCACAATCATAAAATTTCTCACAGGATCAACGCAGGTCAAATCGGTTCGAATTTAGAGATAGGCTAGGCGATATGACTTGGAAAAGATGTGTTGCTATGGTCTGATTAAGATTATGTTACTAAGAGATTTAATTCAAATTTCAGCTCTGGAAATGAGGAATCTTAGCTTACTTTTCTGTTGGTTTCAACCACTCGATGGGTTATAGAGGCGCTTTGAGGTTATGGGAGAGCGGAGTCCCGCTTGGTTCCCACAGTTCTTCCGTGGGAGCTTTTCAGGCTGGGTCAGCATAGACTTGGTCACTTTCGAGACAGGCCGCCTCGGGCGTGCTCAGAGCATGGTGACGCAGATGAAAGGATTTCCTCTGGCTCACTGTCCTGAGTGGGATGTTCCATCCATATGGAAGCTTTGGAACAGAAGTTTGCTTGTCCTTGCAGTCTCCAGAACTAAAAATCGAATTAATAAGCTTAAACTTATTTTACGATTTTCCTCTATCTCGGCGGTGTCTCTTACTCTGGCCACGAATAAGTTTCACCTGCTTTGATCAGTCGTAAGATTAAACTTGGATGGGCTACAAACATGAACACAAATAAACAAAGAGAAGATTACTGAAAATTGCTCGACGTTACTCTGTAGTTTCTGTATAACACTGCTAACTGGCACAAGGCGTCCCTTGGAAATTGAGTGAGGTCCTCTATAAAGTTCAGTTGGAGAGTAGTTTGTCGGCGTAAGAAGAAGTAGAGCGTCGCAAGTGAAGTGAAGAGAGGGCGACTTGAGGAGCGTAAAAAAGTGTAGCGTAAAAAGCGAAGCGGAAAGAGTAGAACAGGGCTGAACAGAGCGAGCTTAGAGCTGGGCACTCGCTTTTCAGATGTGGCGCGGTCACGCCCATTTGGGAGGTCTCCTTTCTTTGATTGGATCCTGGGTCTTAGGCTCACGTGACTTGTTTCACGTTTCAGAGAGGGAAGAGAGTCACCTGTACATAGAAAACTGAATAAAGTAAAAAATACTTATACATACTTGTGGTATAGCACAGTGAGTGTCCTGGATTATTAATGTCAAATATCTATGTATATATATCTTGGGTATTTTACGATTACATCCCACTACAATATTATGCTAGAAGTTAGAAACTAATTCGTTTCCCTAATCAGAGACAGAAATTTTCCTTCATGATTGAAACAGTAATACACATCACTTCATTAGTTAGTAGACATTCACTTGAGAATAACAGAGAGTAACATTCATAAATATTGCATAAAAATGTTTATAAACACTCGTTATGCATTTAGAAGGCGGCAGAGCGAAACATGATTTCGCAAACATCCACTTGGGGGCACTGTTGGTCCATGCTATTTGTTTGGTTTGAGCTGGGTTATGGGAGTTCACCGCAAGGTCAATTCTGGGGGCCATCTGTCGATTTGCAGAAGATAATCAGTCGCCATCTTGACGCTGAAGGCAAATAAAACTGGGTTCGTTAATCCCATTCTCCAACACTTTGTTTGATCTCCTTCTGGCTTAAAAGCGTCATAAACTGGGTCTGTTTTCTTTCCATTTCTGAAGAAGACGGAACGTGTCCTGCTTAGCCTTTGATGTGCGTGAGTTTGTGTGTGTGTGGAGTTGCAGAGTCTTTCCGCACACACGCAATTTTGTGGAATGTGGGGTTCTGTTCCAAAAAAAAATCCTTATCAGAGTGGAGAGTCTTGCATTCAGAACTTTTCATTTCTTTATTCGATCCATAATCCACTACATGGCGATATACTATACGATACAATATTATGAAAACTATAACAAAATATAATGTCAAAGTATTAATGTTTATTTTTAACACCAATAATAATAATGAGGTCACTTTCAAAATCGTGTAAAAAAAAATATTGTGGAATGTATCTATATATCGCCCCAGCTGTAGCTTGAGCTGAAGTCAGAGTTAACACGCCTGCGTGAGAAGGTCGCACTTACGTCACGATATCGCGATATGGCAAAAATCTTATCGAATTAAAAACCATACCGGTATTACCATGAACGATATTATATCATCCACCCCTATTACTCATAGAATTTAAACAATGAAGCCAATAGTACATTGTTCAGAATTCCCTGAACATCAGTTAAAAACAATTATGATATTTGAAATTTAAAACTTGTTATTGAGAATGATACACCACCCAACTGATCCCGGCTCATGGGTGGTCCTGACAATTGAAGAACATGGTGAAAGGTGGGGAGATAAAGTATATGGAGCCACAAACGGCCCATATTCTGTAGTTATAAAACTACAAAATGCTACTGGATGGTCATTGTAAATCAGAGAATGGACAGTGAATGTAGAAACAAGGAGATGTTTATAATTTTATGGTTGTTCACTGTACTTTGTTTCTGTAAAGAAAATTCCTTCTCTTATTGCTGCATAGCTTTGGACCAATTACTTTCACCTCACTGTTGCATTGATTACCCACAAGTCACTGCAACTGGAGACCTTCTCCCCTCAGAAACGCAATAAAATACTCAACAAGTAAGTTAACATTTTTTAAGAATATAGCACCATTACTTTGTTATACCAAATGGAAAAAAAATGTATTTCAAAAGGCATATGCACATTTATAAATATTCTCTATTTTATATCCTCATTGCCTTTTTTGCTGTTTGGACTAAGTGTTCTGCATGCTAACGTCAGTAATATTTTTCTTTGCAGGTATGGAGACATGAGGAAAAGCATTGGTTTTAAACTACGAGATATGTGGTACAATCTTGGTAGGGACCTGTCTTTTGGTTTTGTTAGCAATAAACACAGAAAAAATATAAACTGAGGTCATCCTCACTCTGAAACATATTATTGGTGCAGAATATGTTTCTGTAAATTTTTTTTTTGCATTGTAATATTTTCCAGCTGTATCTAGCTCACTAAAAGTAACATATATTAAAAATATTAAAATATGTGCAGTATGTGTGCTTTTTGATTAACTAAACACACAGCAAAATTTTCATTTAAAAAACCTTACCCCAATTCAGTGGCTCAAAGGTTCGTTGTGAAACACTTAATTTTTCCACTTTTGTTGGTATTGTTTTCTGCAGGTAATTGTTAGCTTGATGTCCAAACAAACATCACATTCATCAGGTGGGATTTAGAACATTCTTGCATCAGCAATGTACTTGTTTTAATCTTGTGTCTCTGTGTTCATCAGGTCCCCATAAGATGAAGTTTATACCTGCCATGGTAGGCCCAGTTTTGCAGGTCACACTAGTTCCAGAGCCAGAGTTAAGGAAAGCCACAATCCCAATTTTTTTTGACATGATGCAGTGTGAACACCACTTTAATCCCAACCACACCTTCCAAATGGTGAGACTTTTGAGGAAAAGAAACACTGGTCAAGTGTTAACATTATGTGACTAGACTATACATGACTAATATTTGCAGCAATAGTATGTCCAGAGAAAAGTTAATATTATACAGTGACAATTGAGGGAGGGGTGTCAAATGTTCTCCATGATGTAAAAGGAAACCAGTACAGCACAGATATTTGATTAGTCTTATAGTCCTTAAATACAATGAGCTCACAAAGTAGTTACATATATTATATGAACAAATTTATTCGCTACATTCAAATGCATATGTTCCATGGGATGATAACTGGTGGTATGTGATATGACCTCAGAAAATTTGAACAACTCAGCAATAAAACTGCTTTAAAATGTTGTACCTTGATAGCTTGTTAGCTACACTTGATAGTGTATGTGTCCTGAAAATCCATATGTACATAAAATTTTGAATTTCCCACAAAATTATCCCACAGCTTAATTCAGAAAGGTAATAAAATGTATTAAGCAACCTAGGTAGTTAGATACTTACATAAACATACATTCTTGGCTTGAACAATGCTAACATTAATGATGGGAATTAAATTACTTCTGCAATTATTGGTCATTATATAATGTACAATGAAATGTGTCTTTTGATTCCCATCCATGGCAGTGAATAAAAACACACACACTTAAAAAAAATTAAATAAATGGATTAGTTTTAAAAGCCAAAACAATAAAAAAAACCTCATTAAAGCAAGATTGTCTCAGTTCGTACACAATAGTATGTGTAAGTGTAACCTCAGTTTAAAACACTACCTGCAGAGCAGATTCAGAAAAGCCAATGGGTGATCAAGCACCAAACCCTATTAGAGAAATTTGATGCCTTACACACCCTACTAACACTCAGCTCTATTACTACTTTATAAATGACAATAGACTAAGACTTGTTCCTTTTTAACAGAGAAATGGAATTATAGGACTTATTCTCAGCCACAGATTCTCTATCCACAAGGAGTATCTGATACCTTCAGTGCACTAACCTGGCCTCACTGTTAGAATTCTGCCAGTTGCATTCAAATTGGCTCTCTGTATATATGCATATACGCACGTCTGTGTATCATTTTGTACTGGCTCTTACTGGTCTGACATCAATTGTAGTGTATGTATATAAATATATATAATATATATATATTTATATATTGTATTTGTAGCGTTTGACCTTATTCAAACTCTTCTGATTAATGACATTTTGACTAATGATAATAATTGTTATTGTTATGATTGACTTAAATGACAAAACATTAACAAGTAGTTAGAGAGTGAATACTGTCATCACTACGTGAGTTCTTCAGGATTTTCAGACTTTTAATGAACAGACTCCACACACTGTTATTTCGAATAATGGAAATATTTTATTAAAAGAAAAGAGACTATTTACTAGACATAGCACGATCTTAGAAATTCTCACTGGATCAACGCAGGTCAAACTAGTTCGAATTTAAAGATAGGCTAGGCGATATGACTTGACTAATGTGTTGCTAAATGAGATTTAATTAATGTATGAATTTATCAAGAGATTTAATTCATTTTTCAGCTCTGGAAGTGCGTAGTTTTAGCTTACTTTTCTGTCGATCTCAACCACTCGATGGGTACAGAGGCGCTTTGAGGTTATGGGAGAGAGTCCCGCTTAGTTCCCGCAGTTCTTCCGTGGAAGCTTTCAGGCTGGGTCAGCGTGGATTTTAGTCACACGCGAGTCAGGCCGCCTAGGGCGTACCCAGAGCGTGGTGACGCAGATGAAAGGATTTCCTCTGGCTAACTGTCCTGAGTGGGAGGTTCCATCCATATGGAAGCTTTGGACGAGAAGTTTTGCTGGTCCTTGCAGTCTCCAGAACTAAAAATCAAATTAATAAGCTTATGCTTATTTTACTATTTTCGGCAGTGTTTCTTACTCTGGCCACGAATAAGTTTTACCTACTTTGATCAGTCGTGAGATTAAACTTGGATTGGGCGACAAAACATGAACACAAATAAGTAACAGAATGATTACTGAGAGTTACTCGAAGTTACGCTGTAGTTTCTGTCTCACACTGCTAACTAGCACAAGGCGTCCCTTGGAAGTTGAGTGAGGTCCTTAGTTAGAGTCTTTGAGTAGTTTCATCGGCGTAAGGAAGAAGGAAGAGCGCGACATGAGGAGCGTAGCGGAAAAGAGGAGAGGGTCGCAGAAGAGCGTAGCGGAAGAAGAAGAAAAAAGCCCAGAAGAAGAGTCAGGCATCCCCTTTTCAGATGTGGCGGGGTCACGCCTATTTGGGAGGTATCCTTCCTTTGATTGGATCCTGGGTCTGAGGCTCACGTGACTTGTTTCACATTTCAGAGAGAGAGAAAAGATTCACGTATACACATGAAACTGAATAACGTAAAAATTACTTATACATGCTTGTGGTATAGCACAATGAGTGTCCTGGATTATTAATATCAAATATCTACGTATATATATCTTGGGTATTTTACGATTACATCCCACTACAATATTATGCTGGAAGTTAGAAACTAATTCGTTTTCCTAATCAGAGACAGAAATTTTCCTTCATGATTGAAACAGTAATACACATCACTTCATTAGTTAGTAGACATTCACTTTGAGAACAACAGAGAGTAACATTCATACATATTGCATAAACATATTTATAAATACTCGATTAAGTCCGTTATGTATTTAGACGGCAGCAGGGCGAAACATGATTTCGCAAATGTCCACTTGGGGTTGCTGTTGGTCCATGTTATTCGTTTGGTTCGGATCGGGTTTTCAGGAGTTCAGTGCGAGGTCAATTCTGTGTGCCATCTGTGTGATTTGCAGACGATAATCAGTGCCATCTTGACGCCGCTCGTAATAAAACTGGGTTGTTAATCCTAGTCTTCACCACTTTGTTTGATCTTCTTTTTGCCTAAAAACGTCATAAACTGGCTTGTTATCTTTCCATTCATGGAGAAGAGGAGGGGGTCATGGACAAGCGTCCTGGTCAGCCTTTGATGTGCGTGAGTTTGTGAGTGTGTGTGGGGAGGGGTGCAGAGTCTGTACGCACACACACAATTTTGTGGAATGTGGGGTTCTGTCCCAAGAAATCCTTATTCAGAGTGGAGAGTCTTTCATTCAGAACTTTTCATTTCTTTATTCGATCCATACTCCACTACACAATCGTAAAAACTGCCTCCTTCCGCCAATATAGCAGACTTGTGATTGGTCCTTTTGCGTATCAGTCAAATTTCTTGTCCTGCAGTAGGCGGTTCATAGCCACTTTACATGGCAAAAGGTACCAGACTCTCCCTAGAGAGACTGGCAATGTGAGACTACATAGAACTGCCATAAGATGCTGTCTTGTCAACAATGACATTAATTTTGTCAGGGTCTGATGACACTCTGTCTTTACTCGTGATATGTTCTAGAAACCTTACTGATGTTAGCATCAAACACATTTTTATTGAGCTTAATTCAATGCTCCCTTAACCCCCTGGAGTCTGAGGCTTTTCGGCCATGTCTGAGGTGATCTGACATGCCTTGATATTTTAACAAATTTCCCTGCTTTTTGTTTAAATTAACTCTAAACGTGGACTTCCCAAAAACCAGGTGCTGATATATAATGAAAAAAAAAACACATTGTGAATGTCATGATTCACGGAGGGCGGCCTTTGTTAAGCGGAGACATGGACAACAACAAACAGAGCCATGTGCTGAGAGAGCACATGGCGGGGAAAACAGACATGACAGGACGAGGGCGTGACAGATGTCCCCCCCTGAACGCGCAACTCCTGGGGCGCGTACACCTAAACCCCCCAGGAGCTGGCACAGGAGAGGGCATGGAAAACAAGACAACGAACCAACTGGAGACAAGACTCAGGAAATGGAGCTGGGGACTTGACAGGACCGGAAACTGGGGACTCGACTTGGTACAGGAGACTGAACAAGAGACTGGACAGGTGACTTACAAAATGAAACAGGAGACGGGACTAGGGACTGGAATGGACTAGACAGGACAGGAGTGGACACACCTGGACAGGGTGATTGGTCATTATATAATGTACAATGAAATGTGTCTTTTGATTCCCATCCATGGCAGTGAATAAAAACACACACACTTAAAAAAAATTAAATAAATGGATTAGTTTTAAAAGCCAAAACAATAAAAAAAACCTCATTAAAGCAAGATTGTCTCAGTTCGTACACAATAGTATGTGTAAGTGTAACCTCAGTTTAAAACACTACCTGCAGAGCAGATTCAGAAAAGCCAATGGGTGATCAAGCACCAAACCCTACTAGAGAAATTTGATGCCTTACACACCCTACTAACACTCAGCTCTATTACTACTTTATAAATGACAATAGACTAAGACTTGTTCCTTTTTAACAGAGAAATGGAATTATAGGACTTATTCTCAGCCACAGATTCTCTATCCACAAGGAGTATCTGATACCTTCAGTGCACTAACCTGGCCTCACTGTTAGAATTCTGCCAGTTGCATTCAAATTGGCTCTCTGTATATATGCATATACGCACGTCTGTGTATCATTTTGTACTGGCTCTTACTGGTCTGACATCAATTGTAGTGTATGTATATAAATATATATAATATATATATATTTATATATTGTATTTGTAGCGTTTGACCTTATTCAAACTCTTCTGATTAATGACATTTTGACTAATGATAATAATTGTTATTGTTATGATTGACTTAAATGACAAAACATTAACAAGTAGTTAGAGAGTGAATACTGTCATCACTACGTGAGTTCTTCAGGATTTTCAGACTTTTAATGAACAGACTCCACACACTGTTATTTCGAATAATGGAAATATTTTATTAAAAGAAAAGAGACTATTTACTAGACATAGCACGATCTTAGAAATTCTCACTGGATCAACGCAGGTCAAACTAGTTCGAATTTAAAGATAGGCTAGGCGATATGACTTGACTAATGTGTTGCTAAATGAGATTTAATTAATGTATGAATTTATCAAGAGATTTAATTCATTTTTCAGCTCTGGAAGTGCGTAGTTTTAGCTTACTTTTCTGTCGATCTCAACCACTCGATGGGTACAGAGGCGCTTTGAGGTTATGGGAGAGAGTCCCGCTTAGTTCCCGCAGTTCTTCCGTGGAAGCTTTCAGGCTGGGTCAGCGTGGATTTTAGTCACACGCGAGTCAGGCCGCCTAGGGCGTACCCAGAGCGTGGTGACGCAGATGAAAGGATTTCCTCTGGCTAACTGTCCTGAGTGGGAGGTTCCATCCATATGGAAGCTTTGGACGAGAAGTTTTGCTGGTCCTTGCAGTCTCCAGAACTAAAAATCAAATTAATAAGCTTATGCTTATTTTACTATTTTCGGCAGTGTTTCTTACTCTGGCCACGAATAAGTTTTACCTACTTTGATCAGTCGTGAGATTAAACTTGGATTGGGCGACAAAACATGAACACAAATAAGTAACAGAATGATTACTGAGAGTTACTCGAAGTTACGCTGTAGTTTCTGTCTCACACTGCTAACTAGCACAAGGCGTCCCTTGGAAGTTGAGTGAGGTCCTTAGTTAGAGTCTTTGAGTAGTTTCATCGGCGTAAGGAAGAAGGAAGAGCGCGACATGAGGAGCGTAGCGGAAAAGAGGAGAGGGTCGCAGAAGAGCGTAGCGGAAGAAGAAGAAAAAAGCCCAGAAGAAGAGTCAGGCATCCCCTTTTCAGATGTGGCGGGGTCACGCCTATTTGGGAGGTATCCTTCCTTTGATTGGATCCTGGGTCTGAGGCTCACGTGACTTGTTTCACATTTCAGAGAGAGAGAAAAGATTCACGTATACACATGAAACTGAATAACGTAAAAATTACTTATACATGCTTGTGGTATAGCACAATGAGTGTCCTGGATTATTAATATCAAATATCTACGTATATATATCTTGGGTATTTTACGATTACATCCCACTACAATATTATGCTGGAAGTTAGAAACTAATTCGTTTTCCTAATCAGAGACAGAAATTTTCCTTCATGATTGAAACAGTAATACACATCACTTCATTAGTTAGTAGACATTCACTTTGAGAACAACAGAGAGTAACATTCATACATATTGCATAAACATATTTATAAATACTCGATTAAGTCCGTTATGTATTTAGACGGCAGCAGGGCGAAACATGATTTCGCAAATGTCCACTTGGGGTTGCTGTTGGTCCATGTTATTCGTTTGGTTCGGATCGGGTTTTCAGGAGTTCAGTGCGAGGTCAATTCTGTGTGCCATCTGTGTGATTTGCAGACGATAATCAGTGCCATCTTGACGCCGCTCGTAATAAAACTGGGTTGTTAATCCTAGTCTTCACCACTTTGTTTGATCTTCTTTTTGCCTAAAAACGTCATAAACTGGCTTGTTATCTTTCCATTCATGGAGAAGAGGAGGGGGTCATGGACAAGCGTCCTGGTCAGCCTTTGATGTGCGTGAGTTTGTGAGTGTGTGTGGGGAGGGGTGCAGAGTCTGTACGCACACACACAATTTTGTGGAATGTGGGGTTCTGTCCCAAGAAATCCTTATTCAGAGTGGAGAGTCTTTCATTCAGAACTTTTCATTTCTTTATTCGATCCATACTCCACTACACAATCGTAAAAACTGCCTCCTTCCGCCAATATAGCAGACTTGTGATTGGTCCTTTTGCGTATCAGTCAAATTTCTTGTCCTGCAGTAGGCGGTTCATAGCCACTTTACATGGCAAAAGGTACCAGACTCTCCCTAGAGAGACTGGCAATGTGAGACTACATAGAACTGCCATAAGATGCTGTCTTGTCAACAATGACATTAATTTTGTCAGGGTCTGATGACACTCTGTCTTTACTCGTGATATGTTCTAGAAACCTTACTGATGTTAGCATCAAACACATTTTTATTGAGCTTAATTCAATGCTCCCTTAACCCCCTGGAGTCTGAGGCTTTTCGGCCATGTCTGAGGTGATCTGACATGCCTTGATATTTTAACAAATTTCCCTGCTTTTTGTTTAAATTAACTCTAAACGTGGACTTCCCAAAAACCAGGTGCTGATATATAATGAAAAAAAAAACACATTGTGAATGTCATGATTCACGGAGGGCGGCCTTTGTTAAGCGGAGACATGGACAACAACAAACAGAGCCATGTGCTGAGAGAGCACATGGCGGGGAAAACAGACATGACAGGACGAGGGCGTGACAGATGTCCCCCCCTGAACGCGCAACTCCTGGGGCGCGTACACCTAAACCCCCCAGGAGCTGGCACAGGAGAGGGCATGGAAAACAAGACAACGAACCAACTGGAGACAAGACTCAGGAAATGGAGCTGGGGACTTGACAGGACCGGAAACTGGGGACTCGACTTGGTACAGGAGACTGAACAAGAGACTGGACAGGTGACTTACAAAATGAAACAGGAGACGGGACTAGGGACTGGAATGGACTAGACAGGACAGGAGTGGACACACCTGGACAGGGTGATTGAACAGACAGGGACAGACAGGGGAACCAAAACAACCTGGGGGTACCCAGGACTGGCAAAAGTCTGTGGAGCTGTCTGAGAAGCCAGCCTGGGCACAACTTTAGGAATCGGCCCCGAAGTCCTAGGGGCCAACCTACGGACACGAACTGATGCGGCTGGAGCCACAGTCACTGGTACAGGAGTGGCTGGAGCCACAGTCACCGGTGCAGGAGCGGCCAGGGCCACAGTCACGGGTGCAGAAGTGGCCGAACCACAGTCACGAGTGCAGAAGCGGCCGGAGCCACAGTCACGGGTGCAGAAGCGGCCGGAGCCACAGTCATGGGTGCAGAAGCGGCCGGAGCCACAGTCACGGGTGCAGAAGCGGCAGGGGACGCTGCTTTCGCAGGGATGGACGCAGCGAGGAACACCGCCTTCTCAGGAGCAGGAGCGGCGGATGCCGCCTTCTCTGGAGCAGGAGCGACTGAGGAAGCCGCCTTCTCAGGGACGGGAGCAGCCTGGGTGACCGCCTTCACAGGGACAGGAGCGGCCTTGGTGGCCACCTTCGCTGGAACAGAAGCGGCAGGGGACGCCGCTTTCTCGGGGACAGGAGCAGCCGTGGAAGCCACGATTCCCGGAGGGCGGACTGACGGAGACGGACGCACACGCTAAAACACAGTACTTTTAATTAAACTAAAGATATAATAAAACAAAGACAGGCAACTACGGAAACAACAAGCATAGGAAATGAAATGAGGAAAACGACAGAGACAGACAGACCAAACTAAGACACGGAAACACTGGAGGCGAAACAAGATATAGAGGAAAGAAACGACATGGCTTAGGGAGAGAAACGAAACGACTTGACTTAGAATGAGAATGACACAAAACGACATGAATAGAAAAGAAAACGACTTGACTGGTAGTGGGAAAGGAACAACACGAATGACCGATACACAGAAGTGACACAAGGGAGCTTAAATACATGAATAGATGAGACACACCTGAAACAGATAACGAGGATGGCAGACAAGGAGGCGGAACAAAGGCGGGACAAGGGCAGAGACATGGACAACAACAAACAGAGCCATGTCAGGATGAAGGCGTGACAGTGAACTTTGTAGATGTCACGAATCACGGGGCGGACTGACGGAGGCGGACGCACTTGCTAGAAAACAAAGAAACAAAACAAACACAAATGGACTTAAGGGCAAACACGAAGTGAGGAAACAACAAGAGTAGGAATTTAAACAAAACGACTTGACACGGAGAAGGAAGGAAACAACACGACATGACTGGGAAACGAAACGACTTGACTAGACCAGGAAAGAGCAAAACAACAATACAATACAATGACTGATACCAGGAAGTGACAAAAGGGGACTTAAATACATCAACAGACAAGACACTCCTGAAACAGATAACGAGGGTAAAGGACAAGGAGGCGGAACAAAGGCGGGACATGGGCGGAGACAAGGACAAATAAACAAAGCCATGTGCTAAATGAGCACATGTCTAGGAAAACAAACACAGGACGTTACAGTAGACATCTATGTTGCCTACACACTCATATTTACAGCTTTCTGATAGTTTTTCTTCTATATGAATCTGGTGTGGACATTGACTATTCATGAGATAGGTGTGATACACAGGTCCCCACTGTCAAATATAATGGCCCATTAGCCCCAACTTGAAAACTGTGCTATTTCCATTATTTAGCAATGACACAGCCATACAAGTGAGTTTCAGATGACTGTTGAAAGCATCAGAGAGCACCCAAACTTTATTATTACCGGTCAGCTGAAACTGTGCATTTATAAAACATAAAAAAACATAACATCATAACATCAATGCTAATCAGGTCCAAACATGCTTCAGAAAAATTTATCAAATATATTTCACTTTCTCATCACAAAATGAAGCCGTTCCTCCTCAGGTAGCCGTAATGCGTGACTGTGCCATCTTTGAGTTCCACGCTGTGTGAAAACATAGTCGTGTGCATTTGTTTATGAGCATTTTCAGACCAGTAAGAGCAGATGGATTAGCTATTATATGTATATAAATGAGTGGGCCATCATGGGTTGCAGTCTGAGTCTCAGACAGAGACATGTCTCTTTTTACTTGTTGTTCTATAACAACCAGGTAAAAATGCATTTTCAACCACAATATATTTGAAAAGTAAACCCTTTAGAGTGTGGGTATGATTATAATGATTCTAGGACAAAAGCTCCTGAGTTGTGTTAAGTTTTTGGGGCAAATTTTGATTTATCCCGCTATCGGGAGTGCCAAATCCAGGGGGTTAAGCCAGTATATAGGCAGTATGTAGGGGTGAACCCTATACCATAGCCTATGGTATTGTTAGAAACTGGCCCAAATTCACTAAGACCCTCAGATTCAATTTCCTCTAAGTTACCTTCAGCCCACTGTCCTCCATAGCCGGATCTGGGGAATTCAAGTGACACTGACACTAGGGTAGTGAATAAAGAGAGTTCCACTTTATTGAAGAAAGCACAGGGTATATATGAGTCCTGCATCTGCTATCTAAATCTACAGGATGACAGGGAAAGGGTGGGGGCATTCGATTGATAGGGGTGATTTATGTTCTATTAATCTAAGGGTCTACGAAGGAAGAAGCAAGGTTAGTAAAGATTAGGATGTTCTTGCATGACTGAGCCAAGGGCTGCTCCCATGCAAATCATGAGTGCGCAGAGAAAGGGAGGAGTAGGTACACGAGAAGAGAGAGCAGATGACATCGGGCGAGCAGCTTGTGGTCAAACAGATACATCACTGCGTGAAAGCAGAAATGTTGACATGGGTGTCTGAAGATGGAAAGGTGCTAGTGTCTAACAAGTATAGCCTGATGCACACCTCTCCAGAAATGTAACTATGCATCACATCGGTACAGACTTCAATATCTTGTCCATCTCAGAAAAGAAATAGAAGAGAAACAGTACCATGTGGAAAAAACATGCTGGTTTTGTGTTTGGTTGTTTCCTGGCATCTCATGTAGACTAACCCAAACAACACCTTACTCCCTAAATAGTGCATCTACAGAGAACTACAATTTAAACAACCCTTACGTAGCCTAATGTGGCGCCACAGTGGCTTAGTGGTTAGCATGTTCGCCTCTCAGCGTTGGGATCTTGGGTTCAATTCCCATCTGGGTGGAGTTTCCATGTTCTCCCTGTGTCTGTGTGGGTTTCCTCCGGGGTCTCTGGTTTCCTCCCACAGTCCAAAAACATGGAGGGTAGGTGAATTGGCTTCTCTAATAAAATGTCCTGGTGTATGAGTGTGTATGTGAATGAATGTCTGTTTGTGTGAGTGAATGTTTGCATGCCCAGATAAAGATTGGTGCTCTGTCCTGGGTGAAATCCTAGTGCCCAATGCAGTCCTCCAGGTGGACGGTCGTTCCTGGTTGAGAGTACGCTGTGCGCGTTTGGCTGCAGCTTCTCGCCAGTGTGTGTGTGGATTGAGTGTTGTGAGCATTCTAAGCAGTGTGGATTGTAAAAGTGTCCTTGGGTGTCTAGAAAGGCGCTATATAAGTGTAAAGATAGATAGATAGACCTACTGAAATTTAGGCCTCCAAATATGCTTAGCATGATTTACATTAATATTGTTGCAAAGGCCCTGTGGTACACAATTATATTCAAATAACCCATGTGGAGTTGTGAATGCTGTGTATTTCTAATATTTGTCACTAATTGGAAAATTATAATTTGTCCATTGTGCAAAAGATTGTATTACCTCAGAGTGCCGCTAGACTGATTGATTTGGAAGAAGGTGCATGTCCTTAATTGTTCAGGTGTGGAGGCTTTTTTCCTCACCATGACAAAGGGTAATGTGTGTTCACTAACTCTGGCGTAACTTTGGATTAAAGATCTTTTTCAAGGTTAATTATATTTATAGGGTGGTCCATTTATATGGATACACCTCAATAAAAAGAGAATAGTTGGTGATATTAACTTCCTGTTCGTGGCACATTAGTATATGGAAGGGGGGAAACTTTTCAACATGGGTGGTGACCATGGTGGCCATTTTGATGTTGGCCATTTTGGATCCAACTTTTGTTTTCTCAATGGAAAGAGGGTCATGTGACACATCAAACTAATTGGGAATTTCACAAGAAAAACAATGGTGTGCTTTATTTTATGTGTTTTAACGTAACTTAATTCTTTCATGAGTTATTTACAAGTTTCTGACCACTTATAAAATGTGTTCAAAGTCCTGTTTTGGATTGTCAATGCAACCCTTTTCTCCCACTCTTCACACACTGATAGCAACACTGCAGGAGAAATGCTAGCACAGTCTTTCAGTATCCGTAGTTTCAGGTCCTAAACCTAGTCAAAATAAGCATCGTTTCATGCAATATTTCTGTAAACAAACAAACAAAAAATTCTTAACTTTTTAACACGCTTGCAAAATGGTAAATTGATCCACTTTGGCTCTCAAGCTCAACCACCATTAAAATACTGTGCTGTGTAAATGCTGTGTGCAAATATTTCAAAAAAAGAGTCTCCAAAATCAAATTCCAAAATCTTATAGCTAAATAAAGACATATATTAAATAATTATTTTGCTTCTAATTCTTAAGTTTTTGACTATAAACATGAAGGTTTATATTTACTAAGTTGATAAAGAGTTAATTTAAATGCTTCAGAACCCAGTGTTTTATATTTTTCATACAGATTTTTATTTTATTTTATATCTCGCCCAAAAGCCAAAAACACTTCATTTCTTTGCGATTTTGCTGTTTGTTACTTATTTTTGAATTTGTTTTTCAGCCAAAAATTATGACCTTGTGAACTTTTTACAATAGGTGTGTCCCAATTCAGGGCCTAAGAAAGGTCTGTCTTATGAAGGCTGTTCAGTGTCTTCTTCGAAGGCCAAACCAAAATGGGACAGTATACTCTAATGCAGATTTCCTGTTTGACTGCTGTTACCATCATTTGGCTTCTGAACCTTAAATGAGGGCCAAAGCTTTCATTTTATTTTTTGCCTTTTAAAAAGAGCTGGACATGAAAGTGTTTTATTAAATTGGATTTCACTAAAAAGATCTGGATTATTTAAATTCTAAAAATTTAGTTCAGACCCTATTTTAATACAGGTTACAATTATATACATAATTTTAGTTTAGTTTAAAAATAAATTGTAATTTGAAACAGATAGTCCTGTTGATTCAATGCTCTCCCACTGCGTTTACTGTTTTGACACATTTGTGGCTTTATATGCTTGTTTGTGGTTATTTTTATAGTAATAATAATTTTCAGGGTGGCACGGAGGCACAGCAGGTAATGTCGCAGTCACACAGCTCCAGGGACCTGGAGGTTGTGGGTTTGATTCCCACAGTCCAAAAACACACGTTGTTAGGTGGATTGGCGACTCAAAGAAGTGTCAGTGTGT
Organism: Hoplias malabaricus; assembly: GCF_029633855.1. Lineage (NCBI taxonomy): Eukaryota > Metazoa > Chordata > Actinopteri > Characiformes > Erythrinidae > Hoplias > Hoplias malabaricus. Next base: position 18,629,198 of record NC_089813.1, read on the forward strand.
GTGAGTGTGTGTTGGCCTGTGAAGGACTGGCGCCCCCTCCAGGGTTTATTCCTGTCTTGCACCCAGTGATTCCAGGTAGGCTCTGGACCCACTCTGAACTCTATAAGTGGTTACAGATAATGAATGAAGGAATGAATAATAATTTTCAATAATTTTTTTTTTCACAAAAACCTCATTATGACCCCAAAATCTCTTTCTGCTCCATCTGTCATGTATTTTCTCTGATGTGTATTCTCACCCAATACACTTAACAGTAATCTTTAAAATAAACAGTGATCATTTAAGTCAGTGGAAAAGGGAAAGTCTATATTTATTACCACGAGATAGCTTTTTGATGTGAAAAGAGCTCAACAGCACTCTCCTGTAAACAGTATTTTACAGAAATAATTGTACAGGCCAGTGTTGTTTAACACTTTGGGAGATAAACGAGAGATAAAATGGTTCATTCATAGATAAACACTACATTTACCCACATTTAACAAACTGTTCCTTGCTCATGAGAGTACATTTTCCTTCTTAATATGCATTCATTCATTCATTGTCTGTAACCGCTTATCCAGTTCAGGGTCACGCTGGGTCCAGCGCCTACCTGGAATCACTGGGCGCAGGAACATACCCTGGAGGGGGTGCCAGTCCTTTACAGGGCGATACACACACACATACTTTCACTCACACACCCACACTAGAAGCTGTGTTACCGTGCCACCCCTCCTTCTTAATATTTGAATAATAAATTATCTGATGTTAAGTACAGTAAGTTTAACACCCCATTCACTCCTCTGCTGACATCGCAGTATTCTGAAATCGCCACAGCATGCAATGAACCATGTGATATCTTGGCTGGGGAAGGACAGTCCTGTTACATTGTTCGTTTCTTTGGAAAAGGATGCATTTGACAGCCGCATTTTGAAAGAGTTTCCAAAATGGGACATTGTGGTGATGTAATCAGCCTACAAATGCATCCTTAGAAAGATACAGCCCCCAAAATGAGATGCATCGTATGTAATACCTGACTCTGTGTTTCCTGATTATCCGCCATTGTTTCAGTCTTCAGTCTGTTCTTGATGTCCCTGTCTCTATCTCCGTCCCCAGATCATTAATTGCACATTGCACCAGTAAGAGCAGAGTGTGAAGGTTCAATTAGCAGGGTAAGAGCACAGTTTTGTTCAAAATATTGCAATGCACACAACATTATGGGTGACATACCAGAGTTCAAAAGAGGACAAATTGTTGGTGCACGTCTTGCTGGCACATCTGTGACCAAGACAGCAAGTCTTTGTGTTTTATCAAGAGCCCCGGAATCCAGGGTAATGTCAGCATACTACCAAGAAGGACGAAACACAATGCGGACAATGTGAAACATGTATTGTTCTCTGATAAGTCCTCCTTTAATGTTTTCCCAACATCCGGGAGAGTAATGGTGTGGAGAAGCCGTAATCTTTATTAACAAGACCAAAAGAAAACAAACACGATCAAGGAGTTACACAAATGAAACAAGAACAGACAGGAAGACTGACAGACAACCGAGAACAGGGGTAGACATGGGAGACACCAAGAAAGAGAAACACACATCTACACACACAAGAACCGACAAGGGAACACTGAAACAAAGGGAATATATATACACAGATTACTGATAAGGAACACCTGGAGACAATAACGAGAGGGCAGGACTACAAAGAAGACTCGGACGAGAGGGCGGAGCTAAGGCGGGACTAGGGCGGAGACAGTAAGAATAAACAGAGCCATGTGCTAAATGAGCACATGGCTAGGGAAACAAACACAGGATGTGACAGTAATGTTTAGTCCAGTTCTTTGTGTAAGCCCTCCAGTTCCCTGTGTAAGCCCTAGTTCTATTTTGTAGTTTAGTTCTTTGTGTAGCTCCTCTGTTTTAGTTCCTGTGTTGTCCACTCTTTTTTACCTGTTGTTCAATAAAGTCCCCTGCACTTACCTCCATCCCTCCACATTGTGAAAGAATAGTGGAGCAGTTCAAGGAGGTAGTGTGTAATTTCTGTCCTTGGCTGCAATCTTAAGCTCATTCCACAATTTTCAGGGCTCAGAGGCTGGAGGTGTCTTTCATGCCCAGAGTGTAATTTGCTAATATAAACATAGAAATATTCTTCAGATGGATTTTTTACTGCCTTGAGGCAATGGCTCTAAACTTACATACATACATACATACATTTTCTTTTCCGCTTCTCCATTTCAGGGTCGCGGTGGCAACAGGGCGAGCAAAGAAGCCCAGACGTCTCTGTCCCTTGCAACATTCACCAATTCCTCCTGGGGAATCCCAAGGCGTTCCCAGGACAGCCAGGAGATATAATCCCTCCAGCGTGTCCTGAGTCTACCCCGGGCCTCCTTCCAGTTGGACATGCCTGGTATACCTCCAGTGGGAGGTGTCCAGGAGGCATCCTGATCAAATGCCCAAACCACCTCAACTGACTCCTCTCAATGCGAAGGAGCAGCGACTCTACTACGAGCTCCTCCCTAGTCACTGAGCTCCTCACCCGATAATGGAGAGTACGCCCAGCGACCTGTCGGAGAAAGCTCATTTCGGCCGCTTGTATCTGCGATCTTGTTCTTTCGGTCATTACCCAGAGCTCATGACCATAGGTGAGGGTGGGGACGTAGACTGACTCAGCTCTCTCTTCACCACAACGGTGCGGTACAGTGACCGCATTACTGCAGACGCTGCACCTATCCTACGGTCAATCTCACCATCCCTCTTCCCATCACTCGTGAACAAGAACCCAAGATACTTGAACTCCTTCACTTGGGGCAGGTTCTCACCCCTTACCTGAAGGGAGCATGCCATCTGTCTCCGGGAGATAACCATGGCCTCAGACTTGGAGGTGCTGATCCGCATACCGACCGCTTCACACTCGGCTGCAAACTGCTCAAGTGAACGCTGGAAGCCTCCGTGCAAGAAGCCAGAAGAACAACATCATCCGCAAAAAGCAGAGATGCCACCTCCTGAGCTCCTCGACGGAAGCCCTCCTGCCCCAGGCTATGCCGCGCCACCCTGTCCATGAATATCAGGAACAGGAGTGGAGATAAGGCACAGCCCTGACGGAGTCCAATGCCCACACTGAACAAGCCTACTACCAAGGATGCGAACACAACTCAAACTCTGAGAGTACAAGGACCGTAAGGCTCGCTGGAGCGACCCTGGCACCCCATACTCCCGGAGCACCTCCCACAGAATCTCTCGGGGAACACGGTCGTATGCCTTCTCCAAATCCACAAAGCATGTGTAGAGTGGAGTAGCAAATTCCAACACCCCCTCAATCATCTGTGCAAAAGTAAAGAATTGGTAGTTCCACGGCCAAGACAAAATCTGCATTGTTCCTCCAAAATCCTAGGTTCGACTATCAGACAGATTCTCCTTTCCAGTACCTTGGCATAGACTTTCCACGGTAGGCTGAGAATTGTAATGCTATGATAATTGGCACACTTTCTCCGGTCCCTTTTGTTGAAAATAGGAACCACCACCCCGGTTTGCCAGTCCAAAGGCACCGTTCCCGAGGTCCATGCGATATTGTATAGGCGTGTCATCCAAGACAGCCCCACAGTATCAAGTGCCTTCAGTAACTCTGGGTGAATCTCATCCACTCCTGGAGCTTTGCCACTGCGAAGCTTTTTCACCACCTCAGTGATTTCAGCCAAGGAAATGGAATCTGACCCCCCAGACACTTCTGGCCCTACCTCCTGCACAGGAGGCATGTCTCTTGGGTTAAGGAGTTCCTCAAAGTGCTCCTTCCAACGCCCAACAATACGCTCAGTCGAGTTCAGAGTTTCACCATCCTTGCTGAGCACAGCTTGGACAGTGTCCCCCCTCCCCCTCCTGAGCTTTCGGAGTATTTTCCAGAACCTCTTTGAGGCCTCCCGGAAGTCATTCTCCATGGCCTCTCCAAACTCCTCCCATGCTCTGGATTTTGCTTCAGCAACTGCCACAGCTGCTGCCTTTTTCGCCTGCCGGTACCCATCCGCAGAATCGGAAGTTCCCCGAGCTAGTCAATCTCGAAAAAAGCCTCCTTCTTCCACTTGACAGCTTCCCTCACCCCCGGTGTCCACCAACGGGTTCTTGGGTTGCCACCATAACAGGCACCGACAAGCTTTTGACCACAGCTACATGCAGTCGCTTCCACGATGGAGGTCCGGAACAGCGTCCATTCAGACTCCATTCCCCCTACCTCCTCCGGAACATGTAAGAAGTTCTCTCGGAGGTAAGAGCTGAAATCCATCTGGACAGAGTCATCTGCCAGCTTTTCCCAGCACACCCTCACTATACGTTTGGGTTTACCAGGTCTGTCCGGCAGCTTTCCCCGCCATCGGATCCAACTCACCACCTGATGGTGATCGGTTGACAGCTCAGCCCCTCTCTTTACCCGAGTGTCCAAAACATACAGCCTCAGGTCAGAAGACACAACCACAAAGTCGATCATTGACCTTTGGCCCAGAGTGCTCTGGTACCAAGTACACTTATGAGCAATCTTATGTTCGAACATGGTGTTCATTATGGACAAACCATGGCTAGCACAGAAGTCCAACAACATTACACCACTCGGGTTTAGATCAAGCAGTCCGTTCCTCCCAATCACTCCTCTCCAGGTTTCCCAGTCATTGCCAACTTGAGCATTGAAGTCCCCCAGTAAAACAATAGAGTCAGTGCATGGAATCCCCTCTAGAACTCCAGTCACTGCCTCCAAGAAGGCTGAATATTCCAAGCTGCTGTTTGGTGCATACGCACACACAACAGTCAAAGGTTTCCTCTCTGCAAGCTGGAGCCGCATTGAGGCGACCCTCTCGTTTACTGGGACAAACTCCAGCTGTACAGGCGCCAGCCAGGGACTTGTGAGTATCCCCACACCCGCCCGGCGCCTCTCACCCTGTGCAACTCCTGAGTAAGAGAGAGACCAACCCCTATCGAGGAGTTTGGTTCCAGTGTGTAGAGGTGAGCCCAACTATATCTAGCTGGTATCTCTCAACCTCACACACCAGCTCTGGCTCCACCCCCCCCCCCCCAGTGAAGTTATGTTCCACGTACCAAGAACCAGTTTCTGCTGACAAGTTCCATGACGCCAGGGCCCCTTCGCCCCCGCTCTGTGCCCGATGGGCATTGCACCGCACCCCTACTCTGGATCTTGCGGACGGTGAGCCCACATGATCCTCCCACGTTGCCATTTCGGGCTGAGCCCGGCCGGGTTACATGGGCTGCCCGGCCACCAGGCGCTCGCCGTCGGACACTAGGTCCCGGTAACCCTTTCCCGGGCAGGGTACACTGAATTTTAATGGGTGTACTCATAGGAAGGCTTTTGGATCATGTTTGTCTGGATCTTCACTCCAGACCTGTTCATCATGGGAGACCCTACTGGGAGCTAACAGCTCCTGACGACATAGCCCTGGAGGTCATGAGACCACACAAGCCCTTCCGCCACGACAAGGCCCTGATCCAGGAAGGGGCTCTAAACTTAATTGAAATAAAGTCACCCTGGACTGAATCTACAAATTCTGCTCTCTCAATCCATTCTGTTCCCTTCTCTTCTACTGATTGGAGTTTTCTAGTGGATTTTCAGAATAAAACCTCTATGAAGTGATGACATCAAATATAAAATATTACATTTGATCAGACAAAGAAATCTTGTCATCTTTTAGGAATAAATGGTCAAAATTTGTACATATCTGTATAATGCCTTTGCAAATATGATTTTGAACAAAGTTGTTAGTTGCAGTGTTGTGTTCTAGTTTTCTTGTGTGTTCATGTCAGGATTTTTTTTTTTAACAGTTGCAATGCCTGAACACTTTTGTATAGTTAATGAGAAGACCCAACATACTTTAAATAGGACAGCACTAGGTAAAGTCATATAATAATTCAGAAAATTCACGAAAAAGGAAGATATGCTTCAAAAATTTAATGGACTACAAAAGCCTGATCTGCTGCAATAACTTTATGTGGTTGAAAATGTAGTATTAGGAAATGAAAAGAGGTTATAGATTTGTGTGTGTTGCAACTGCAAGTGTTGTGTTCTAGTTTTCTTGTGTGTTCATGTCAGGTTTTTTTTTTTGAACAGTTGCAATGCCTGAACACTTTTGTATAGTTAATTAGAAGACCCAACATACTTTAAATAGGACAGCACTAGATAAAGTCATATAATAATTCAGAAAATTCACGAAAAAGGAAGATATGCTACAAAAATCTAATGGACTACAAAAGCCTGATCTGCTGCAATAACTTTACGTGGTTGAAAATGTAATATTAGGAAATGGAAAGAGGTTGTAGATTTGTGTGTGTGGATGGGAAAAGGTGGCATCAGTAAGAGGACTGAGGACTCATCATGGAAAGAGAAGGTGCTTGGATGAGGGAGTACAGAGACCCTGCATTGAACAATTCTTGTTACCGGGTTGTTCAAATCAGTTGGCTGAAGTCCAATTACAGGTTACTCACCACAGTTTACAGAATAACAGCACCTTTGCTACTACTTAAAAATTCCTCAACTAAACTTGTGAGTGGTAACTCCTGTACCCCTCTCTCATACCATGCCAGTGGCACCGCTAGTCACTTCCTTATGGCCTTGTTCATAACCATTTCCATCCTCTCTACTTCTCAGATTGAAACATCATAAACTGTATCCTAATACCTAATACGAGGCAGTAAGCCAAACTGCAGACACCACAATGTCAACTTCCCTGGCAAACATGACCTATCCATGCTATTAACAGCCTTCAACAGTTTAGCCTTTAGTCCTACAACTTGCTCTGTATCATTTAGTGCTGCACTATACCATTTACCTAAACTCTTTTTACTGGTCTCTCAAGTACCATAGGGATCATTTCTCCTTCCATCAGAAAATATTCCTGTTTTCCTTTGACAATCGACCGACTTCTAGACTTGCTTGGTTTAACTTTCAGCCTAGCCAACCTTAAATTATAATTTAATTTCTCCAGCAACTGGCGTGTGCAAGGCACAGTAGTCATGTAAGCCCTAATTGGGGGGAGCTGAGTACTGTCATGAAACCTGCCACCTAATTACTACCTCCATTGCCATTGTAAATGCTAAAGGTGAAACTGTACATCCAACCATTATTCATTCATTTATTCATTCATTATCTGTAACTGTTTATCAGTATTGTGGTGGGACCAGAGCCTACCTGGAATCAATGGGCAAAAGGCAGGAATACACCCTGGAGGGGGCTCCAGTTCTTCACAGGGCAACACACACATTCACTCACACCTACGGACACTTTTTTGAGTCGCCACCTACCAACGTTTGTTTTTGGACTGTGGGAGGAAACAGAAGCACCCGCAGCAAAACCCATGGGGACACAGGAAGAACACACCAAACTCCTCACACTCAGTCACCCGTAGCAGGACTTTCCAAACATTATACCTATTTCTAATTGCTACTATAATATAACAAATTCCTCTGTACTAAAGCAAAATTGAATATCCTCAAAGTATGCTTTAACCAGCCTAGGAACCTTATCTGGCACCTGGAAGATTTCAAGAGATTTCCACATAAGTTTATGTGGCACTGAGCTAAATACATTAGCTAAATCTAGGAAAATGACATGTAAATCCTTACCCTCTTTGCTGTCTGAATCTGATACCAGATGTTGCTGCTATGTTCCAAACAACCTGCAAAATCAGAAACCCCTGCCTTTTATATGGATGTATCAATTAATTTGTTTAATTTTGCTTTCAAATAAGTAGCAAGTCTGCATACTATTACACTACAGAAAATCTTACCCTCCACATTAAGAAGACTTATGGGCTGAAACTGTTCTTTACTCACAGCATCTTTCTTCTTAGGGATAAGGAAACTGTCTTTTCCAATCTTTCGAATTATCCCTTTCTTCCAAACAACAACCATCAAACTCCACAAAAACTTTAAGACCTCAGATGCATATTTGTACACCCAATATGGCACACCATTAGGCCTTGGAGTAGAACCTGCCTTTGCATGACACCCCACATCTTGAACCTTACTCCATTTTGGTGGTCTAACCTCCATTTGCTGCTCAATTTCATCTAGTGGCAGAATATCCTTTGGCAACTCTAGCTAATTTGCTTTATCTTTATCTGTATACACACCATTGAAATGCTCCTCTAATTTCCTCTTTCCAACTTTTAAACTCCCAGATTTCTGCTTACCAAAAAAGGTCTTCACAAAATTAAAAGGATTTCTAAAGAACCCTGCCCTAGCATGTTCATTCTTTTTCTCAAATTCTCTGCTCTCCTTAACACTGCAACTATACCCTTAAGCTCTTTCTGTAGGACCTTAATATAATTTCTTTCCTCTTCCCATAATCACCTCAACTGATTTCCTGAATTGCTTCTTCTATTCCTACTTGCCATCTTGACTTCACTCTGTCTTGTCTCCTTTGCTTTTTCTGCAACATACAAAACCTTGCCATTCCATTTTCATAAATAACTATACTTAATCTATTCAATTTCTTCTCTGCTGATCCCTTCAAACCAGCCAATATGCCTTTCAAATCATCCTTTATACACTTCCACCAAATCTTATCTACTCTTCCCTCTAGTTAACATTAGGTTCGTCTTCCTGTACATTTGTGCTGGTGTTCTCTTAATGTGCAAAGTTGAGTCGTGAGATGATTTTGTCAGGATCGAAGGATGCAGTTGTAAAAGCAGCAGAGCCCGTCACAAAAGCAGGAAGGATGTGGAATGTAAAAGTGGTCGTGCAGGTAACCAGGAGCTCATTAGAGCTAATTGATGTGATTGGCCAAGTACAATGCAGAAGAGCAGGCCTTGGGTAAGGTGATTTGGGGAAAGCTTTTAGTAAGGCCACATCACCAGGGAGAAGTCAAATTGTGACTACTTTTATTCACGAGCAGGAAGAGGACACGAGGTGTGCACTGTCACAGGCAAAACAAGGCCAGTTGTTTTGAAGGGAAAATCTAAAGAAGCAGAAGATTTCCTGGCAAAAAATATTGGCAATGGAGGCAAGTCGTATGAAGTTTTAGCTGGGAACAACTTATGACGTCCTTGCACCACCACAAAATCTAGGACAGTGTGTAGGTGAAGTCCCTAGTTGTGGATTATGTACAGGGGTTGGCACACTGAAGCATATTCTGTCAGCTTGTAAGGTTTGTTTGTCAAAGGTTCAGTATACATGGAGACATAATCGGGTTCTAGCATGGTTTTAGCATGTTTGTTGGACAGCAAATGGCTAGAGGTTAATGCATTGACTGTAGTGGTTTTAGTGATAAAATTGTTAGGTTTGTGCCTGTGGAGGACTTTTTTCCAGAATGTGCGCAGGCTACTGATATTGCTAGATGGGGTGAAGCGCAAGATTGGAAATTGCTAGTTGACGTAGGTATATGAAGCTTTCAAAAGGAAGAAGCTGAAGTACGCGGATAGCGGCAGCTGAGGTGAGGGAATGCGGGTGGCAGATACATGTAAGATTGGTGGAGATAGTTGTTAGGCGATATGTAGCCTAGTCTGGCACATCCCTTCTTGTGCAGTTTTTCACCAGGGCCTGAAACTAAAGGCAGCTGTGAAGGTGTTATCAGAATAAACTGAAAGGTCTAGCCATGGTTGTGGATATGGAGAGCACATATGGAGATTGCATTGGGAAATGCACTTTATAAATTATATTGTGATTGTTAGTGATATAGCACATAAAGTTCTCATGGAACTGATGGCACTGAGCATGCATTAATGGTGCCAGTGGGGCTAGGTACAGCCTTATGATGCATTTCCACCGCTTGGGTCAAGCTCTACACAGCTCAGCATGCTTAAAGCTTGTTGCTTTTCCACTGGCAGGGCTCCCCCAGTTTCAAACTTAATGTGGGCATCCAAGCCCACCCCTGCCATAGAGGAGAGCAAAGACAGTCGCAGCCTTGGATGTTTTTTATTCAATAAGTATAGAGGTATAATTTGAATTGGTTTATAATTAGTGTCTATGATGTTATTGAGGTCTGGTACAATCTGGATACCCAAATAGGTAAAGCAATCAACAACTTTGATTCTACATGATGGTTTATCCTTTCCATCTGATTTAAAAGCATATTTGATGTTTTACCTTTGTTTATCTTGTATCCAGAAAACTGGATCACTAAATATCTTAATTAGATCTAACAAAGCAGGAATAGATTTTTCCAAATTATTTAAAAAAGATAATGACATCATCTTCATGTAATCCTAATAGTGTCACGCCCTAGTCTTGTCATGTCTGTTTTTCCGGACATGTGCTCGCTCTCAGCACATGGCTTTGTTTCCCTAGTCCCGCCTTTGTTCCGCCTCCTTGTCTGTGTCTCATCTGTTACCCTGCCCCTCGTTACCTGTCCAGGTGTAGCTTGTCTGTGTCTTGTATTTAAGTTCCCTTGTGTCTCTCCTGTTGGTCGGACATTTCACCTTTGTTTGTTCCCAAGTCATGTCGTCTTGTTTATCTCCCACTTCTAGTCAGGTCGTGTTTGTTTCCTAGTTTGTTGTTTTGTGTATTTCCTGTCGTTATTTAGACTCATGTCTGTTTGTTTCTACTTTCCCTCGTTTTGGTTTTTGCTCCAGTCCAAGTCTGTTTTGTTATTCCTTTTTTTGTAAATAAAGTTTATCTGTGTTTTAGCGTGTGCGTCCGCCTGCACCAGTCCGCCCCCTGTGATTCGTGACAAATAGGTGTTCTTGCTGACCTATGTTTATTCCTGAGATGTTAGTTTGATATCTTATTGCAATCGCTAAAGGTTTAGTTGCAATGGTGAATAATAATGGACAGTGTGGATCTCCTTGTCTACAACCTCTATGTATTTTAAAAGACTTTGATATATTATTGTTTGTTAGTATTTCTGCATATGAATCACTATAAAGTAACCTTATCCACTTGTAAAAATTTCTTCCTAGGCCAAAACATTCAAGTATTTCAAAGATATAATACCACTCCACTCTGTTGAAGGCTTTTTTTTAGCATCTAGTGACATTAAGGCCGTATTTGGTTGATTTTTTTATTATGAAGTATGTTCAAAAGTCTTCTAACATTATGAAAGCCCTGCCTGCCCTCGATAAAACCATTTGGATCCTTTCCAATGATCCCTGCATTATCCCTGCAATGGGCGGTATGGTGGTGCAGCAGGTAGTGTCGCAGTTACACAGTGCCAGGGACCTGGAGGTTGTGGGTTCAAGTCCCACTCTGGGTGACTGTCTGTGAAAAGTTTGGTGTATTTCTGCATATGAATCACTATAAAGTAACCTTATCCACTTGTAAAAATTTCTTCCTAGGCCAAAACATTAAAGTATTTCAAAGATATAATGCCACTCCACTCTGTTGAAGGCTTTTTTTTAAGCATCTAGTGACATTAAGGCCATATTTGGTTGATTTTTTGGATTATGAAGTATGTTCAAAAGTCTTCCAACATTATGAAAGCCCTGCCTGCCCTCGATACCCGGTTTTCTCCAGGTGCTCCGGTTTCCTCCCATGGTCCAAAATCACACGTTGGTAGGTGGATTGGTGACTCAAAAGTGAGTGTGTGAGTGAATGTGTGTGTGTGTGTGTGTGTGTGTGTGTGTGTTTGTGAAGGACTGGTGCCCCCTCCAGGGAGTATTCCTGCCTTGAGCCCAATGATTTCATTAAGGCTTTGGACCCCCGCGACCCTGAACTGGATAAGTGGTTACAGATAATGAATGAATGAATGAATTATCCCTTCAATCCATCTGACTAGAATCTTGGATAGTATTTTTACATCAGCGTTAAGGAGACTAATTGGCCTCAGATATTCACATTGGTTGTTTGATTTGGCAGCTTTTGGTATCAATATTATTAAAGACCTTCTTAAAGACAATGGATGAATCCCATTGTGGAAGGATTCCTTAAACATTTCTAGTAGTGGTAACTGTACTTTACTTTTAATTGTAGTTTAGTAGTGGGATCTAAGATACAATTAAAATCACCTGCTATATACAACTTCCTGGAAGAGTAGAGAAATCAAAGAATTAACTTTGGAAAAAATATTTCATATTCTTCTATTTCTTGTAACGGAATAGAGTCATGGATTAAAGTAATAACGCTTCTCACTTGGGAGGAAAAACGAGCTGATAACACTCTTCCTTTCCACCTTCTTCTAATCCTAGATTAATCTTCGTATAATTAGTTTTGGAAGAAATATAATATGAGAGTGTATTGATTTCAACCTATTCATGACTTGTTTATCCTTTTTGAGTTTTTGTAGCCCTCTACAATTCCATGAGGTAAATTTAATCTTCATTTCGCTAGCCATTTTATACATCCTGTAAAGCTCTTACCCAACATGTCAAAAATTTCATATATAAGAAGAACAATAGTAAAAAGCATAAGACTAACATAAATAATACAGCCTACCTTATACACAGTGAGAAAATAGAGAGAAGAAAAAAAAACAACAACAACGACCACTCCCAACAACCATTCCTATAACCACTCAGTTATAATAACATGCACCCCTTCTATCAAATCAAATCAAATTTATTTGTATAGTGCTTTTTACAACTGATGTTGTCACAAAGAAGCTTCACAGATTTCTGGTAAGACAAAGTTTTGACATGAAAAGAATGTAAAAAAGGTAAAACTCCCAAGGTGAACAAGCCAAGGGCAAGGAAAAGGGCAAGGAAAAACTCCCTCAGCTAAGGAAGACACCTTGGGAGGCACCAAGGCTCACAAGGGCTGACCTATCCTCCTCTAGTCAATCTACTGGTAATAATAGTTAGGAGTCCATGAGAAATTCAGTGTAGGGCGGGCAGCTCTAAGTTACTTGGTGGTTGCTTGAGCGTGGGCAGCTGGTGTGAAGCTTGGAGGAAGAATTCAACAGTCATCCATCAGTGTCCAGCTGGACAGGTGTGTGGTCATTTACTTGGAAAAAGGTAAAGGGATGGAATTAGTTTTAAACTGTGGCTAATCTGACTATGGCAGCTTTAACTAAAAGGAGAGAACCAGATGGACACACAGACGCGGGAGCATCCTGAAACACTGGCATCCCTCCGCTCCACCGTCAACAAACCTGAGTGATCGCGTGAAGAGGCGGGATGACAGCACCAGCGTCTCAGTTTACTATAATTCCCTGTGTCCATGGATCCCCTGGATCTGCCACCTTTATCTATGGGGGAGCATTAACTACCAAAAAATAAACTATACAAATTAGTTTTTAACCTACATTTGAAGATTGCGACTGTATCTGAGTCCCAAACATTTTCTGGAAGATCATTCCAGAGTTGGGGGGCTTTATAAGAAAAAGCTCTTCTCCCAGCTGAGGCCTTCTGAATTCTGTGAACTATTAAAATTCCAGTACTCTGTGATCTGAGTAAACATGGAGGCTCATTATAGAAAATAGTACCTTGAAACTATTCAGGAGTGAGCCCATGTGAGCTTTATATGTTAATAACAGAATTTTGTAATCAATGTGAAATTTAACAGGCAGCCAATGAAGTGATGATAGAACTGGACTGATATGTTAAAACTTTCTAGTTTTAGCAAGGACCCTATCAGCAGCATTTTGAACTAGTTGAAGTTTAGTAAAATTTCTGCCTGTGCATCCTGACTGTAGTGCGTTACAATAGTCAAGCCTTGAAGTAATAAAAGCATGTACTAATGTGTCTGTGTCCTGCAGGAATAAGGAATTTCTAATCTTGGCAATGTCGCGAAGATATAAAGAAGCTGTCCTAGTGATACTGCCTATGTGTTGGTTTAACTGGAAAGTCAGTGAGATTTAAAATTAAATCTGATCATTTATTTCTTGGCACATTTGGACCCAAAAGCAGGACCTCTGTTTTATTGCTGTTTAGAAGGAGGAAGTTACACAACATCCAGCCTTTCACATCTTTTACACAGTCCTCTATTTTCTTTAATCTCTGTGTGTCATCGGGCTTGGCTGAAATATACAATTGCGTGTCGTCTGCGTAACAGTGAAAGTTAATGTCATGGTTTCTTATAACTGTTATAAGAACTGTTATAAGTTATAAACTTATAACTTATGCAGTAACATTTATAATGTAAATAATAACGGTCTTAAAATTACTTTATTTTAATGTTTACGTTTTATGTTTACTTTTACAAATTTATAATGTTCCGTTAAGTAAGATTTGAACCCTGTCCCTATTCCTGTAATTCCAACCATGTTTTCTAACCTTTCTAGAAGAATATTGTGGTCTATCATATACGTGGCCTGATCAGAGGCAAGAAGAAGATCATTTGTTATCTTGACTAGAGCTGTCTCAGTGCTATGATGTAGCCTGAATCCAGATTGGAATTTTTCATATATATGATTTTTATGTTGATATGAACTAAGTTGTTGGGCCACAGCTTTTTCTAAGATCTTGGATAGAAATAGCAGATTAGAAATAGGCCTGTAATTAGAGAGTGTGCTACCATCAAGATTTGGTTTCTTGATAATAGGTTTAATAACTGCTAGTTTAAAAGCTTTGGGTACATGGCCCAGGCTAAGGGATGAGTTTATAGTTAAAAGAGGACTGATAATAGCTGGTAGTACTTCTTTGAGTAATTTTGTGGGAATTTCATCGTGTGCAAGTTGTACAGTTTTCAGAGGTGATCATCTTCTCTAGTTCTAACTGTGGGAGTGGGTAAAAGGTTTCAATTCTTTTTTTTTACAATTACATTATGTTTTGTATCAGTCACATCGGGTGGCAGCCAGGTTGAATTTAATACTGTAGCTTGAGTTTGTTGTCTAATATTCTCAATTATATTATTAAAAAATCCAAAAGAGTTGCCGAAGTTAGTTGTTCAGAACCAGCCTGATTTTTTGTAGTTCTGGAAAACACACTAAACAGTACTCTAGGATTATTTTTATTATTGGAGATCAGCGAGGCCAGATATGCTGAGCGAGCTTTAGTGAGGGCATTTCTGTGCTCTATAAGGCTATCCTTCCAGGCAGAGTGGAACACTTCCAGCTAGTTTCTGTGATGTTTGTTTCAAGGGACGGGTTTTTTCATTGTAGCATGGGGCAAGCTTTTTCTGTCTCATACTATTTCTTTTAAGTGGTTCCACATTTTCTAAAGTAGGTCGACAGGTATTTTCTAAGTAGTCAGTTAGTACATCTAGCTCCATTGTGTCTAATGGAGTGGGAACTGTGGTTGATAGTTCTGGGAGGTTTTCTATAAATTGTAGGGCGGTAGATGGTTTTATTATAAGCTTTGTAGAATAGCAAGGGGACATTACATATATTATAGCTAAGATTGCTGAGGATTACGGTAAAATATTAATTTTGTCTATGTTAAGACCTAGTGTCAAAACTAAGTCTAAAGTGTGACTGCAGTAGTGTGTAGGCCCTGCTACATTTTGAATAATACCAATGGAGTCTAAGATTGAAGTAAATGTCTTTTTAGTGTGTCATCTACCTTCTCAAAATGGATATTGAAATCTCCTACAATTATAACTTATGATTGCACACAGCTAGGTTTGCAGTGAAATCACTGAATTCTTTAAGATATTCTGAGTAAGGCCCTGGTGGTCAGTAAATGTTACATAATAAAAATGTGTCTTTTTTTGTGACTGTATTTGTAATAATGGTGGAGAGAACCTCAAAAGAAGTGAAGGTGTCACATACACTAATGTCTAGGGTATTTTGGTAAATTATACATACTCCAGCACCTTTGCCTGATAATCTTGGGCTATGTACATATTTATAGTCTAGGAGGGTGGCTTTATTTAGTGCTGAATATTTATTTGGTCTAACCCATGTTTCTGTGAGACAGAAAACATTAAATTTATGATCACTTATCATTTACGATGATTGATTTTGAGTTTAGTGATCTTATGCAGAGTAACCCACACTTTAGTTCTGAGGTGTTGCTGCTATCATATGTGTATGATTTAATATTGATTACCGTATTTTTCGGACTTTAAGGCACACATATAATCTTATGATTTTCTCAGAAATCAAAGTGCGCCTTATAGTCCGATGCGCCTTATATGTGTACCCACAAATGGCTTAAGATTACGGCCACCGTAGTCAGGATCCTCACTGAGCGCGGTGATACATACAGCTCTGTGCGCAGGAGCCCTGTGTTTCATTTTATTTATACCGACTACCCCAATTTTCAGAGGAAACAAAGCAAGATGGCCACATTTGGAGGAAAAAATTGGTTGGTTATCAAACAGAGAACCGCAGGTAGAAGCGTCTCCACTGTCTCTATTCGTCTCAAAGCCACAGCGATAGCACGCGACACGCAATGCTATTTGCAGTTACAACTGAACAAGTTGAGAGTTTTCGTGAAAGAGTTAAATAAAGTTTGACTTACGGTCTGAGCTTTGTTTTATTTAATGCGCTGCGCCTTATAATCTGGTGCGCCTTATATATGAACCTATACACCTTAGCAGGCCCTTATAGATAATGCGCTTTATAATCCGGTGCGCCTTATAGTCAGAAATGACACAATCTCAATACAATTGAACCTAAGTGACGCAGGTAGGCAGTTCGTAGATGGTCGGTTTAGCCTGTCTGTCTGCAGCCTGGTCCCGACTCTGGATTGTCAGCAGCTGTTTACACTACTCTGCTGACTAACTAAAAGTAAGGCAGCACCCTCCCACATTGGGTGGATACTATCCCTACCTCTAAGACCAGATTTTCGGAACACCACTTGGACATCCAGCAGTTTAACGTCAAAGCCTGCTGTAGGCTTCAGGGCCGCGTTGCATTGGGATGGGACCAGAGCAGATTACAGCATCGGACATCGCCTGGGTGTCCCAGTGGGCCAGCTTTGGCCTCAGCGTTAGCATCAGCCTTAGCTTTCCGACTATGTTGCAGAGACATCACCCATTCACACTGCTGTGAGGGCTCTAACTCCGGAGCTCCGGAGATGCTAGCGCTGGATCTCACTGTTTATCCCTTGATGATAATAAGCTCTGGATGCGCACTTCTAGCTGGTCCACTTTATCCACCAGAGAGCTAACTAGCTGGCACCTAGCACAAACACAACCACTATCATTATCGCTAGAGGTGGAAAAGGGGGTTAAACTAAACATGCCATACTCTGAGCAGGCAAAACAGCCAGCAGTAGCCATGGTATTGCATGTACTTACCGCTTTTGGTTGATTTAGGAAGAACAGGAGCAGGTGGCAGTTTTAGTGCTTCTGTAATAAATAGTCCTGTGGAGACAATCTATAAAATAGATCTATGGATGGTTAGTAAGTGGTAAAAACAGAAATAAGTACATAAATAACAGTAGATAAAGCATTTCTAATCTTGCAATATTACAAAGATGTAGAAGAGCTGTTCAAGTAATATTACATATGTGTTGTCAAGAGATGCTCTGAATCAATTACGACACCAAGATTTTTAGATGCTGAGCCATGTATAACAGAGAAATCAGAGCGGTTATGTCTGATCGTTGTTTTTTCATCAAGTTTGGCTGATATGTAGTTATGTATTTCCTGCATAATAGTGAAAGTTAATGTCATGTTTTCTTATAACTGCCTAGTGGCAACAAACCTACTGTGAAAAATGACATTCCTAAAACCGTGCCTTGTGGGATTCCAAATCTCACTTTTGTATAATTGGAGTATTTGTCATATATCTTTATAAACTGTGTGAGTTTTTGTGTATGAAAGAATGTATCTGTTGACTAGAAGACAGCATCTGTAGAGAGTTAATTTATCATTAATAAGTACATCAACAGACATAATTTTGTCACTTTATTTTAGATTACACAGACATATTTTTGGCATTCAGTTGACACTTAGTAAAATGTAAAATGCAAAGTTTAGTCATCTAGTTATCATCACTCAACTATCGCCACACTTTCAGTGTTATTTCTGTAGTTGTGCTACAAGCTATCAGCAATGAAAAAATGAAAAAAGTGTAAAATTAAAACGAAATCGGCAGTAGGTGGCACTTTTTGTTTTACTTTCCTTTTAGTTAGTGAAAACGCCTACAGAGCTGAAAACTTAATCTTAAATAATCACTTTGACTTCTATTTTTTCATTTTTCATCTTCATTTTCATTTTGTCACATTAGTTGCATACTACAGTTGAAAATGAAAAGCTAAATACATATTTTATTTTTCATTTTCATTTTCACTCTTTTTATCCAGTTCATGAAGAAAAAGCAAAGCCAAAATGTTGTTTGAATTTTCTTTTACTCGTTTGCTTTTTCATTTTAAATTTGACCATAAAATTCCAGCATAGAAAAAATGTTTTGGAGTTAATTTGACTCAAAATTGGTGACCTGGAATCATGTGATTATAACTAGATAACTAAACTTTGTCTGTTACATATTACTGAGTGTAACTGAATGCCTACATATATGTCACTGTACTCTATAATAAAGCAACAAGATGAGTGCTTAATAAATTAAACTGACAGTCTCCTGATGTATTTATTAATGATAAATTAACTCTCTACAGATACTGTCTTACTTCTAGTCAACGGATGCACTGGTAACAGCATACTGAAAGTATGTTGAATACTTGTTGAATACAGTATGTTGAATACAGGGGACCATCAAAACAAAGTGTTATCGGAAAATGTAAGGGCATCTGTCTGATATCTGAATCCCAAATGCACATGAGTCATTTACAAAAATGTAAAAGCTTTCTTTAAAATGTTCAAGTGCGTGTGTAGTTTTGAAAAAAATGTTGAATGGGCATGTGCCCACAAACATTTGGCCGTAGAGTGTAGTTAAGAAAAACAAGAAGGTTATTACTGTTGCTAGGAAAGATAAGCCTTTGACCATTGTTTTTTGTGTTATTTGGAAGCAATATTTCATTTGTGGCTCCTTTTGTAGTGCTTTACACATTTTAAAGCATGGTAGTTATTACACTGCATTATCTTTTTGTGTTGGCATTTTTCTGTAATTCTTTAGGTTATTGCAGCATTTTAAGGTTTTTATATTTTATAGGTTTTTACTGGACATTGGGTTATTGCAGCATATTGGGACTATGTTATACTTTTTGTAGCACATTAGGTTTTTGCATCATGTATTCCTATTTGAAGCACCCTGGGTCTTCTCAAATATTTATTTTTCCCAATTTCACAGGCCAATTATTTAAATTATTTGGTAGCCTGTCCATTTTGGTGCATTTGAGTCAATAAAAATCACCCTAAAATCTATGTATCTTCATCTGTGCATCCACAAGCCTGGAGTTTGCATACTGCAACTTTTAATCAAGTTTATTAATGGGAAATTAAGGACAGTATGATAAGTTCACATATATTCTCAGAATAATGTTTCAAATATTAATATAGGCATCTCTTAGTTTTCATGTAGACATGAAGTTTGATGCATACTATACACTGCACAGTCTCTAACATATTTGCAAATAAATCTGTTGCCAATTAATGCTTAGTCTTTAAATATTGGTATGCTTGGTAACATTTAAACATTTTAAACTTTAACAGCTGAATATTTTATGTTCAAAACAGTTTTGTTTTCAATACATATCAAAAACATATTGGCATTTCTAACTAATATTACAGTCACCTGCCAATAAACCATTTGGGCCTGGGTTTAACAGCTAACATTAAGATCACATTTTATTTTACCAAAACTGCACGTGTCATGTGTCCTGCTGAATCCTGCTCACTGCCCTTTTTTTTTTTTTTTACAAAATGTGAAACATCCCTTTGTGACCGTGACTGACTATGATTGTATGTGTGTGTGTGTGTGTGTGCAACAGTTTGAACAAGAACTGATCACTAAGCTGGACCAAGAAGTTGAAGGAGGTTGTGGTGATGAGCAATACAAACTATTACTCGAAAAAACGTAAGTTCAACACAAAGCTGTTACTGACACCTCATTTTATTTTATACAAACCCCATTTTTAGATATTTGGACCATTCAGTGAAACACAATAAAACATGGATCTCTGAATCTCATTTAGACAACTGTCTTAAAGCTTTATTGAACAAAGGAGCATTCCTGGGTTTTAATTTAAGACCCTGGTTACTTTTTGGTTGCAAATATAAACTCATTTAGCACTAGGTATGTGCAAGACACACCAGAATGTCAGTACAGAAGCATGTTTAGATCTTACATTTTAATTACATTTAATTGTTCTTGTAGGTTATTGGAGCACTGCAAACGTCACAGATACCTGTCCCAGTCTGGTAAAGACCTGGCTAAGCTGTTGAGTTCTCTGCTGGATAACCTGTTGGCATACCGCACCATTACCAGTGATGAGAGCCCTGAAATGCGGATGAGCTGCACCGTCAATGTGCTGGTGAGATGCACACCATCACTTTATGTTCTTTATTCAAACAGTCTGCTAATTGGAGGCCTTGAGATAACCACTATGAACAGTGAATATGTGTAAAAACAGTTTTTCTCTTTTTGGCACTTAAAATTTATTTTCTTTCCAGAATTTTTACAAAGAAAAAAAGAGGGAAGACATCTATATTCGGTAAGTTTACCTGGGGAAAATAAACAGGTGGTTGTACTCCACTCCTGTGACATGGATCAATAATAATATCAATAAGCAATAGGCAAACCAAGAAGCAAACAATAAATCATTTAAATAAATATGCAGATACGTGTGGGCAAGACCCGTGAGAAGTATATTTTAAGCCTTGTACTTCATACTTAGCATTCTCTCTTCAACTGTACTTACAATTCATAATTAAATATTATATATACATTATATTGCCAAAGGTATTCACTCATTTGCTGTTGCACACATATAAACTTGAGTGACATGCCATTCTTAATCCATAGGGTTTAATATGATGTCGGCCCACCCTTTGCAGCTGAAACAGCTTCAGCTCTTCTGGGAAAGCTTTCTACAAGTTTTAGAAGTGTGTTAATGGGAACTTTTTACCATTTTTCCAGAAGCACATTTGTGAGGTCACACTGGTGATGAGGCTTGGCTCACAGTCTCCACACAAATTCATCCCATAGGTGTTCTATCAGGTTGAGGTCAGAATTGGCAGGCCAGTTAAGTTCTTCCACACCAAACCCGCTCATCCTTGTCTTTATGGCCTTGCTTCATGCACTGGTGATGGTCATGTTGGAACAGGAATGGACCATTCCCAAACTGTTCCCATAAAGTTGGGTGCATGAATTTGTCCAAAATCTCTTGGTATGCTAAAACTTTATGGATTCCTTTTGCTGGAACTGAGCCAAACTCCTGAAAAACAACACCACACATTAATCCCTCCTCCATCAAATTTTACACATGGCACAATATATGGAAATATATCAATGACAAAAGTATTTGTAATACAATTACAGTGTTTATAAACTTCAACTGTGCCTGCAATCCATAAAAAATATATTGTAGCATTCTCACCAGTTTTTTTAGCTCCATGACAGTGTAAGATCATGTAGGGACAATTAACATGTCCTTAAGGTGTCACATATGCCTACCATGTACCAGTCTTGATTTACTGAGGATCTCACGTCTCTCCCTAGGTACTTGTATAAACTTCGTGACCTTCATTTAGACTGTGAGAACTACACTGAAGCTGCTTATACACTACTGCTGCATGCTGAACTGCTACAGGTATGCCTTTTTTTAATTGCTGCATTTATTTATTTGTTCTGTAAATGTGCAAACAAATGCAAACCAACAACATCTATAACAACACCTTTAAGCTGTATACAAGCCCATGTCTCATCCAAAAGCTACATGAATCAAAGTTGGAAAAACTCAGGGCAGTGTTAACTAGACAAAAAACAGGTGTAAATATAAGAGTGTAGTTCCTGCAGAATCTAGGAGTACAATTGCAGTTTAGAAGCAGTAGATTCTGCTCACTACAAGGCATATCTGTAGTGTACCTTAGATCCACTGCAATCTTAAATCAATCACTATTTGAAATTCACTGCTTTATTAAATTTACTGTCATAGAGAGAGAAAGAAAGATGGAGAGATTAAGCAACTATGTCAGGACTGGCTATAGTTTATTTTAGAATTAGTTCATATGTATATAATACTGTATAATATAAATGTGTGGTGTTAAGGATACTACCATGTTAAATGCAATTCTGTTTTATATTTACTGCTAATTTTCATACTTGGCCACATTAAATCCCCTACTACATTAAATTAGTTGCCACATGAATGCTCTTGCTACTTTACATCCATGACACTTTAAATAAACCGCTACCTTAAATGCACTGCTGTATTACCTCCCTTGATGCCATGTATTGTTTTCTACATACAATCCCCTGCTGCCATAAATCCACTACTACATTAAATTAGTTGGGATTATATGGGAAGCATTTTATTCTATATTTTTGAGTTTACACTGTTAAGACAGTGATTTGTTTGAGATGGACTGAAGCTCTGCAGCTCTCTTTGAGTCTAAGGGTGGGACAGATGAGGAAGGAACTATGAAACTTTTGATCTCAGCCTGTGTACCGTATAAGTGTGTCTGTAGAGAGTTGCAGTTACATTTTAATGGGTCGAACATTGTGCCAGTAATTTCCTCTGGGAAACCATATCATACCTGAACATATGAACATATTCAGTCTTTAGTTTTGCAATGTTTGGTGTTTCTAGTTGAAATGCTGATTCTGGGGGAACTGGGGGAAAGAACAAACAATTAAATCTCATCAAAATGAATGAGGAGGCATGGTGGCGCAGCAGTAGTGTCACAGTTACACAGCTCCAGGGACCTGGTGGTTGTGGGTTTGAGTCCTGCTCAGGGTGACTGTCTGTGAGGAGTTTGGTGTGTTCTCCCCATGTCTGCGCGGGTTTCATCCAGTTGCTCCTGTTTCCTCTCACAGTAAGAAAAACACACGTTGGTAGGTGGATTGGTGACTCAAGTGTCCTTAGATGTGAGTGAACGTGTGAATGTATGTGAAGGACTGGCGCCCCCTCCAAGGTGTGTTCCCACCTTGTGCCCAGTGATTCCGGGTTGGCCCACCTCTAGGTCCACCATCCATTGTGATGAGCAGCTCATTGTTTTTACTGGAGCCTCAAACAGAACTCTAATTTAGAGTAAATCTCTAATCACACAAATGAACTCTTTTATCTCTTGTTTATCTCACGTTGTGTTAAATGACACAGGTCTGAGGTAAATACACAGCGATTGTTTCTGTAAAATATTATTTATAGGGGAGTTCTTTTGAGATCTTTTCACTTTAGAAAGCTGTCATAATATAATGACTGTCATATGATCTCTGTGGACTTTTTTTTCTTAAAGATTACCGTTGTATGTATTGGGTGTTACCAAACTCTGCAATTTGGTAAAAAGCACAACTTATATTCTCAGCTTTATAACTCATAAATGCCTGAAGGTATTTGTGTGCTCAACACTCTACTGTTAGAAACCGCAGATCCTACCGTTTCTAAAAATAGTGATGATGTGAAGCCTCTGGGAGCAATCCATTGTGAAAAAACAAGGCGCCCCTTCAAAATCTATGTTGTATTTTGCTCTCATAAAGGATTCTAATCTAATCATAAATTATCTCAGTGGTCATAAATGTTTACTTTCAGTTTCTTTTTGACTCACACGACATCATCCTACAATGTCTCCAGGTGGAAAAATATGAGTCATCAGCAAAAAACTACTCCTATTATTGATTTATAGTTTTTCAAAGTTTTTGTAGGTTTCACATCAAATAATATTGCATTAGATCAGCAAAAATAAACTAAAATCTTAAAAAAAATTCTTCATTGTGTGTATTCTAAATAAGCAAATATTATTTCATCATATATTTAATAGATTATAATACTAATAATAATAAAAATAATAATAATTATTATTATTACTATTATAAGCAGCTGAGAAAACTGCCAATGTACAAAAGCAATTTTTGTTTGTTAGGATATTGTCCATATGGGGCTTCTGTGACTGTTAGAGCTTTATCAGTCATACATCCCAGAGCTTAGAATATCAAGAAATATAAGTCCGTCTGATGCTAATAATTTGTTTTGTCACACTAATATGCCACGTAATAAATTAACTTATGTTGCATATGTTTTCAACTAACAGACACCTTACACTAACAATCTGTGGAAAAGATAGCTCAGATGGGAATATGCTTTGAAGGCTGTACATTGAGAAATAAGCAAAAAACAACAGGCACTTGGTAAAATTTTGGTCAAAACATGGCCAGTTTCAAGAAAATATCAAATATCAGCCAGCATGTAAACCTCAAGTGATTAAACATTTGAGTATCCAAGGGTCTTTAGAAAAGAAAACAACATATTGAATATGACTATGTCACATAATTACTGTTTAAATGCAACTGAAAGAGGCACTAAAAAAAAACTGAATAGCAAAATAGCTATATAGATAGGGTCCAATTACTGTGGAGAAAGCATTCAAGAGAAACGAGAAAGACAGGGAGCAGCGATATTGATTATTATCGCTATAAAAAATACCCTAAAACAAGCATGTGGAGCCACAAATGTAAACGCAGCAGGAGAAGGCTATATATATCTAAAAGGCTGTATATTTTTTAAAATTATGAATTAGTTATAATATCTTTTCAGTGAAATCTACTATAATAAAACACTTTCATCTCTAGCTGTAATAAATTGAGAAAAGCTGTTAAGTGTTATCCATTTCTTGCAAGAGTCCCCTGCCCTGTGATTCAGAAGTCACTTAGTCCAGTAAACCAGCAGAGGACCTGGCATAGCAGCTACAGAGGCTCTTACAGCTCCATGGAACATCAAAATTATTTAGAAGCTGTGATTTTAATTTAGAAATATTACACAGTGTTCCTTTAAAAGCTAAATGAAGAGGAAATGTTTAAATTGAGTGAGGTCACTGAAATAAATGAGGAAAAGCCTGAAACAAATGATTACAACTTAGTTCCTGGAACAGTAAGGAGATCCAAGTCTGTAGAATGGAGTACCCAGAGTTGCTTATAAGTAAGTCAGATAGATAAGCCAGTCCATTCACCACCATGTATGTAAGAATTAATAATTTAAAAGTTATATTAAAGCTAACTGGGAGCTAATAGAGATTATACAAAACAGGAGAAGTGTCCTCTTGGTGCTTAATTGGAAGCCTGGCTGCAGAATTTTGAATATGCTGGATTCTCTTTATTTGTTTACTTGGAAGTAGACAGTTACATTAATTGTTACATTAATTAAGGCGACATAATATAAAAGAACATATAAGAATTTCAGCTGTTTGATTGGTGCAAAAAAACAGCAGCATAGGCAATTTTATAGAAGTTTAAATACGTAATTTTGAAAACATGAATTCTCACCCACATAAATATAATTATCTGTAATGGGTTTGTAGGCTAACTACAGTCAAAATTTTTCATAAGTTAAAAACTATATTGTGAAACAATTTAACATTTTCAGGTGTTAGAGAAGGGCATGTTATCCACCATCTATAGTATAGTCCATGGTGACATATGTGTCACAAACTCTTTACAAGTTCTGGATATTTTCCTACACAGCTTTATCCTTCACTTATAATTATGATGTCACTAAGTGACATTTATAGAATATTTTGGATGCAGTCACATTACATTTTGTGAGTTTGTGTATATATGACTTATTTTAGAGTATGACAAGTGTTCTGGGTGAATCTGTCAACAAGTTTCTCCCCAAAATAATTACAGAATACAGCAAGATGTAAAATGTGAAAAAAAAATGTTCCCTGTTTGTTTTGTCAGTTTTATATTTCTCATAATTAGGCTTTATGTTGAACAGCATCTGGGCTCATGTGTTAATTGAAGGTTCTAGGTAGCTTGCTTCAGTGAGTAAATGACATCACACTCTACAGGCAGGACAGATAATGGAGTGAAAGATCATGAAGATGGGTGGTCTATCTGTCTGAAATTTGCCCTGGTGTATCCAAGTTCATCATAAAAATATTGGTGGCTTTCTTGTCAAAAGATTATGGACACTTTTTAAAGCATTCCTATGGGAGTGTTTTGTCTATAGAAGATCTTGATTTCTTACACTATAAAAACTATTGCACTTTTCAAGGCCTGCATGTCATTGATAAGTTGTACAAATCCAAGTTGTAACAGGCACATTATCTCAAAAACTGACATTGAAATAAACTGGACCCAAAACTGAATAACAAGAAGTTGAATTGGCAGAATATAATTTAAGAAAACAGTAATGTGATTGCCTACTGCAATCATCATTCTAGTGTTTGTACAGTATGATCATTAGATGGATGGGGAATAATTCTAATACTGTCATAATTTTAATTAATTCATTACTGTTAATATGTTTTAGCTTACAACAAAGAACACAGTTCAAACACATCCAGGGAGAATTGTGTTCTTTGTAGCACAGAACTGTACTGTAATTATAACTGAAAAGAGCTAATTTGTTTGCACTTTTTCTGACAACATCATTACAATATAAACTGGATTCATGATTTAATGTGAAATTTGCTTTAAAGATTATAAACAAAAGTGTATCTATCTATCTATCTATCTATCTATCTATCTATCTATCTATCTATCTCTACCTACCTACCTAGTGGTCAGATAAGGCTTGTGCACCCCACCTGATCCCCTGTGAAGGTGTCTCTTCATGTACCCAGCAAGAGCTGAAAGAGAGGCTCTTCCAGGAGATTATGTTCTACCTAGACAAGGGCAAAGTGAGAGCATAAAACATACACACACATACACACACTTACTGCAGTGTTTTACTGTGACCCTACTGAACTACCGATTATATTGCATTTAATAGTAATATTGCAATTAATATATTTAGCCATCAGTATGGTGTAAGAGAGTACTCTGTGGCTTTGGGCTATATATATTAATGCAGCAGTTAGTACAAACTATTATTTAACAAGTCCAACAAACTATAATTAAACTAATTATGAATTATTGCTTGCTGTGTTTAATGTGTTTCATTTTTTTATGTAAATGGGCAGATGTGGGAAAAGGCCATTGAATTGAGCAAGCAGCTTGCCAAGATGCATGAGAACCAGATGTTTGATTTTTTGGAGCTCAGTCAGCTTCTGGTAAGACATTTATAAATTGGAAAACTTACTAGTCCCTCTTGTTGACCATAACTGACTAAGTAATGTATACCATACTGACAACGGGCATATGAAGTATCTTTTCAGTGCCTTCAATAAAGTATTACTCTGCTAGAAACACCACACCAATATTAACGTGAATTGTTATTATAAATGAATTATAATACAAAATTGTTTCCTGAGTATTTGTGAATTAATGGAAATATTTTAAGTTATTAAAATCAATCACCTTCTCACACACACACACATACACACACCTATATATGTAATATGTCTATTAAATATCAAATAGTAACATGAGATATGGGAAACATTTTTGATAAGAATGGCCCATATGATTTAAAATAATATTATCAGTATTTACTGTTGTAAATAAATATGTTTGCAGTACAGTTGGCTGTGTTTATTATTATTGTTCTACTATATGTCTTACTATCTTATAGGACAACCAGAATAGCCTAAAAAAGAGACAGTTAATATATGTGTTTGGTCAATGAAAAATGGACCATATGCAATCATGAACGCTAAACACTAAAACTGCCTACTTGGCAAGAGATATTTAGGAAATAATCATAATAATCTCCAGATTGAGAGGTAAGATATGCTTTGTAAGATAAGAGCCAGACTAGCGGTCCTAATATAATTATTTTTTCCCACAAAAGAAAAGGGAATTTAGCAAGACATTACTAGAACATATCATAGCGTAAGTTGTTTTCCATGCTTGTATTTCTGCACAGAAACAACAAGCACAGTTTTATGAGAACATCATGCACGCTATGAGGCCACAGCCTGAATACTTTGCAGTGGGTTACTACGGCCAGGGTTTCCCACCATTCCTCAGGGTAAGTGATAGAAGGGTTATCTGTATAAATATATCTTAATAACTCTGTATCTTGGGTGACTGTCTGTGAAGAGTTTGGTGTGTTCTCCCCTTGTCTGTGTGGGTTTCCTCCAAGTGTTCCCCCTGTTTCCTCCCACAGTCCAGAAATATTGGTAGGTGGATTGGCTAAAGTGTGTGAGTGAATGTGCTGTGAAGGACTGGCACCCACTACAGGGTGTGTTCCTGCCTTGTGCCCAATGATTCTGGGTAGGCTCCGGACCCTGACCTGGATAAGCTGTTTCAGACAATGAATAAATGAATGAACTCTGTATCAGGTTCAAGGTCATAAATTTAAGGGAAATTTGGTTTTACATAAATTCTGTGCAAAAAAATAATTAAAAAAAATCTTAATCCCCAGTATGATTTACAAGATATGATCTGTGGTATTTGGGCAGTTGGTTCCACAGGACCTAGGAATTTTTCTCAGATATAAATGTACTGTACAGGCACATTATTGCCACTAATTGTACAAACCGTGTAAATGAACCTTTAAAGGTGCAATGGTGGTTTTAATTTCCAGTTGTGTTGCCTCACATTACATTCTCTGCACAAGAAGCAGAGGTGAATATTCATTATAGAACTGTGCAAAATGACAGGTAGTATCGCTGTCACACAGCTACAGGGTCCTAGGATTATGGGTTTGATTCCCGCTCTGGGTCACTGTCTGTGAGGAGTTTGGGGTGTTCTCCACATGTCCATGTGGGTTTCTTTCAGGTGCTCAGGTTTTAACCCATGGTCCAAAACCCAAAGATTTTCCAAAGATGTGAGTGTGTAAGTGAATGTGTGAGTGTGTGATGATTTTGAGGGACTGGCGCACCCTCCAGGGTGTTTTCCCACCTTGTGCCCAGTGATTCCCTGTAGACTCTGGACCCAACATGACCCGAAACTCGATAAGCGGTTACAGGCAATGAATAAATTAATATTTTGCATTAAATTGGTGAAGTGAAATATTTATAGCTTGGTCAACATTATGATATTTTAAAAATGATGAATGTAGTGAATATAAAACATTTCATTGACAGAACTTGTAGTTTTATGACAACAGTCTGCAAAACTTGAAATATGTAAGTTGATGAAGTTTGAAAATGTTTATGTTACATGGTCTCAGATAACTTGAAATGTGTTCTCCATCTCATCCAGTATTATATTACTCAGAGATGTTACTCAGAGTGTGAACGAAGTGTAAAATTCCAAGGTGTCTGTCATTGTAACATGTATTTAAGAAAGTATTCTTGGCAAAAGCAAATACCCTTTTGCTTTTAAAATGTTTAAAAAAAACTTTTATTCCATCTGTACCAAGATCAGCAATTCTGTGGAATATTTTGTTATTCTGAATGTTTCTGAGAGCATAGATTTATTCATTTTGATGCGTAGGCACAATATATATAGGGGTGTAGGGCGGAGACAGGAACAAAAACAACAACAGAGAGCCATAGGCTAAGTTAGCACATGGTGGAAACAACAAACAGGACAGGACCAGGGCATGACAGAGGGCCCCTCCTAAACGCGCAACTCCCGGGGTGCATAAACCTAGATCTCCAATAGCTGGCGCAGGAGAGGAGCCTGGAATACTAGACAGAACAGAAACTCAGACAGGGGACTGAACTAGAGACTGGAGTAGAGACTGGACAGGCAACTGACAAAGGGGGACAGGAGACAGGACTCTGGACAAGAAAGGACCAGAAACAGATCACAAAACAGAACCAGACTGGGAGGACAAATGACTGACAGGAGGAACCAAGAGGAGATGAAACACTGGACTGAAATGGAGACAAGACAGGGCTGGAAAAAGGAGGCAAGACACTGGACTGGAATGGGGATTGGACAAGACAAGAAACAAGAAACTGGACTGGGGAGAGGACAGGAGCAGGAGACAGGACTAAAGACGAAACAGGAGACAAGTACTGGGACTGGACAGGAGCAGGGACAAGTGACAAGACACTGGACTGGAGAGGAGTAGAAACATTAGACTGGACTTGGGATAAGGTAGGAGTGGAGACATGAGATTGGACAAAAGACTGCACGGGGGACTGGGCTCAAGCCAAAACAGGACTTGGCAAAGGAACAGGAAAAAGGGCATTTATCAGAACTGACACAAACATGGTGACAGGGACCGGGACAGAGACAAAGGCAGACACAGGTACTGGGACATGGACAGAGACAGGGACCAAAACAGGGACAGACAGAGGGACAAAAATAAACATAGGGGAGTGCCCTGGACTGGCAAAAATCTGAGAGGTCAACAGGGATTGGACAAGACTAGAAACAAGAGACTGGACTGGGGAGAGGACAGGAGCAGGAGACTGGACTAAAGATGAAACAGGAGACAAGTATTGGGACTGGACAGGAGCAGGGACAGGTGACAAGACACTGGACTGGAGAGGAGCAGAAACATTAGACCGGACTTGGAATAAGGTAGGAGTGGAGACACGAGATTGAACAAGAGACTGCACAGGGGACTGGGCTCGAGAAAAAACAGGACTTGGCAAAGCAACAGGGACCAGGACATTTATCAGAACTGACACAAACATGGTGACAGGGACCGGGACAGACACAAAGGCAGACACAGGTACTGGGATATAGACAGAGACAGGGACCAAAACAGGGACAGACAAAGGGACAAAAATAAACATAGGGGAGTGCCCTGGACTGGCAAAAATCTGAGAGGTCAACAGGGATTGGACAAGACTAGAAACAAGAGACTGAACTGGGGAGAGGACAGGAGCAGGAGACTGGACTAAAGATGAAACAGGAGACAAGTATTGGGACTGGACAGGAGCAGGGACAGGTGACAAGACACTGGACTGGAGAGGAGCAGAAACATTAGACCGGACTTGGAATAAGGTAGGAGTGGAGACACGAGATTGAACAAGAGACTGCACAGGGGACTGGGCTCGAGAAAAAACAGGACTTGGCAAAGCAACAGGGACCAGGACATTTATCAGAACTGACACAAACATGGTGACAGGGACCGGGACAGACACAAAGGCAGACACAGGTACTGGGATATAGACAGAGACAGGGACCAAAACAGGGACAGACAAAGGGACAAAAATAAACAGGGGAGTGCCCTGGACTGGCAAAAGTCTGAGGGAATGCCTGAGAGGCCAGTCTGGGCACAGTTCTAGGGATCTAGGGACACGAAGAGAGGCAGCCAGGGCCACAGTAACAGGTACCTGGAACAGGAGCAGCGGACACCACCTTGTCTGGAACAGGAACGGCAGACACCGCCTTCCCTGGACCAGGAGCAGCGGATGCTGCCTTCACTAGAACAGGAGCCCACCATCGCTGGAACAGGAGGAGCAGGGTTCGCCGCCATGACAGGAACAGGAACGGCTGCCTTCTCTGGAACAGGAGTGGCGGATGCCGCCATCACAGGAACAGGAGTGACTGAGGAAGCCGCCATCACAGGAACAGGAGTGGTGGGGTTCGCCACCAGAACAGGAACAGGAGCGGCGGAGGTTGCCACCTTCACTGGATCAGGAGCAGCATGGATCGGCGCCTTCACTGGATCAGGAGCAGCATGGATTGCTGCCTTCACTGGATCAGGAGCGATGTGGAACACTGCCATCACGGGAACTGGAGAAGCGGGTTTTGCCGCCATCACAGGGACAGAAGCGGCGGGGTTCACTACCATCTTAGGGACAGGAGCAAGGAGTTGCCTTTGAAGGGTTTCCAGGTAAGCATTAAGCCATGCTAAGTCCACGGAGGTAGGGGGCTCTGCAATGATGTCCACAGAGGCAGGAAATCCAAGATGTCACTTGAACAAGCATCCTCACGAAATACGCCCCTGTTAGCCTCACCTCCTTTGCCCTGAGGCTAACAGCACCAACCCCCCACCCCCCCACCCCCTCAAATTTTCCCTGGACTTGAGGGGGTAGTCCTCCAAAAAGGGGGAGGCCACAGTCACAGTAATAGAAGTGGCCGAAGCCACAGTCACAGGAACAGCAGCAGCCTTGTTCACCACCTTCACTGGAACAGGAGCAGCAGACGCTGCCTTCTCTGGAATAGGAGCGGTGGACGCCACCTTCGCTGGAACAGGAGCGGCGGACGGCGCCTTCTCTGGAACAGGAGCGGTGGAAGCCGCCTTCTCTGGAACATGAGCGGCGTGGATTGCCGCTATCGCAGGAACAGGAGCGGCAGGGTTCACCACCATCACAGGAATGGGAGCCTCGCCTTCTTTGCCCTGAGGCTAACAGCACCAATACTCAACGACCCCCCAAAATTTTCCCCGGATCTGAGGGGGTAGTCCTCCAAAAAGGGGGATGTTTCAAATCAAATCAAATCAAATCTAATTTATTTATATAGCGCTTTTCACAACTGATGTTGTCACAAAGCAGCTTCACAGAATTCCAGTAAGACAAAGATTTGACATGAAATGTAAAAACAAATGTAAAACCCTCAAGTGAGCAAGCCAGGAGCGACAGTGGCAAGGAAAAACTCCCCCAGCTGAGGAAGAAACCTTGGGAGGAACCAAGGCTCACAAGGGGTGACCCATCCTCCTCTGGTCAATCTACTGGTGATGATAGTTAGTAGTCCATGAGAACTTCAGTGTAGGGACAGCTTCAAGGCACTTGGTGGTTGCTGGAGCGTGGGCAGCTGGTCTGAAGCATGGAGGAGGGTCTCGACAGTCATCCATCAGTGTCCAGACAGACAGGTGGGCAGTTGTTTACTCGGAAAGATGTAAAGGGATGGAATTAGTTTTGAACTGTTTTGTGTTTGTAAAGTAGAAAATATGAAAATTTCCAGAGTGTGGCTAATGACTCCGGCAGATCTGACTATGACAGCTTTAACTAAAAGGAGAGAACCAGGAGGACACACAGACACGGGAGCATCCTGAAACACTGGCATCCCTCCGCTCCACCGTCAACAAACCTGAGTGATCGCGAGAAGCGGCGGGACGACAGCGTTTCAGTTTACTATAATTCCTTGTGTCCATGGACCCCCCGG
The DNA here is from genome assembly GCF_029633855.1 of Hoplias malabaricus. Lineage (NCBI taxonomy): Eukaryota > Metazoa > Chordata > Actinopteri > Characiformes > Erythrinidae > Hoplias > Hoplias malabaricus. The sequence continues at coordinate 18,661,876 of NC_089813.1, forward strand.
ATCTGCCGCCTTTATCTATGGGGGAGCATTAGCTACCAAAAGATAAACTAAACAAATGTGTTTTTAGCCTAGATCTGAAGATTGCAACTGTGTCTGAGTCCCGAACATTTTCTGGAAGATCATTCCAGAGTCTGGGGGCTTTATAAGAAAAGGCTCTTCCCCCAGCTGAGGCCTTCTGAATTCTGTGAACAATTAAAAATCCAGTTTTCTGTGATCTGAGTGAACGTGGAGGCTCATAATAGGAAATTGTATCTTGAAGATATTCAGGAGCAAGCCCATGTAGAGCTTTATATGTTAATAACAAAATTTTGTAGTCAATGCGGAATTTAAAAGGCAGCCAATGAAGTGATGATAAAACTGGGCTGATATATTCAAATTTTCTAGTTTTAGCGAGGACCCTAGCTGCAGCATTTTGAACTAGTTGAAGTTTTCTTAAATTGCTGCTGGTGCATCCTGACAGTAATGCGTTACAGTAGTCAAGCCTTGAAGTAATAAAGGCATGTACTAATGTTTCTGCGTCCTGAAGGGATAAGGCATTTCTAATCTTAGCAATATTGCGAAGATATAAAAAAGCTGTCCTAGTGATACTACCTATGTTGTTGATCAAATGATAAATCCGGGTCAATTATGACACCAAGATTTTTTGCTGCTGAACCAGGTTTAACTGGAAAGTCAGCTAGATTTAAAATTAAATCTGATAATTCATTTCTTGCCACTTTTGGACCCAAAAGCAGGACCTCTGTTTTGTTGCTGTTTAGAAGGAGGAAGTTAGGCAACATCCAGCCTTTCACGTCTTTTACACAGTCCTCTATTTTCTTTAATCTGTGTTTGTCATCGGGCTTGGCTGAAATATACAATTATGTGTCGTCTGCGTAACAGTGAAAGTTAATGTCATGGTTTCTTATAACTGTGCCTAGCAGTAACATGTATAATGTAAATAATAATGGTCCTAAAATAGAGCCTTGTGGAATTCCAAATCTTACTTTAGAATAATTTGAATTTAGATTGTTTACTTTTACGAATTGATAACGTTCCGTTAAGTAAGATTTGAACCATAATAGGGCTGTCCCTGTGATTCCAACCATGTTTTCTAACCTTTCTATGAGAATATTGTGGTCTATTGTATCGAAGGCTGCGCTTAGGTCAAGAAGCACCAACAGGGATACGTGGCCTTGATCAGAGGCAAGAAGAAGATCATTTGTTATCTTAACTAGAGCTGTCTCTGTACTATGATGTTGCCTGAATCCAGATTGGAATTTTTCATATATATGATTCTTATGTAGATATGAACTAAGTTGTTGGGCCACAGCTCTTTCTAAGATCTTGGACAGAAATGGCAAATTAGAAATAGGCCTGTAATTAGACAGTGTACTAGCATCAAGATTTGGTTTCTTTATCATAGGTTTAATAACTGCTAGTTTAAAAGCTTTGGGTACATGGCCCAGACTAAGGGATGAGTTTACTATAGTTAAAAGAGGATCAATAATAGCTGGTAGTACTTCTTTGAGCAACTTTGTGGGAATTGCATCAAGTGTGCAAGTTGTACAGTTTGCGGAGATGATAATCTTCTCTAGTTCTAATTGTGGGAGTGGGTAAAAGGTTTCAAGTCTTTCTTTTACAGTTATATTATGTTTTATATCATTCACATCGGGTGGCACCCAGGATGGATTTGATCCTGTGGCTTGAGTTAGTTGTCTAATATTCTTAATTTTATTATTAAAAAAGTCCATAAAATCTTTACTGGTGCAAGTTGCTGGAATTAGTTGTTCAGAACCTGCTTGATTTTTTGTAATTCTAGAAAACACACTAAACAGTGCTCTCGGATTATTTTTATTATTGGAGATCAGCAAGGCCAGATATGCTGAGCGAGCTTTAGTGAGGGCATTTCTATACTCTATAAGGCTGTCCTTCCAGGCAGAATGGAACACTTCAAGCTTGGTTGATCGCCATTTCCGCTCTAGTTTTTGTAATGTTTGTTTTAAAGTACGGGTCTTATCATTATACCATGGTGCGAGCTTTTTTTGTCTTATACTTTTATGTTTAAGTGGTGCTACCTTTTCTAAAGTAGATTGACAGGTATTTTCTAGGTAATCAGTTAGTACATCTAGGTCCATTGGGTCTGATGGAGTTGGAACTGGGGTCGATAGTTCTGGTAGGTTTTCTATAAATTGTAGGGCGGTAGATGGTTTTATTATACGCCTTGTAGAATAGCGAGGGTTCTTACATATATGATTGGAGATTGCTGAGGATTGCGGTAAGATATTAATTTTGTCAATGTTAAGACCTAGTGTCAGAACTAAGTCTAAAGTGTGGCTGCAGTAGTGTGTAGGCCCTGTTACATTTTGAGTAATACCAATGGAGTCTAAGATTGAGGTAAATGCCTTTTTTAGTGGGTCACTTTCCTTCTCAAAATGGATATTGAAATCTCCTACAATTATAACTTTATGATTGCACACCGCTAGGTTTGTAGCAAAATCGCTGAATTCTTTCAGAAATTCTAAGTAAGGCCCTCGTGGTCTGTAAATGTTGCATAATAAAAATGCGTCCTTTTTTGTGACCGGATTTGTAATAATAGTGGAGAGTACCTCAAAAGAAGAGAAGGTGTCACATTGTTTAAGACTAATTTCTAGGGTATTTTGGTAAATTACACATACTCCACCTCCTTTGCCTGATATTCTTGGGCTATGTGCATAATTATAGCCTAGGGGGGTGGCTTCATTTAGTGCTAAATATTCATTTGGTCTAACCCACGTTTCCGTGAGACAGAAAACATTGAATTTATGATCACTTATAATATCATTTACGATGAGTGCTTTTGAGTTTAGTGATCTTATGTTGAGTAACCCAAATTTTAGTTCTGAGGTGTTGCTGCTAGGTGTTGTGTATAATTTAATATTGATTAGGTTGCTGAAACAGGCTGGTTTTGTTTTTCTACTTTTACATTTAGTTCGGGGGAAAGACACAGTCTCAATACAGTTGAACCTGGGTGATGCCTCAAGACAGTTCGCAGACGGTCGGTTTAGCCTGTCTGTCTGCGGCCTGGTCCCGGCTCTGGATTGTCAGCAGCTATCTACACTACTCTGCTGACTAACTAAAAGACTATGTGCTATGCTGCAAGAAAGTAAGGCAGCACCCTCCCGCGTGGGGTGGATACCATCCCTACCTATAAGACCAGGCTTGCCCTCAAAACGTAACCAATTGTCTATAAAGCCCACTTGATTTTCGGAACACCACTTGGACATCCAGCAGTTTAACACCCAAAGTCTGCTGTAAGCTTCGTCGCCACGCCGCATTGGTATGGGGCCAGAGCAGATTACGGCATCAGACATCGTCTGGGCCAGTTTAATCACCTCTGTAATATTACCCTTAGTTACCTCAGACTGCCGCAGACGAATATCATTGGCCCCTACATGAATGATTACCCTCAAATATCTCCTATTAGCTAACAGTCTAAGGTTGCCACTAATATCCGGCGCTCTGGCTCCCGATAAACAGCTAACTGTTACTGCTGGCGCCCCTAAAGGAGTAGCTAATTTCACGTGTCGAACAATAGAGTCTCCTATAACCAGAGCACTCTTAACAGGCTCCTCAGCGGGTGCTTCGCTGAGTGGGGCAAACCTGTTTAACACGCGAATCGGAGGAGCGTGGTGTCCCGGTGGGCTAGCTTTGGCCTCAGCATTAGCATCAGCCTTAGCTTTCCGGCTATGACGCCGAGACGTCACCCATTCACCCCGCTGTGAGGGCTCTAATGCCGGAGTCTTGGGGGTGCTAACTCTCCCTAAGGCACCCAGAGTTGCTAACACTGAATCTTGCTGTTTATCCCTTAACAATAATAAGCTCCGGATGCGCACTTCTAACTGGTCCACTTTATCCACCAGAGAGCTAACTAGCTGACACTTAGTACAAACACAACCACTATCTTTATCGCTAGAGGTGGAAAAGGGGGTTAAACTAAACATGCCACACTCTGAGCAGGCAAAACAGCCAGTAGTAGCCATGGAATTGCAGGTACTTACCGCTTTTAGTTGATTTTAGTAACTTACACCAAGAACGTTACTCCAGGGTCCGGTGGCAATTTTAGTGCCTCTGTAATGAATATTCCTGCGGAGACAATCTAAAAGATAGATCTATCGATGGTTAGTAGGTTATAAAAACAGATATAAATATAGAAATAACAGTGGAAACGAGTAAACAGGAAAACCAGAGCGATCAAAACAGCTTCCAAACGGGTACAGAAACAGCCAAACGGGTTGCCAGATCACCCTCATACCCTCACACCCTCACAGCCTACTTCAGCAGGCAGCTCTTGACGTTTTCTGCGGCGTCAGCTTGCGGAAGGCACTGGTTCCTACCGATGGGTGTGCCAGGACCCAAACGGAATGGAGTCTGATGAATAGCACAGCCAATCCACGGATTCCTCGATACGTCCATACGTAGAGGTCTGGTGTTCTGTCACAGCTGCAGGAAGTATGAGGAGACAGAATTTATTAACAGGAATTTATTTAACACAGACAGAATCAAAATAAACATGGGAATTGCAGACAGAATAAAGACAAGACTAAACGAAACCAAACAAGACAGACAGGACTCAACCATGAACCGGGTTAAACGTGTAAACATAAAGACAGGACAAACGAGGAACACCTGCAGACAATAATGGGACAGAGGCAGGACTAAGGCGGGCCTAGGACGGAGACAGGAACAAAAACAATGACAGAGAGCCATGTGCTAAGTTAGTACATGGTGTAGTGTATGTAGGTTTTTTTTATCATACACCGTGATAAATATGTAAATATATATTTGAAATATATATTTATATATTGTGTTTATAGCGTTGACCTTATTCAAACTTTTATAGTTACTAACATTTAACTAATGATAGTAATTAAAGTTTATAATTGGCTTAAGCAACTAAAACGTTAATAATTAGTTTGAGAATAAATAATAGTCAAGCTAAGTGAGATCTTCAGGATTTTCAGAAATTTTAATGAACAGACTGTATACACTGTGATTTCAAATAATGAAAGTTTTATTAACAAAAGGAAAGAGGATATTTAATTAACATAGCATAATCTTGTAATCTCACGGCATCAACGCAGGGGAAACCGATTCAACTTTAAAGATAAGCTAGGCACTATGACTTGTGACTAAAATGTTGCTAATTGAGGCTTGATTACGTATAAATTTATAAAGGAACTTAATTAGGCATCAGCTTCTGGAGAATGTGAGAATTTAGCTGGCTTACTCGCTTGCCGTTTCACCGAGCCGTCGCGTCCTGCTCCGTGTTCTGGGGGTTGTTTCTCGTCGTTCCCGCATCGTGAAAGACAGGCCCGCTTGTGAAGGAGATTCCCTCCCGGTTGAGTCAGGCACTCTCAGCCTCAGGCGGGGTGGCGTCGATCGAGAGTTCCCCTCTCGGAGAATTGCAGGCGTGGCTGGTTTCTCCCCGGAGTGGAGTGGCTTCTTCAGAGAGTTAGCTCGTCTCGTTGCTCGATTCTCCAGAAGTAGTGCCCTCAGAAGCTGGCTTATAACGCTAATATATCCGCTATCAACTAATCTAAAAGGGTGATATCTTATTCTCGCCACGAATAAGTTTCACCTGCTTTGATCACTCGTGAGATCGAACTTCGATGGGCAATAAAACAAAAACACAATTAAAAGAAAAGAAAGTATTCAAATCATTCGACGTACTCGTAGACTTTCTCACACTAGCTAACTCAAGATGTCTCCTGGGAGCTTGGTGAGATTTCTTCAAAAGTCTTTTGTTCGTCGTCGTGAGGAGGAGAAAACTTCTCGCTTGGAGAGGTTGGAGCTTGAAGAGATAAAACAAAGAGAACGCGTGCAGGCGTTCAGAGCAGAAACGAAGTTAAGAGTCAGAGAGAGAGCTTAGAGAAAATGAACGTAAAAGTGAGAATATAGAGAAAGAAAGAGCGAGTTGAGCTGAGCTTCTGATCTTCTGAGCTGCTGTTGTGTTGCTGAGCTGAACTGAACTGAACTTGTGACGAGCTGAACTTCTTTTCAAAGCCAGCGCAATCACGCCCTATTGGGAGGTGTCCTTTCTTCGATTGGGTGCGAGTCCGAGGCTCACGTGACTCTCCCGAAAGAGAAAAGAGGGGGAAGGTTTGGACCAGAGATTCAAACAGAAAAGGTAGAAATTTCGCGTATCGAAATTTCTTATACATGTTAGTAACATATCACACTGAATGTCCTGGATTATTAATATCAAACATTTACATTAGATTTTATCTTGGGTACGTCATGTTTACGTCCCATTTACAATATTGTTAGAAGATATTAATTTGTTTTTCTAATCAGAGACAGAAACTTCCTTTCACGATAGAAACAGTAATACACATCATTTCATTAGAAGGTGGACGTTCATCTGAGGACACAGAGAGTGACACTCATACATATTGCATAAACATACTTATTAAAATTTCATTAAGTCCATCATGTATTTAGACGGCCTTAGGCGAGACATGATTTCGCAAACGTCCACCTGGGGTCGCTGTTGATCCATGCTGTTGATCCATGCTGTTCGTCCGGTGTGGGTGGTTAACTTGAGGTCACCCCGAGTTCAATCAGTTTGACCATCTGGGCTCGAGATAAGGATGAGATACTTAGGCGCCACTGTCATAAACGCTTGTAACTCCCCTCTCTGTTTGATGTCCTTTTGGTCTAAGAGCATCATAAAGTGGATTTGTTATCTTTACGTTTCTGAAGGGAGGAAGGGTGTCGGGGGCCAGGTGTCCTGGTCCGTCTTTTGATGTTAGACCTTATGTGTGTGCGTGTGTGTGTGGGGGGGTTGCAGGGTCTTTGCACCCCCGCGGTTTGTGGAATGTTGATTCGGTCGCAGACGAAGGTCCTGGTCAGAGTGAAAAAGTTTTAATTCAAAACTTTTCATTTCTTTATTTCTTCATTTGATATTTCATCTCGTTATCCGGTCCATACTCTACTACAATGGTGGGAACAACAGACAGGACAGGGCCTAGGCGTGACAGGTGTAATGACAGTCATTGTTTTATACATTTATCCACTGGGCAAGCTTCACTCACATTCCAAGGACTTTTTCCAATTTTATTGTTCTGAATAATAGAATGAGCACTGTCTCTGTAGAAATGTCCTCCCATGTCAGTTCTACAGCAGCTCATGACAAGTTGAGTAGAAACAAGTTACCTCTCAAGTGGACAGCTATTGTGCTTGTATTGTCCTAGGTATCAGAACCTGCGCTTGTTCTGACAAGCGTCTGAGCTCAGAAGAAATTTGGACTCAAACCTATTTGAACTAGTTAGGATACACATCTGTCTGAACACCAAACCTTTTGTGATTCACTCTGGACAACAGCGTTTGCTAAATGCTATAAATGAAAATATAATACAGTGATCATGAGAGACAGGTAAACAGACTACTTTATACATGGAAAGGCAATTGAATCTCCACCCCATTTGACAGCTTTTTCTAATAAGCCTATTTATTTATTTACTTACTTACTTATTTTTATTCCCTTAACTCATAGGCATTATTTAAAAAATCACTAAAATAACCATCACAAAAAATTTAAGCAAATACTACCTCTGACTGTTCTCAGTGGTTTACTTAATTAACCCTTAATGACTAACTCTTTACTATACACTTAACTATGTTTCACTGTCACACTTACATAGGAAGTCTTTACTCTTTACTCACAGAGGAGAATAGCACTTTGTCATTTTGTGCAATTAGTGAATAAAAATATTTTTATGAATCCCCACATGCCTCATTATTTTGAGTTTAAAAATAGAATTGTGTAACTTAATACAGTTATGCTATAAAGACCAGGAAAAATACACTGAAGAATGTAGGAAGTTACAAAGCTGGAAGTTACACAGTAAGTAAAAGGAAAGTATACCGTAAAACGTGGGAAGATACACTTTAACTATCATATACATACACTGTAAAACACGGGCTGTATAATAAAGTGTTACCGAATATTTAAAGCCCTGAGTGTCACTACTGGACAGAGATTAGTCCACCAACTTAAAAATCTAGCCAACAGCATCCTGTGTGCTGTGTCTTTTGTCCAGTGATTAAGGAATAGAGGATGACCTGATTGACTGATCAATGAGAATGTTTGACCACCAAGATCATTCCTGCTGTGTGGTTATCCTATAGGGGTCCTGACCATTGATCAACAGGGTGAAAGGATTTGTAACTGTAGAACTACAAAGAGCTCCTGTGGAGAGTGGAGCAGAAAGATTGGACAGTGAGTACAAAAGCACTGCTGGTCATAATATGATGGTTAACATTTTTATTTTTTACTAGATTTTAGTTATTTTATTATAATTATATTTACGGTTATTGAATCATTTATATAGTTCCATCCATCCATCCATCCATCCATTATCTACCGCTTATCCGTGTCAGGGGCGTGGGGGAAGCAGTCAGAGTAAGAAACCCTGAGACTACCGAACTGGGCACCTTCCATTAGTTGGCTACTCTGAGAAATTCTGTCCATAAAGGTTATGAACATTTGTATATGTGATCATTTATAATTATTTTAATTAATATGACAGTTTTAGTTTCCTTTTTTTTGTTCTTACCTTTAATTGTCCTTTCTAATAACTTTACATTTAGAAGTTAATATTGAATTAGCTTTATATTTTCTGTTTTTATGTATTTTTCTTTTTTTAATGTCACCTTGCATGTTTACCATGGCAGTGGTTGTAGTATCTTAAGGCAACTGTAGATAAAATTGTCCAGGCTTTAAATATTTGCAGGGTGTGTGACTTGAAGAGGTGGTGAAAGTCTCATTTGATGTGTGAAGAATGGGTCACAAATCAGATATTAATTATTGACAAATGGGATTTGAGTGCATTTGGGCATGCCCATGTAAGCAGCTGAATCTGCAGGTGTACTGAAACATACAGTCATACAGGTCTACAAGCAGTGGCAAAAATCACAGTCTACAGGAAATTCTAGAAATATGGCTGAAAGACTAAACTGATACCCTGCATATGCATACTACAGGTGCTGGTCATAAAATTTGAATATCATGACAAAGTTTATTTATTTCAGTAATTCCATTCAAAAAGTGAAACTTGTATATTATACCCATTCATTGCACGCAGACTGATATATTTCAAGTGTTTATTTCTTTTAATTTGATGATTATAACTGACAACTAATGAAAACCCCAAATTCAGTATCTTGAATATTACTTAAGACCGATACAAAAAAAAGATTTTTAGAAATGCTGGCCAATTGAAAAGTATGAACATGAAAAGATGAGCATGTACAGCACTCAATACTTAGTTTAGGCTCCTTTTGCCTGAATTACTGCAGCAATGCGGCATAGCCTTCAGCTCTTTTGCATTGTTGGTCTAGCGTATTGCATCTTCCTCTTCACAATACCCCATAGAGGTGAGTTTGCTGGCCAGTTAAGAACAGGGACACCGTGGTCCTTAATCCAGGTACTGGTAGTTTTGGCACTGTGTGCAGGTGCCAAGTCCTGTTGGAAAATGAAATCTGCATCTCCATGAAGTTGGTCAGCAGCAGTAAGCATGAAGTGCTCTAAAACCTCCTGGTAGACGACTGCATTGACCTTGGACCTCAGAAAACACAGTGGACCAATCCCAGCAGATGACATGGCACCCCAAACCATCAATGACTGTAGAAACTTTACACTGGACCTCAAGCAATGTGGATTATGTGCTTCTCTTCTCTTCCCCCAGACTCTGGGACCTTGATTTGAAAATTTACTTTCATCAGAAAACTTAACTTAACACTTAACACTCAGCAGCAATCCCATCCTTTTTGGAAGCAAGACACTTCTGACACTCTCACTGTCTCTTGTTCAAAAGTGGCTTGACACAAGGAATGCGACAGCTGAAACCCATGTCTTGCATACATCTGTGCGTGGTGGTTCTTTAAGCACTGACTCCAGCTGCAGTCAGGTCTTTGTGAATCTCCCCCACATTTTTGAATGGGTTTTGTTTCACAATCCTCTCCAGGGTGCGGTTATCCCTATTGCTTGTACAATTTTTTTTCTACCACATCTTTTCCTTCCCTTCCATTTCTTCTATTAATGTACTTGGACACAGAGCTCTCTGAACAGTCCACCTCTTTAGCAATGACATTTTGTGTCTTGCCCTGCTTGTGTAAGGTGTCAATGGACGTCTTTTGGACATCTGTCCAGCCAGCATACTTCCCCATGATTGTGTAGCCTACAGAACTAGACCAAGAGACCATTAAAAGGCCTTTGCAAGTTTTTTTAATTAATTAGCTGATTAGAGTGTGGCACCAAGTGTCTTCAATATTGAACCTTTACACAATATTCAAATTTTCTGAGATTCTTAATTTAGGGTTTTCATTAGTTGTCAGTTATAATCATCAAATTAAAAGAAATAAACACCTGAAATATATCAGTCTGTGTGTAATGAATGAGTATAATATACAAGTTTCACTTTTTGAAGTGAATATTCTAATTTTATGACCAGCACCTGTACATGCCATGAACTTATGGAACAGAATGTCATGCAAATGGGTTTTGATCACTCCTTCTAATAAAGATGCCTGGTTACTGTGGGTGAAGAAACACACAAGATGGACTAATTAATACTAGAAACGTGTTTCTGCCTGTATGTGAATGATGTTCTGGAGGCCTTCAGTAAGGAATGCCTGCAAAGTGTGGTTCAAGCTGGAGGAGAGTCTTTGATGTTCTGGGAGTATTTTAATGGGTCTTTGGTTGAGTTGACAGTAAATTTGAACCACAGTGCCTACACCAGGTTTTGGCTTTTGCTGATCATCATACAGAGGAATATGAAATCCCCATACCTGAATTCCAAAATGACATTCACAGGACTGCAAATGTGGCTGATTGGCAAGATGAACATTTGGACTGGATCTACATCATTCTTTGATTTAAGTGCAGCTGTACAATGATGTTGCTTATATCCAGAAACTCTTCCCATTGAAAAAACAAAAGTTAGATCCAAAATGGCCAACTTCAAAAAGGCCACCATGGTCACCACACATCTTGAAAAGTTTTCCCCCTCCCATATACTAATGTGCCACAAACAGGAAGTTAATATCACCAACCATTCCCATTTTATTAAGATGTATCCATATAAATGGCCCACCTCTGTATATATATATATATATTGTTACACCCTCGTCCCTCGTCTTGTCATGTCTGTTTTTCCTGCCATGTGCTCGCTCTCAGCACATGGCTCTGTTTGTTGTTTCTCTAGTCCCGCCTTTGTTCCGCCTCCTCGTCTGTGTATCATCTGTTACCCTGCCCCCTCGTTACCTGTCCAGGTGTAGCTTGTCTGTGTCTTGTATTTAAGTTCCCTTGTGTCTCTCCTGTTGGTCGGACATTTCACCTTTGTTTTGTATTCTCTGGTCTGTCTGTCTGTCTTGCTTATTTCTTATACCCTCCAAGTCAGTCTTTGTATCTCTTTTGTCTCTTTGTGTGTTTACTTGGTTTATGTCTATGTTCAAGTTTAGTCTGTTTAGCTTTCTGTGTCTGTTTAGTTCTAGCTGTTCAAGTGTCTATTTAGTTCTGTCTAAGATTAGTCTGTTTCTCTCTTTGTATGTTTAGCTCTCTCTTCCTAGGTTTCTATGTCCAGTTCCCTTTCTCTGTCCAAGTCATTGTTTCCAAGTTTCTCTGTCTCAGTCTTTCTTTGTTTAAGTTTTCTCGCTAGTTATCTTAGTCTGTCTTTGTGTAGAGTATGTTGTATGTTGATATACACTGAAATATATATATATATATAAATATATATTTGATATATATATTTATATATTGTGTTTATAGCTTTGACCTTATTCAAACTCTTATAATTACTGATATTTGACTAATGATAGCTATTAAAGTTTATAATTGGCTTAAGCAATTAAAACGTTAATAATTAGTTTGAGAATGAATAATAGTCAAGCTAAGTGAGATCTTCAGGATTTTCAGACTTTTTAATGAACAGACTGTACACACTGAAATTTCAAATAATGAAAGTTTTTATTAACAAAGAAGAAGGATATTTAATTAACATAGCATAATCTCGTAATCTCACGGCATCAACACAGGGGAAGCCGATTCGACTTTAAAGATAAGCTAGGCACTATGGCTTGTGATTAAAATGTTGTTAACTGAGGTTTGATTACGTATAAATTTATAAAGGGACTTAATTAGGCATCAGCTTCTGGAGAATGTGAGAATTTAGCTTGCTTACTCGTTTGCCGTTTTTCTGCCGAGCCGTCGGGTCCCACGGTTCGATCTCTGTGCTTCGGGTTTCGCCTCTCGTCCTCTGAGCGCCGTTGAAAAGGGAGTTCCTCCCAGGGTGAGTCAGAAGTTCTTGGCTTCAGGCGTAGTGGCGTTGGAAGGGATTGAGTTTTCACGGAGGACTGCGGGCTTGGCTGGTTTCCCCTGAGAAAGGGAAGGCGTCTTCAGAGTAGTTGCCTCGTTGCTCGATTCTCCAGAAGTAGTGCCCTCAGAAGTCGGCTTATAACGCTAATATATCCGCTATCAACTAATCTAAAAGGGTGATATCTTATTCTGGCCACGAATAAGTTTCACCTGCTTTGATCACTCGTGAGATCAACTTCGATTGGGCGATAAAACATAAACACGGTTAGAAGAAAAGAAGATATTCAAATCATTCGACGTATTCGTAGACTTTCTCACACTAGCTAACTCAAGACATCTCCTGGGAGTTTAGTGAGATTTCTTCAAAAGTCTGTGTTCGTCGGCGTGAAGAGGAGAAAACGTCTCGCTTGGAGAGGTTTGGAGCTTGAAGAAAAAACACACGCGTACAGGCGTTCAGAGCGGAAACGAAGTTAAGAGTTGTAAGAGAGAGATAAAAGGTTTGAAGAAGTGGTTCAGAGAATCTTGAAAAAAGAAGAAGTGAAGTAGAAAGAATGTAAGAAGTGAGAGAAATGAGCCGGCATCCTCTTTTCAAAGGTAGCACGGTCACACCCTATTGGGAGGTGTCCTTCCTTTGATTGGGTCCGGGTCTGAGGCTCACGTGACTTGCTTCCCGAAAGAGAAGAAGGGGGAAGGTTGGATCAGAGATTCAAACAGTAATAAGATAGAAATTTCACGTATCGAATTTTCCTATACATGTTAGTAACATATCACAATGAGTGTCCTGGATTATTAATCAAACATTTACGTAAGATTTTATCTTGGGTACGTCGTGTTTACGTCCCATTTACAATGTTATGTTAGAAAAATATTAATTAGTTTCCTTTAGTTTAGAGACAGAAATTTCTTTCATGATTGACAACAGTAATACACATCACTTCATTGGTTGATAGATGTCCATCTGAAGACAACTGAATGACATTTGTACATGTTGTGTATACGTATTAGTCAGAATTTGATTTTATTTTCGTTATTGTTTAGGCGACCTCGGGCGAGGCGTAGTTTCACCAGTGTCTATTTGGGGTCGCTGTTGATCCACGCTGTTGGTCCGGTGCGGATGAGCTTCCAGGAGGTCAAGCCGAGTTCATTCAGTTCTACCATCTGGGGTAGTCTGTTTTAGATTTCCCACGAGATAATGACGAGACACTTAGGTGCCATTCGTCATAAACGGGCTTATAACTCCCCCACTCTGTTTGAAGTTCCTGTTTCTTAAAGGCATCATAAAAACTTGTTATCTTTAGTTCCTGAAGAGAGGAAGGGGGCCAGGTGTCCTGGTCCGTCTTTTGATGTAGACCTTATGTGTGTGTGTGGGGGGGGGGACTGCAGGGTCTTTGCACCCCCGCGGTCTGTGGAATGTGGATTCTGTCGCAGACGAAAATCCTTGTTAGAAGAGGGAGTTTTTTAATGAAGAACTTTTCATTCCTCGATCTATACTCCACTACATTTGTATGGTTGTCTTGTCTTGTAAATAAAAGTTACTGTGTTTTAGCAAGCATATATATATGTAAAATACCCTGTCTTTTATTTGTCTGTTTTAGAACAAGTTGTTCATCTACCGTGGTAAAGAGTATGAATGGCTGGAAGACTTCAGTCTGAAGGTGCTTTCTCAGTTTCCCAATGCAATCAGAATGACCAGCACAGTGCATCCTGGTGAAAGCCTACATAACTCACCTGGCCAGCGTATCCTCAGAGAACATTGAATATTTTGATGAAATGTTTTGAGCTTTCATCAAGAATTGCAAAAATAAAATAATTTTTAAATAAAAATAAAATAAGTTTTTAATGCTTAACTTGAGCTTTACTTAGATATCCAGTGCTTCACTGTCAAGCCTATCCTCAACTTACCTGTGCAGCTCAAGGATAAGGGTGTTCCAGAACAAATCCTTAAGTATTATAAAAAGCAAATATTATATGAAATTATAAATATGCTTTGCTGTTAGATTTGCTTATTTTCATTTGATCATTATTTATTTTCTCTCCCAGTTACTACAGAACAAATGAGGTGGATCAATTCCAGTACTCAAGACCATTCAGGAAAGGCCAGAAAGATCCAGACAATGAGTTTGCTGTGAGTTACTTGTGTTTTGTCAGTTAACTTGGCTTTGAGTTAATATTATTTATTAGTATACATGTCCACTAAATGCTGCCTGCCATGCTATTGTAGGTGTTTGAAAATGAAAGATTTTTAAATCTAAGTTACTAGGACTAGACAAGGATCTGTAACTTGCTATTTTATAATTATAGATTTCTTGTTTAAGAACAGACAAATTATTCATTTGTTCTCTTGTTTATTAACTCCTCCTTAAACTGGAATAGACAAATACTTTGTTAGTGATCAATAATCACAAATGAACATATGCTATACACAGTGCATTTAACCAAAAATATCAGTTTGGTTTTCGAATATACAAATACTCTATGAGGGGTATAACACATGCACACACTCAAAACAATAAACATATTTAAGGTTCAAGTACAGCATGACCAAGCTATCCCCTTCATTCATGTGATAGATCATGCCTTATATGTGCATGATATACCATGCATGCCATGTATACGTCAGCTACTGTAGACTTTGGAGCTTCTGGATAAAAAGTTTCAGATGTAGTAAATGCTCCACAACAATGAAATGGCTTTGATTGTGGTGTTTTTGAAGTTGTTAATGCATGTTCAATCATCAGCAATGTACCATTAAGGCATTAGTTGATCAAGTTAATCAAGATTGTGGCTTCATTCAGTAAATGAAAACTATGAGACAACAAAAGAACAAGAGATCTGGTCTATCACATGAAAAATTGCAATGCAATAGTATGAAAACACAATTATTTGCGACAGATTACACAAGCAGGTTACACCATCACCTTGCAAAGGCTACAACTGAGTATCAAACACAACATTGACTGGACTCTGTAACTTTGTGTGTAATTTGTAGGCACTGGTTCATAAAGCAACAAGTACACAAAGGCGTTTGCATCAATTACCGTAAATATCTTAATATTTTTCTGGTTTCCTCCGGGTGCTCCAGTTTCCTCCCATGTTTCAAAAACACATGTTGGTAGGTGGACTAGTGACTCAAATGTGTCCATAGGTGTGAGTGAGATAGTGTGTGTGTGTATTGCCCTGTGAAGGACTGGCACCCCCTCCAGGGTGTGTTCCCTGAACTGGATAAGGGGTTACAGACAATGAATGAATAAATGAATAAATAAGTGATAATGAAATCTAAATTTACATCAGCAGAGCAATTCTAGTCTATTTACTTCAGCTGGACTATTCTAATCATCAGTGCTGCTATTCTACTCATACATTTGCATGTAAATAATATATTTACATGGGCTGTTCTAAATGTATGTCAGCTGTGCTATTCTAGTCATTACTTAACTCAGTGATAAACATTTACCTAAACATGGTTATTCCAATCATAAATTTACATCAGCTGTGCTCGTCACATTGGGGTTAGGTTGACGAACAAGGAACGGAGATAAAGGTAGGTGCAGGAGAATAATTTAATGACATAAAGACACAAACAAAGACAAGAAACAAGTGAAGGGATTAAACACTGAGCAAAGGACTAAACAAGGAGCTATACACAGAACTGAAAAGCTAAACACTGAACAAGGGGCTAAACACTGAGCACAAGACAATAAACAGAAATCTGGTGACGAAACTGTCAATGGACCCACAAACAGGAGAAACAAACATGGGCTAAAAAAAACACATCAACAAGAAGCACCTTTGATCTAATCAAGACACCTGGCGCTATTAAGGATATCACATGACAAGGGGAGCACAAACAGGAAACAATACAAAACACAGACCTCAAAACCAGGCACATGTTACCGTGCTATTCTAGTCTTGAATTCACATCAGTGCCGTTCTAGTAATACATTTTCCTCAGAAGTGATATAATCGCAATTTATGTCAGCTGTGATATTCTAATCATAAATTTACCTCAGCAGTGCTATTCTGATCGTACATTTACCTCTTCAGTGCTTTTCTAGTCATAAATTTACCTCAGCATCAGTAGGAGGTGTAGCCAACATAATGTTGCTGTGCCACTAGTTTATGCGCCAGAACGTGCAACAGGAGAGTGGATTATACAAGAGTCAGGGTTGCCAGATTGCAACGGTGGTTTCAAAATCCACCAAAATGCATGAAAAAAGCCCAAATTTAACACTAAAATTGGTGAGGTTCAGGGTTTTGTATGTAGCTATGCAATTTGCTGTTTAAATGTTTCTTAAAATGCGGTTTTCTTATATTTCCTTCAGACCATGTGGATAGAAAGGACCACGTACAGAACAACATACTGCTTCCCAGGAATTCTTAAGTGGTTTGAAGTAAAAGCTATGTCAGTGGTGAGCGCAATGAGTGTAATTTACAAAAATACGCAGTTGTCATATACGGCTAATTTTTTCATCTACTCTCATTTGCATGGACTTGTTATATAAGTTTATAAGGGAGTAATCTAAATTTAAGTAAAACTTAACAAAATTGTATTTGTGTATACCTTTTAAACTGTGTACAACTCCTGACAAAAGTTATGGAATCTCCACTCTTAGAGGATGTAGAAAAAAAATAAATCACAAAGATGCCTCAAAACTA
The DNA here is from genome assembly GCF_029633855.1 of Hoplias malabaricus. Classification (NCBI taxonomy): domain Eukaryota; kingdom Metazoa; phylum Chordata; class Actinopteri; order Characiformes; family Erythrinidae; genus Hoplias; species Hoplias malabaricus. The sequence continues at coordinate 18,678,866 of NC_089813.1, forward strand.
TATTTTTTCAAATTCCAGCCATCTGGCATTAAGAAACAATAAAAAAGAAAGAAATATAATTGTTGTTTATTTAGATGAAGTACAGAAAAAAAACCTTTGCAGATTAGAACATTTTCATTGACAATTGTATTCAATTTCCACCAAATATTTTAAACTGGATCAAGATCCATTCTACTTATAGGACATGCCATTTACATTATATGTCTTTCATGTCCTTTTCCCTATGGCAAGATGCATTATCATCTTGAACAATTGAGTCATCATCACCAAACAACTTTTCAACTGCTGATGGAATAAGAAAAGTGTCCAGTGTAGACTTTGGCATTTATTGAACATGTAACGACTGGCGTCTACCTGATATGCAGGCCCATATCATCTATGAATGTGGAAATTTAAGTTTTCTTTCAAATAAATTTCATTGGACCAACACCAAGCCAATCTTCCAGCATTGTCACCTTGAACAAATACATTCATAACTGAAGATCACTTTCATCCAGTCACCCACAGTCCATGAGTGTATTTCTTTATCCCACTGTAACCTTGTTGTTTTCTGTTTAGGTGTTAATGTTGGCTTTCTTTTGGCTTGTCTGTATGTAAATCCCATTTCTTTTATTCAATTTCTTACAGTCAGTTACAGACAGGGACTCTATTGAGATTGAAGCTGTAGTGTCATGCCTCATATTTGAGTGGCTTTAAAATAAAATGTAGCATGTTTACTTGTCCAATTTCAACTTGGACAAAGAAGCCATCATGTTGCATGACATTACATATAATATAGCAGAATTAGCTGTAATTAACTATAATTAATTAATTATTATGCTTATTTATCCGCTGAAGTGTTCTTTGTTCAAACTGAATCTGACCTGAAAGTGATAATTTCATAGAAGTATAGTGTACAAAATAAATGACCAAGGATTGGTTTTATCAAAACAACTGGTTTATTAAATGTAATATCAAATATTGAATATTGATTATATATTCATGTAATAAAATGGACTACAGCAATAAATGAGGAGATTAGTACATGAGGGTATTTCGCTGTAATAACTACCCTAAATTCTAAAAGGGCTATAGTTTATCCCAACAATACACTCATCACTAACCTCTGAGTTATGCAATGAGCAAGTGACATGGAAATTCGCTGGAAATAAAGCCTCCTAATTTGTTAACCTAAATGTTGAAAAATATTTTGTCTGGAATTTATATTCCCTTGAGGCAATGGCTCTAAACTTATTTGAAATAGGTTCACCTTGGTGTGAATAAGTAAATCCTTTCCTTTTGTAGTGGATATTAATAAATGTTATGCTATTAATATATACTAATATTTATTTTAATGGAGAAAATATATTGGGTTTATTTAATTAAGATTATGGGTTATGATTGTTCTTATGGTTATTATTATTAATCATTATTTTTAGAGTGATATTAATAAGATTAATATTCTATAATTTAGCTAGTTGTCCCCTTTTTGTGAGTTCTTAGGCTTTTCAAAACTTACACAAATGAGTTTACAAACACACACAGTCATTTAAAACCACAAAGTATGATTAATTAAATTCAAACAAATCTCTCATCTCCACATTATCAATTCAATAACTTTCAGATTAACACAGGTGAAACCCATCTACAAAACTTGTATAATCTAATGAAGATACAGTGACCTTGGGTATATATTTATTTTTACATTTATATATATATATATATATATATATGTGTGTGTGTGTGTGTGTGTGTGTGACTAAATATAAGTTAACTCTGATGTAAATTAATTGATGTTATTAAATAGACACAGTTCAGACACCCACTCTGAAAAATAGACTGGGCTTTACTGTTCATTGAACCTCAGGCCCCAGTTGGCTAGCCATGATAACTGTTTCACTGGTCTGCGAAGAAAGGTGTGTAGCGGGTGAGCTGGTCACTCCTTCACGCTGGTGCCTTAGATAGGGGGAGACTCGGGAGTGCCCTCACAACTGCCATCTAAGTGGAGCCGTTCTGGGGGTGCCGTTGTCCGCATTGATGGGAGTTGAATAACCCAAGTTGAAACCTCTGCGCGCTAACTGTAGGCTGGGTCAGAATTGGCCTCAGGTCTAATTCAGGAATGGTGTATTGTGTCTCTTCTTGGTGTATACACTGATTTACAGCTGTGATTCCCTCTCCTTGGCCAAAAAAAATGTGTTCCACATGCTTTAATCATGGTTGGTACAGTTTAAGTTGTGTATCAATAAACAAAGAAATATAACATAATTGGTTACAACTTAACTAATGAGACACTCAGCAAGGTTGGGTAGTTTATCTTTTAGTCTCTGAATCAGGAAAGGCATCTCTTTTCCTGGTTAGTTCGGATGGACAGAATATGCAGAGCCTCTTCAGTTAGCATTTAGTATGCTACACAGGGTACCTGGCAGGTGTGCGGAGTTAGGCATTGGTAAGCACTTCTCTGCGTTTCTTAGGAGCATCTCAAAAATGCATGAGTGTCTCAGAAGGCTCTAAACCTGTAGAAAAGGTCTAAATTAAAATAACTCTAAAATCACTTAAAACAAAAGCCAAACTTCAAAAGGAACAAACAAAACCAAAATGAACAAAAGATCTTTCAAACAAGCGACTGAGCTAGAGCCAAACAAGGTATCATTTAATCATTATTTTATCTCCGATTATCTGATGTAGGTGATTCTTTGATTAAATTTGAATGGTGAAATGAGGAGTTCCTCTGTATCCGAGAAGGGTGATTGCTGGGGGAACAGCATGTGACCATGCCTTGGTTCCGCTTTACCAACAATCATACAACGGCCATCTGCTTTTGGTAAATTACTTGAATGAGTCATGTGGGGTGCAAACAGCTTTTGGAAGTTACCTCTGGTGGCCATTGACCAAATATGGTGTGTAGGGTCTGTGTGGCCTGTGATTTAATCAATTTGGTCATCTGTGTGTGATGTCTCAGCAGAAAAGGGGGGGAAGTTCCTCTTCTGCCTTGGTGAGGGGCTGAGCTGGAGATCAAGGGTCAACTACAGTTCAGTCTTGATTGAAAACCTCTGTTTCCAGATGAGATTAATAAATTATTACTCCTCCTGACACTACTAGACTTCCAGGCACCAAGTTGGAGGTTGAAACTGAGGCTTGTGCATGCTGGAAGTGTTATCTGAAATAACACTTGGAGGCTTGGAGGTGATCAGAGAGTCCCAAAACGTCAAATTTCTTATGAGAGAAATTAAGCCACATTCATCTGTCCACTACAAAATTTTGATTTCTTCCTTGGTCTACCAGAATGCCAGCAACCAACATCTTTTGCAAGATTCTGTGATGATTTACCTTGTTGAAGAAGTTTTATAATCCTCTCCATTCTTTCAACTGACATCTCTCGTGTTATCTCGTGTTATCTTGTGATATCTCTCGTTGCTCCATGATTTATGTCGATCTGATTTGTGCAACAGCTTTCCAAGATTTGAGCACTTTTTTTAAATGAAGACTAATTCACAGATTTAATCTGATGCAGGAACTGCAAATTACAGAGTGATTCCATAATATTGTCCTCAGAATTCAGTGATTAAATTTTTTCCCTGTACTTCATAAATTAAATACAAAGACTGACTACAACAATTATATTTATTTCTTTTTAATTGTTTCTTAATGGCTGAAGAATTCTGAAAAATGCATGCCGCCATAATTTTTGTTATACAAAATTAAACAATTAAAAGAACATCGTCCAAGAGTGGTGATTCTAGGGTGGACAATTGTCAGGTAATTCCAGGTGAATACATTTTGCCAGGGGTTGTATTCTGGCTTAATATCCCATTAGCAAGACTTTTTTGTGTGCATGTTTGTTTGTTTACCTGTATTTCTAAGAACTTGGTGTAAAATGTTACTATGTAATAAATTGTCATCAGGATGAAATCAGCCCATTGCAGAATGCAATAGAAACTATGGAGCTAGCCAATGAGAAGCTGAGTAATCTGGTGCAGCATCAGGCATGTGACCGCTCTCTTCCTATTCATCCTTTGTCCATGATGCTTAATGGTATTGTGGACCCTGCAGTCATGGGTGGCTTTGCAAACTATGAAAAGGTCTGATTTGATTTCATGTTTTCTTAGAATAAATCAAAATAGTTTTCCTATTGTTGGAATTTTATTTATTTTATAGTTACACATCCTAAATCCATTTTTAATTTTATTAACTATAATACTGTTTATACATGAATCCTGATTCAAATATACTGATTGCTGTATCTGTTGCTGCACAGGCATTTTTCACAGAGGCTTACAGGCAGCAGCACCCTGAGGATGTAGAGCACATTGAAAACCTCAAGCACCTTATTGCTCTACAGGTAGTGCTTACCCAGTAAACATTTAGCCATTGATTCAACGTTGAAATAACGTTGATTCAACGTTGATAGACTGCTGTCTACTCAACGTTCTCTTAAGGTTGAAAATGAAAGTTGAAAAGACGTCCAAACACAGACATTGAAAAGTATTTTGGACATCCATTGACGTTATTAATTGGTCCCGAAATAAATTACTTGTATAAAACGCATTTTGGACGTCCACTGACGTTATCGGTTGGTCACCACTTAACTAACTTATTAAGATGGAATTTGGACGTCCATTGACGTTTAAAATATGTTCTTGACAGACAGACTACTTTTAGACCTATTTTGAATGTCCAGGGATGTTCCTTGTTTACTGGGTAGACATCTTTACAGATACAATTCAGGAAAATAAAATGACGGTAACACTATCTACAAAGCCCATATTTATAAGCATTTATAAGTGCATACATAACTATTTGTAATTTGGTAATAATGCCTTGTAAACTTGACTTTATATGATTAATATGTTTTTAATGCTTCATAAAAAGCAATAATCTCAAATCTGTGACATTAAAACTGAACTATGTCGGCATGTTGAATGTAAAATGATAAGATGGGTAATCATCTCTTAGATCCCACTGTTAGAAGAGGGTATACAGATCCATGGCGATAAAGCAACAGAACAGCTGAAGCCCCTTCACAACCACCTGCTTTCTTGCTTCCAAGAACTAAGGGAGAAAGTGGAGAGGCAATATGGTGTTATCACTTTGGTTGGTGCTTCATTCTCTCCTTTTACAGTCTTGAATGCATGAATTTTACTTCATTAACATATTTGTCTGCTCCTCACAGTTTCTGTATTTCACACAGGTTTCACATATTTCCTTACCTTCAGAATTATTTTTCTTTCTGTTGTTTTACCTTAAGTGCACTTCACATTGATGGTATTATATTCACTTTTTATGTTCAGTTAAATTAAGTGTAATATTCAGTTAAATTAAGTGTATTTTTTAGACAGGAATTTGTAGCATGGACACTAGTAATTTAACACATAATTAAACATACACTATATGGACAAACATATTAGGAGATCATCACATTACACCTACAGGAGATTTGACATCCCATTCTAAATCCATATGCATCATGCAGTCTTGTCTATCTGACTGCAGAGAAGCATGATTCATCAATCCACATAACACATTTTGACACAAAATACATTCCTAGAATTCAGTGGCACCACACCATGTGGTGCCTGGCATTATGCATGTTGATATAAAGCTTGCATGCAGCTGCTTGCCATGGGAATACAGCTCCAGGTGCACAGTTTTTATGCTGATGTTAATGCCAGAGGATGTTTGAAGGTACAGTTACTGAGTCAGCAGATTTTTATGACTTTCACACACTGTGAACCTCAGCATTCAGTTACAGACCCTATTCTGTAACTTTGTGGTATACTATAGAGTGACATTCTATTACAGTACCATGCTCAAGTTTAGTGAGTTCTTTAGAATGACCCATACATTTAAAATTGTTTGTAAAGGATGATTTCATTGGTAGGTACTTGATTTTATAGACTTGTGGCAGCAGAAATGAATGAAAATCCTGAATTCATTCATTAGGTGCTGTAATCCCAATACTTTTGTTCACAAAGACCCAAATTACTATGCACTGAATTATTTATTGCATAAATTAAATATATTTCAGATATATCCTTTTTGTTTACCTGACACATATACATTCACCTTTTGCATGCATATCTCCATTTCTCCAGCCATGTTCCCTAATGGAGAAGAAGAAATGTCGAGTGGGCTCAGTAGTAGTACCTTATATCATGTCCTCTACACTTAGACGCATGTCCACCATCTCCATTTTATCCAGTATCTCTTCAGGCCTTTCCAGTGGCTCTGGTTTATCTGGGGGAAACCTTTCTAGGCCTACTTCCCAAGAGTAAGCTTTCCTTTTTTGCCTTAATTTCCAAAAAAATGTATAACAGTTATGTTATAAATAAAATAATGATAATACCCATAATTTTTCTATCTAGTTCTCTGATGTCCCGTAATAATAATAGGAGAGCAACATATCTGTCCTGCTCTGAGGGAGACAGTCAAATCAGCAAAAAGAACAGGAAAGAATGGAACATAAGCAAGTCTCAAGTTCTCTTGGAAAGACCAGCAGACACAAACGAGGTACCTGCTGCTTACTTACAACAGAATGTGTATTTTATGAAAGATAGTATTAATCAGAATATGTCACAGGTTTTTAATGTTATATTTTATAATACATTCATTAGAATCATTGCTGCATTCCTGTAATGATATTTATGTACATGTATAGTCCTTTTCAGAAAAGCAACAGCGGCCTAAAAGTCTCACTATTGGGGATCGGAGGCTTGCACTTTCTCTGTTTCAGGGAGATTCAGGTGCTCTCTGCATGAACAGTCGTCTTAGCCCTCTGCCAGACTCTCCATGCACACCTCGAAGTTCTAGTGAGTGGAATCACATCATACCCACACATACACAAACATACATTCATAGATTTTTTTGTAATTTTTAATCAGAGCACTTACACAAAGGAATGTGTAATGTGTTTACCTTTGTTTTTAATGTGCAGGTATTTGGCATTGTACAACATACAATGAAATGTGTCTTCCTTTTATGTTTGTTGGTTTGTGGTCATTGTCTTTTTACACCTACAGGAGATTTGACATCCCATTCTAAATCCATCCATCCATCCATTATCTGTAACCGCTTATCCAATTTAGGGTAGCGGGGGGTCCAGAGCCTACCTGGAATCATCGGGCGCAAGGCGGGAATACACCCTGGAGGGGACGCCAGTCCTTCACAGGGCAACACAGACACACACACATTCACTCACCCCATTCTAAATCCAGAATATATATTCAGAGAGAGAAAGAGAGGAGAGAGAGATTTAATCTATCAATGTCTATAAAAAACAACAAAACAAAAAACCTGCAACCAGTTATTCTGTCCCTTTACCTTTATCTTGGACCTGGTACAATAGAGCAATATATTAATGAGGTAAACACTCATGAATAAAATATGATACAGTTATGAAAGTTTTTGTAGTGTTCGGGCTATATCGAGTTTTTAGTCAGCATGCTAGTTTATGTTTAATAAAAATGCATGCCTCAGACCTTCTAGCCCGCACCCCTCTATAGGTGCTGCCTGTCTCCTGTCCAGTACCCTGGTTATTCGACGCAGTTTCTTCATCCCACCGTCTACCCCACAGCATTTGCTGTTCTGTGCATCATACTTTCCAGCTCGCACCCTCTCTACAGGTTGCGGGCCTTCAAGCTGTCCTCTTGTCTTCCCAACCATGATGCTCCTAGCCCTTAAGTTCCAATTATGCTCTCCCCTCAGGTGTTACCTTGGACCAGCACTCAGGCACTTGACGCCACCTCAAATTCACCTTCTTACATGCTGCCTCTTCTCTGGCACCTGTTTTTCATCACCATCTAGGCATTTTCGCTATCTTTGAGTGAACTTTCTACCTTGCCCCCTTGCTTGAGCTCCTCAGCACCTTTGGATTTTGTCTCTTTCAGAATTTTCTCCCACATAACAAACTGCCTTCTCTCTTCTTGCCATTCCTGCAGTGCTGACCCTTTTTGGGTTTCTTATTTGGCCTCATCTGTCATCCCTCTAGATCACCCTTTCTTTCTCAATTCCCTCCATGCCATTGGAAAGGCACCACCAGGGCACACCTGCTAACAAAGGACATCTCACTTTATTAATGTTGCCCCTCTTGTAGTACATGACTTCAAGGCTGCTACCAAACCACTTTCCTCTTAATGTTGCCAACCTCAGACCCCTCACCATTACCCAACCACCATCAATTACACTGGACTTAGCAACACTCTGCCCAATGCATTCGGTCTGATGCACTATCACGCTGGCCCCAGATTAATGTCAATATTATTGTTACACTGTAGCTTAATGACATTTAGCTGGTAATACTTTAAAATACTATTAGTAGATGATCAATTTGATTTCTACCGACACGATGATCTTGGCCATCTTAAGACCAACTCTGACTCTATCTCATTTCACAATCATTTCCCCTTTACCGCTGCGGCATTTGAATACTCAAATTACCAACCACACTAGAATTTCTGTCATCATAATCAATAAAGGACAGTAAACTTACTCAACCTAATGCTATTTCTCTACCATCTCACATGACACTCAGTCATGCACCAGTTTATTAAATGTAGCCCACTAACCCCTTTCATTTACCTACACACAATCCAGGACACCAATCAAACCCCTGACCAGAGTACCTGAACCTGTCCATTCTGTAGCACTTAATGACCAGCATTCCTGTACATTTTTGGGGGTCCGGCTTCATACACATTCATAAGCCACCCTGAACTCCTCCCCAAAGACTTCTGAGTTTACCTCCCCGTTTCAGCCTCTACAGGCATGGTGCAGCACCTGAAACTACGGATACTGGAAGCCTGTGCTAGCATTTCTCCTGTGGTGTTGCCATCAGTGTGTGAAGAGTGAGAAAAGAGAGTCGCATTGACCATCTAACACAATGGGCAGCACTTTGAACATATTTTATAAGTGGTCATAAACCTGTAAATACCTCATGAAAGTATCATGGTACTTTAAAACCAAGCACACCATTGTTTTTCTTGTGAAATTCCCAATAAGTCTGATGTGTCACATGACCCTCTTCCCATTGAAAAAAACAAAGTTGGATCCAAAATGGCAGACTTCAAAATGGCCACCATGGTCACCACCCATCTTGAAAAGTTCCCCCCTCCTATATAGGAATGTGCCACAAACAGGAAGTTAATATAACCAACCATTCCCATTTTATTAAGGTTTATCCATATAAATGGCCGACCCTGTATAATACAGAATTGGCTCACGTCACTTGTGTCCATGCTCTGGCACATCCCCCATCCCCTGCTTAGCCCTTCTACTTAGCAATCGAGGCCTTTTTTCCATTTTTCATCTGAAATTACATACCCAAAGCTAGAGGCTATCTGTTCAGACAGTGAATAAACTAGAGGCATTATCATGATTTATTTTTACAGAAAACCATTTAGAGGTCCTGAAATATATATATATATATATAATTTGGAGTTGATACCTCATACTGATTTGAAGTTATTCAAGCTGGAGCAGACAGTGGACAGCTGGCCTCTCCAAGTGTCTCTTTAGGCCCCAAGCCCTCCATAAGGAAAATTATTACTTTTACAGCAAAATACAAAGTTTTCTAGACCTAATGTCAACATCTTACAGTGTTTTTCTTTTAGAAAGTTTCCTTTCTATGAGAAACTAGTCTACTGTCCCTCACCAAGTGGCCATTTACCTTCACCAAAGAGTAAAAACCTTTAGTTATGGTTTGTTTTATTCTGATGTACTGAGTTTATTTCTGATGTTTACCCTTGTTTCTCACTGAGTACAGAGTACAACGTTGTCTTTTTCAGACAACCTTTTGAGAAATTTCATTTCAACTTTGTGACAACGTTGTCTGACAAGTTTCTGGGAGGTTGTCACAATGTTGTCACAACCTTCTGAGGAATTACATTTCAACGTTGTCACAACGTAATCGTGTTTGCTGTACAACCAGTGTGAAATATAAAGAAATAAGAGACATTGGTTTTGAAGGAACAAGCTTGGTTTTCTTAATCTCACAGCCTTAGCAAATGCAAATGCAAAAAAAAAAAAAAATAATTATTAGTGTGACTGTGTGTTTAATTTAGATTAGTAAAACATAAATGCCATATATTATATATATATATATATATATATATATATATATATATATATACTTTAAGTTTAGTCCACATCTGAACACTTGTTTTCTCCAACATCCAACAGCTTGAAAAGAAAATTAACAAATAATAAATTATTTCTGAATACAAATCAGATTTATTTTGCTGCATCACTGTAAACCAAACCAGACAATCTACTTAATTTTTAAATTGCAAATTCAAATTGCTGAATTTTCTAATTCCAAACTGGTGGATTTTGCAGAATTTAATCCACATCTGAACATATTTCAATAAGTTAAAAAACCTTTAAAGTTAACACTGATATCCACAAATGGATTAAAAAAAATTAACAGAACCGATGCCTAACTATTGCTGAATTTACCTTCAATTCCATGCTTTAGCAATCAACAAAAACTGACAATCTACCTGAATTATTTTTGAAAGTGCTGCATTTAAGCCAGGTTCCAAATTTGTGAAGCTATCAACCCAGCAAAATGCCGGTTCTCTAAAATAGAGACTGAATTCTTGAAGAGGGAAGTCACAGTCATAAATCTGAGTAAAATGGCCAAAACCTTAACACTTTCCAACAGGTGACATACCATCTAGGGCTTGAAGAGTTTGCTCTATATATACATGAAAATCATCAAACTGTGCTGGACACCAGCCCTCTAGGAAAGGAAATAAATATACCTGTTATGGACTATATATGATAAATATGTTTACAATCTTAATGTAACCTTTTTAGAGTCATGTATTTATTTTCTATATAATTTAATGCAAACAATGGTTTATTAACAATTTTTTTCATAAAGATATTCCAGGTCTAAATATACTAAATTATATCTAGCCATCAAGTTGTAAATTTCAAAAAGAATTCTCATCTTATCTCTGGTCTTTACACTGTACATTTTGATTAGTGTGGCTGTATATGTATCATGAAGTGTTGTAAAGGAAGTTTTGAGGTTCATACAGGGTATCCTTTTGGAACCTGACGAGGTAAATTATAAGAATTACTTTAAGATATATGCACAAGAATGCCCTGCAATGTGTGTCATTTTAGGAAGACAGAATTTAATTCATTTAAAATTTTTCATTCTGCTTTGCTTTTTCAAATGTTGATCATTACCTTTTCTTTAACTATGTCTTCTGAACTGAGCGTTTTTCTTATTTATCATATACACTGATCAATTGTTTGGGTCTAATATTTCAGTGCTTACCCTAAATCAATGATTCCCAAACTATTTCTGCCATGCCCCCCCATTCCCATGACAATATTTTTGCGGGCAGCACGGTGGCGCAGCAGGTAGTGTCACAGTCACACAGCTCCAGGGACCTGGAGGTTGTGGGTTCGATTCCCGCTCCAGGTGACTGTCTGTGAGGAATTGGTGTGTTCTCCCCGTGTGCACGTGGGCTTCCTCCGGGTGCTCCGGTTCCCTCCCACAGTCCAAAAACACATGTTGGTAGGTGGATTGGTGACTCAAAAGTGTGTGTGTGTTGCCCTGTGAAGGACTGGTGCCCCCTTCAGTGTGTATTCCCACCTTGCGCCCAATGATTCCAGGTAGACTCTGGACCCACCGCGACACTGAACTGGATAAGTGCTTACAGATAATGAATTAATGAATATTTTTGCGGCCCCCACTTTCACTCACACTCCCCCAACCAAACAATGTATACGTTTTACACATAGACACGTGCACATCTGTAACTTACAAACTCCACACACATACACACTTTGGGAACCAGTGTCTTAAATAATCCATTGCATTAAATTGTTTCTGCTTATGAACACTCTTTTGTGTAAGAAAAAGTCCAAATCTATGTAAATCTGTAGTGCATATGTGTACTGGACATATATTAATGATCAATAAAATATATTTTAATAGCTATAATATAAATGTTTTAGGTTCATCTCTCCTGACTGAGTGTGTCAGCAATCCTGAGGACCCAAACACACCTCCACCCATGCCCCCCAAAAAGCACCTGCTAGAGAATTTCCATACTGCCAATTCATCTGAGGTATGATGCTCCTCTTTCTTTATATTTATTTCTGGAGGTGAAAAAAATAAGCTGCAATATTACATATAAAGTCACCCAGCATGATGGCCTCCTTGTCCTAGCTGGAATTTTACAGGTAAAGAAACCTTTTTTTCAATAGTGCCCAACCGCAAGGCTCTGAACATGATCTTGATCAGAAAGTTATGATTTCTATGCATGAAAATTGCACACCACTAAGTTGAGGAATCCCTTTTAGTGCTGGAGTGATAAGAGTGGCCTGTGTTAGCAACACTGGCCTCACAGCTGGCTCCTCCTTCCCTTCTAATTAATTCCTAATAATGACCTGTTTCTAAGTTAAGCCTTGAATGTGAGCGATGTTTGTCATATTCACTGTTGTTTTTGATTTTATGATAAGTGTGAAAACGCTTATCATTTGTGAAATTATTAGGCAGACTCTGTGTGCCTATGTTTGAAAAAGTACTGGGGTTATATCAGCTGCCCTGCTTTCACTGTTCAATTGCATGCATGTAATCTTATGACACCCATTAAAAAGGCTTAAGTTTAATCACACAAATTTTCAGTGATGATGTATGAGTATGTACCTCTGATATATGGTTTGTTAAAAATATGTTTATTCATTCATTCATTATCTGTAACCGCTTATCCAATTCAGGGTCGCGGTGGGTCCAGAGCCTACCTGGAATCATAGGGCACAAGGCGTGAATACACCCTGGAGGGGGCAAAATATGTTTATAAATGCAGAAATTGCAATGTTGATTTAACCCTTGATACCACAAAACCTAGAATTTGCAAAACAACGTGAATAGTGGGAAACTGCCCACAATTAAAATCCCAAAAGAGGAGTCGAATCATTAGGTCCCTGCTCTGTAAGACTGCCAGTGGTGTGTCACAGTGTTCAGTATTTGAAGAGAAATTATTTGGTTGAAGCTCAAGCCATTGATCACACTCCAGGGGAGGCACTATATAAAATGTCAGAACAGACTGAGCCCTGCTGACACCAGGAGCCCTTTTGTCTGACTTATGCTTGTGCCACTGAACTGAATTTCAGGTGCCCCTTTTGTATGATTTGTGTTATTGCAATTAAAGTTAAATTCTGGTGCCCCCTTTCATATACTTGTGCTACTGTATTTAATGTCCCTCTGGGTGAGGAGTGTTTGGTGTGTTCTCCCCGTGTACGCATGGGTTTCCTCCCACAGTCCAAAAACACATGTTGGTAGGTGGATTGGTGACTCAATGTAAGTGTGAGTGTGAATGTGTGTTACACTGTGAAGGACTGGTGCCCCCTCCAGGTCCAGTGATTCTGGGTAGGCTCCGGACCCACCGCAACCCTGAACTGGATAAGCTGTTACAGACAATGAATGAATGAAGCTTCTGATTCTTAAATATGTTTTTTGTTTATTCAGACACGTTGTCTGATACTCAGTTTTGTTCATCTTATATTTCTGGTTTTTATGCAAGCCCTGAGGGTCAAACTGAATACAAAAAGTTTAATGTATTTTCCTGAGACTAAGTTCCAAATTATTTTTTCTGCCTATTTTATTTTCACAGGAAACCTAGAGATAAATGCAGGGAAGGTATTTATTAAATGAAAAGGACACAAGGAAAACAAAGAATAATCTTACTACAAACAAACAACTAATCAAACGAACATGAAACCTAACAAACCCTTAGACACGGACCCCAAGAGAAAGACAATAAGGAGACCTAAACCTTAAAACAGAGAGCTAAATCCAAAACTAAACACAGAGATACTGAGAGAAAGAGATACTGAGTCAAGGAGATGCATAGACAGAGGGACCTGGAATGTCAATGGTGAACACTGAGACTAAAGACAGGGCTTATAACATAGAGGGCAATACAAAACACCTGAGAACAAGAATCACATGAGGACACTGATGAGAGGAGAACAAAAACTATGCACATGACAAACAAGGGAAGCAATGAGAAAGAAGAAACACACTGGACAGGGAAATTCAGGACATTAAAACAGATTAAAAACACAGATTAAAAACAGATTAGGAAATCAGATAAAAAAACAGATTTCTAGAATTCTAGCATCACTTCTACAACCCCAATTCCAAAACATTGCGTAAAAAAACAAATAAAAACAGAATATGATGATTTGCAAATCCTTTTCACAATATACTAAATTATTTAATGTGCAATCAAGATATTTAATGTTCAAACGGATACACTTTTTGTTTTTTGTTTTTTTCAAAAAAAATTGTGAACATTTTGGTACTTTTTGTGGTAAACATGTGCCAACTTTTTTGGAACATGATGCAGGCCTCCAATTCAAAATGAGTGAATATTTGCAAAAAAAAAAAAAAAATTTTTTTCCATCCAGTGAGGTGCGAAAAAAAGGCTTACATGAGTACACGAACCATCCACTAGCTCTTCACAGGGGTTATCAGGTAGACACAGCCTCGCCTGTGTTTCACTGATTTAAGCCCACAACACCTGAATGCTCAACAATGGAGTCTGGCATCCTATGACCCACCCCGCTCAAGCCAGGTTTACAGTCTTACCTTACCCTTAATCATCAAAACTGGTAATCCACATTGGCCTACCAGGTAACTAAGACAGTAGCTAGCCCCATTGACACAGTTAATGCAAGGGCCCCAGTTCCATGTGATCTTTAAATGCTACATCACCAACAACCACAACAGCACCTCTACAGTGCATTACCCCCAACAATCTAATCTTACAAGCTTATAGAATATGTTTCAGCATGCCAACCCCTGTACATAATCTACAACTAGTGTCTTCAAGATTTACAACAGATTCATGATTCATGATTCAGATTTACTTACAAGATTCATGTCTACAACTGTCCAAGATTTTGTGGACGTCACGCAACCGCTCACTGCCCATGGACCTCTTACTACCTCCATTGCCTTCATTAAATGCTAATGCTAAAATATATATATATATATATATATATATATATATATATATATATATATTTCTAATTGCTACTATGACGTAACAAATTCCCCTGTACTAAAACAAAAGTTTTTATGTGCCATTGATGCAAATGCATTAGCTAAATCTAGGAAAAATTACATTTAGATCCCTACCCTCTTTCTTTGCTGTTGGAATCTGTTGTCAGATTATGCTGCTATGTTCCAAACATCCTGCAGAAGAAAACCCTGCCTGGACTTAAGCCACATGATTTGAACAATGCTGTAACATGTATTGTTCAGTGCGGAGCCCCTTTACTCCCTCATCCATGCACCTTCTCTTCTTCTTCTTCTTACTGATGTCACCTTTTCCAATCCACACACACACCTTTCCTTATCCTTATTGAATTACTATGATAGTTGGTGACAATATAACTGTCAATATACAATATAAATATCAAAATGTGAAATTACTGCCCTGTCATTTATATTATATTTATTATTATATTTTCTATCATGGGTCCATATTTTAACAAGTTGTGTATTAAATAAATAAATAAATATATTTCATATTAACAATCAATAACAGAATATTTATATTGATCCCTGACTTTTTGTTTCTTTTTTTAAACTGTAGTTTACACCTGTGATTCTGAAAGTGGATTGCAAGCCGCCGCCTCCCCCACCCAAAAGTCGCAAATCCATGTTCCCTATCCTGGAACCCAATCCACAATAAAAGGCCTCTTACACTACCTTAAAGAAATGAGAATTTTTGAAAAGCTTTTTCTTATAGTGTGTGTGGTGTGTTTGTTTGTCTGTCTTTTGAAACAATTGTGAATGAGCATTTACACAACACCAGTTTGTGACATTTTGCAAGTGCTTTGTCAATGATTTAATTAATTTCATAATGTTTACATATCAATAGTTGACTTAATTAAAAGCATTATTTCAATAACATCTGAGATTTTTTAATTGTTCTTTAAAAAATAAAGTAATTTCTAGAAGATGTAAATCTCATTGAAAGTAATCAATAATGTGTATAGGAGACATAAAAAATAAATAAAATGTTGAAAACTAAAATTGCAACAGTTAGGAATTTATGTAATCATGTCAAATAATGAATCACAAATGCTATTCAATATACAATTCCAATTCAAATTACAATTTGTGAACCTGTAGACTATTCAGTTCTGAATAAAACATTACAAATATTTTTTTTTTTTTGAAATGCATTGATGAAATTGTTATGGACTGAGTGTATTGACTGGTAGATTTACTTCTATATTCTATACATTTTTTTCTTTATGGGTTAAGGAAATATAAATAAGAAAAAAATATCAAAAAATTGTATGTATTGTTTTACTTTGGGCAAATCTAAAGCCTTTTGAAATCTGGTCTGTGTAAATCATTTTTCATTTGAGGGGATTTTTCAACCAAATTATAAACTGGTCTGAGTAACCAGTGAAAGTTTGTTTTTCATTAAAGAAATCTGTAATGTGAATCAAACAAAATTAAACATGCTGATTAGCTTGTTGCATGTGGCTGTTTATATATATATATATATATATATATATATATATATATATATATATATATATATATATATATATATATATATCACATCATAGATTTGTGTGTCTGTGTGTGTGCGTTTACCTGTTTGATCAAACATTCTGTTGTAAAATTATTTATAGACTTCTTTTGAATGCAACATTGTTCGGTCTGCTGGAAATTGGAGATGCATATTAGGAGTATAAGCTGAAGTCAAGAGATTAAAGTGTTACTACATCTACCCAGCCAGAGACTGGGAAGTGACTCATCCTTTGGGACATGTTTACAACTTTGATTCATCATCTTACATTTAATTGTAATTTATAATCATTTGTTTAAAAGAATACAATTGTTATAGTTTTGCAAGTGGTACTTTGGACATCTCAGGAAAAGATGTAAAAGATGGGTGATGGCCACCCATGTTTTGCTAAATGCTTATTATATGCATCCAGATCACTGGTAACTTTAAACATTTGGAAGTGAACCATGCCAAGGGCACTGCACACACATTACAGATGTTGGCCTTTGTCAAATAAAATCAAATCACAATTTATTTGTCACATAGTTATACACTGTACAACGTGCAGTGAATTGCTTTGAGGACTGTCTACACAGTAGTTGGTGCAAGAGTAGAAGTTCTGAAGCACCTTGGAGGGCAGTATGAAATCTCTTAGTTGTCAGAGGTGGAATTGCCTTAATTAATGTTTTTTTCTTTTTTTCTCCATGAAATGACAATGACACTCAGTGTCAGGAAACTCACTACACCTTCTCCCAGCATACACCGTGTGTATAGGGTTGCCAACTTTCTAAAATCAAAATAAAGAAAGCAGAAACCGGAGGACCAGTATGCACATAAATCCTTTTAGACTGTAGTAATTCAGATTAAACATTTTTGTTGTCAGACATGTATTAAGCCAACTGCCATTAGGATGGTCAGGGCCTGTCAGTAGCCTTTAAAAATGGCAAAGCAGAATCTGATGTATTTTCCAGATACTGTATTAACAGTTTAAAATAACTATTATTTTAAATTTTTCATTAATTACAAATAAGATCTGAATTAATAGAAAGAGTCTGAAAGACATTCTCATTCTCATTACACATATCCAGTCAAAATGTCATAGAATTAATTGCTTATTTAGGACTCATGCTTGTCTTACACTCTAATAATAATTTGTTGTTATTGTTAATCTATATGAAATGACCTAATGTGATTTTTACGTATAAAAAATTACTTTGATTCAAAACTACATCTGTGATGTGTGGAAGGAGAATGCAATGTAGTTTAAAAGTAGTGCTGTAGTTCCCAATATTTCAGCACTGACCTACTGGGGGGTATACCACGAAGCAGGATTACACGGTTAATGAGCTCACTTTGAGTTCAACCCTGGCTTAGTCGTACCACGAATGTGGCTGTCCATTCAGCTGTCCAGCCCTGCTCTCAGCGCGGCTGCAAAACAAAACAAACTGTAGGAGGGACTGTGACTTCATTGGTTGCAGCACTGAATGATAAACAGAGAATTCTGGATGTTGATTGGCTAAATAAATGTAACGACCAATGAAAAGCGTGTTCTCTATTTAAGAGCCGTGCAGAATCTGCCCCTCACTTCGCCTGAGAGATTTCTGCGTGTTTCTGTCTCAAACCATCACCGTAACACTGTGACTTAAAGAATACGGAACAAAACGCATCCCATATCGGTTCAAAACAGTACATGCAGTAATAGCAGCAGCTCCCACAAGTCCTAGTGCGCCCCAGTTTCATTGCATTGTTAAATTGAGTCAGAGAGAACCGTTGTTGGAAATGAAAGGATTGGGGAGGTGGGCTAAAAAAAAAAAAAAAAAAAAAACAGGTCTAATGACGTCCATGTTAAAGATTAAGGAGAAAAATGACTGTTTAAAGGTAATTAAGAAGAACATACTCATGTTTTGAGACTGAGATGCTGTGACAGAGCCATGGGCTTTTCTTCTTCTGGAGGCTGTAGAAACAATAAAAGATAAATAAAGTAAAATACTGATTTTTGAATACTGAAAACGGCTAAACAGCCTAGGTTATTAAACACTACGCTTTCAAGCTAGTCACAGTAAACTAACTTAGAATAACATTATGTGCCATTGAAGGCTAGATATATCTTAAGCTTTGACGTTTTGTTATTACATTTTTTCTTAATACGTAACAGCTATATATATATATATATATATATATATATATATATATATATATATATATATATATATATATATATGATTTACCTGTAGACAGTAAATAAAGCGTGTGTTAACAGATTCGGCTAATGTGAGCAGCAAGATAAAAATGACACGAGTAAAGAAAGAACTTACCAGTCTCCTGCGTGCAGAAAACACAGTGGATCACAAAAGGAAATTTGTACTCTGGATGCAAAAAAGGGGCCTTTTGGAACGTCAAAAAATTTGCAGATGTAATCGAAAGATGCAACTGATGAAAACAGCTAGACATGATGGATATCAATGGTAAGTATAACACACATATGTATGCATGTATTATTATTATTATTACTACTATTATTGTCATTATTATGTTTTTCCTTCTAAAATAATGAAATATATTTTACGTTATTATCATATCACTTTTTTATTTATTTTTGGTATTTTAACTATGTTATAGGCTGGCCGGAAGTGTCCACGTTTGATTGTTTGTTTATTTAACCTCGCACACCTATCCGTATAATTTTTTAAACGTATTTTAAAAAAGTCTTCGTCCATAACAACAGTGTTTCTGAATGTGTTTTCATCTACATACCTTTATAAGAATGCAAAAAAAAAAAATTTACTCGCGCATGAGTATTCCTCCAGTAGCGGTAATAACATGGAAAGGCATCGGCATCTTACGTTCGCGTGACGCTGGCACATGCCAGTGACATCGGCACCTTACGTACAGGTGACAGTGGCATCTATTTTTTTTTTTTCGTGACAGTGGCATGTGCCAGTGGCATCGATTTTTTTTTTTTTTGGTGACAGTGGCATGTGCCAGTGGCATCGATTTTTTTTTTTTGGTGACAGTGGCATGTGCCTCCGTTTTGCGCAAATGTCGATGACATTGCCATCCGTTTTATGACACTGGCGTATACCCCACTTCATTGTTGAACATCTGCCAGTAGACTAAGTGTAGCTAGCATAAGGATGTTTAAACTAGCTATATATTAAACTAGCGCACGTACCTAGTAGCATGTAAACGGACCAAACAAGTGACATGCTACAAACATAGCATCCCTTATTCGCACACAGTCCACTGTCTCTGTGTTCATGGACAATTGAACTACAAGTTCTTCCCTGTTAGGGGTATACAACGCTCCTCAAAACCACAACTTTCAAGACGTCGACATACCACAATGCTGCCGTGCTGCAACATAAGAGTCACTCACTCACACACACACACACACACACACACACACACACACATATATATATATATATATATATATATATTTGAGTGAAAATCTAATATGACAGTGTATTAAATGAAACATTACTTTTTTAAATTTTCGAATTTTAAATTGAGGTAGCAACCCTGCTAGGCCTAATCAGAAAATTGAACACTGGCATCATCTAGGGGCCTAAGGTCTTTCTCAAAGAAGAAAACAATATGGCGACATTGCACGGTAGGTGTGTTGTACTATTACATATTAAATGGGTACAAATAGTGGTGTAGCTCCCATTATTATTTATATTATTTTATACAGGTAGTGTTAAATTCCGTGTAGTATCATGTTCACTGGTTATCAGTAATATAAATACTATATATATTACTATAAAGTTTAGTGTGCCTGCGTTCTGGTGCTGCAAGTCTCTGACATGTTAACATTAATACCTGAATGCTATCCTGTATTTATTTTGCTTTTTAGGACACACATTTAAAACAATTGATGGGCTGTTTCATGACATCCAGGCTCACAGAACTTGTCCTTTCTGTAGAAAGAGTGATGAGTGCACCCAGGACCACATCTCTAAAAAACATCTTAAGTATTCTGTGTTTTTTAAAGATGCTAGCAATAGTAAGCTGTCTGTTTCTAATCTGAATTTCTGTGTTAATAATGGTATATTTATTTTGGTAAATGCTGAGGAAATACTAATGATCTAAATGTTCCTTTGTGATCAGTGTGATTGTCTTATTATTGAGATTGAGTAAAGAGAAGCAGAGAAATAACATAAAAATTTTCTGTTTATGATCTGTTGTTTTTGTAGACTTTTGATGACTTGTACAGCTAAACTAACTGTTCAGTAGTAATTACATAATGTTGAATTCTTTTTTCTGTCAGATCTTTTCACAGTGCCATGTTTTTGTGGACAAGTTAAAGACTTAAAAAGAAGTCATTGGCACTGTTTTAAATGTGGACAAATTTTGCAAAGACTACCCTCTTTCAAAATCCATTTGCAAAAACATGGTAAGATCTACCTGTCAGTGGTATAAATTTGTCATATGCTGTGGTGTACCTTTGTGTATCTTACAAGTCTATAAACTGCTTTCATAGGATGCATTCTGAATGAAGATTCTCAGGAACAGTTCACTGAAAGTATGTGTACAGTTTGTCTTACAGTTTTTTAATGGGTAGTTATTGTAGCTTTCTTTTTCATCTGGCATTCTTCATTCTTCTTCATCAATCCTACATTCATGCATGCATGGCTGTATCCACAGTTCACCTTTATTTTCCATATTCAATAGGTTGTCAGAACTCTTCCTGCATTTCTTTCTGTAGTAAATTTAATTGCTCTGTGGCCGAATAGATTTTTTTTTACTTTTACAGAAAAGCCAGAGAGAAGTGAAGAGAGAGAAAACTGTCCACAGAAGCAATCTGGTGAGGACAATTTTAAATGTACCTTCTGTCAATCATCATTTGCAACAGCTGGAAGCCTCAGAAGGCATCAAAAAGAGAGACATGAAAAACAGACAGACCCAATATACTGTGTAGATGTAGAGAAGGGCATTTTCATAACAGCCAAAAGTAGCAGAGGCCAGAGGACACCAATACATGTCCAAAAAAGTACCACATCGCAGGTTATTGGGTGTGAAGTGGAAGAGTGCAGGGAGTACATGACTCTGGCAAAAGCAAGTGGAATGCCAGGTCTCGAGTGTGAACATTTGAGAAGAGTCCCACATGCACATCCATATGTGGCCCCACAAACCATGAAACATGGATCTATTGACTTAATGCATGAAAAAGGCTTAATTTCCAGTTCTAGGAAAGAGGAGTGTGTCCTCATCAACCAGACAGCACACACAGAGGGAAGCTGCACAGTTTTCCCCATTTTCTATGAAGAGCATGGTTACTCAGGCAGGTACACATATTTCTCTGTATATACAGGCAAAAATGGACGTTGGTGTGTTTATGGAAGGACTAGAGTGACTTTTGACAAACTATCTGGCTGCTGGTATTGCCTTTGTAAAGGCACCAAGAAACAGTACCGATGTATTCACATCTATTTGAGTATGTGGTGGCTTTATCAAGAGAGAGAGGATTTGTTGGTTGAATGTACCCAATCAGCCAGTGAGGGAGACAGTTTTGAAGAGGAGGAGGAGGATGCAGACATTTGTTTGGAGAGAAAAGATGGCCTCACAAAAAAACAGATAGTAGACATGACCACATATCTCTGGCAGATGAAAAGAATACCTGAGAATTTGCCACAGGAATTAAAGATTTGGGTCAGTCCTCTGCCAGCGTGGTTTGAGCCTACAGAAACAACATGTCCATACTGCCCTGGGCCAACGCCACCTGGCCTCACAGAAATGGTGATTGTTACCAAAAATGCAATCATCTATGACCTAGAGTCTATTCAGAAAGGTTTGTGCACAATCCAAAAGAGTACTTGTAAATGTGTTTGTCTCTTTTTTTTCCAAGATATAAATGTAAAGGCCACTCTCTAATTACTTTTTCATGTAAAGGTGTCACTGTGTGTGTGAAAAAGTGCCTGATCTGCAGGACTCCTGTAAGATTTCAGGACTTCACAACGGGATTTCATAATTTCAACAACAGAATTCTTTTGACTATCCGTTTCTGTTCAATGATGACATCAGCCCTCAAGGTAAAAAAAAATTTGTGTCCTTTTGCATTTTCAATTTTTGCCAAATATCAGTTTTAATCAAAGTTTCCTATATAATAGTCAAACACAGCTATCGGACGTTTTTTGTCTATGATGGAGGACCTCCTAAACGTGAAGATACATCACAACACGCTGAGAAAAGCCTTCTTCCATTTTTGGGCAATGACTAGTTATCACTATGACTTCTCTTGTGTACGCTGTGGCCATGAACCACCTGTTTTAATTGCTGATGCCAATTGGAAAGTGGCCTTTGACTTGCCTGGTAAGCCATTTTTACATTACTTTGTAAGGGAAAAGGGGATATATTTTTTTGTTGTTTTTTGCTAAACATATTTGAACAAGATGAATAATATTTCTATTCAAATAATTTGAACATCTCTGCTGGAAACTTTGTTTCCAGCATCTACAGTTTCTGAACAGTTTACCTGACATCTAAAGACCGTTTCTGCATCTGTAGTTTTGTGTGACGTTTGTGTCTGGGGACTAAAACTTTGCTGTGGGAGTTGCACTGCCTCCCCTTGACAATCTGTGCCCATGTATCCCCCAGATATATTATAAAAGATGGTGGTGATGATTTTGATCATTTTTGGGATGTCCAATATAATATTAATTAATTGCATTTTAGTTTGTTATTTCATGCCCTGCTATATTATTTTTACATGCATGTGTTGTCATCTTTTCAGTCATTTCACAATATTTTTTCTCTCCAAGTGAATCTCCTGAAGAGACCATGCACTGACAATATTCAACAAAGTGACCTTACAGTAAATGTTGATGAGAGATGGTCATCACTGGAAAAGGAACTCATTGCTACAGGTTTTTGTTATGGTAAGTTTGTTACATAAAACTGTTTTTTTTTTTACTGTATCCCCTAGCTGGCTTATTCATTCACAGGAACACACACACATTCACTCACACACTCATACCTACGGACACTTTTGAGTCACCAATCTACATACCAACATGTGTTTTTGGAGCGTGGGAGGAAACCAGAGCACCCGGAGGAAACCCACGCAGACACAGGGAGAACACACCACACTCCTCACAGACAGTCACCCGGAGGAAACCCATGCAGACACAGGGAGAACACGCAACACTCCTCACAGACAGTCATCCGGAGCGGGACTCGAACCCACAACCTCCAGGACCCCTTGAGCTGTGTGACTGCGACACTATTTGCTGTGTCACCACGCTGCTCTAGTTGGCTATACACTATAATATCAGAATTACAAGAAATTCTAAAGAAAAAACTAAAACATTGTAATATTTAATTAAATACCATTCTGTTCCAACCTCAGACACAAGAGCGAGAAATCCTTTCTCCAGTGATCTCTCCTATTCTGCGTTTGCCCAATGGATTGGAGTGGCATGACGTGCTGGGCCAGTCTTGCCCAAAACTGAGGTCCTGAAAGGATTTGCAGAGCGCACAAATGATGTTTCACTTTCTACTACATCTCATGCTGTAGAAGACACTGTGCTTAAACTACTTGAATCAAAAAAGGTATTTTCTTTACATGCATTTGGGATTGCTTTAATTGTCAAGGATCATGGTGAATGTTGTAAATTTATTTTTATAGCCTTCGAAAAGTGAGCTGGTTGCAGGGTGTGCAGTTCTTGGAGTATCTGCAGAGGGCTCTGCTTCTGACATTATTAATCGTTTGGAGGAACTACACTTATACAAAGAAGTCTATCCAAAAATGTTTTTAAAACTCCAAAAGGCAGGAGGTAAAATTTGAAATTTGAAATCAGAAAGCATGTAAAATATTAAAACTAGGGAAAAGCTTTCCATTCATATTGTTTTGCTTGTTTCTTTTTTAAGGTGGTGTCCTCCATGTTGGCTGTCCTCATTCCATTGTTTATTGTTGTTCTCCACTATGGTGGCAAGAGTCAGCGAGAGATCATGTTGATGCCCTTTTAAGCTTCAAGACCCCTCCTACTGTTTACAT
The DNA here is from genome assembly GCF_029633855.1 of Hoplias malabaricus. Lineage (NCBI taxonomy): Eukaryota > Metazoa > Chordata > Actinopteri > Characiformes > Erythrinidae > Hoplias > Hoplias malabaricus. The sequence goes on from NC_089813.1 coordinate 18,703,397, forward strand.
ATCTGACATAGCAGGAAGAGTGGCACGACATGCCAACAACAGAACTCGGCAAACATATTTTAAGCCATATGATGGGCGCCTCTGTGAAGCTACTGATGAAAATGTGGCCAAGGCTTTAGCCAAAACACTTAAGGTTAATTTGCCCTGGATTAAAGTTCTAAAAGAAGGTGGACCAGTCAAGAGAAAGAACAATATAACTGGAGAAAAATTTAACAAACCTCATCCGATTACAGGAACTTCAGATAGATGTTCTTTGTATGACCGTTTCCACCAGCAAAACCAAAAACAGCCAAAGGAGAAGCTCAGAAGCCTTGATCTAGTACCAGAGCTGTCTGGCTACATTAACACATCCATGGCAGAACAGCTCAACAGAGAGCTAGCAAATTGTCGCTACTTTCTTTGTCAGATGAAGGACACTCATTTCATGTTTGCTCTACGGTTGGTGTTCCATATGCACAACAATAAAGTAAACATGGAATTTATGGACAAAATACAGAGGCACACACATGAGAAAGCTCAAGTTGGATTGGATGGCAGACTGTCACTCTTTGGTGCATGTTCGTTAGATGTTCTGTAATTAATTTTTCTTGTGTTGCATTGTTTTGTTGTGCTAACTGAAAAATGTTTTTGCAGATAAAAGCACTAAACACCAACATTCAGAAAGCGTTGAGGAAAGTGTGAATAAGAAACCAAGATGTGACTGGGAGACTGCTGGCCAGTGTTTTTCAATCTCTCTCTTCCCCATCTTGAAGGAAAATGAAGTATGCTTTTTAAATTTCCATAAATTAGTCTGTAGTATGATTTGTTTACTACATTTTCATGAACAAAACTGAATATTAAATACAGCTATGAAACTAGTATTCATTACAAATTAATTGAAACAATTGTAATAATTTTACAGGAAAAGCTGTTGGAGCTGTACTCTGTTGTGAAGAACACAACAGCCATCATTTTGCGTGTTGGGATGAATATAATCTCAATCAAGGACCTGCAAACACTGTGCCCAGCAGAGAACCTTGCAGCTGATTCAGAGGGTGCACTACTCCCTCAGCCATGGCTGACTGATGATGTATGTGTGTGTGTGTGTGTGTATGTGTGTGTGTGTGTGTGTGTTCTGGTTTGAAGACTGTTAATTAATTATTGTTTTTATCTATGTTTAGGCAGTTAACACAAGAATTGCACAGCTTGTGTCTAATACACAGAATGTGAGTGTTAATTGTATTTTTTGGAATATTGGAAGCATAATCTGTATTTAGTATTTCTCCCCAAAGTTTGTCACCATCTGATCAGCTATTTCCACCTGAAGGTTGTCATGCTTCCGACATTCATTTTTATTTGCTGGTGGAGGGACTGGATCACTGAGAAAAAAATCTCCTCTCGCAATTTATCCTACCTGAAGGTAAACTGCTGCTCGTTGATTCTTGTTGTTGTTTTTCTTCGTATTATTATTATTATTATTATTATTATTATTATTATTATTATGCTGCTCATTGATTTTGTTTTTATTTAACTTGACTGTTATATCATACCTGATCAGTGTAATCTGTTCTTTGTTGCTTACAGGACATTAAGCCCAGTGACACTGTTATTTTTCCTCGTTGTGTTCAAAATGATGACAACCCCGAAACTGGCAATCACTACATTTTGTGGGTCAGTTTAAATTTTACAGTACACATATCTGGTAAATAGTCTAATGATAAAAATTGCAAATACAGTCTTATGCAAAGTTGGGAAACCCCTGTAAAGCATTCAAATAAAGCATTTTCCCAATAATTTAGTGTATGTTTTCTTGATATAAAATGTCATCACTGCATGTGATGCTCTGATGGGACTACATCACACTGCATGTCAGGTACTTAAATAGCAGACCTTTCAACCAAGACAATGTATGACTTTCACTGATTATTAGCCATATATTTCTCTCAGGTGTTTTCTGGACGAGTTCACGAGCTGCGGGTCTATGACTCCATGGGGCTTTATAGAGACATTCCAAATCAGCAGATGGATATGTTGTGGTGCGTATATATCTTTGAGACTGTTACACGGCTACAATCAGTAACATGAAGGGTTCAAAAACCTATCTGCATGTGAGTCATTCACTTTTTCTGCTCCAGTCATGCATTTAGTCAAACATGGAACCTGGCTGACTGGACAGTCTGTTATCCATCCCAGTGGCTACAGAGCTCCAGGGATACCAACAACTGTGGAGTTTTCGTTTGCACTGTAAGTTCTTAAGAAAATATTCTACGAGTGTTTATAATTTTTATATTATTGTAAAATTGGGCCATAAGCAGTCAAACACCAATTTAAACTGCATATATCTGGTATTGCTTAGCACACATGACATGGATAGAATGCATGATTTACAGATGGCAGAGATGGAGTTGAAGAGTTGCAGCTTGGCCACAGAGGTCGTAGGGAGGTCTCAAATGGAGCATATGCGAAAATATCACGCAGCAGCACTAGCTGAAGGTGTCCAGATAGAGGTTAGTTGTCCAATGTGTACTTCACTCGTTTCATACTAGCAGTCATTCATATTACTGAAACAATTAATTTTTTTCTTTGCAGGATTCCATGAGGTTTCCTAGTAAAACACAGTGCATGGCTGGTGCCTTGCAAGTATGTTGTTATCAGAGTGTTGGGGAAAAGGGGTATGTCTTTCTTTATTTTTCTAAACTGATATTTTTCTGTTATTGAAGGCATACCATACTAGTTACACGGCTGTGTGTATCATTTCACTTAAATAGGACACTATACTCGAAGGTGGTACAGGTGCTTTGGGTTCAGTGTGACCTATGTTTGGGATGGCTGCACATGGACTGCGCTGGTGTGTCTGAGGCAGAGGTCAAAAAAGGGAAATTCAGATGTGGCTGTGACATACCACAGCCCTATACATTTGACAGGTGAGGTTATAAGTGATGTAGAACTTTACAATATAAATGTTGTATGAAGATTCTATCACAACACAACCTTATTAGTAGTACATACATTACACCATTGGAAAGAGGTCAGTTCCAGCTTTCCTATGACACCTTAAGCTTGAAAAAGACAGGTTTTTCTACTCTAAAGAATTATTTTACTAAAAAAAAAACAATTTCATCATTTATTCCAAGCAGTTAGAATGTACTAATCGTTCAAATTTGGCCATGGAAGTTCAGATGGAAATTCAAAGAAGTACACAGACACATTGATGTGCCACATGTACCTGTTTTCTTTGCAGTAAAATCAAAGCACTGAAGCAGGGAGTTGATGGTCTGATCTCAGATACAGAAATAAAGGTGAATAAAGGTTTTCTTTTAAAGTCAAAAAACATATTTTTGATTCCAGTGTGAGTGTGTATTATATCTGTTATTGTTTCTTCATCCATAGGCTCTGCATGATGCTCTGCAGACAGAGGAAAAAAAGTCAAGTCGTTTCTACCTCTGGAAGCATCCAGAAGTGTCACTGAAGTTAAAGCAGTGTTTGAAACCTAAGCAATGCAGTTTTAGTGATGACAATGTGAGTATGAAGCACATTGAACTTCATACGCCATTTTAGTATCATATCGAGATAAAGAATGGATTATCTGCAGCTCATGTTATCTCTCATATATAGCTTGTCAAACTGGCAGACAAGATAAGAGCAGCAGTCAAACCTGAGAACAGCCTTGAAAGTTTGGATTACATCTTTGATGTGATGCTCCCTGAAGTATGTTTTCTTATTCCATATACTACTACTTCCAGTTATATGTTGCCTTTTCATGCTCTTCCTCTTTTAGCTTAAACTGTCTGTCTCAAGCATAATTTTCCAATTATATTTTCACAAAATGTCCAAAATAAGAGTCCTTCAGTATTCACAGACACCAAAGCTGTCTCCTGTTGTTCAGCTTTCACATCCATATAGAACTACAGAAAAAGCCATAGTATGGACAATTCTAATCTTTGATTGTACAGATGAATTATTACATTTAAAAGCATTTAATGACTGTTGGGTTTTTTGTTGTTATTATTAGTAAATACAAAGTCATTTACACAATTATTATTTATTTCATTCCAGTCTTTGAAGTTGCCACCCTTACATGTAATTTAAGGACCTAACATCAGAATTACTATCATTATCTCCAAACTTAGAACACTTTAACTGTTTATTTAAACTAAGGCGACATCATTCAATGCTGATAAAATCTTGACTTTGTGTCACCCATGCCTAATCTTACAGTGGCGTCCAAGGGGCACTACACATTACAAATTGCTTAATGAAATACAGAATAACATATTCAGCTCAATATGTTAACCCATGCATGCCTGGACAGTATTTTATCACTTCTGGAAAAATGTTACATTGATTTAAAGCCTGGATTACTGTACCTTCTTGTTTTATCAGTAGATGGATATTACTATGAGGTAACTCTTACTTTTCTTGTCTTTATCAAGGTGACTCTTGCCACCTTCATGAAACATTTGAACATTTGCCGATATGCTGGAGAAGTGTTGATGGCTTCTGGTCAAGTTCTGTTACTTTAAAATATTCATTCATCCATTATCTGTAAGCGCTTATCCAGTTCAGGGTCGCAGCGGGTCTGGAGCCTACCTGGATTCGTTGGGCACAAGGTGGGAATACACCCTGGAGGAGGCGCCTTTCCTTCACAGGGCGGAGCACACACACACACACACACACACACACACATTGACTCACATTTTTTACTTTTTTTTTTTTATTTTTACAGAACTGCAATGGTTCAATAAACACATGGACTTTATTGTAAAGGAGAAAAAGGGAACTGGACTAACAAGTTTACTTTAATATATAATATTTATTACATACTGGTGTTGGTAAAATTGTACATTGTACAATTGTAAAATTGTAGTCTGCAGCATATTACTGACACATCTGCCCTCCTAAAATGAAAACTCAAGATAAAGCCAACTTAATACCAAGCTGTATTGTTATATAGAAAATATCACATTTAATTTTGTAAGGATCATTTCTATATGGGGTTTTATGCCACTCCCGATTCCAGTTCTTAATGGTACAATGTTATACAAATATTTAAATAGCTTCAGACAAATTCCATGTATTGATAATTTAAAGGAAATGTGAAAAGCACCACCACCACAACTATATATATATATATATATATATATATATATATATATATATATATATATATATATATATATATATATATATATATATACACACAAATTTTGCATAAGACTGACAAAAATATTTAGGGGAAATCTGGATTATATGTCAGTAGAATTGGGTGTCAGCACATATGAGCCTTCATCAGAAAGTCATACATTGTCTTGGTTGAAGCGTCAGCTTTCAAGAATCTGACATGCAGTGGTGTACAATGCTATTAGAGCTTCACGTGCAATAAAGACATTTTAATTAATCTAGTAGTCCAGTACTAATGTTGCAGCACGGCAGCATTGTGGTATGTCGACGTCTTGAAAGTTGTGGTTTTGAGGAGCGTCGTATACCCCTAACAGGGAAGAACTTGTAGTTCAATTGTCCATGAACACAGAGACAGTGGACTGTGTGCGAATAAGGGATGCTATGTTTGTAGCATGTCACTTGTTTGGTCCGTTTACATGCTACTAGGTACGTGCGCTAGTTTAATATATAGCTAGTTTAAACATCCTTATGCTAGCTACACTTAGTCTACTGGCAGATGTTCAACAATGAAGTGGGGTATACGCCAGTGTCATAAAACGGATGGCAATGTCATCGACATTTGCGCAAAACGGAGGCACATGCCACTGTCACCAAAAAAATAAAATCGATGCCACTGGCACATGCCACTGTCACCAAAAAAAAAAAAATCGATGCCACTGGCACATGCCACTGTCACCAAAAAAAAAAAAATAAATAAAATCGATGCCACTGGCACATGCCACTGTCACGAAAAAAAAAATAGATGCCACTGGCACATGCCACTGTCACGAAAAAAAATAAAAAATAGATGCCACTGGCACATGCCACTGTCACGAAAAAAAAAAAAAAATAGATGCCACTGGCACATGCCACTGTCACGAAAAAAAAAAAAAAATAGATGCCACTGGCACATGCCACTGTCACGAAAAAAAATAAAAAATATATGCCACTGGCACATGCCACTGTCACGAAAAAAAAAAAAAAATAGATGCCACTGTCACCTGTACGTAAGGTGCCGATGTCACTGGCATGTGCCAGCGTCACGCGAACGTAAGATGCCGATGCCTTTCCATGTTATTACCGCCTCTCTATTCCAGCTCAGTAGGTGGCTACATCATATAACTCGATGTGGACTCCAGAAGACAGTGAGCCTCCAGCAGGGATTTTTAATAGTTACCGCCTCTACGCACACGTTAATCTTTGACGTGCAGGAAAGCATACATTCATATTGATATTTAATACTCATTCAAAACCTTTGAAAAAAATCTCAGTTTTACATGCGAAAGAGCGCTATCACTTGCTGCTATGTGATTGTTTATGTTGCCGTAGCGACGCCATCGTCTCTGAAAGCGCTAGGCAGTCCTAAAAAAAAAGATGACATTTTCAGGCCTTTTTAATCCATTTCAATTATGGGATTATGTTTTTTTTCTCCAATTATGATTTATCTAAATGATCATTAAGTCACATATCATTAGAATCATCCAGTTACTTAAAACATTTCTATTTGAAATGTCACCCTAGTTAATAGAACGCAGTTCAGTTAAGTTCATTAGTGATATAATTATTATCACCCCAAATCTCTCCAAATTGTTAAGCACACAGAAACGTAGTCTTCAAAAAATATTCCAATAGATTGTGCTGACAGATCTTTAGTTTGTGAATTTTAAACTCTTGCCTATTTGCAGTAATCTAGGATTTTTTCCTTGTAGACAAGAATGCATCCTTCTAACTGCAACTGCTTTATATATGATGTAAATGTATTAATATTAACATCATACATCTTTTCCAATAGGATGTGTAAAAGACATTATTCCCAAGGCAAAACAGTGTCCGTTCGCAAAGGAACCATTTTCTATAGATCACATAGAAGTCTGCAAAATCATCAGTTCATTTACAGGTATGTGCAAATTATGCGAAGATAGATACTTTTTTAGTATCCTTCTGACAAGCATAGCTTGGCTCAAAATATTTAAGCTAAGTTAGGCCAATACACAACTGACTAACATACAACATGTTTACATTTGAGCTTGATGGTTTAGCTGTACTAACCACTAGACCAACATGGGTTATGTTTCTGTCTAGGACTGCTGGAAATCCAGCCAGTCAACCACCATGACTATATTACACCAGCAAGAATCTAGTTGATGACCATCAAAGACCAGCTTAGACCATGTCAAACCAGTTACCAGCAAAAGTTGGTCTTAGTTGTATTTGTCAGCAGAGATTGTTAACAAATGAAAAATTACTGGTTTTCTTTCAATTTGCAGGTACTCTCAAGGTCTTCGAATGAGGCAGATTGACCTCATGGATGATGGCGTGGCTGCCAGCAGCAGAACTCTCTCAAAAATAGCATCAGACATGAGAAAAGTATGTCAGTATTCTATCTGGTGTAAATTGCATACACTAAAAACCTTACATATTAGGGAAATATCAGTGCTTGCACTGACAGCTTTACAATCTGAAAACAAATATCAGTTGCTCTTTGAAAGCTACAGAATTTGATTGTGATCAAAAAAGCATTTTCACTGGCTGCCTAATGGGCAACAAGTACTCCTTTATCAGCTTAGGTTACAAAAAGGCAGAAGTTACCTTAATAAGACTGGTTAAGTCATAAAGGGTTTTGTGGTAAAACACAGATAACAGTGACTAACAGTAACTAAAAGATGTATATCTGTAGAAGGACAATTTTATCATTGATATCAATTCATTCACAAAAATGGAATTGTTTGCACATAAAAATATTGCACCACTGTTTATTTGGGTCGGTTTAATTGTTGTCTTGCTTAAAGGACATTTCAATGTTCTTTAAGATCTGTAGGCGTGCTATCAGCAAGGTCCTCAAGCAAGGTGCAATGCGAGTTGGTGGGCGGTATTCATTTGTGTTGCTTGACGAAAGCAAGTTTTCACATAAAAGAAAAGTAAGTGTCAGACAAAATTAAGAAGATTGTTATATATACTTATTTAAAATACAATTCACTAACTCACTAACCCACTCATAAACTCACTCAAAAAATTCACTCATGAAAACACACATTCATTAACCAAATTACTAACTCAGTCATGAACTCACTCACAAACTCCCTCAATTATTCATTAACACTCTAAATCACTTAACTCACTAATTAACACATAAATAACTAAATAACTCACTCTTTCACTCATTAGTTAGCCACTTAAATACTAAATCCCTTAACTAACTCACACACTAATTCACCCATTCATAAGTTCACTTATTTAATTCACTTAGCTATCTCACCAGCTATTGCACCAACTCACTCATTCACTCATTGTCTTACCCTTATCAAGTTCACGGTGCTTGCATTTGACTTTATTTGACATTGTTTAATTTTATTTAATAACTATGTTAAATAGGGTCCTCCACTAATTTTCAAAGTTAAGGTTTGGGATGAAATATTTAGTGAAGGCTTCACAGTTACTTGAATATATATTATTCTTCTTTAGGATTACTGTAGGTGTAATTGTCTTTTGTCATCATTTCAAAGTGTTCTGTGTAATTTTATAATGCATGTCATACCTGAACAATGACCAGACTCTTGCAATTTTTATTATGTTTCATAGTACAATCAAGGCAGGACTGGTTCTGCATGGCGGATATAAAAAATGGGTGTTTGGTATCCTAGAAGTTCACCGGACCACCAGAAGACCAATACTAAGGTCTTCTATACTAAATAATAAGATTGTTATAAACCGCTCTCGGCACAGCCTTATCCCCATCATTCTCCGTTATGTTCAAAGAGGCACAAGCATTGTGACAGATGAATGGAAAGCCTACAAGAGAGCTCTAACAGAAGAAGGCTACAATCATCACACAGTATGCCATAAAAGGCACTTTGTTGATCCACATACAAGAGCAAACACACAGCATTTAGAGAGAGCCTGGCAGGGTTTTAAGGTTGATATTTGGCAGCACCAAGGAAATCGTTCCACAAAGCTCTTAAAAGAACACCTAAGAGTTATAGAATGGGAGTACTGGTTGGCTAAAAATCACAAGATAATGTTCTTGGGCGCCTCATTCATGATATCAGGAAATACAATGCACATGAGTATGCCTAAATATGTATTAAAACTAAGCTATTTCGACATTTGAATGTAAAATATGATGTACTGTTTATGTGATCAGCTGGGAGAGCTTCCTGATTGCAGGTTAATTAGGCACCACTTCAGTTTTCTGGTCATATAATGAAATTAAAGGTAAAGTTTTAATTTGCAATAATGTGTCTTCTTTTATACTTATTTGGAAATTAAATGTTTCACCTCAAATTACAAAAATGTTTATAGTATCTTATAATTTATTTATAAATAGCAATAAATTTAAACTCTCAATCACTTTACTTGAAGCACACAATGATGACATTTTAAGCATTTATAATGTGTTTGTTATCATTAATATGTGTCATAGGTGCTTTATAATTATCACAGGTCAATGTCCAATTAAAAGGCTCTATAATGAATAGTGACACGTGTTACTACATGTTTATAAGTTAGTAAATAAATAATTATAGTTAATTACAAGAGCCTTATGAGGCATTATTGGAGTTTATATGTATGCTTACACTTCATTATAACTAAGTTACAAAGAGTTATAATTTCCTTTATAATGGCTTATAAATATGTGCTCTATTATACATTGTAAGCATCAGTAATGTGTTTATAACTGGTAAGATGTATTATAGGTGCTTTATAATTGTGCTTATATAATTATAATAATAATCCATTTAAAAGGCATTATAATGAATAGCGACACTTTTGTTACTACATATTTGTAAGTTACATGATAATTAATTATAGTTCATTATAAGAGCCTTATGAGGCATTATTAGAGTTTATAAGTATGTTTATGATGCATTATAAACAAATTATAAACGGTTATAACTGTAGTTATAAAGGCTTATAAATATGGGCTTCATAGAAAGTGTTACCAAACAATGTCCACTGCTGTACAAAGGGATACAAAGTGCATATGTCCCATGGTCCTTTATGGATCTAAAATGGCTAATTGATCAGCTGCCTAATATCAATACTGGGGACAAAGGTGGATAACTGCCTTTGAAGAGAGAACCACAGGACACAAATTAGCTGTAGGAGATGTTAAAGCCATACAGACAGTTGGAAAAATAAGGATGGGAAACATTTTTTCCATGGCTCACTTGCAATCAATGTCTATGTCCCAGAGATGGGATGAGGGCCCATTAGATCAGTATAGAAACAGGCTCTGGGCTGCAATCAGAAAAGAATTCCCAACAAAAATGGATCCATGTCAGTTAGAGACCACTGAGTTAAAGGCAGGAGAATGTGTAAATGAGTTCATTAATAAATTTCAAAGGAAGTGGATGGAGGAAACGGGTTCAGCTTGGGACCAAACTGAAACTAACAGTAGATTATTTCAAATGCTACTAAAGAATGGCCTTCCTCAAGAAGTGCAGAATGCTTTGGATGAGGTAGTTGGACTAGCAAACATGAAATGGGCTGTATATAAAGTCCACATTATACACCATGTAGAAAGATACAGGAAAATGAAAGAGCAGGAGAAGAAGAACATGGAAAAACTAACTTTACAGCTACAGAGAGTCCAATTGACAGAGTTGAAGAAAAAGAGAAAAAGAAAGAGGAAGTAATGGCAGTGCTAACTCAGTCATTAAATCAAACAGGTCCTGAACTGAAAGATCCAATAACACAGGCAGCAGTAGTGATACCATCAAACCAGCCAGTTCAAACACACCCAGTGGCCCATAACACTCAAAACACAGCACCTATGCACACGGGCCCAGCCCACACCTCTATGATGCCTCCAATTAATGTGTATGTTGGTGGAACAAGAGGAAGAGGAAGGGGCAGGGGCCGTGGGGCATTTAGGCCAATAAGTATGCCTCCTACAAATATTTTCCCACAAGACAGTGTGCAGCCGACAAGGCAGCCAGAAGCACAACAATATCAGAGATCTCCTGTATACTGCTGGACTTGTGGTAGGCCAAGCCACTACAGTCGTGATTGCCAGAATCAAGAATGGTATTGAAGGTGCCCAGGAGACCTAAGGGGGGAGTATCTAAATTTGGTTGCCTCAACAATGGGAAATGAAGAACCAGTAGTGCCAATTAGCATAAATGGTCAACAAAATCTGAAATTCTTAATTGATACAGGTGCCACACACTCAGTGATTGGCCCACAAGGTGCTCACCTCCCCCTGTCTAATGAAAAAATTAGGACTTTCTCTGGGAAAATGCAAACATTAAGATTTACTGAGCCCTTGGAATTGACCATTGACAATCAAAAAGTAACCATGCCTTTGCTTTATTCAGAAGCATGTCCAATGTCTACTAGGAAGAGATGTATTATGTAAACTCAATGCTGACATAAAATGTACACCGGATGGAGTACTGATAAGTTTCCCATCTCAAGTGTGGCAGATGCTTTTGAATACAGTAAATTAATGTGAACAAATAAGGCCTTCTGTATATTGGTTGAGATTAGAAGAACAAAACCTACTAAATAATTTTCTAATTTGTGAAAAATGGCTGAAAGCAATTAGACCTGACTTGAGGAGAGTTTCAGATGAATTACACTGTACAGTGCTGTATGACCAAGATAGCATGCATGAGGCCTACAACACAGCATGGGAAGAAAATTTGGAAGGAAAGCATAGTCTACTCACAACAGGTGATCTTAAAATAGGGCCACAAGGTGCAGCAGTAGAGGTAAGCTTAGAAGAGACAATGATACAGTGGTATAAAGTGACAAACGCTATTCCACGTTTCCTTAATGATAACAAAAGACAGTGAGCCAAAAGATTTAGGGCCAATGATGAAGGCTAGTAAAGAAATAAATTGGGTAAAAATTGAACATTTACAGATCGTTAGATGGCGCAGAGCAGTATCAGAGAGGGTGGTAGTGAACAGAAGTAGACCAATAACACAATATGTGCTGACCTCCGAGCAAGAAGAACTGCTGAAACAGATTCCAAACCAATTGTGGACTCAGCACCATACAGATGTAGGACTAGTAAAGTCAGCTGATGCAGTACAAATTAACTCCTTTGACTCTGCAGTATGCAGGGTAAAAAGCACAACTTTATAATCAGCTTTATAATACTGGAATGCCTGAATGCGTCTGTGAGCTCCGCATACTGTTAGAAACGGCAGATCCTATTTTTTCTAAAAATAGTGCTCTCATCGAGGTTCTGTGAAGCCTCTGGGAGTAATCCAGTGTGAAACACCTAAAAAACAGTAACAATTAGTAATAATTTTGGAAACTTAAGACAATTGTTTTCTACAATAAGCCACTTACTGAAACCCCAAATCCACATTGACCACACAGATTAACCTATTGGTTTACTCTCAGGTTTACAGACTCTAGAGCCAGTGACCATACTCTCTCACAGAGAAGCCTAGTATTTTGGAGTGAGTGACCTTTGCCTGCGTGGAGGAGAACTACCTTCAGCAGGCATGACCATGTCTATGTTTTCTTTATTATTATACAAACCTGTGTTCTTACTTATTTAAAGGATATTGAGTAATTCTGTGGGTGAAATTCCCACAGTGGTGTTTTTGGGGGGTTACTTTTTTTAGGGACTGTAACTGATCATTACATGATCACTCAGTTAACAGTAAAAAATAAACTGGAAATGAACTTCAAAAGACAATGAACTTCAAAAGACACATGCTGAAATCTTATGGACTGTCATTGGGTATCACCTGTGAACAAGTCTATTAATAGAAAAAGACTTTGTACATTGCAGAAGGATTGTTTACCATATTAAGTAGCTGTTGCAGTTCACTGTATGTGAACCCATAGAAGTATCACTCTGTGTAGTATAATGAGGAGAAAAGACAGTAAAAATGGTTAATGATAAACTGTTAACACATCCCCAAAGTTTTCCTTTCCTGTTCTGTCTGAATCTGAGTCAATTAAACAAATACAGAATCAAAAACAGCTTTGACATAGAGGGCTTTAAAAATTCCAGCAGCACTATTGTATCTGATCCACTTGTACTAGGTATAAAACGAATATACTATTTACACAAAATTAGCTTTCTGTTACTGGTTCTGTTACTGAGTTAATGAACACCGATGGAAGACTGGCTGCTAGAGGCTTCTGCTCACCTGTCTTGACACCAGTTATCTGCCCTCCATTCCGATTATTGGCTACACTCTGTATACCACACCTGTGACCCCTATCATCACCATGGCAACATCACCATAGCAGCTCCAGGACATCTGTTGGGAATGATTTAGCAAAGAACTTCACTAACGACCTCCACAGACTCCATGGCTGCTTCTACCTGCAGTAAGTTTTAAACTTAAAATGTATTGTTTATTATTTGTTCGACCAGAGGAGAGTGGGTCCTCCTTGTATGTTTTCCCCTTCCAAGGTTTCTTCCTTGAGGGAGTTTTTCCTTGCCACTCTTGCCTTTGGATTGCTCACCTGGTGTAAGCTCAATTGGTATATATATATTTTTATTCTCAATGTCTGTAAAGCTACTTTTTGACATAATCAGATTGTAAAAAGCGCTACTTAACTCATATGGCATGAAATTAATTTATATATGTTAAACATGGGGCGGCATGGTGGTCACACAGCTCCAGGGACTTGGAGGTTGTGGGTTCAAGTCCTGCTCTGGGTGACTGTCTGTGAGGAATTTTTGTGTTGTGTGTCTTGTGCTTTCACACTCTGGCCCTGTCTAGTGCTTTCCTGCTGTCTGTCTCCCTTATTTCCTTGTTTGCCATGTGCTAGGGGCACTCTGTTTTTGGCTCTGTTTTTGTTTTGTTCTTGTCTCCACCCTAGACCCGCCTTAGTCCTGCCTCAGTCTCTGCCCTCTCATTATATTTCCCAGGTCTTGTCCATGCTTTATGTATATATAGTCCCTTTGTTTCAGTGCTCCCTTGTCTGGTTTTTATGCGTGTCTACACCAGTTCACGGCTGTTTTCTGTTTGTTCCAGTGCAGTTTAGTCTAGTTTGCATTCCATCTGTCCTGCTTGTGTTTATTTTCATACTGTGCCTTGGGTTTAGATAAAGTTTGCCTCCTCATCCTTCCTCAGCCGTGACAGTTTCGTTTGCTTCAATCTCTCAAAATCTCAACCTATGCCATCACTTCTAAAAACACTATCAAAAACTAAAAAGTAAAAAAAAAACAAAGGATTTACTCATCATCAATAATATAGACCAGTAACACTTTCTAAAGATTCTCCTAAATAAATAAATGAATGAATGAAAAGAACATTAATTAACTGGAAAATATAATTTTTATATGGTTAAGAGTTTCAGATATGATGAACTAAAAATGATACGTATAAAAAATATCTTTAAAATATTACTCCAATTTTAAAAACAAAACTTTGTAACTAAGTTTTCTTACTGTCTCTCTCACCCACATATGATTGCCTCATCCAGACCACCATATTTATTCAAAAGAAAAAAACTCACCCTTGATATTACAGTATTTGTATACGGTATAGATGGTATTCAGTCCAAAATATAGTATTCATTCTACATTCAAAATTCTTGCTAAGCTTAAACAGGGTATCCATATCTACTGTCATATGTGAGTGGTGGTTTGTAGTCATTGGCCGATAAGCTGCTATGTCTGAGTTCTTGGTTGCGTTCAGTGAAGATGTTGCCATGGCCAGACACAGTCCTGTTGGCTTGGCCATTCCTAACTGAATTGTAGATAATCCCATGATGAGTGCGGTAGCCCATGATGGAGCGTAAACTTGAGTTCCGACTTGCAGGGTGACTATCAGGAGCTGCAGCATCCTCTCTGGAAACAACAAAAGTGACTGCTAATTTAAGAAATTATTCATTTGCCTTGTCAAGTTATTTATTTTATAATAAATTATAATTTTCAGATAATACATGATTATTTTTCCTATTTAACTGGCAGCTGAAATGTGTAAGTTTACATATACCAATGACTTTTCCCTTTACTATGCCAATGCAGTAGTGTTTTTAGAATCTTTGAATAACTGGATCAAGTGTTGTGAGCTGTGTCTGCACAGATTATTATAATATTATATTATATAATATTATAATAATATTATTATTGAAAAAATGCTAACCAAAAACAAATTTTCATGAACACAACAATGACAGCCCTTTTCAAATGAAAATTTGTACTTTAAAACAAAAATTTTTGTGAAGATATTCATTTTAGGGCGGCACGGTGGTGCAGCAGGTAGTGTCGCAGTCACACAGCTCCAGGGACCTGGAGGTTGTGGGTTCGATTCCTGCTCCGTGTGAGGAGTTGGTGTGTTGTCCACGTGGGTTTAACTCTGGGTGCTCCGGTTTCCTCCCACAGTCCAAAACACATGTTGGTAGGTTGATTGGTGACTCAAAAGTGACCATATGTGTGAGTGTGTGTTGCCCTGTGAAGGACAGGCGCCCCTTCCAGGGTGAATTTTCGTCTTGCGCCCAATGATTCCAGGTAGGCTCTGGACCCACCGTGACCCTGAATTGGATAAGTGGTTACAGATAATGGATGGAGATATTCATTTTAAATTTTAGTCATTTAGCCCAGTCAGCTAAATTGGGCCACATCCTTACACAAATATTACACAGAAATTAAGGGAGCAACAGAAGTTTATATCTCGTCACTTTGCAATTTAAAACATGTATCTCGATTTTTGTGAATTTTTGTGTACTACATGATTTGTACCCAACAGCTGTCCAAATGATGAATGGACCAATAGAAATGCTCCAAAATTACTATGAATAATAACATTGGCTTCAATTGGAAGTTCTTTTTTCTTTATACGTTTTTTAACAATATCTAGATATATTAACTGGCCGCTTGATTGAAACCATCTCATTGTCCATTTTATCAAAAAGGAGCAGTTGTAGTTCTACATTACAGACTATATTTCTTTTGTTACTCTTTTAACCATGTTCTTCAGTGGTCCAGGACACACACAACGCAGGTATTAATTGGGTGGTGGAGGCTCATTTTAAGCGTCCACAGCATCCATCTCCCAAGATGCATGCTAGGTTTGAACAGGGCCAGAGTTAGGAAATTACATGAGTTTGGAGGGCTGAAGGGAGGAGTTTGGGTAAGGTCCCAGGGTAAGGTTATTACATAATTCCAAATTTTATCACCATGTCACATGATCATGTGCAAGATTCTAGTTGGTGGTTATGGAACTGGACTTTGCACCGGAAGATTGCTGGTTCAATTCCCAGAGCCTGTCATGACTGAAGTGTCCTTGTGTAAAGCACCTAATTCCCAGCTGCTCCCTTGGCACTGAGGCTAGGGCTGCCCTCCCTCCATGCCCTCCGGCATGTGTCCTCACTGCCCCAAGTGTTCACAGCCCATAGTGTGTGTAAATGTTTCACTGCATGATTTGGGTTAAATGCAGAAAACAAATTCCTCTGGGTGCAAGCACAGTGGCCAATAAAGAGAATTCTAGATATAGGACTGAATAAAGTTGGCATATGCAGTAATGGCTCAGTCTAGTTACATTACCCAGAAAAATATTCTAAGAAAAGTTCAGTGAAAAACAATAGGTAATTCAATTTGTATTTTTTCTCAGAGGGTATCTGAAAAAAAAAACACAGAAATGGTGGATTTGGGCAGAAAAACATCTACAGAGTGTACTGTAGAAAAAGAAAGAATTACCCCAAGACCCTATGGAAATTTAATCCTGTCTGGATAGGTGCCTACCTGGTCCTACAAAATCACACCAAAACAGACTTTATTGCACTTATACTGCACTTCTTTATAAGTGTGAGCACTGCTTAACATGTTTTGTTCTTTCTAGGTATCAGCCAGAGGCGATTGCTCTAAGACTCCAAGGGAAGCTCAGCTTCCCCTAAAATGCCAAAAAATAAGTGATCAAATATATACTGTTGTGTGTACATGTCATTGAATAAATATGCACTACAGTGCTCAACTTTTGTTCAGAATCAGCTTCTTATCACTGGTAAAGACAGTGCTTTAAACAGTGTGAACGCTGAGCGTCCACAGAGTTCAATAGCGAAGCAGCGAAGTGCAGCGAAACGAGACGAGCCATTGGATAAATGCTGGGCTTTGTCCCGCCCATCGGACGCTCAGCATCTCTGGGGGTCTATGGGGCAGTGGGCTGGCCTCGGCTGGCCCGGATGCTCAGCTTCTGCATGAAGATTGGATGATCTGTCTGAGGCTGAATCCCTGTTTGATTGGCAAGAAATGAGCAAATCAGCGATCCTTTGGTTTAAAGATCCGTGGGAGCATTACATATTCATTCTGTTCTGAGTTGAACCGGAGACTGTCTTGAACCTCTTAGCGGCATTTTCTTTGTTAAAAACGACTAGCAACAAATCGAGCTTCTATTTCTGGTGGGTTTTTTTTGTAGCTGCTTGTGTTTGGAGACTGACTTCTATCACTCTTTCTGACTTCTATCGCAGTTTCTGTCCTTCCACCGTCGCAAAGCACTCACAGGCGGACAAACTTCACATTAAGCAGCCTAGCTCTGCTGGCCATTGAGAGGACACTAGTCAAGTCCCTGGAAAAGATACCTTGTTGGTACGACAGGGTTACAGATCATTTTCTTGAAAAGGAACGGATGGTAGAATTTGCGTATAAATTAACCGACACATTTTATGATGTAGGCTGAAATTGAGCTTCCCCTCCTTGAAAGACCAGGATCCGCCACTGGTATCAGCATTGGCACTTGCTCTGGCAGCACTTGAGTCCAAAGGGGAGTTTGGACTCTAACCTATTTGTACTAGCTAGGATATAAAGGTATCTGAAAACTAAGCATTTTGTGAGTCACACTGGATAAGAATGTCTGCTAAATATGGTAAATGTAAACAGTTTTAATCATTAATTTATTAATTGTCAGGTAAGAAAAAAAATCTTACTTTATCTCATTGGCAGTTTCCTTTTGATAGCGATGTTTTTGGCAACAGCAAATGAGGAGCCAGATCAGCAACAGCAGAAGGAGCAACAGCAATAGTGCACCAATCACAGCCCCTGCAATTATTCCTGCCTTGTTTGTTGCTAAGATGAAAAAATAAAGATAAACATTTCTTAAAATGAGCCATTAGTTATTAAATGTATGGTGATATTGTCTACAAATACCCAGAGCAACTTTTATTTATTATTAAACAGCTATTAGATTAGAAATGTTTTGCAAACTTTTTATGTTCAGTAATATGTTATGTTCATAATATTAGAATGTTAGAATTAACTTCAAATTAATCTGTACACAGACACTAAAAAACACAACTTGTTCCTACACCCAAGCTTCTAGACATAATCACACACTCTTGCTCCGCCCTGACTTACGGTTGTATGCCATCAGAGTATATTTGCACTGCTCGTTGCCAACTTCATTGCTGACTTCACAGATGTAGGTTCCCATGTAGCTCTGTGAATGGTTACTGATCAACAGCTCTCCTGTCTGGGCGTCTTCAAAACATAAATCAGACAGTGATTCCCACTCCCACTCTCTCTTGCTCAATCTAATATGTAAGCAATGCATTAATGTAATCAGAAGACTGCACACACGGTTTATACATTTTTACTTTTTAGAATACCTTCCTTATATACTTGTATCTGCAAGATTCATTAGATTAAATTTACAATGGAAACAACAGTTGGAGCTGTTAGTGTAAGGACACAAATGTCACTGTTTGGAAAAAGTAAGTGGTATGACATTATAGTATACTCTTGTTTCAATCCGTATTTAATTTAATTTCAGTCAAATTCATTTGCACTTTCAAACGATTGGGAACCTGTGAAAGGATCAAAAAGTAAGGTTCCCAAATTAACTAAAATTAAATACTGAATAAAACAAGTGTAAACTAAAAATGCCAAACTACTTACTATCCTTTCTCTGATCATTAAATCTGGAGTATCAGCCAATACAAATCTAGCATTTCTTCAACAAAGGTTTGTAAGCAATTATAAAATGAGCAGTTTATAATTGAAGCCATTTTACATACAATGTACTTGTATGTACTTGACTGTCCTTAAATGCCTTCTGTGGTGTTCCTCCAAAGATTTCCTTAATGACATCTTTTTTTTTTTTTGCTATAACTTACTCTGGGATGCTGTTAGTGGCATACTTCCACTCTCTTTTGTCCACTTGTAGCTTAGAGGAATGGAACCTTCAGAAGTTTTACAGCACAGTGAAACAGTTGTTCCTATCACCTCACCATTCTCCACCCAGCATTTAGGCACAGAAGGTCGCACTGAAACAGAGCAAGTTGGTACAACATACTTTTTTCAGCTAAGCCTTAAGACATTTTAAGCCACAATGTAATCCAAAGCCAAAAACATCAATTTGTAGTCTCTAAAATGTTGTTGGTGTGCAAACTGATAAAACCTAAACTGATATAGAAATGTGTCAAAGAGAGCGAGAGATAGATTTCTTGAACTTTACCAAGCACAACTACAGTGACTTTTCTTGAGTCACTCCCAGGTGGCTTCTTCACTTTACACTGGTAGGTTGCTGTATCAGAAATGCTGAGTGAGGTGATGGAGATAGTGGCGTCTCCTCGGCTAGGGTCACCTACAAATGTCAGCCGACTCATCAGGTCTGGGTTGCTTAGCTTATACTCCTTTCCTCCAGAGTAGGATAAGATCTGGTGTACAGTTAAGGAAAGACATGCTGCTCAGAGATTTGTGGTCAAAACACAAGGAAACCCGTAAAACAAAAGGAAACAAGTATAACCAGTTTGTCCACCTAAGCATGAATAGTACAATCATCCTACATCCTAAACATCCTACATTCCTTAAACAAATTCTTAGAATGCCTGAGTCTGTACAGAGATACCAGATGTTCTGTGGCTGTGGTTTCCCTCTATGGCTCAAAGCAAATTATAAATGAATGTAAATGTTATGTACAAATAAAAAATATTTAATAAAATGCTTTAAAAAAGATGTTAGTGCCCATTAAGTGTGATGCCAATATGTGATAGGGGTCATATAGCTCCCCAAATCGTCACACCAGCAGTTGGGGCAGTGTGTCACTCCACAAGAAAGGCAGGATTAAGGCACTCAACACAAACCTGTTGATCCCAAACAGGGACAAAACCTGATTTCATCTCCACTACCAGGTTTATAAGAATGGCTTAGATGTTGGGCAGTTCATTGAAATGACCATCGTGCTTCTCACAGGCCCCCTCTCAAGAGTCAAAATTATCCAGCTCTAATGGAATCGTGAAGATTCCATATCGTCACTATAATATACCCTATTATAAGCGAATATAACATCCATTGTTAAACCTTAGTTTTTCATAAGTGACATAATTGTGCTACAATTTGATTAAACAGATTTTAATCCCTTACAAGCTAAAATTAAGATCATATTAACAAAATGTCTGCACTTAAAATTTTAGCCACAATTAACACTGTGTGCATTAAGATATTATTCAGCAGAATAATATTTGAGATCGCTGCTAACATATGTTGACTTATACAGTCACACTTGCACACTTGAAATTCTTTTTGAAATAAAGAAAAATTCATAAATCTGCATTTTGCAGACTGTGATACTGATTTGGTTTCAACTGTTGACCAGTCTGACCGGTTTAAGCTTTCTGTGCCTGTTAGACAGGTACAGAAGTGGGACACACCTATAGCAATGAATCAGAGGTACTTTCAGTTAAGCTCTTCAACATTTAGTTGTCAAAGAAATATTTATTGCAACCTTTTAATGTTCATATCTCACAGCTGTTTCTCACCAACTTGTCTTTCTGGGTCATGTCTGGACTGACAATAGACCACTCCACATCCAGCTGTCCAACATCAGATGGACTCTCACTGTATGTACACCCCAGTACCACACTCTCTCCCTGGGCTTTTTTGATAGTTTGCGGCCCTGTGGAAGTCACTTGCATGGCCACTGGAAGTTCAGATGAGAGGGAGGAATGGTGTTATGGTTTGCTAAAAATAATAATAATTGCATTAAATAATAATGGCATTAATACACCATACGAATAATGTATTTTTAAAAAGAAATGAACATCATTTTAAGGTAAACTTTTCAATTCCTCAAAGAGTATAAATTATATAGTTGTATATGTTGAATCATTCCAAAGAATGTCAAATCTAAATACATGAGAAACAGACATAATATATGCTACTGCTTAGAAGCTCCTTAAAAATTGTGAACAAGAATATATGGTTTAATGAATATTCTAATGCTTCAACAATAGGAGTGAGTCAGTGTGTTAGTCTACATTCCTACTAGAAGACACACCCAAACAATTATGAAATAAAATGTAAGTATTCCATGCATAACAAAACAACATTATATTAGTATATTGGCATATTAGTAAGACTCCCATAAAACCAAATAAAATATACTTTAAGTTTTAATATGAATTGTTATACATATTAAATCTTAAAGTATATTTGATTTGGTTTGTACATATTATTAAAATACAGACCATACGCAACATTTACACACTGCAATAAGTTTATTTAATGACACATCTAAAATATGCAGAAAAATTATTCTGCTGATTAGAGAAGGACTGATTAGAGAAGGTTTACATAGATTGACTGAAGAATACTCACCAGTGTGAGAGATTTCTGAACCATAGAGCACAACCAAAAATACATGAATACAAAGATTCACCATGGTCAAATGTCTCTGGAAGGAAACAGCCTGCACATATAGAAGAAGACCACAGCATTATACACTTTATTTGCAAATTTGATGTTCCTGATATTGACAAGAACCTCTTTTGACTACTTATGAGTCATTTTTACATTTACCATACAGATAAATAAATAAAATTAAAAATATATATAAATAAAATAAAACATTTTTTTAGTAGGTAAAATCTGCATAATTCACTGAGTGGACCATTATATTACATTTTCTTAAGAAAATCAGGTGAAATATTTTAACTCATATAATGTTAAAATATATTAATAACACAAATGAACATAAATAAAGAGAGACAAAAAATATTTTTGACCTTTCTAAATCTGAAATTATGGACTACAGCTGGAGAACTGCCGATATTTTTTATTTATTTTGTTGTCACCATTAAAACATGGATAAGATTTACACACACTAAGTTATCTAACTTATTATGCTCAACATCCTCCAACTGAACACAGTTCCGCTCATTGATTCTTTGAGTTAAATATCTCATAAATATGCTCTAAATGTGCTAGTCTGCAAATCACTGAATTTTAAATATTTATACACTGAAGACATTTTTAAAAACTTGCCCACAGTTACAATAAAGGTTAAAGAGAAATGTATATAGACATGTTAAGGGCAAAGTGAACTTCATATCTATCAAGTGAAATAAGTACAAAGTTCAAACTCAACTTTGTAAACAACCCCTTATTCGGTAAGCTTACAGTTTAGTTATTAAACTTGAGGAATGTTATTCAGCAAAAATTACAAATTTGTTAATGGTTTTTATTAAATGAATTTGAAAGTGACCAAGTAGGAAAGTTTATATTAATTTACAAAAATTATTTACCTTTTAATGAAGATATCAGAGAATGAATATTTAAAAACCAAACAAACAAACAAATAAAAATCAAAGTAAGATTTGCAAAGGAAACAGAAAAACAATGACTACTGAATATTTAAAAACCAATCAAACAAACAAACAAAAACAAAATAAGATTTGCAAAGGAAACAGAAACTTGAACACTGGCTTTCTGTCTGTTCTCTCACTACCTGAAACAAAGGGAACAAAGGTGTTTCCTCTGTAGCTCCACCCAATGTTTTAGCATTCCACCAGTCATGGTAAACATAAGTGGGTGGTAAGTGAAACTTACCTTATCAGATAACATCCAAGAGCATTTGGTTCTGATAGTTTATTTCTCTGTGGGAGTGGACAATATCAAGAAAATAATTCTGAAAAGCAATATCTGAAGGGACACAAAATTTGCTGCCACAATGAAAAAGGATAAAAACATCTTTATGAGTATAGTAATAAGGACTGTCAACTTTCAAGCCAGAGCACATGTAGGAAGATCCAGTAGGAGCTTCATCTGTAGGCGTTAATTGCAGTTATTTTTGGTTAAAACAAATTCATTTAGAGCAAAGCATATCTGAACAGTATATATTTTGAAAAAATACTGAGTGATTTTAATTTATTCAATAAAGTGAAAGTATTATCCATCCAAGAGATACAAAATCCTCATTACATTTAGGCATGCTGCATTAATGGTAAAGTTTATATCACTTTATACACTGGATTTAAAGATTATCTGTGAGATGGCTATCATTGACCACCACCATGTAAATTACTAAACATATTTCTCTGTCACCAGTTGTTGGGGAGGAAGGTTGAAGAATGTTTCTTTATCTTCCTCTATCGTATATAGACTTTAAATTATTTCTTAAACTCGGTGTACCACCTATTCAGCAGGTGTGGCAATATTTTTGTAATTTTGTAATTTTATTCTCGTGAATTTGTGTGGTTTTAATAATAAAGCCAAAAATAACAGATTGATTTCTTATTTTGTTATATTTGTATTGATTTTTTCCTTAAATTTGGTTCCAGATAGAGTTCCATTCCAGTTTAACTCCCTCCCATAATAATTCATTAATATATATATACTTTTTCTATTTTTTTTTCTATTTTTTTTCTATACTTCATTCTATAATTCATTACACACAGACTGATATATTTCAAGTGTTTCTTTTAATTTGATGGTTATAACTGACAACTAATGAAAACCCCAAATGCAGTATCTCAGAAAATTAGAATATTACTTAAGACCAGTAGAAAAAAGATTTTTAGAAATACTGGCCAACTGAAAATATGAACATGAAAAGAATGAACATGTGCAGTTCCCCAACTGTACATGCTCAAACTTTTGAGGTTCATATTTCCAATTGGCCAGCATTACTAAAAATCTTTTGCCTGAATTACTGCAGCAATGCGACATGGCATGGAAACAATCTGTCTGTGGCACTGCTCAAAGGTTATGATAGTAGGCCTTCAGCTCTTCTGCATTGTTGGGTCTGGCGTATTGCATCTTCCTCTTCACAATACCCCATGGGGTTAAGATCAGGTGAGTTTCCTGGCCAGTTAAGAACAGTGATACCATGGTTCTTAAACCAGGTACTGGTAGCTTTGGCACTGTGTGCAGGTGCCAAGTCCTGTTGGAAAATGAAATCTGCATCTCCATAAGCATTCCTGCTGCTGACAAACTTCATGGAGATGCAGATTTCATTTTTTACAGCATCCTAGTAGAAGGCAGGGTTGACCTTGGACCTCAGAAAACACAGTTGACTAACACCAGCAAATGACATGGTCCCCCAAACCATGCTTTGCCTGTCCTCTCTTTTTCCAAACTCTGGGACCTTGATTTCTAAATGAAAACCCGATTGTGTCTCATCTCGGAAGTGAGTCAGAGTTGGTCCTAGTCAGTACATGGATGCGAGACTGCCTGGGAATACTAGGTGCTGTATGCTTTTTAGCTCCTCTTAGAAAGCCTGATTGTGTCTCATCTCAGCTCTAAAACAGGAATTACTCTTAGAACAATCTTTAGAAATAGTCTTCTACAGCCAGCAATAATCGCTTGTGGCCATACCACTCTTAGAAATACCGATCTTGTCTGCTCTCGGAAGCAAAGCAGAGTTGGGCCTAGTTAGTACTTGGTTGGGAGACTGCCTGGGAATACTAGGTGCTGTAAGCTTTTTAGCTTAGGCTGCTATTATGAAGACAGTAGCCGCAGTCATTTAAACACAAGAGAAGAAGAAAACTTAAAAAAAAAATGCTCTGTAAAGCCAATCATTTTCATTTGAGGTGTCAGGCCTTTTACCATTTACAGGCAGCTTTAAAACAAGAATTACTCTTAGAATAGTCTTTAGAAATAGTCTTCTGCGTCCAGCAATAATCGCTTACGGCCATACCAGTCTTCGAACTTCTGATCTCAGAAGCGAAGCAGAGTTTGGCCTAGTTAATGTTTGGATGGTGGACGGCTTGGGAATACTAGGTGCTGTAAGCTTTTTAGCTTAAGGCTCCTATTATGAACACAGTAGCCACAGTCATTTAAAAACAAGAGAAGAAGAAAACTTCTGGGGGTCGGCGTGAAAGATTCTCCCGGCCCCTGTCCTCCGGATACGTGCATTTATCAGAACCGAAGAACCCTCCCGGCTCCGGTCGGGTCGCTTTGGTGACTCTAGATAACCTTTGGCCGATCGTTAAGCCCTCCGGGGCGGCGATGTATCATTCGAATGTCTGCCCTATCAATTTTCGACGGCAGGCTATGGGCCTACCGTGGTGACCACGGGTAACGGGGAATCTGGGTTCGATTCCGGAGAGGGAGCCTGAGAAATGGCTACCACATCCAAGGAAGGCAGCAGGCGCGCAAATTACCCATTCCCGACACGGGGAGGTAGTGACGAAAAATATCGATGCGGGTCCTATGATCCTGTGGAGCGTAACCAAAATGAACTCAATCTACATCCGTGAGTGAGAACCCATTGGAGGGCAAGTCTGGTGCCTCCGGGGTGGACGTAGTGAGCCGGCCTCGGAACTCGGGGTTATGCGAGGACCGCCTTGGGTGCATAGGTCGCCCGGTCCACCACCCCCGCTCGCGGGGGGGACGAGTGGTATTGGAGCCGCCCGCTGGTTGTTAAACCAAAACCATTGATCGTTCAAGGCTTTTTCTGCATGCGCGAGTCAAAGGGGCTTACGGACCCCCAGGGCATTGGCCGGTGTTCGCCGGCCTTGGTGGGATCTCCCTGAACCCACCCGCGGCACAGGGGGGTGGGGGACGAGAGCGTACCGCCGAGCGAAACTCTTTCCCTCACGGGTTAGAGCGGAGCTTAAGAGCGCATGCATCCGAAGGGGGGGGGGCACCACATCGCCTCCCCGACGCGGGCTTCGCAGAGACGGACCTTTGTTAATAGTCTAAGGGCCGGTGTGCGAGTTGAAGGGGCCTTACGAACCCCGGATGCGTTAACACCCGAAGGAGACGGCCGGTGCCCGCCGGTCCAGACTAGGTGGGATCTACCCAGCGCTTCCCCCTCAGTGGGGGACTTGGGAGCGTACCACCGGGCCCGCTCATCCCCTCCGGGGGGGAGAGCGTGGCCTTGAGCGCACGTCAGGTGAAGACCTTAGACCGGGACCCGTACGCGAGCCTCGTTAAAATCTCAAACCAACCCGGGTCTCGCTGGAAACGGCGAGGCCCACCCCCCATGATAAGCCATTCGGTCTCTTAAAAGCACGTAGGCCGTCGCTCGCGAAACTCGGGCACCTAGTCGGGCGATCGTCCCGGGCCGCATCTCGGTCCGGTGCCGACGCCCAGGTTCAAAGACCTCCCAGCCTGGGGAGGCACCCAACTGAAAACTCACTATGTTCCAAAGGCTTCTTTGGCAAAAACTAATACGACTCTTAGCGGTGGATCACTCGGCTCGTGCTTCGATGAAGAACGCAGCCATCTGCATTAACTAATGTGAATTGCAGGACACAGATCATCGAAATTTCGAATGCATTTTGCGGCCATGGGGGTTCATCCCGCGGCCACGCCTGTCTGAGGGTCGCTTTACCCATCGATCGGTCTCCCCCTGAGGGTGACCGCGGCTGGAATTTCGCAGGGCCTTCCCCCTCGTAACGGCCCTTCGTCTTCCTAAATGCAGACTCGGTTCCGAGCCACCCCACACCCCCGTGTTGCGAGAGAGCTCCGTACGGACGGAGGGAGAGCCGAGTAGGTCCGGGTCCACATCCGTTATGGTCTCTCCCCGAGTCCCAGCGGGCTCCATGCTGTCGGACGCGGGGTGGCAAGCACCGAAATATGGCGAGCGAGCGAGCGGCCTGGGTTGTTCCACCACAACAACCCGGGTGGTGCAGAGTTCGGTCGAGTACCGGGCTCTCACCCCTCGCCCTTGCCCCCGCAAAAGAAGCCTCTGAGTGCGACCCCTGGCGAGACGACCCGCTGAACTTAAGCATATCAGTAAGCGGAGGAAGAGAAACTAACAAGGATTCCCCTAGTATCGGCGAGCGAAGAGGGATCCCAGCGCTGAATCCCACTTTCCCCTGACCGGGGTGGGCCAGGAAATGTAGCGTACGGAAGTCCTAAGATCCGTCTCGGTGCGGACGTGGGACCAAGTCCTCGCGAATGTGGCTTTTTCCCATAGACGGTGAAAGCCCGGTAGCAAGTCCCGCGTTCCGCCGGGTAGATCGGGCTTCTCGGAGTCGGGTTGCTTGGGAATGCAGCCCAAAGAGGGTGGTAAACTCCATCTAAGGCTAAATACCGGCACGAGACTGATAGCGAACCAAGTACCGTGAGGGAAAGTTGAAATAGGACTTTGAAGAGAGAGTTCAACAGAGCGTGAAACCGTTAAGAGGTAATCGTTTGGGGACCGCGAAGACCGCCCCGGGGGATTCAGCCGGGCGGACGGCCCCATGCTCGTCAGGTTCCGTGGCTGGGGGTGCGAGTGCATCTGGGCGAGAGGGGTGGGGTGCCGACTCCACCGCTCCCTGCTTTGGCTCTGTGCTTCGCCTCTTGACTTCGGGCCTCTCGGGCGTACAGAGGTTTGGCCCGCC